>NC_065873.1:23750000-24375000 GCF_933775445.1 Argentina anserina | reverse complement strand
ATATAATGGATGGGTTGGCAACGAGCTCCACTGCAATTGTGAGCCTTTTGCGCTGCTCCGTTGTCAGACCATTCCCTCCAGGCAATCCAACAAGTGAATCCCTTATTGGGGTCAGTTCCACAAGTTCCATAACTTCCTCAATAAACATCTGAAAATAGATCTATGGTCAATGGCTTCATGAACATATATCATTTGCCATTCTGATGGTACGTACGGATATATGTGCAATATAGCTTTTGCTTCAAGATACGACCCCCAACAAAAGAAACAGAGGTTAAATATGGCCTACCTCTCTGGTTAGGTTATCAACCTCAGGGGACAATCGAAGCCATGCAGAATAAACCAAAGACTCATAAACCGTAACATGTGGAGAGTGTATATCTGTCTGCTCACAATATCCTGATATACGAGCAAATGTTTTTTGCTTTTTTGGATATCCAGAAATGGAAATGTTCCCTTCAATATATCCACCGGTTTTTCTTCCTGCCAGAACATCCATTAAAGTAGTCTTTCCAGCTCCACTCACACCCATTAGAGCTGTTAAAACCCCAGGCCTGAAAGCACCACTCACACCCTTCAGAAGTTCTAATCGATCCTCAGTAATGCCTTGAGCTTTCATTTCCTGCATGCATGTTTGGAAAACAGTCTATAATCCTGCAATAATATTGTTGTTCCAACATAGCAATAGGAACCTGGTATAGTAGTTATGTATCTCTAGTGACGAAGTTACATTTATAGTAAACTATCTATGAGCAGTTCAAGTTGCTTATAGTAAAAGCAACAATTTACAAAATGTAGTTTCCCATCAGAAAAAAATGACCAAACATTACACCTGTGGCATGTCCACTGCATATCTGATATCAGAAAATGTAATTGAGAGGGGTTGAAAAGGAAGAATCATTCCTTGCTGCTTGGAACAATTAGCGGACACATTCTCTAAAACTTCTTTCCCTACTCCTGCATTTTTGCACCAAAGAAAGTTGAGTAATCCTGGACATCCACAAGGTAGACATGGATATAAAATTTTACTTATGAGTCCAGCATTAGAGTTCTTTCCTGTTGGCGATAGCTCAATGCACTCTCCAGCTTTCATTGCCTGTTTTTTTGCCAGGGCATCTTTGGACAGTACTGCCCGAGGCTTATCAAGTGCTGCATAATTTGAGTTGATTGTCAAAACGTTACTTCTATCCCAAGAAAGAAAGAAAAAAAAGACCAGTGGCTACTTACGTTCCAAAAGCTGAAGTGCCAGGGTGTAAAGGAAGTTGAACAGAACAAAATATCCAGTTAAAGCTACAACTCCAATCCAATACCAACTTGCGTCTGGAGTCACTCCTCGAAACTTCAAGACCATAACACCCAATGATTCTGTTGAGTTGGGTGGAACCTGCAGTAGCAATGTAGCATACTTGTTAGCTAATTTATCAGATATCTCTAATTTGATCTTGTTCTTTCCTTTTGGTTTGAAAAAGGATGCTTACATGTCTCCAACTCTTTCCAAAAAATTCATTGACAGCCATTCCATTGATTGCATACGTCATCGGTGAGAGCCAATATCCCCACAGCAACCAGTTTTTCATCTCCTCTGCATCACATAGGGTCCTCTTTTAACATTAATATATATATATATATCACTTAATTAAATTACTAAGAATTTATGAATGATTCACCTCGTGATAACAGAAAGCCACCCAGAATAAAACAGCATAGTAAAACAACAGATCCAAGCGTGTTTGCAACAATCATGTTCCTTCCTAATGCACCTATCAATCGGAACAGTCCAGTTGCCATCTGGCTAATGCACACCAGTAAAACAAACTGCTTGCAGAACCTGCGGTTACAGATATTCAGCAAAATTCATAATACATGGTTCTGACCTGAAACTTTAACATGTAGTTTCTATAATATGTTTAGTTTTCACCTTCCAAAGCTTGGATCATAACCAATACCGTAGTAAGTGATGATCATCCAAATGGAAACTTCCACAAAGGTCATGGGGATTCTTATAATCACTGTTGGTAAAGAATATGCCCAAGCAGGATAGAAGAGCAGGTCCCTTTGCTTGAAAAACACAGGAAGCTTCATGAGAGTCATAGCAAGCTCCGAGTACCCATTGAACATAATTATCACCATTGTGAAAAACATAGCTCCCATGTATATGCCACCATCTTCTACTGTATCTCGGTGCATCTCAGTCCGTAAAAACAATGTCGTTGTCACAAATGCAGTTATAAGGAACTGAAAGCAAAGCCGATATTAGTGTTTAGAGAAGATGAGATTGCAGGATGAAAAATGTGTGTTCACTTCTCACGAATGCTTAATTAAAGCTTTTCAATGACGAAAGTACTTACAACTATCATTCTGGTAATGTAGACAAACGAGTTCCTTTTCATAAGCAAATAATGTCTAGACATACAAGCTTTAAAAAGTTCCTTCTTGCTTATGCCATACTTCTCAGTTGTTAAAGATGCAGGGTTTCCACGAGACTTGTCAAAAGGTCTGGCAAGTTCATTACCGAGTTCTTGACCAATGTGAAATGACTGCAATGCTTCAGAAAATGTCTTGGACGTGACAAAGCTATAAGGTTTATCTTTATCTCTCCAATATTGCTCCTGGTCTTTCCATGATGTCACCTATAATTAAAGAACCAAATAAACTTAAACTTACACACATGAACTGGTAATTTAGTCCAATCTCTCTAGTGAAAACAATTAAATTAATTTAAGGATTTAAGCCTAAGTAAACTACTTCTTGGAGGAAATCAGCAACTCCTTTCCTCTCAGGACATTGAAATCCCATGTACTCAAAGAACTCAAGCACATTTGCACGGGGACCTTGATACACAATATGCCCATCTGAGAGGAGAATTATATCATCAAAGAGATCATATGTTTCTGGTGCTGGCTGCAGGAGAGAGATTACAGCCGTTCCATTAAGAATGTGAATGGACTGTCTTAGTGAATTTACAATCTGAAATGTTGTTGAACTGTCCAAGCCAGTTGATATCTCATCCATAAAAAGTGCTCTTGCTGGGCCAACAAGCATTTCCCCTGTAATTGTGAACATGTTAGAACGATATCAGCCTAACCATCTGTATAAGTATGTTGCCACACTCATAGAGACAGAGAAATGCAGCACAATTTAGTGTCTGGTTCAAGATCAGACTACAAACTATAAGTTATATGCTCTACCTGTGGTGAGTCGCTTTCTTTGGCCACCAGATATACCTCGTCTCATTTGATCCCCTACCATGGTATCAGCACAAATTTCAAGACCCAAAATCTGCAGAGAATTATCAGAAATAACATAAAATAATATATTAGCTCAATATTTGCAAATTCTATTGAGCATATAAATAGGAAATATATAAATGTTGTTTGTATCTTTATATGAAAGGCAAATACTCAGATGAGTTACAGGAGTAGTAGGTACCTTGAGTATATAATCTGTAATCACAGTGGTTTCCTGTCCTTTTAGTGCTGCTGCCTGCAAAAAGTAAAAAACCATTGAAATGATAACGCTCTTTCAGAGAACACATGGTTGTTTAGATAAATTATAGCCAAACTTTGATCGGTACTCTATATTTTTCTTGTTTTAATATACCTTCATGTAGACATCAAGATCAGAATCTGGCATAATATTTGCAGCCTTTTCCCTTCTTAATAGTTCTACTAGCATTTCTGGAATTTTCACAAATGCAAATATACACGATCAGTTTAAGATTTCTCTGCAGATTAGAGTAATAGACTTCCAACTTTCAGGTTATTGTAACCAACCATAACGTGGTCCGACCCCTTGACATCGTGCTGAAAAAGCCAGAGTTTCTCTCACAGTCAACTCTGGTATGTGAAGATCATGCTGACTAATGTAAGCTGCTGTCCTCTCCGGTACAAACTCATCCATCCCCAGTCCATTGTACGCTACTCTTCCAGATCTCTATGTTTTGAGAGAAATGATACCACATCACATGGAGAAAACGGTTACATATAGCCTATTAGTATAAATAAGTATTATAGAAACCTTACTTTGAGATCTTTACCAAGCTTTCCGGCCAATGCCAATAGCAATGTGGTTTTACCAGAGCCCGGAGGGCCTAATAGCAGTGTCATTCTGCACAAACCACAACACTAATATGACAAAAGGTTTGGAGCATACTCCATATTGATGAATTTGCTTCACAATTGCTTAATTACCTTCTTGGTTTGATTATTCCACTGACACCATGTAAAATTGGCAGAGGTTTCTTTCTACTAGGAAGAAGATGAATGCAATTCAAGAGCTCCTACAGAGACAGGACAAGGATAATATAATCTACGCAACTGATAGAAGCAAGAATCGATCACTAAATACACACAGTTGCCTGCCCATGAAGTAATTACATATTCAGATACCTCTATAATATTAATGGAGAAGTTGAACATTGTAGGTAATGCCCTGCTGCCTACATAAGCTTCTGCTTCAACATTCAAATGCTCGAACCGCACTTCAGTTGTTGGAAATTCAAGTCCAACTCTGAGTTCAAAATTCAAATATCAGACCAAAAAACAAAGAGTATGTGTCTTCAGTTTTTAAGAAATTCATATCGACAGTTACTTACCTATTCATGCGATCCCTTAGCTTGAACAAGAACTTCTCATTATCTTCCTCTGCAATCTTCACTAACCTATCCAACAAATTCTTCCTCTCTAGTAATCCAAGATCCTTGACGTCAATTTCTCTGGCCTCACCCTCCTCTTGATCAGCGAGTATACTTCTCCTTGCGCGTAAAAGAGTAGGCAATCTCTCAATAGCAGCCCATTTGAGAGATTCTTCATCTTCTTCTTCTTCCCGAAAGGACTTGGAGAAAGCTTCCATTGTAGTATCCTGGTTTCTCCACCTGTCCCTGCTAAAACAGATGTGCGCTACTACTCGTTGTCTCGTTCCCGGCCAACCTCCACTGGTCTACACTTTCTTCATAAGTAAACAGAAACCCACCAATTGTTTCTGTAACCTTCATCCAGGAAAGTTGCATTCCATGGATGTTAGGTGCTGATAGAAACCAAGTCTCTATAATTGATATAAATGACTCTATACCATACTTCAATTTACATGCAGAGAGACAGCTTAGCAATGATATATAACATATGAAGCTACTCAAGCAAGTCAATATCAACTGAAAAATTGAACAGAAAGTCACGATTTCTAAATAAACTAAGAACTGCTGTTGTAATAGAAAATAGGCATGCACAACAAGCCACGCCCTTTAGCACACCAACAAAAAATAGTAAAATGCTTACATCGTTACAATGATGACATGGATTATTTCGGTTTATCCATGAAACTTCTTTTCGCAAGCGGGGAGCTTTTGTTACTTGTCTGATGACTCTAGTCTTAATTTCAGTGAGACAATTCATCGAATCCCTTACGCTCACCGTTATAGTGAAATTAACAAATGTCCTAAACATGATCAGTAGGTTAATGGATGAACAAAAATTGGACTGTAGATGTTTGCCTCCATTAACGTCCCTCATATGGTGACCGAATTTGGTGATACAATAATGACCCATAGAGATGTTGACCCAAATAACAGAGAGTTGACTATAGTGTGTGCCTCACACAGGGCTTCCTACATATTGTTTTGATAATTAAAAAACGACGACCATACTTGCAGCAATCTTGTATAAAACAAAAGAGAGAAATAGAAGTTCATTTTCTGAACATGATGATTTAGATGTGATGTTTGTTTTCTTCTGTAATTTTCTTCTACTGCATGCGTAGATGAAAAAGATTCGTATATTACTTTTCATATGAGCTTAAGGAAATATATACCAGGATCCAGATTTCATATACGAGATCAAACTTTAGAGGAATCAGATCCCAGATTAATCTGGTGTAGAGATATTCATTTAGATTAACATATAAAGACAGATCCAATCAGATTCCAAAGAATAAATTAGGGAGAAAACATTACTGACAGGTCATGTAAACATGGCCTAAATGTCGGTGACTAGGTGATAAGATTAATGTTTAAGGGGGATTAACAGATGTGATGTAAACAGAGGAATAGTGCTATTAATTTGGATTAGCATGCATTAACAAAATATTAAATCATTAAGTAGCAACTGAGATACTGAGCAGTCAGATGAAATAATTAGATGTCACAAAGGATTACAACAGATATAATAAGAAAGTGTGAGCATGGAACTAATGGAAGTCCCAAGGTTCTAAAAAGCACTACGCTCGAGGACTAAGCGGGACTAGGTTGTTTTATTTATTTTATTTTTTTCTAATATTTATTGCATATAATCATATATATTAAAAAAATATTAGATGTATTATAATGTTCAAAATGAGTATTTTTACTCAAATATGACTAAAATGTTTAACAACAATGAGTCAATGAGTTCTTAGAACTTATAAGTTAGAAAACATAAACAAAAAGATATAGTGCATCATTGGCCGACCACCTAGGTGTCAATTAGGCGGACTAGTCGGTTGATTAGGCGGATTAATCGGTTGATTTTCAGTCTAATGCCCAACTTCGGGGACTAGCCATAATTGGAACGGTGAGGCACCGCCTGACGCCTAGGTGGGGATTAATCAGGCCTATGCGGGGATTTTTAGAACCATGGAAGTACCTTAGTAATTAAAATGTGCCTGTGGAAGTCATTTCTTAGTACCTTAATAATCAGATCTGTCACCAATTCATTAATAAAAGCTGTAGTTTTATTGATGAGGAAGAAATAATACAAGCTGCCAGAATGGGCAATAATGCCTGATTAAAGATCTGATATGAGAATATTCCGGTGAATGAATGGCCTGGATCTTAACGTGTATGCATCCTTATATGCACCTCAATAAGATCAGTCGAGGATCAAAACTTGCAGCACAAGGCAAATTTGCTTTGTACACAGATTTGCCTTTCTCAATGTCCTCATCATCTCCTTTGGAAATTAAACGCTTTGATTGAGAAGGCAAATATGAATCCAAAGAGCAACGCAATCCCAACATGTACAATTGCAACAACAACCAAAAACTCTTTTTTGTATCCAAAATAATCCCTAATAAACTTCTCGACAGTTTGGCTAGATTCAAGTTTGTCCTTAATATCTCCGAACTGTGAAGCAATCAATCCGTATAAGGTCCAAGAAATCGGGCACAACCAATAGAACCATCTCCACCATATTGGAATTCTCTGCCATCACCAAACAGCAACGATATGTTAGTGTCATGTATATAAGGTGCAGCATCTGACCAAGCATTGTCAATGAACTTTGACAGGTTTTACTTACTGTCTTAGGAATGATAAGTCCAGAAAAGACATTCCATAATGGGTAGATGGATGAGGAAAGCACAGCAGCAACCATAGCGTTGGGAGTAATTGCCACAATCATCATACCATATAAGGTGTAGTATAAGAAGCAGAAATACATGAAGAAAAAATGCCAACAGAACTTGCTGACTGTCCAATCATATCCGATCATGGTGTATACTACAACGACATATAATATGGTTTGGACCAAAGTGTATGGGATCTCAATGACAACCTGCATTGTAATGGTAATAGGTGAGAAACCGTGATAGAAGTTTCACAAAATAGAATGGACTTTCCATGCTTCAAATATTATGTTGGGTTATGTGAATATAAGGAAACCTTCTTCAACTAATTTAGACTTCAAAACCAAATTGATCAACCTACCTGTCCAAATGCATATGGAAAGGCAGAGTACATTCCAGCTGCCCTTTCTCTGTAAAAGACTATCCTTTCAATACTTATAACTGGCTGCACTGATGAGGCATTTTGTATCCCAATGAAGAGAATAGCAGAATACATAGAGCCTAACAGATTGAAAAGATCTTGTTGCTTTTGCCTGCATTAGATGATATCTTGGTAGAATTAGGGACATTGGTAGCTTACTCTTACACATCAGGGTTTTTCAGTTCATCATCTGAAAGTGTTAGGTATATATGTATACAAGATAACAGTAACTTGTAATGTTTTCAACGTACCTTTTGGATCCCAGACCCCAGAATAATATCCCAAATACTATAGCCATCATTGTTGTGTAAATAAGTCTCACTGCACTATATGGTGGGTTTCGCCAGTAAGACAGGTGCTGTTTCCATAGGCAAGTTATGCACTGGGTAAAGAAAGACTGAGAGTACTGTGTTGTGAAGTGTAAGTCCACTGAATTTTCTGGTGGAGTACTTAGTTCCTTGATCAAGTCCTTGTTTCTCCTAAAAATCAAAATGTTGTATTAATAGCTGAACCAGATGGAATCAAATTAGCTCTGTGGTTTGAATTTAAGGATCAGATACCTGTACATTTCTGAGTTCTTATATATGTCAGTAAACTTGACTCCAAGAGTTGCTTCTTGTGCTGCAGAAGTAACTTCTAACATCCAAGTCGCAGGATTGTAACCATCCTTCATTTTAGGAACTCCACTGATCCCCTTGGTTGAATAAGTCATATCAAGGTTATAACCTTAACAGAAAACCTAGACATATCATATTTGGTGTAGGTTTATAACTAAATATAAGAGTCACCTCAAAGTATCCAATCAACTCGGATGACTGGTGTCCTAAAGGACCAACATATATTTCTTCTCCTCCCCATTTCAAAAGTAGCATCTGCGATGGAATTTCAAATTTAAAGTCTTTTAACACTAAATTGCATACCTAAAATGTATAATCCCACATTATACATAGAAGGAGCTCTCATTTCACCTCATCAAAAGCATCAAATATATCAATGCTTGGCTGGTGGATAGTGCAGACTACAGTTCTCCCAGTGTTCACTGTATTCCTCACAGTTCTCATTACAATTGCTGCTGCCCTGGCATCAAGACCAGAGGTTGGCTCATCCATAAATATGATGGATGGATTGGCAACTAGCTCTACTGCGATTGTTAGCCTTTTGCGTTGCTCAGTTGAAAGACCATTCACACCAGGCAATCCAACAAGTGCATCCCTTATTGGGGTCAGTTCCACAAGTTCCATGACTTCCTCAATAAACATCTGCAAGCCAATGTGAAGGTGATGGTAAGCAACTTGACTGAACATGACTCATGTGTGACCTTGCTTTTGGCAACTATGCTTGCCATTTCTTACATTGCCTAAATAATAAACTTATAAAAGCATACCTTTCTGGTGGGGGAGTCAATCTCAAGGGGCAACCGGAGCCAAGCTGAATAAATCAAAGACTCATAAACTGTAACATGTGGAGAGTGTATATCTGTTTGCTCACAATATCCCGATATACGAGCAAATGTTTCTTGCTTTTTTGGATAGCCAGAAATGGTAATGTTTCCTTCAATATATCCACCAGTTTTCCTTCCTGCCAAGACATCCATTAGAGTAGTCTTTCCAGCGCCACTGACCCCCATCAGAGCAGTTAGGACTCCAGGCCTAAAAGCACCGCTTACACCCTTCAGAAGTTCTAAACGCTCCTTTGTAACACCTTCTGCTTTCATTTCCTACAAGCACACATGGAAAAATTTTAAAATTCATTCAGCACCAGCACTTGATTTGCAAAAAAAATTACATGCATGGACTGTGCCTTGATTCGGTAATTTATAGTAAAGTAAACCATCTATAATTTATGTGAACTTCAGATAAAAGGTTCAAGTTTCTTTCAAAAACAAACTGCCAAAAGTGAACTGAAAGTACCTGTGGCATGTCAACTGCATATCTAATTTCATCAAAAGTAATAGAGAGGGGTTCAAAAGGAAGAACCATTCCTCGGTGGCTGGTCAGATTGACTGACACATGGCCTAGTCTTTCATTAGCTGCACCTGCGTTGATATTGGATAGATTTACATACACTTATTTCAACTCCATATTATAGAATTTTCCCATATTATAGGGAGGAATAAAAAAATTGTAGTATTGTGACCCACCAGTACTATAGCTCTTTCGTTTTGGAAATAATTCAATGGCCTCTCCAGTTTCAATGGCTTGTTTCTTTGCCAAGGCATCTTTAGAAAGTACTGCCTGCGGTTTATCAAGAGCTGCATGCATTTATACATTTGGGCTTTCAGAATCTCCATTCCCTTCAAATATAGATAAAGCCTAGGTTGCTATACAAGTTAAGGATGCTGAAGTACTTACGTTCAAGATACTGAAGTGCCAAAACGAAAAGGACGTTGAATAGAAGAATAGATCCAAGCAAAGCTACTACTCCAATCCAGTACCAACTTGCTTCTGGGAAAACCCCTCTAGACTTCAAGACCATTACTCCTAATGGTTCTGTTGAGTTGGTAGGCACCTACAAAAAAGATACATTTTAGCTAGATAATATATTTCAAGTAGTTTTAACCTGTTCGTATACTCATCTATTTTTGAATCATATAACAATCCTTACATGTCTCCAACTTTTTCCAAGAAATTCATTGACAGCCAGGGCATTCAGTCCATACGACATTGGTGACAGATAATATCCCCATACCAACCAGCTTTTCATATCCTCTGGATTACAGAAAGATATTATTTACCATCACATATATCTATCCGTTAATAACTACGAGAAAGTAACTGCAGACTATGATTCACCTCTTGATAAGATAAATCCACCAAGAACAAACAGCACAAGCAAAGCAACAGATCCAAATGTGTTTGCAACAATCATGTTTCTTCCTAATGCGCCAATTAGTCGGAACAGTCCTGTTGCCATTTGGCTTATAAGCAGCAATGAAAGGAACTGTTTGACAAACCTGCAACACAAATTTTCGTGAATTCCATTACATCAAAATTCTAAAGTTTAATTTCTGCAATGTAATTAATTCACTCTCCACCTTTCAATGTTTGGATCAAAACCTATACTGTAGTAGGTAATGGTCACCCAAATGGATACTTCCACAAAAGTCATAGGTATCCTTATGAGCCATGTGGGCAAAGAGTACGCCCAAGCAGGATAGAAGAGTAGGTCCCGTTGCTTGAAAAACACAGGAAGCTTCATGACAGTCATAGACAGCTCTGAGAATCCATTGAACATAATAATCATCATTGTGTAAAACAATGCTCCCATATATATCCCACCATCTTCGACAGTACCTCGATGCATCTCAGTTCGTAGAAATAATGTTATTGTTACAAAAGACATTAGAATCATCTGAAATCAAAAGCAGTAGAAATATACGATTCAATTATATTGCCGGTTGGTCAATGAACACAACTTTTACTTTCGCATTTATGGATTGATCATTGTAATATGCTGCTTGTAGTAGGATCACATGCGACTAATATTACGAATTTTCAGTTGTAGCTTGAAGTTCTATTATAATATGCTGCTTACTTACCTGCGCAACTTTGAAAATGTGGATAAATGAATTCCTCTTCATGAGCAAAACTTGCCTAGACATACAAGCTTTGAATAATTCCTTCTTGCTGACGCCATACTTCCTAGTTGTTAAAGCTTCAGGGTGGCCTTTAGACTTGTCAAATGGAATAGAAAGCTCATCACCAAGTTCTCGGCCAATGTAAAATGACTGCAAGGCTTCAGCGAAGCTCTTGGAAGTAACAAAGCTATAAGTCTTGTCATTGACAGCCCAGTATTGCTCTTGATCTTTTCTTGAGGTTACCTGCATCACATGAAAGAAAAACCAATATAAAACTTGGAAATGTAATCAAATTCAATCTCTAGAACAGATGGTTATGTTATTGTATGAGCTCAAGTCAGTTACTTCTTGTAGGAAATCAGCAACTCCTTTTCTCTCTGGACATTTAAAGCCCATGTACTCAAAGAACTCAAGTACATTGTCCCGGGGACCTTGATACACAACGTGCCCATCTGAGAGTAGAATTATATCATCAAAGAGATGATAAGTTTCTGGCGCTGGCTGGAGGAGAGAGATAACAGCAGTTCCATTGAGAATGTGGATGGATTGTCTAAGTGATTTCACTATCTGAAATGTTGTTGAACTGTCCAAGCCAGTGGATATCTCATCCATGAAAAGTGCTCTTGCTGGTCCAACCAGCATCTCCCCTATAATTATTGATCAGTTCCTTGCGAGAATTAGCAGCCAGATTTAATATGCTGTGACACTATTACGGTGTAGGAACTAGTAAAAAAGTTTGTGTTTACTGCCAGACAAGCAATGTACTGCCAGACAAGCAATGTATATGTTCTACCTGTGGTGAGTCGCTTTCTTTGTCCCCCAGAGATACCTCGTCTCATTTGATCCCCTACTATAGTGTCAGCACAAACTTCAAGCCCCAAAACCTGTAAAGTCATTTTAGCAGAAATATAATTACTCTGAAGAAAAACAAAACAAAAAATTGAAATTTATTTTAGCACAGACAGGAAGTGCATATACAGAACGGCCAGAATAGTTGCTAGTTGGGGAAATTTCCAAAAGAAAAAAGTACATAAATTATGAAAAAAAGGTAACTAGATGACCAAAGCAATATTGCTTCTGTGGATGGTGGATACCTTCAGTATATAATCTGTGACTACATTGGTTTTCTGTCCTTCTAGTGCAGCTGCCTGGAGAATAAAATATGAGAACCAATAAAAACGAAAATACCAAAAAGAAATTGCTCTCTTAAGGAACATGAACAAATTTCTATTTTTAATATATTATTATTATTATCATCATCAGCATCATCATCAGCATCATCATCATCATCATTACTGCAGAAACCTCTACATAACGTCAGTTTCTCTATGCCAAACTTTTTCTGCCAATTTTTCTACTACCTTCATGTAAACATCAAGATCAGGGTCTGGCATTATATTTGCAGTCTTTTCTCTCCTTGATAATTCTACCAACATTTCTGAAAAATTACCAAATGCAAATCAAAACTTTAATATGAGATTTTCAAAAGGTTTTCAGGCTAGATTGGACATGTCAAATCTTGCGGTATGTACCATAACGTGGTCCAACTCCTTGACATCTTGCTGAAAAAGCCAGAGTTTCTCTCACTGTCATCTCTGGTATGTGAAGATCATGTTGACTGATATATGCTGATGTCCTTTCTGGTACAAACTCTTCCATCCCCTCTCCATTGTAAGTAACTCTCCCCGAAAGCTAAATTATACGTAACAACAGGTTCAACCACCGAAGGGTGTTTATTAGGCTAATACTTAATTAGACTTAAATAAATCCTTACATTCAGATCTTTACCAAGTTTTCCAGCCAAAGCCAGTAGTAGTGTAGTCTTTCCAGAGCTTGGAGGGCCTAAAAGCAGTGTCATTCTGCAGAAACCAGACCACCATATGAAAATAATTTTTAATGAATATAAGCAACATTGCGTGATTACCTTCTCGGCTTGATGATTCCACTAACACCATGGAGGATCGGAAATCGTTTCTTTCTACTCGGAAGAACATGAAGGCAATTCAAGAACCCCTGCAGGAAAAAGAGAAATTCTAATGTATAAGCAAAGTTCAAGCTATATTAACAGAAAAATCCTTATTAAGTACCTTACCTCTAAGATGTTAATGTAGAAGTTGAGTATTGTAGGTAACGCCCTACTCCCTACATAAGCTTCTGCTTCAACACTTAAATGCTCAAACCGCACCTCAGTTGTTGGAAAATCAAGTCCAACTCTGCATTCAAATAAAATCACAAGACAGAAATTTCTTCATGAACATGTTATACAAAAAAGTTTAATGACTCAATAACTAGTTCTTACCTATCCATGCGATCCTTGAGCTTGAACAAGAACTTCTCATTATCTTCATCTGCAATCTTCACCAGCCTCTCCAGCAACTTCCTCCTTTCTAGCACTCCTAAATTCTTGACATCAATTTCTCTAGCTCTACCCTCCTCCTGGTCTGCAAGTATGCCTCTCCTTACGCGAGAGTAAGTTGGCAATCTCTCAATGGCAGCCCATTTCAGAGCTTCTTCGTCTTCTTCTTCATGCGAAGACCTTGAGAAAACTTCCATGTTTTCAATTCCTTCAACTTCTCCACATATCAAAACTGCTTAAATACACATGAACAGTAGTGCACTACTAAATGCTGTGCTCATTGTGCTGTTCACGTCCTCCAGGAGCCATGGCGTCTTTTCTTCATAGCCATTGGCCAAGATAAAGACTTTCTTTCTTCATAACCATAAACAGACAGAACCCACCAAGATTTTTGGTTCAAATCAGCATATTTCCTGGGAGATGAGCTCTATACCAGAATGTATCAATTCAAATCTGCCTCGGTGCTCAGCAGAGATGACATGACTTGTGCTTCTGTCACATGGGCATGTCATCACCCATTATTGCATCCATGGAGACATGGCCTTTCCTCTTCAACTACGTATTTACTATTTATAGCCTCTCTAACTTCCTTATCAGTTCTATACATCACAATATATATAAATATAAATAGATTAAAGAAGCGCTTATCTTTGATCTCAAACTACTCGACCACAACTCTCTTAACACGATTTTCTATGCTTAAAATTTCTCTTAAGCATTTTCCCAAATATGTTATTTGCGCCACCGAAAATGTTGGCTGCATGTGAAGTTCAGTCACTATGACACATATCGCGGGCGTATGATGCTATTATATTCAAGGACTTCATTTTACGATGAGCCAAAAAATGAAAAGAAAAGACAGACTTCATTACCAGGAGCACAAGAAAAATCTTGAGTATGGGATTGTGAGAGATTCTGATAAAAATGAATGTTATTTTCAAGATTGATGTGCACCATCCTAGGAGATCAATCAATGGAAACATTTGAATCAATTCCTAGAGTAAATGAAAAGCTAAACTATGTTTCCCAACAACAATTTCCATAAGCCGAAATGAAAATAAATTGTTCCCAAATTTTCAATTCATCAGATTCGACGTTCATATTGATGTTCATCCACTTGTAATCACGAGGGTTACTGACACGCACAACCCCTCTTCAAACAAATGTATTTTTTAATTCATTGGATTTAGATGTTCATTAATCCTTACTAGTCATTACACACCTAGAGTTTTCTTGTAATAACCCGAAAAATTCATATCTAATTTCCAATGAGTTGACGAATATTATTAAGTTGGTCATTGTCCAATTTTATTAGCCGAGAATGAAAACGAAATGGTTCGAAATATTAATTGTTCGGAAACGTTCAATTTGACGAGTCTAAGAGTTGACTTTTGACTCATTCGGATTCTTAGGAAACTTCTTACATGAAAGTCGTAGAGCTCGTCGATACGAATTAGTGGACACGTGACACGCCTAAATCGGAGTTCGTATGAAGAAGTTACGAATCAAAAGATATTTGGACAATTTTGGAAAATAGTATAAATAGGGGAATTAAAGAGAAAAAGGGGAGAAAAAACAGAAATTCAGATCGGTACTGTTCAAGGGTACTGTTCACCACGAAAAAATCCAGAAATTTCTCTCCCGAGCAGCCAACTTTGAGCCGCTGGATCTCCATCGTCCGGCCACCATAGAGCGGCGCACCAGTCACGTTTGAAAGGTTGCTGCATCCCCTGTCGATTGGTGGTAGCGTCACCCGCCATCTCGCCGCCGTTAAGGAGCGGTGAAGCCCGGAAGTTCTCCCGAAAAAGCATATTTCACCGAACTTCAACTCGTCGGATCTCCCTCCTCCGGCAACCAATCGGTATGATTCTTGTTTCATTTTGAAGGTCTCCTTCCATACTACAAAATCTCCAACATATTTAACCCCAATCGTTGTGTGCTAGGAGAATCGAAGAAAAGAAATTCTAGGTTTTTAAATTGGGGCTTTTCGGTTCTTATTAAATTGAAGTGTTTAGACTCAAAATTAGACTTTGTGGTGAACTAGGAAGTTGTTAGGAATGTCATTTAGATTGTGGTGGTGAAATTTGGTGATCATTAGTTGCGATCGGTGAACAGTAACGGCGCATGAATAAAATTGTGAATAGTGTTTTTATGAACATTGTTCTGTAACAGACTAACAATAAATGTGAACATTATTTTAGTAAACAGTGCTGTGAACAGTGTCATGGTAAAACAGTAGCCGTGAACAGTGTTTTGGTAAAACGGTAACTGTGAACATTGTTTTAATAAAAAAACAGTACATTTGGAACAGTCTTCGGATGTGATTTATGTCTTCGGACGAGTTTTTGTCTTCGGACGTGTTTGGCATGTCGGAACCTAGCCTTTAGCCGGGCAAAAGTTACGATACAGTTAGAGCTCTAGTCTGTCTTCCGGGGTACTGCATATGAGGTAACAAATGGATTATCGGCTTATGAGTACCCATATATTTTGATATTGGATGACAGATGGTTGTCCAATGTCGACGGCGTACTACATGAGTACATGAGGGGTAACCGAGGTGTAACAGCGCTCATGAGTACCCATATTATAAATGCATTTGGGTAAACAGAGGGGTTGCTCAATTCTCATGAGTACATATATTTTCACATGATTAGACAACCAGATGGGCCGTCAATGAGTCATGAGTGCATTTATATTTGTTGAGTTGTGGATTTTCGTATATATTGATATGCGAGTTATATTGTTGTTTTACTCATACGAGCTGTAAAGCTTACCGGGTTTGTGTTTACAATCCCGGTGCACCTATTTGATGGTGTAGGGGATAACACCGCAGGTGTGGATTAGCGGAAATCGACAGACCGCTCAGAGGACTTGAAGTTATTTATTTCCATCTTGTGGTGAGGACTTTGTGTTGATTTTCTTGTGAGGATTTTGTGTGGATTTATGTGAGGATTTATACATTTCCATTTTTTATAATGTTGAATTATAAATTTGGTTTTGTAATAGTCGGTTTGACTGGGTTGTATTTTGAACTCATAAATGATCCGTTGTAACATTTAAAATGATTTCGATTTATTGAGATTGTTTTAGAGTTGTTCACGACTTCAAAATTAGGGTTTCATACTCGAAATTTTGGGGTTGTGACATTTTTTTAATCTTTTTTTTTTCAGTTTTTGGTGGAGGAAAAATAAGATGTGGGATTGTGGGAAGTTATCCAACCGTTTTTTCTTTTCAACTTATATTTTTGCATGTCAGTTTATTAATTACTTTTATAGCTTTTTATATATTAAAAGTTGTTTAAATTACTCTATGATTTAAGGACCTATTATAATTGACAAAGTGTGTTTTGGTTATAAGACTAAATCTATAAATGTTCTTCTATCCTCTAATGCATTTTTTTTCTTTTTTAATCTGACGGACCAGACTATTTTAGTACCCGCTTATAGTCCGTCTAGCAGTCTAGCACCTTTCAATATCCGCCTAATAACCGCCTAACTCCCACTTGGACCCTTTTAATACTTGCCTAATAGCCTTCAAGCTTAGACCCTTTTAATACTCGTCTAACAGCCTTCAAGCTTCCGCCTAAGCCTAGGAATCACATGACTAATATTTACACGTGCACATGGTTGCTAGTTGCTACTCTTTTTTCTATCTCCACTGAGAAGCCTGGCTTTAATGTCAACAACTTCACCAAATTTTTAAATTTCCTAAATTGATCATGTTAGAGATAAAAAAATATATATATAGAAAATAATATGTAGGAATAATAATATGGTAAACTGCAAAAAAAAGTAAAATAAAATTTAGAGGAAAAGAGAAAATGTACGGGAAGTAGAAGATATCGAAAAAGATTACTATAATAACTACTTTTTATTTTTTTTATAGTCATTGTATAATCCGTGAAAATTTACACGGGTAAAAGCTAGTTTCAGAGAATTAGAAGGTGGGCCAATTCAATAATTTCCTTTGAAATTATGTCCATGAGTGATTTGGAATTTTGGATAGTCATCATCTTTGCATGTACAAGTGGCTACTTGAAAATGTTGGTGTGAAGTCATCAATTAAAATTTCATTATAATTCTTTTGAAGTTTAATATATTTTCTGGGGCTATGTGATTTGAATGTGATCACAGAATGAACCATGTTATTAAAGAAAAAGAAATGTTACCTCTAAAAAAAACGTCATTGCTTACATCCATGCTGCAAAGCGTCATTGCTTACTTCATGTGACAACAGCAAAGATTATATATTTTCATTAAAGAAGAACGAAATTTATATCTTACAACGTAAAATGCAGTTACAAAATTCAGATCCAACTCCAAATGCAGTACAGTGATGGAGTTAGCTGCATGCTATTCTTAAAACCTAAGAAGAAAGATCCTAAACCAATTTAGATATAAGTTGCGCATTAACTAAAGAACTTGATAATTCAGCAGACCCTTAACTTGAAAGGATGGAAGTGGCTTTGTATTCACAATGCTGTAGTGGTTTTTTGATTCTCTCATCTCTTTTGGAAGTTGAATGCCTTGATTGAGAAGGCAAAGGTGAATCCGAAAAGCACTGAAGTCCCAACAAGCACCATTGCCACAACAGGCACTAAGTCGTGTTTGTAACCAAAGTAGTCCCTTACAAAGTCTTCCACACTTTCACCTGAATCCATTACATCTTTTATGTCTCCAAACTGTGAAGCCACCAGTCCATACAATGTATATGAAACCGGGCAGATCCAATAGTACCATCTCCACCAGATTGGCATTCTCTGTAAAGCACAAAACAGAATATGGAGTGTAATGTTAGTAATGGTCTAGTGTGATTCTTATCTCTGGTGTGGTAAAAGATAATGAACACAAAGGATTTAGTTGTAGAAACTTACTGGACGGGGAACGATGAATCCAGAGAAAAGGTTCCATATTGCATAGAAAGCAGATGACACTATGGCAGCAATGTTGTGGTTGGGCGTAACAGCGACAGTCATCATCCCATAGAATGTGAAGTATAAGAAAGTGAAGTACATGAAGAAGATATACCAAAGGAACTTGCTCACAGTCCAGTCAAATCCGATCATGGCATATACTATAACTCCATATATGAGTGTCTGGACTAAGATGTATGGAAGCTCAATCACAACCTGCGGATCATGTATTAGGAGTTTGGTGAGTACTCAAAGAAACATTACCCTTTTGGAGAACGAAAACTTAGTTGAACTTAGGCATTTTAATAAGTACCTGTCCAAAGGCATATGGCAATGCAGAGTACATTCCAGCAGCCCTTTCTCTATAAAAAACTGTTCTCTCAATAGCCACAACTGGCTGTACCGATGTGGCATTTTGTACTCCAATGAAAAGAACAGCAGCGTACATGGAACCCATGGCGTTGAATAGATCTTGTTGGCTTTCCCTGCATTTACAGGTCAAATTAAGGCCTTAGATGAACATTTATCACGCGTAATAGATCTTGTTTTAAACTCAAGGTGCTACTTACCTTTTGGAGCCAAGATCCCAGAATATTGTTCCGAACATTAAGGCTATGAAAGTGGTGAATAGGAGTCTCACTGCAGTGTATGGTGGGTTTCGCCAGTATGATAGATGTTGTTTCCATAAACAAGCCATGCACTGATAGTAGAAAGATTGAGAGTATGTGGTTGAGAAGTACAAGTCTTTTGAGCCTGGCGGAGGAATACTCAGTTCCTTAATCAAATCCTTGTTTCTCCTGAACCATTAAGATTACTGTCAATCACTATTGGCTTCAAGTTTAAAGATTAATTTCTCCTACTGAGCTTAACATTACAACAACTTCCAATACCTTGTAAATGCAATCAGTAGCAGGTCGTCAAGATTCTAGACATGCATTTTAAAGTTTAAACTACTAATTCAGACATCAAGGGTTGCCTACCTATATAGCTGTGAGCTCCTGTATACCTCCGTAAAGTTAACACCGAGAACAACTTCTTGTGCTGCTGAAGTAACCTCCAACATCCAAGTTGCCGGATTGTAACCATCCTTTATTTTGGGAACTCCATCAAGTACCTTAAAAAAAATATGGCCATGTCAGCATCTATTTTAGATGAGAGGGAGGGGGGATATGACATCTAATCTAACATGTCGAAATGTATGAGTAACATCCGTTTCAGACTTTACCTCAAAGTACTTGATCAACTGGGAAGAGTGGCGCCCAAGAGGACCAACATATATCTCTTCACCTCCCCTTTTCAATAGAAACAGCTGTAGTAGGAAGATTATTTTTCAGTTCTTGCAACATCAAGTAGGAATTATAAATTGATCAGTACTAAATACAGAAAAGGCATCTCACCTCATCGAAAGCATCAAAAATGTCGATGCTTGGCTGGTGGATTGTGCAGACTACAGTTCGCCCTGTGTCCACAGTATTTCTCACTGTTCTCATTACAATAGCTGCTGCCCTGGCATCAAGGCCAGAGGTTGGCTCATCCATAAATATTATGGAAGGGTTGGCAACAAGTTCTACAGCAATGGTTAGCCTTTTACGCTGCTCAGTTGAGAGACCATTCACTCCTGGCAATCCCACAAGTGACTCCCTTATCGATGTCAGTTCCACAAGCTCCATAACTTCCTCAACAAACATCTGCAAGCCATTAATCAAATCAATTTATATATGGTTAATAAAAATTTGACAGAACATTGAGCACTTAATTCAGAAACTTTGTACTAACCTCTTAACCCCAATGAAAACAAAATAAAACATTAGGAACATACCTTTTTAGTTGCAGAGTCAACATCAGGGGGCAACCGAAGCGATGCGGAATACACCAAAGACTCGTATATTGTAACATGAGGAGAGTGTATATCAGTTTGCTCACAGTATCCAGATATCCGAGCAAATGTTTCTTGCTTTTTCGGATACCCAGAAATGGTGATGTCTCCCTCAATATATCCACCAGTTTTTCTTCCTGCCAAGACATCCATTAGAGTAGTCTTTCCAGCACCACTTATGCCCATAAGAGCTGTTAAAACTCCAGGCCTAAAAGCACCAGTCACACCCTTTAGAAGTGGTAACCGTTCCTCAGTTACTCCTTGAGTTCTCATTTCCTGCAACCATGCACATTATTCTGGGATCAGATGCATTAAGCTCTAAGAATTAGTTCAAGATTTACAATACGTGTACTGATGCTTATCCATGTAAAGATGTTTATCAACATTCAAGCCCAAAAACACTTTCTTCATGAAAATATTCCAGCTATATTGTTCAGAAATTCTTGTGTCTTTACAAAACACAAAACAAAGTACCTGGGGCATGTCCACAGAATATTTGATATCATCAAATGTAATCCAAAGGGGTTCAAAAGGAAGAACCATTCCCTTCTTCCTGTTTTCATTGGCTTCATTAATGCTGCCTACTCTAGCAGACAATGTTCGAGATGACACACTTCTCCAACTATCATTCTTCGTAACTGCATTGATTCCAGAGAAATGATGTTATATTGAAGTCACACTGTCAAGTCACAAGCACAAAAGGAGAAAAAAGTTTAGGAGCTTTTGGAGCTAGCCACCTGAAGAGTCCCTTCCTCTTGATGGTAGCTCTGTGTTTCCTCCAGCTCTAGCAGCAGTTTGCTCAGCTAAAGTTTCTTTGGAGAGTACTGCCTGAGGTTTCCCAAGTGCTGCAGGAACATTGTTCAGAGTATTAAAAGACTTTGGACCATTTAGAGTTTTGGAGAGACAAAACACATATAACCTAAGTACTTACGATCAAGATATTTCAAGGCCAATGTGTAGAAGAGATTAAATAGCAATATATATCCAATTGAAGCTCCTACTCCAAGCCAGTACCAATGTGCTTCTAAGAAAACCCCACGCGATTTCAAGACCTGGATCCCTAACGACTCTGTTGAGTTTGGAGGAATCTGTAATACATGCACATCCATAAATATTTCAATAAAGATGTTCTGGAACTCAGCACCCCAAATCTTCTAACTTCTATACTTACATGACTCCAACTGTCTCCAAGAAATTCATTGACAGCAATAGCATTCTGGCTGTACATCATTGGTGAGACCCAATAACCCCATATCCACCACGACCTTATATTTTCTGGTGAAGAACAATATGTTTGATGTCATCAGTAATATTTACTTATGATTAGAAACAAACGAAAACTTGAATGATCAAACTGATTAATATTCACCTCGAGACAAGATGAAGCCACCCAAAACCAGAACTGCAAGTAAAGCGAAAGAACCGAAAGTGTTGGCAACAATTATGTTCCTCCCTAATGCCCCCATGAATCGGAATAATCCGGAAGCCATCTGGTTAACGAATAGGAGCAAAAGATATTGCTTGAAAAACCTGCCATTGAGGGGTTTTGGCATCAAACACTGAAACCAAAATTCTCAACAAAAATAGGAGATAGATTGTCCATGATGTCTTCTTTCTCACCTTGCGGGGTTTGGATCAAAGCCAATTACATAGTATGTCATGAACACCCAAATGGCAACTTCTACAAAGGTGATGGGAATCTTGAGGATCCATGTTGGTAAGGAATATGCCCAGGCAGGAAAGAATAGAAGGTCTCTTTGCTTGAAAAATACAGGAAGTTTCATGATAGTCAAAGCAAGCTCGGAGAAGCCATTGAACATGATTATGATGATTGTAAAGAACATAGCACCCATGAAAATTCCACCATCCTCAACTGTGTGCCGGGGCATCTTGGTACGGAAAAATAGTGTCATTGTTATCAAGGCCAACAGAGTGAGCTGAAACCGAACACCATAAATAATTAATATGCATGCTTCACTGAAATTCATATGTTGGAATGTAATTTGAAATATTTTCCAACAGGTCATGCCAATTTTCACTCTAATGGTTTAGTGCAGAAATACCTGGGTCATTTTGAAAATGTAGACAAATGAATTCCTCTTCATGAGCAGTAACTCTCTATCAATGCAGGCTTTGAGTAGTTCCTTTTTGCTAACACCATACTTCTTAGTAGTTAAAGCAGCAGGGTGACCTTTGGACTTGTCAAATGGAGTAGCAAGCTCATCACCTAGTTTTCGACCGATATGAAATGACTGAAATGCTTCAGAAAATTCTTTGGAAGATATAAAATTATATGGCTCTTCTTTCTTCAACCAGTACTGCTCTTGATCCTTCTTTGATGTCACCTATGGTGCACAAGAAAAATGAGGTTATAATGAAGTCCAACCTTTCTAAATAGTAATAGTGGTAAAACAAGAAAGGGTAGTCTCATTCAGAAGATTACTTCTTGCAGAAAGTCAGCAACTCCTTTCCTCTCTGGACATTTGAAGCCCATATACTCAAAGAACTCGAGCACATTTTCACGGGGACCTTGGTATACAATTTGCCCATCCGACAGCAGAATTATGTCATCAAACAGATCATACGTTTCAGGTGCTGGCTGAAGAAGAGATATAAGAGCAGTTCCATTGAGAATGTGGATAGATTGTCTGAGGGAATTCACTATCTGAAATGTAGTCGAACTGTCTAAACCAGTTGATATCTCATCCATGAAAAGTGCTCTAGCTGGTCCAACCAGCATCTCTCCTGTTGTGACTCGCTTCTTTTGCCCGCCGGATATACCTCGGAACATGTCATCCCCCACCATAGTGTCAGCACAAACTTCAAGTCCGAGAATCTGCAAAAAGTTTCTATTAGTATCTGAAATAATCATTCAAGAATCCAAAATATATAGGATCATACAAGGACCATATAGTATGATAACTGAACTAACCTTGAGTATGTAATCTGTAACTACACTGGCCTCTTGCCCTTCCAGTGATGCAGCCTGAAGAAAGTAAAAGCAGTTCTAGTTAGATGAAAATGGCTCTTTCAAGAAATAGGTTTCCATCAGGTGAAAATATACTACATACAGAAAGTATAAGAAGTCTTCAAGCTGTTTCAATACCTTCATGTAAATATCAAGATCTTTCTCTGGCATAATATTGGCTGTTTTTTCTCTCCTTGATAACTCTGCCAACATATCTGAAAATTTGCAAAAATTTATATATAGATTCTTAAAGCTCTTCATACGAAACCTGCAATTCAAGTTTTTCAATGCTTCAACTAACCATAACGTCCTCCAACCCCTTGACACCTTGCTGAAAAAGCCAGTGTTTCTCTCACTGTCATTTCCCCTATGTGGAGATCATGCTGACTAATATAAGCTGATGTCCTCTCCGGTACAAACTCTTCCATCCCATGCCCATTATATACAACTCTACCAGAAGTCTGGAAATTCATGAACAAAATTATCACTCATGAAGTTGAACAACTCTGAAATTGAGGGATTGGAAGCAAGACTGGAAATTAATATCCTCACCTTTAGATCTTTAGCAAGTTTTCCAGCCAAAGCCAGAAGCAATGTGGTTTTTCCGGAGCTTGGGGGGCCTAAAAGCAGTGTCATTCTGCATAAACAGAACCAGAAAAATGAGAACTGGACAGATTAAACGCATTGGCTAAATGATCATATCAGTAATTAACTCTGCATTTACCTTTTTGGTTTTATAATTCCACTAACATCATCAAGGATTGGAAATGGATGCTTTTTAGTTGGAATAATGCGAAAGAAACCCAGGAACCCCTTCAAATATGGCAACAAAAAAAATTAAAAATTGTATAGCACATTAGGCGTCAATCATATACACATTAACCATTTTCAATTATATGATCTATAGATGAATTACCTCCAAGATATTAGCAGAAAAATTAAAAATTGTTGGCAGCGCCCTCCCTCCTACATATGCTTCTGCTTCAACATTCAAATGCTCAAACCGGACTTCAATAGTCGGAAATTCAAGTCCAACCCTGAAATCAAAAATTGGAAAGACAAACACAACTTTCCTCAAACTCCATGAAAACACAACTGCTAAAAGCTCACTGAAGCATTTTCAATCTGCAATTGATATGGACATAAATAGATACTCAGTTGTGGCAATACAAGCAATTAGCTAATCGAGATTTGAAACTTTACCGATCAATCCGGTCCTTGAGCTTCCTCAAGAACCTCTCATTATCTTCCTCTGCAACTTTCACCAGCCTTTCCAGCACATTCTTCCTCTCTATCGCCCCAAGATTCTTGATGTCAATCTCTCTGGATTCACCTTCTTCCTCGGTGAAAATGCCTCTCCTTACACGAAGGTAAGTTGGTAGTTTTTCGATGGCAGCCCATTTCAGTGCTTCTTCATCATCTTCTTCGTGTGCAGAATGGGAGAAAACATCCATGGTGCTGTTCCTCCAAATGTTTGAACTGCTCAGACGAGCACTGCTCACCCTGTAAACATCTGCGCTACTACTCTCCATATTTAGTATTGTTTCTCCTTCCCAATACGATTCAGAGAAATCCCACTAATGCTTGTTTAATGTTCATGCAAAAACAAAGCCATGCATCCCTGGGGTTTAGTGCAGAAGCAGAAAGTGTATCCAGAAGTGATTCTGTAAATATTGTATGTTTCAGACTGACAGCTGCTGTGGCTCTGTCTCCTCCAAGCTTAGAGAAGAAGGGTGTATATATAGCTTTTAGGAGTACACAAAATGAACGAAGTTGACCGATACGTACTCTATTATCTGTATTTTTGCTGGTTTTGATATAACGGCATGTGTCTTAAGTCTTAACAATTATTGTAATGGACTAATAGAATGTGCACCACATAGGATGCATAGTTCATTATCAAACTGCCAAACTACATAGCTAATTAATTTTGGAAAATAACTTTCTTATGAGATATACAAGAAAACTTACATATGACAAAGTGGTATATATTAGTATATATTACCACTCACTAATTAATCACTAATAAAAAGCAAACCTATATAAGTATATATGGATTGATTAATTTGGGAGATCGAATTCTATAGTTTCTGATCAATCTATCAAGAAACTTAATTTTATATATTTATCAAGCTATGCATGGAAGTTGTTGTGCCTGCGGTCCTCAGTGGAAATATTGAAAGTATTCCAGTTAATTCTACAATTAATTAATTGAACTGCCTTATGATTTGAGCTGTCCAAGAATCCAAAATCCTAACAATATCCTGCGAATAGCGCCGACCTAACACATTATAGTAATGGGTGAATATTATACTAATGGATACTGAGTATAAATGCAAAAAAAATATTACTTACCAGCCAGGAAGAGGAAAGATTCTGTCGAGAAAAATATAAATAAATGATGGTAACAAATGTGGGTTATATATCCGTAATTGTGTATTATATCAGTAATCACACTAATTTCAAGACAGCACCACTAAACTAGGTATTAATGTCAACTAATGGCTTGATTAGTAACGATCTAGAATCGTAACTCTCAAATAGAGGTGGCAAACGGGTCGGGCCAGGTCGGGCTGATCCATTTTAAACGAACCAAAACCGTGTTCGGACCGGCTCATTTATTTATCGTGCCGAGCTCGAGCCGGGCCATTTGCTTAAATATTAAGCCCGGCCCACGGCCCAAGTTTATGTCTGACCGGGTCCGTGTCGGGCCAAGAAGCGGACCGGGTCGGCCCATTAGCATTATATGACACAATTAAAATAAAAAATATTATGTACTTTGAATATTTGTTTTATATAACTATTTAAAATGCTAAAATAAATAAAATACGACAACACATTTCATAATCTTATTTTTTTTAATGGTAAATTCCTCCTATGATACCTGATGTTTGGCTACTTGGACAATTTGGTACCTGATGTATGAAAACGGACAATTTGGTACCTAAAGTTCTCAAATTTAGGCCATTTTGGTACTTATGTCAATTTTGACCATATTTCTAGGGTTATTTCCGTCATCTTATCTCTATTTTACTTCATTTTTTCATAATACCTCCAAATTGCCTCTAAATTATCACTAAAATTTTGATAACTCATTCACTTAGTATATGTGATGATTTACGCAAGGTTCAAAATATCGGTATCGGGGGATATATCATTTTTGTTTTTGAAAAATGGAGTTATCGGATATATCGGAAATATTGGAAAAATAATATCGTTCCTTTTCCGAAATTATTTATTTATTTTTATCGAATTACATACAAACAAATACAATTATTAATTTTATCTAGTACCCAAAAGAGGCTATAGGTAGTCGTTTTCATTGATCACATTATCATTTGCTCGTTTATCACGTAGTCATAATTTCATATTGTAGTAGCAGTATTCGAGTTTTTCCAACTTCATGAGACTACGTTGTGACCTTTTATTTTGGATTCCCTCAAGATCAAGGAGAGCACTGATCACTGATATGACTTGACTTTTAAGAGTTAATAA
The DNA here is from genome assembly GCF_933775445.1 of Argentina anserina. Lineage (NCBI taxonomy): Eukaryota > Viridiplantae > Streptophyta > Magnoliopsida > Rosales > Rosaceae > Argentina > Argentina anserina. Next base: position 24,348,081 of record NC_065873.1, on the reverse strand, counting down.
TTGAACTTTCACTCCTCATCTCGATATTTTTTACGAAAAATTAAAAAATAGCCGATTGAAAGACTACTCTTATAGTCTTATTTTTTATATCACTCGAGGTGATTAATTAATCAAAATCTGCAGGTCAAGAAGAATCCGAGACATTCTCAAGTTGAGTTAAATTTTTTTAAGTGAAATTTTTTAGAATTTTCCTAAAATATCGAAGATATATCGGATATATCGTAAATATCAGAGATATTTTATGTTATCGGAGAAATATCGCAGATATGGAAAAAAAATAGAGATATTGGAGGATATATCGGAAATATCAGGAAGATTTTGTACCTTGGATTTACGTATATAAGTTTTCATAATGTTGCAGTCAATCTAAATTAATTTTAATTATAAGTAATTTAAAAAATATATTTTAATAAAAAAATACAATTGCATAAAGGCAATTTATTTCCTTTGCATAAAATAATTAGGATACAATAAGTATATTAAGAAAAAAATTGTATTTTCGATATGTGCGAAGTAGATGTTAAGTGGAGTAGATATATCAATTTAATTATCTCCAAAGAGATGCAATTATAGGAAAAAATGAAAAAAAATGTGAATTTAATGAGTTTAGGGCTAGAATGACGAAAATAACCATAAAAATATGATCAAAATTGATAGAGATACCAAAATGGCTTACAAATGAGAACTTTAGGTACCAAATTGTTCATTTTCATACATCAGTTACCAAATTGTCCAAGTAGCCATACTTTAGGTACCATAGGAGGAATTAACCCTTTTTAAAACGTTACGTATCTCAAAACAATGACGTTTTATTCACTATTTTGATAATATTTGTAAAATATTGTAATTAAAATAATGAAATAATCAATAGACTTTAATTTTTAAAAAGTATAATATTCAAGTTTAATAATGATAATTGTTTAAATATTGATATAAATAATATAAAATTATGTGCTTACCAGGCCGGCCCATGAATTTATCATGTCCGGGTCGTGTCGGGCTAAAAACGAACTCGACCGTGCCAGGCCGATTTTTAACGTGCCGGTCCGGACTCGACTTTTGGGCCCATTTACCACCTCTACTCTCAAATCTGTAAAAGACAATTCTTAATTCCACCAATCGATAAAATAGAATTAGTAAACTAGCACATGATCTACAGTGCAGACATTTGATGTAATTAATTATTGGTACGGTCTTTTCTTGATGCCAAACTATGAAGGGAAATATATGACTCGATCGAGAACTCCTTGTATTTGATCAAACTTTTCAAATTTGATGCAAAACTACTGTCTTTCATCTATGTACAGTTGTGTTTTAGTCTTACTTTCTCGGGGTTCTGGTCCTTTAACGAGGGTCTGGGTTCAAATCCCACTTCTGACATTTCATCGAACATTTATCAAAAAAAAAAGTCTTACTTTCTCGGCAGCCAATCAAAGCCTAAAAAAATCGAGGGCAAACTGTTATTGAACTAATTTTGGCATGCATGCGCGCAGCAGTCTTCATTTTTTTTTCTTTTTCCATCTGTATTCCATGTAATGGGAGAGAAATTTCTTGGTAGTCTTGGTCTTGATTAATTTCTTGTCAAACATTCAAATTACAAAGGATGCGTATAAATAATATCCCTCTTTTATTTTGTTGCATGAGAAAAAGGGCACAGGAAGTCAAAAGATAATCATACCGGTTAATCAAATTTAAAAAAAATAAGTAATTTCATTAATTGTCAACCCATGCATCCTAGATCAAATTATAGCTGGAAGTGGGATTTTGAATTTGATAAAGGGTGGAGATCATCCCAGCAAAGACAATCCAAATCTTGAAAGATCTTGCCTTTTCATGCAATGCGTGTTTTCATGTGGCTTTCACTGACCCTAAACCAACAAATTAAACAACTACGCGGGTTTGACTTACAACCCTTACAATAGGTTTCTCCAAGATCATCTGCGCCGTGCCAATTTAAGCTTCTTAGGAAGATAGATACATCTCTTATACTTGGACATCAAGTATGCAGAAGGGTCGTCAAATAAACATGGTACCTGCTGGCCCAGGGGTCAAAATCAAACCAACCCTAATATTTACAACATATGTGATTATATGTCGATCGAGAGCTGAATTCAAGTAAAGCTAACCCTGATGACAACACAATTTTGACAATATGGTTATATTCCAAGTTCAATAATTTAAACGTTTAGCATCATTCTCTACGTACATTTTTAGTTTCTTAATTGTAATCAAATTCATTATAATCAATTTGAACGAGTTCCTTGAGCAAGAAGCGAAGCAAGAGTTGTACACGTTAATTCCACCGTCATCACTTACTTCACATCTTCCCATCTAGTACGTACGACGAGCTGTAGCTGCTATACTATTTGATTGAACCTAAAATCTAGTTTATTCGATCCCGAGCATTATTAATGGTGAGTCGATAGTGAGCCACACGAGTAATGAATAATGATGTATAATCCGTACATAAATTAATATTCTTTGCTGGTTTATTAAACTTGTGTTCGTAAACGTACAGTAAAATCAGCAATTTTGACAATTTTGTATTTTGTTTAAGAATGAAAAATGTTTTAATTCCATGTGTATGCACGTCACCTTACTATGACAGTAATTATAATAATCACAAAATGTCATTTTTAAATTTAAATATAATTTTATCCTTTTTAACCTAATCATGTGCCACACTACATTCCCAAGCCTCCATATACTCAACGGTTGGTTGCGTCCAAAAAAGACACTCATTACAATGAAATCATGGAGATGTTTAAGAAAGTCCAAAAAATCTCCCATTACTTGATGCTATCAAGCAAATTCCTTCCTATGCTTAAAGATCTTTGCACACAAGGGTGCAAGAGAGGGGTTCACTTTCTGAGGAAGTTAGCGCCGTTATTCAGCGTAAAATCCCAATTAAGTGCAAGGATCCAGGGAGTTTCACTATTTCTTGTGTCATTGGGGATCATCAATTCGAGAAGGCAACTCTAGATTATTATTAAAAAAATTATTGTTCTTTTTTATATCATTTATGTGTGTGTGTGTATGTGTGCGCGTGGGCGATATATATATATATATATATGTGTGTGTGTGTGTGTGTGTGTGTGTGTGTGTGTGTGTATTTGGGGTGCTTATATGGTAATTGTATTAATTAATTATAATCATTAATTAATTGTAAATGTAAATTAATTAAATAAGAAAGTTATGAATCTTGACATATTTGTCACTAGAAATATTATCATCGACATAATTGTATTAAATATGGTATTAATTAAGATATGTATACTCTAAGAAAAATAACATTTGTTACCTTATATATCCTCTTAAATCGATTATACCATAACAAAAAGAATAATCTATTTTAAGAAAAAAAACAAAAGAATCTTACCAAAAGTTTTACCTAAATATAAATATTGTGGTTATATCACATCGTCTGAAATTTAAAAATAAATATATTTTGTGTATATATATATATATATTTCGTGTGTATACACACATATTTCAAGCATATTTTCGTAAATGTTAATTTTTAAAATTATATTTTAGAAGCATTATTGTGATGAAAAAGAAGAAATGATAAAAAGAATAAAAAATATTTTTATAATAATTTATAACCGTTTGATTAACAAAGATATGATTGTCTTTTCATTTAAAATGACATTTTTATATAATTTTAATTGTTGATGTGGCAATGTAACGTAAGATTGCGACGCCGGATTTGATGTCATATTATAGCGCCCTTGCACTCCTCTTTAAGAATATGTAGGTTTACCCTCCACGCGATAATAATATTGGCTTCTTCATCTTCCAAATTTGCAAAAAATCATTGTTAGGGCGTCATAATATGGCGCTAAATTCGGCGGCGTAATCATATGTGACATGTCATGTCACATATTAATTATTTTGTGTACCCGCCACACCACGTGTAACTGTCATGTGGTGTATTCTACCAATCATATTACGTCATGGTATAATTAATATGCACGCGGTGAAAATGATAAAGTTTATTTACATATAAAACCCAATCAGAAACAATCACAGTAAAAAAATTGACTAATAACATTAAGGGGTACGCCACGTGGGATATAATAAAAATGTCATTTTAATTGATAAGACAATCATATCCTTAATAATCAAACGGTTATAAATTATTATAAAAATATTTTTTATCATTTATTTTTTTTTTCATTACAATAATGCTTCTAAAATATAATTTAACAAATTTATATTTACAATAAATATGCTTGAAATATGTGTGTGTGCACGCGTGAAATATATATATATGTACAAAAAATATTTTCAAAATAAAAATATTTCATACTAAATAATTCTGTTAGAGATTTGTTCATATTTTTATAATTTAATTAATAATTGATAGAGAATATATGGTAAGTTCATGTATTCATTAATTACTATATATCCATTAGAAAAATTATTATATACCTGCCATATATCTCACGTGGCATACCCCTTAAATGTTTTTGGTCTATTTTTTACTATGATTTTTTGTGTTTGTTCTTATATGTAATAAACATTTATCATTTTCACCGCGTGCATGTTAGTTATACCATGACATAATATATTTGGCTGGGTACACCACATGACAGTGTCACGTGGTGTGAATAGTACACAAAATAATTACTCTGTTAATATAATTTGTAAATTTAAATAAAATTTAAAAATTGGAAAAAGTCATGAAATAAATTTGGAAAAAAACTCTTGACATATTTAGTGACAGAAAGTCATTAAAAATGGAAAATTGTTGGTAAGATTCTTAATTATAAAAGACATGTAAGGTAACAAGTGTTATTTTTCCTAACTAGAATATACATATCTTAATTAATACCATATTTATATTTACCATATAAATACAATATTTTTATGGTGATCTTTCTATAGTATACTACAATTACCATATAGTCGCACCCACACACACATACATATTTCACTCACACACATCTATATTATATAATATGTATATATATATATCGCACATGCGCACAAATACACACACACATATATATATATATATTTTAAGCATATTTTTGTAAATATCTAATTTTTTATTAAATTTTGACAGCATTATATATCGTGATAAAAAATAAATGATAAAAAAACACAAATGTTTTTATAATAATTTAGAGTCGTTGAATTAACAAATATATGATTGTATTTTTGTTTAAAAATTATCTTTTGTGATTATTGTAATTATTGACATGATCTTATGTCACATATAATTATAACGCCGAATCTGGCGCCACAATATGGTGCCAAAACATTTTTCTTTGCAAAATACAATGCATTAATGCAGATAAGAGATTATGATAAATTTCAGAGTAAGACATGCATTCAGGCGGTCCATCAATCATTACACACTATTACATATATAGACCGTGCATATAAATAATTAAGGACAACAGAAAAATTAAGCATGAAAATACAAGACACTCTAAATTCTAAATGACTAACTGGTTCATTATGTGTACTCGCATTTAACATGGAAGCGGATGATCAATTGAACAAAAATGCTCAAAACAAAGTTGTAAATAACTTCCTTTGATAAAAGGATTAAAAATCACCTTCGCCAACCTTTGAAGTAGGAATCCTTGAATCAACCCTTGAATTCCTCGTCTTTAGCTCCTAGCTAGTCGTGTATATCCTAAAAAATTAACGATCCAATTAGTTGAAAATAATATTTAACGTGTAATCAAATATCGTCAAATTATCAGCTAGCTAGGCATCATGCATGACTTCATGCATCAATCGTTTATCAGATATAGCTATTCGTTATAAAATTCATTCTACGGAATATGTCAAAGACTCAAATTTGTATAAGCCTTTTTGGACCTAGCTCTTCCAATCGATTTTTTTTAATTTTGAGAAGCGAGGGGAAATTTTATTTTATTGAAAGTCCAACATATACTAAATACTCCAAATTCAAATTCTTGGTTAGCATTAAGGATCGAATGTAAAACACCACTGCTCATTGCATTATGGAATATCTATTATCAAACTAGCAATTAATTAAATTTCTCTCGATATTCTTTCTCTTTTTTTTCGACAAAGGATATTTTTTCTCATTGTACTTACGAAAGATGGAGGTAGCTACCTAGCTAGCCATCGTAAAAGATTAACGGGATCTATGTTATTCATATGATTTCATATATATATATATATATATATATATATATATATATATATATATATATAGTCTCTATTTAGAGTGAAGCTTCACTCTGAAATTACAGAGTGAAGTTCCAATTTTGGCACACTTTTCGGTCAAATTTTTTCACCATAAGCGAGTCAATATTTAGGTATGCTATTCAAGATCATCTCTACAAAGTTTCATCTAATTCGGACATCGTTAAGGTATTGAAATTATATCAAATCAATGAACGAATTAAAACTGTTCAACGTGAACCGTTCGTGTAAATCTCAATTTTAAAAGCTCAAACCATTGTCAAATTGGATGAAACTTTGTAAAGATGATCTTGAATAACATACCTAAATATTGAATCACTTATGGTGAAAACATTTGACTGAAAAGTGTGACATGGACTGTATATATATATGTGTAATTTCAAAATTAAAATTAAAATTTCACTCTGTAATTTCAGAGTGAAGCTTCACTCTGGATATGGACTGCATATATATATGTTTTTGATTTTTTTCTCATGCATGTGTAGAAAAATCCCCCAGCAGCCGGAGAAGATATGTCGGCTAATGGTCAACCATTATATCTTTTTTAACTATTTAACAGAATGATCTATCATCTATGTATAATTCTGTGTCTACTTCTTGGGTACATGCATCTTAGTGGATGTGAATCCCTTCATTAATTTGTGTTAATTAACTAACCTCGTTTAATTTTTCTATCAATAATTCAGAAGTACTCCAACTAGCTATCCCTCCTACGTACTTGCTGATTTCCCCTAATCCGATCCTCTTCATCTAATCAGCATATCAATTAAATATATGCGAACATGGCTTTCTAGAACTTGACATTAGTTTAAGTTGTGTTAAATGTTTCAGGAGCGTTTACCTTTTAAACTCCATACAGTTGTGTTAAATGGATGGGCGGATGATTCTTAAAGTGAGATTAATTGTTCTTCCATCTTAGCTATGAGTAGTAGGGAAAATTTATTCTGTGTACTGGTATGCAATCTTGTCTTTCGTCACCAGCTATTTACATGACATTATTATTCAAGGGGCGAGTGATAATGAATGTGTAATAAAGATACTATAATCAAAGAGACAAATTGTAGAGTTGGCTATCTTAACATGATCACCAACAATATAAATCGCAAAAACAAAGCAAAGAACACGACATCAACAAGACCAAGTCATTGAGGCATCAAGCTAGCAAGACTAACGGAGCTGAAAACGTAATAGTACACGAGCGTGATCGAATTGCATACTATTGGTGAAACTGCACTTAATACGTGAAATCCACTCTATCTATTAGCTAGAAATTGCATACTATATTACTACGTACATGGTAAATAGCGATTCTCGATTTAACAATAACTTTTGTTTGACATGGTCATATATAGCGTTCAGTCACAGATTCAGAAATATATGTCAGCCAAGACAAAAAAAAAAGTTAGGGTGTGTAAATCTATAATAAGAGTGGATCATAATGGATAATAAAGCTAATTTAAGGGGTGAATTTATATATTCAATTAAATTATAGTGATAATATAATGGAATGAGTGTATGAATAGAAAATTAGGTTGTGCTAAATTTAATACGAACATAATGCACTTAAAAATGCAACTCAATAATAAAGACACAATTTTTCAATCAATGACGATACGACAATTATTCATGGCTCGATTTCATATTTTGAGAGAACTCTTTCGAGTTAGGGTCTAACATTTTTCTATTTTATTTATATTTATTCTTGCTTCCTAATGAAGGCATAAATGTCAATTATAAGCTTTGATTAACTAATAAAGAGAAGTTAAAACAACACTCTTTTGGCTTCAAAGAAATGAAAAAAAAATTCGGTCTAGATTTTTTCCTAGATATGCCTTTTTTGAATGGCTTATTCATAGAAAACCTCTACTCTCCATACAAGCAAAAAAAGTGCTAGGCTTGCTTGTACATGGATCCGCCTCTGATAGCGTTTCTTGAAGGAAAAATGACACGTTACTTTTTTTTGGATACAAAAATGACACATTACTTTGAGTTCACTAGGGTGTTGGTTTTAACGGTTCATTTGATGCATGTTAATGCCTATTAGTTCAAGCGCGGATGCAGTGGCGTAGCTAGAAAATTTATTAAGAGGGGTCAAATTTACTTGTCTAGCTACTTATTTTACAAATTAAATGAGCTAACTATGTAGGTTTAAGTTGATTGCTAATAATTCTTCAAATAATAACAAATTTAGGGAGAAAAACACTGTAAGTATGTATGAGATAAATCAAATCAAGGAGAGAGAGAGAGCTTTACTCTTATTCTCTATAAAAAAATACATTGATTCGCTTCAATCTTATAAATTAATAGGGTAATTGTTGGCATGAATAGTGGCGTGAAACACGCCGTGAAACATGGTCCGTGATTCACGGAGTGAATCCCGGATAGATAGATTCATAGATTAGTATATATATATAGGTTGATATGTGTATGAAGAAAAATCAAGTAATATAACCAATCAATTCCAGTTTGTATCATAGCCGTGCTCTGTTTTACCTGGGTTTGTTGTTTGCAGTTTTTTGGTGCCAAGCCGCCGAGCTCGCTGCCTTGGAGCACACATCGTGGTATCATCGGCAACGTCACCTCCTTTTTCCTCGGAGCACACACCACTGCAACGTAATCAGTCGGAATAACCGACTGTTTTCCCGGCGACGTGCAGCTCACCCGAGCTCCAGAAGTCAACACCAACGAGCGCCGCTTTCCTCGTCGCTCCCGCTGCTGCGACCTCACCTCCTCGACGCCTCGACGAGCGCCGTTCTCCTCGACACCGACGAGCCTCCTCGACGAGCGCCGTTCTCTTTGACACAGACGACACACCGACGAGCTCATCGACACCGACGAGCCCCTCGACACCGGCGAGCCCCTCGGCGCCTCGACAAAGCTCTGATCTCGTCGCCGTCCCGCTGCTGCAAACCTTTCCACCACCGGCATCTCTTTCCGTCAGCACCGCCGCGTCAAGACCGCCGCATCGCGCTGCCAAAAATCACAGCTTCCGCGCCCGAAACCGACCCGCCCAGATCCGACCCAGATCCGAGAAGCCCGGCCCAGATCCGAGAAGCCCGGTCCATTCAACCCGACCCGGTCCACTCAGCTTCTGTCAGTGCATACTCACTGACAGTGCAAGTGCACCGGCGACAGATTGTTCTCCATTTCTCACATTTTTTGCTCTCTAATCCCTGATTTTTACATTGTCTCTTTTTTTCAATGGGTTCTGGACATGAAGCGGAGGGTTCTCAGCTCCTTGATGTTCCGACCTTCGAAGTATCTGTCAAAGGTTCTGACAGCGGTTCATTTGGGGGCGCCAAACTCAACGGAACCAATTTCCGTAAATGGAAACGACTTATGGCTGCTCATCTTCGCGGCATGCACAAGATGGGCTATGTCACCGGCGTCACTAAGGCTCCTAGTCCTGAGGATGTTGTTGCCTACAATAAATGGGACGATGATGATGGTCTTGTCATGTCCGTCTTGTGGAAGGCTATGAATGATGAGATAGTTGATCTGGTGGAAGCATGTGTTACTGCACAGACAATATGGGAGACACTAGCCGGCTTATTTACTAATGACTCTGATTTCATACAGGTTCATGAGTTAATGTGCACAGCTTTGGCAATACATCAGGATGGGCAACCGGTGGCACACTATTTCACCAAACTAAAGAATATTTGGGCTGAGATTGATATGAAACGTCCTTGCATGATCAAAAATCAAGAGGATATTGTTTGGTACTAAAAAGAGAAGGAGATTGAACGAGTTCACCATTTCCTAAAAGGTCTCGATGCAAAGCATACAAGTGCAAAAGGCGAATTGCTCCGAATGACCGAACCACCTAGCCTTCTCACCGCTTTCACCTATATCCGAAAGGATGAGTCTCAGCAGGAGAGTAGTCTTCAGGCACCGGCTGTCGTTTCCAGTCTCACTGTTCATGCTCGTTCTTTGGCACCACGCCTTCCACCAACAGCTTCCGCTCCCTTTCACCGACAGGGACCACCACCAGGCTTCGGGAATCAGCCTTGTCCTCCTTGCTCTTATTGCCATGATTATAACCATGCTCGTACGACATGTTGGAAATTATATCCACACCTTAGGCCTAAGAGGCCTCATTATCGACCCCAGGCGAAAGCAGCTCTTCAATTAGTTCCGGAACCCGATATCTATGGAGTGGTTGGGCATGATCATCATACTGCTGGAGGAGCACCTACAGTCTCCATCGTTGGTCGCGGTCCAATTGGTATGGCTTTTAATATTTCTCACTCTGTTAGTTCTGATACATGGATTATTGATTCTGGTGCATCTGATCATATGACTTATGACAAATCTTATTTCACTGTATTGTCCCATCCACCCATACCCTATGTTACTAATGCTAATGGTGAGACATTCCCCGTGTTAGGGACAGGGTCCGTTCGTATTACTCCCACCATAGAGCTTCACAATGTCCTTTATGTACCTGCTTTATCTCATAATTTGATATATGTTCCCCAATTGAACGCTGACGCTCAGTGCTCTGTGACATTTTTTCCTATGTATGTAATATTTCAGGATCTTCTCACCGGACGGGCAATTGGTCGGGGGTATCTGAGGGGCCGGTTGTTTCATCTGGATCTGACATACGCAGGGAAAAAAACAGGGGGATAGTCTCGGACCGCTTTACTCTCCACTTCTGACAAGCTAAGTGAAGTTTGGTTATGGCATCGTCGTTTAGGGCATCCATCTTTTAGTGTTATGAAAAAATCCATGCATACTTTATTTCTTAGTGTGGACGAGTCTTGTTTATGTTGTGAGACATGTGTTTTAGGCAAGAGTCATCGAGCTACCTATTCCCCTAGTACTTCTACTAAAAGTTCTCTTCCTTTTGAATTAATTCATTCTGATGTTTGGGGACCCTCTAAAGAGTCTACTATGTCAGGAATGCGTTATTTTGTGCCCTTTATTGATGATTGCACACGTCTTTCCTGGATTGTTCTTCTTAAGAATAAAAATGAGGTGTTTCCAGCCTTTCGTGCCTTCCATGCCAATATCCAAACACAATATAATGCTACCATTCGAGTTCTTCGTTCTGATAATGGGGGGGGGAATATATGAATCATGTCTTTCAGGAGTTCTTTAACGCACACGGGATTGTTCATCAAACAACGTGTCCTTACACACCTGAGCAAAATGGGGTTTCTGAAAGGAAAAATCGTCATTTACTTGATATGGCTCGGTGTATTCTTTTTAGTGCCCACATGCCTAAATACCTTTGGGGTGATGCTGTCATTACTTCCGCCCACCTTATTAATCGTCTTCCATCTCGTGTTCTTCAAGGGAAAGTTTCATATGAGGTGCTTGCATCTCATGTCAAATTACCCTATTTTCATAATCTTCCTGCCCGTGTTTTCGGTTGTGTTGCTTTTGTTCATCTTCCACAACATCAGCGTTCTAAGTTAGATGCCCGGGCAGTTAAATGTGTGTTTGTTGGGTACGGCAGCCATCAGAAAGGGTACCGGTGCTACCATCCCCCTACTCAGAAGTACTATGTCACTATGGATGTTACCTTTTTTGAGGATATGAGTTATTTTTCCTCTTCTGATACTGCTCTTCAGGGGGAGAATTCCTATTTTGAAGAGCTGTATCATGGAGAGGGGGAGACAAGTGAGCCAGTCGATATGGTAACAAGATCTGTTAAGATTACCAAAGTGTCAGCCACACAGGCACCACCGGAGGTCGTCACTCAAGAGATTCAGGCACCGGAAGCTGACAACACAACTGCCCCTCATGTATCTCGTACTACTGTTTATACCCCTGATCAATGCTCTCCTGGTACAGAAGATCACTCATCTGAGGTTAGTCATTCTATTCAGGCTAATAGTAGACAATATGTTTTGCCAAATAGGTCTACTCGAGGTCAACCAACAAAAAAATAGGAACCTACCATTCAGACTAAAGCCAAGTATCCGGTGGCCAATTTTATATCTACCAAAAGATTATCTAAGTCATATGAGTCATTTGTGAATCAAATATCTACTGTATCAGTACCTAACAAAGTGCATGATGCATTGGGCGATCCAAAATGGAGGAAAGCAATGGAGGAAGAGATGGAAGCATTACAAAAGAACAATACTTGGGAGCTTGTACCTCCACCATATAACAAGAAGACTGTAGGATGTCGATGGGTGTTTACAGTGAAGCATAATCCAGATGGGTCAATAAGCCGGTATAAAGCACGCCTAGTAGCAAAGAGGTTCACCCAGACATATGGCATAGATTATGATGAGACATTTGCACCTGTTGCAAAGATAAACACTATCCGGGTATTGCTCTCTATCGCTGCTAACTTGAACTGGCCACTTAGGCAGTTTGATGTTAAGAATGCATTCCTTCATGGAGAATTAACAGAGGAAGTATACATGGATCTTCCGCCTGGATATGTGGCCACTTCTCCAAGTAACTCCGTATGCAGATTGAGAAAGTCTTTGTATGGTCTTAAACAGTCACCTCGTGCTTGGTTTGGAAGATTCTCACAATTCATGAGGAAAATTGGATAATGCAGAGTAATTCAGACCACACATTATTTCTCAAACACCAACAAGGGAATGTAACAACCCTAATCATATATGTTGACGATATGGTAGTTACTGGTAATGATACTATTGAGGTGGATAGATTACAAAAGCAGCTAGCCACAGAGTTTGAGATGAATGACCTAGGTACACTCAAGTACTTCTTGGGTATTGAGGTAGCCCGGAGAAGTGATGGTATCTATCTGTGTCAGAGGAAGTACATCCTTGATCTACTAACGGAGACAGGGATGTTAGATTGCACTCCAATTGATACTCCTATTGAGCAGAACCATCGGTTAGCAGAGTATCCAGATCAAGTGCCCACTGACAAAGCTCGATATCAGAGGCTAGTTGGACGCCTGATTTATTTGTCACATACCAGGCCAGATGTTGCGTATGCAGTAAGTGTAGTGAGTCAGTTCATGCATAATCCGAGTGTGGATCATATGGATGCTGTTGTGAGGATTTTGAGATACTTGAAGTCAGCTCCAGGGAGAGGAGTACTGTTTTCTAATCACAACAATATCTTTGAGATTTGTGGCTTCACAGATGCAGACTGGGCTGGAAATGTTACCGATCGGAGGTCCACATCAGGGTACTATACCTTTGTTGGAGGCAATCTTGTTACGTGGATGAGTAAGAAACAAAATGTGGTAGCTCGATCTAGTGCTGAAGTAGAATACAGAGGTATGGCTCAGGGAGTGTGCGAATTATTATGGCTTAGAAATCTACTAGAAGACTTGGGTATTAAGCCTAAATGTGCTATGTAGCTGTATTATGACAATAAGGCAGCTATTGATATTTCGCATAATCCTGTGCAACATGATCGTACAAAACATGTGGAGGTTGATCGTCATTTTATAAAGGAAAAGCTAGACGCAAAGATCATTAGTTTTCTTTTTGTTTCCACAGAAGAGCAACTTGCCGATATGCTTACAAAAGGAGTGTCAAAAAGGGTTTTTTATGATTCACTTAGCAAGTTGGGCATGGTTGATATGTATGCACCAACTTGAGGGGGAGTGTTGGCATGAATTGTGGCGTGAAACACGGTCCGTGATTCACGGAGTGAATCCCGGATAGATAGATTCGTAGATTAGTATATATATAGATTGATATGTGTATGAAGAAAAATCAAGTAATATAACCCATCAATTCCAGTGTAATTAGATATGTTATCACATTAGAATGGGCAAAGTGAAGCAAATGACTTAATTGCACTAAGATAAAAACAAAAAATCAAGACATAACATAATTGTGAAGATGGTGAGAGGGTTTAGGGCTTAATTGCACTAAACCATAAACCCTTATCCTCTCTATGTAGCTACGCCAATGCGCGGATGCATTGCATTTGACATATATATGTCACATCAATTTGAGTTTGCCGATCAGCAGTAATAGGTCGCACGGTTAATTGTTAGAATACAGGTACGTACGTAGCTAGCGAGGAATCAGTGGGAGAGTTACAAATTGCTTGAGTGGACGTACTGTTGTCTGATGGGCGTGATCGCAAATTTTACAAGTATATAGATCAGATTGCTTAATCCTGTCTTAATTGCATAGTAAGATAATAACCTAACTCCATATACGTACGTACTATACTACTATATTTAATGCTTTGGGACATATATACCTCTTCGTATCAATCAATTTCAAATAAATAGCTGCAATTTGCATAAAATAAACAGATCTGTTGGTAAATGACTAGCAAACTTCGATACTTACAAGCGTGTTTCATGTTCCTAATCAACTGTACTATTGTAAAATCATTTCGACACAACTTGTTTAATTTCCTAAGCAGAGCCTGGAGTTGCAAAGTATTTATATATGAAGAAATAATCCTTTGGACCCTTCTTCCTCCGATTTCTTGTCGTAAAGTAAACCAGAATCTTTCCCTCATTAACAAAATTGGTTGCTTTACAAGTAACGACGTTGTGCTGTTATGATGTAAATGTCTTGGTTAATCAGTTGCTAGCTTATTGTATTGTTTATACTTTAGGGTTTGGTTTGGCTCGCTCGATCGTTAGGTAATTTGTATATATCTTTTTAAGGAATAAGTACGCACTATTTGTCGGATAACGTGAGTGCTGGGCCAGTTAGAGGTTAGTTTGGCACCCGCAGTACGTGAAACTTGTTTTAAATTCCATTTTCAGCGATGCTGTTACTAAGTGCTAACTGCCATTTTATATGAGATAATCACTAATCAGTTTATGTTTAGTGTTGGCCGCAGAAATAGACTGATCAACATCTAAATGATGTTGTGCGTCAAGACAGATTAGCCAAACATTATAATTAAGCGTTGACATATAAAGTTAATTTATTGAAAGAGATAATTAACTACCGCATTTATTATCCTCCAACACATTTCATTTTCAGCTCATTTATTTTGTAGGCAAGATAAATTTTGGGTTCGGGGCCGGATGGATCTCTAGCTAGATTGCTGTTATTTATATTCTTCACTTTGACTGCTACAGAGTTTAGGGCACTGTTGATTTCATTTCTTCTTTGGGTAATTAGGTTGTTCATTTCTTAGTTTCTTTTACTTTGTTGAGTAAGCTAAGCCTCTCACTATTTTGTGAACGTCATGTATATGCATGTGAGATGTATAACTTTAATATAATGCATTATATGAAAATTATGTTGATTTTACTTTGAAACGTACAGGTTCTTCTTCTCGTGTCGATCAATACTAATTTCAGGTCAGGGATTATATAGCCAGGCTACGCGTAGCACAACCGGCCGGCAACCTGCTTCTAGAACTTGTCCACCTCTACATTAATAGTAATTAGAACAGGAATTGATTAAGCTAGCTCCTAAAATTAAGAGGGAAGAAGGCATATTCAAACTTATTCCAAAAAGTAGATGCTCTCCATCAACTACCGCAAATACAGCAATCTCTCAACTTACCAACATTAAGCTTATACTAATCCATTTCGCTTTCATTCACCAGTTGATTTAATTAGCTCTAGTTGTTTATGCGTACGTAGAGAGAGACCGGCCGGAGTGGCAGAGTCTATAGATCACATCTCCTGATCTAAAGAAGATGTTTAGACGTACTTTCGGATCGATCTTCAGTACGAAACTCAATGCATTTGAGTTTTTGACCTCCAATTTAATCGAGTTAGTACTTCAATTCATTGATTTACAAATACGTACAGATTCATGTATCCATTGATCATCTGGATAGTTAAGTATGTAACCTAAGTGTATAAGTGAATTCTACATGTTTTAAAGACTTAACTTGAAAGTTGAAAATAAAGGAGAGTATTGAGTACGTAATACGAACCCGTGTTAGAACGAGACTGAACGACCCATCGGACCTCCTATATCGCTTTGACAATATACATTGCATGTGGGCTTCTATGGTTGAAATTTGTATATACGTGAGAGCTACTTCTGCTAATTATAGAGACTAGAGAGGGTGAGCAATCGAGGAGACATATATGTACGTGACTCTAGCTGCTGCTATCACTATTGTTGGTTTGCAATTTAATTGATGGAAGCTTCGGAAAAGCGGATTTCCGTGTCTACTGGAAACTGCATGGTTAGGCCGGGGCCGGCATCAGGCTGCTTTGACCTTAATTCATTTCTCAGCCAGGTTCCCGTAGAAATGTATATTACCTTAATGAATTTATACACAGAATTGTCTTATATATAATCTAACAAGAGTACAATTTAACCACAAATTACTCCTTGATTTTCTCCTTGAATCACGTTAACACTCATTCTCAAGTTGGCGCATACACATCAATCATGTCTAACTTGTTAAGTGAGTCATAAAAAACATTCTTAGACACTCTTTTTGTGAGCATATCGGCAAGTTGCTATTCTGTATGAATAAAAAGAAAACTAATGATCTTCGCATCTAGCTTTTCCTTTATAAAGTGACGATCAACCTCCACATGTTTTTTACGATCATGTTGCACAAGATTCTGTGAAATATCAATAGATGCATTGTTGTCACAGTACAGCTACATAACACATTTAGGCTTAATACTCAAATCTTGTAGCAAATTTCTAAGCCATAACAATTTGCACACTCCATGAGCCATACCTCGTTATTCTGCTTCAGTACTAGATCGAGCTATCACTTTTTGTTTCTTACTCTTCCATGTAACAAGATTACTCCCAACAAAGGTAAAGTACCCTGATGTGGATCTCCGATCTGTAATATTTTCAGCCCAGTCTGCATCTGTGAAACCATAAACCTCAAGGATATTATTGTGATTAGAGAACATTACTCCTCTCCCTGGAGCTGACTTCAAGTACCTTAAAATCCTTACAACAGCATCCATGTGGTCCACACTGAGATTATGCATGAACTGACTCACTACACTTACTGCATACGCAACATCTGGTCTAGTATGTGATAAATAAATCAGGCGTTCAACTAGCTTCTGATAACGAGGTTTTTCAGTATGCACTTGATCTGGATATTCTGCTAACCGATGGTTCTGCTTAATAAGAGTATCAATGTGAGTGCAATCCAACATACATGTCTCTGTTAGTAGATCAAAGATGTACTTTCTCTGACACAGATAGACATCATCACTTCCCCGGGCTACCTCAATGCCCAAGAAGTATTTGAGTGTACCTAGGTCCTTCATCTCAAACTCTGTGACTAGCTGTTTCTGTAATCTATCCACCTCAACAATATCATTCTCAGTAACTACCATATCATCAACATATATAATTAGAGATGTTACATTCCCTTGTTGATGTCTGAGAAATAATGTGTAGTCTAAATTACTCTGTATGTATCCAATTTTCCTCATGAATTGTGAGAATCTTTCAAACCAAGCACGAGGTGACTCTTTAAGACCATACAAAGACTTTCTCAATCTGCATACAAAGTTACTTGGAGAAGCGGCCACATATCCAGGCAGAAGATCCATGTACACTTCCTCTATAAGTTCTCCTCGGAGGAATGCATTCTTAACATCAAACTATCTAAGTGGTCAGTTTAAGCTAGCAGCACAAGAAAGCAATACCCGAATAATGTTTATTTTTGCAACATGTGCAAATGTCTCATCATAGTCTATGCCATATGTCTGGGTGAACCTCTTTGCTACTAGGCGTGCTTTATACCGACTCACTGACCCATCTGGATTATGCTTCACTGTAAACACCCAACGACATCCCACAGTCTTCTTGCCATATGGTGGAGATACAAGCTCCCAATTATTGTTCTTTTGTAATGCTTCAATCTCTTCCTCCATTGCTTTTCTCCATTTTGGATCTCCCAATGCATCATGCACTTTGTTAGATACTGATACAGTAGATATTTGATTCACAAATGATTCATATGACTTAGACAATCGTTTGGTAGACATAAAATTTGTCACATGATACTTAGTTTTAGCCTGAATGGTAGGTTCATATTTTTTTTGTTGGCTGACCCCGAGTAGACCTATTTGGCAAGACATATTGTCTACTATTATACTCACTAGTATTAGCCCCAATAAAATGACTAACCTCAGATGAGTGATTTTCCGTACCAAGAGAGCATTGGTTAGGTGTAGAAACAGTAGTACGAGAGACATGAGGGGCAGTTGTGTTGTCATCTTCTGGTACTTGAATCTCTGGAGTGACTACACCGGAATCATCTGGTGGTGCCTGTGTAGCTGACATATTGGTAATCTCAATTGAACCTGTCACCATATCTACTGACTTACTTGTCTCACCCTCTCCATGATACAACTCTTCAAAATATGAATTCTCCCCTGAAAGCAGTATCAGAAGACGGAAAATAGCTCATGTCCTCAACGAAAGTAACATCCATAGTGACATAGTACGTTCTGGTAGGTGTACGATAGCACTGGTACCCTTTCTGATGTCCTCCATACCCAACAAACACACATTTAACTACCTAGACATCCAACTTAGACCTCTGGTATTTTAGAAGATGGACAAAAGTAACACAACCGAAAACACGGGCAAGAAGATTATGAAAAGAGGGTAATGAGACATGAGATGCAAGCACCTCATATGGAACATTTCCCTGAAGGACACGAGAGGGAAGACGATTACTGAGGTGGGCGGAACTTATGATAGCGTCACCCCAAAGGTACTTAGGGATATTGGTACTAAAAAGGATACACCGAGCCATATCAAGTAAATGACGATTTTTCCTTATAGATGCTTCATTTTGCTCAGGTGTGTAAGGACATGTTATTTGATGAACAATTCCGTGTGTGTTAAAGAACTCTTGAAAGACATGATTCACATATCCCCCCCCCCCCAATTATCAGAATGAAGAACTTTAATTGTGACATTATATTGTGTTTGGACAGTGGTATAGAAGGCTTGAAAAGCCGGAAAAACCTCATCTTTAGTTTTGAGAAGAACAATCTATGAAAGACGGGTGCAATCATCAATAAATGACACATAATACTGCATCCCTGACATAATAGACTCTTTGGAGATCCCCAAACATCAGAATGAATTAATTCAAAAGGAAGAATACGTTAATTAGAAGTACTAGGGGAATAAGTAGATCGATGACTATTACCGAAAACACATGTTTCACAACGTATAAGTGACTCATTCACACTAATAAACAAAGTAGACATAGATTTTTTTCATAATACTAAAAGATAAATGCCTAAGCGACGATGTCATAACCAAACTTCACTTAGCTTGTCAGAAGTGGAGATTAAAGCGGTCCAAGACTGTCCCCCTGGTTTCTCCCCGCATATGTCTGATCCAGATGAAATAACCGGCCCCTCAGATAAGGTCCTGAAATATCATATACATAGGAAAAATGTCACAGAGCATTTAGCGTCAGTGTTCAATTGGGGGACAAATATCAAATAATGAGATAAAACAGGTACATATAGCACATTGTGAAGCTCTATTGTGGGAGTAACACGAACTGACCCTTTTCCTAATACGGGGAAGACCTCACCATTAGTATTAGTAACCTATGGTACTGGTGGAGGAGACAATATGGTAAAATAAGATTTGTCATAAGTCATATGATCAGACGCACCAGAATTAATATTCCATGTATCAAAACCAACAAAGTTAGAAATATTTAAAGTCATACAAATTTTGCTACGACCAACTATGGATGCGGTAGGTATTGTTCCTTCTGTTGTATGATGATCATGTCCAACCAAACCATAAATATCTAGTTCCTAGACGAATTGAATAGCTGCTTTCGCCTTGGGATGATAATTAGGCCTTTTAGGCCGAAAGTATGGATACAACTTCCAACAGGTCGCAAGAGCATGGTTAGTATCATGACAATAAGAGTAAAGAGGGCATGGCTGATTCTCGAAGCCTGGCGGTGGTTTTTGCTGATGGAGTGGAGCTGAAGTGGCCTGCTGAAGAGGTGGTGCTAAAGATCTAGCACGAACAGTAAGACTGAAACTTCAACTTGTGTCTGATGAAGACTCTCCTGTTGAGATTCATCCTTACGGATATATGTGAAAGCTGTAATTAGGGTAGGGGGTTCGGTCTTTCTGAGCAGTTCCCATTTTGCACTGTTATGTTTCTCATCAAGATCTTTTAGGAAATGGTGAACTCGCTCAAGCTCCTTCTCGTGTTGGTACCAAACAATATCCTCATGATTCTTGATCATACAAGGACGTTTCACATCAATCACAGCCCAAATATTTTTTAATTTGGTGAAATATTGCGCCCCCGGTTGCCCATCATGTTGCATCGCCAAAGCTGTGCACATTAACTCATGAACCTGTACGAAATCAGAGTCATTAGTATATAAGCCTTCCGGTGTCTGCCATATTGCCTGCGCATTTTCACATGCCTCCACCAGATCAACTATCTCTTCACTCGCCGGCACTCGTCGAGGAGGAGTTTATCGGAGAGGAGTAGTCCCTCTCAATACCGGCCTTCAGAACAAGGACGAGGAGGAGAAGCTCGTCGTGGAGTCGCTACGCCGCCGAGAGGACCCCGCACCGTGGAAGAAGACCCGGGTATGAGGCGGTTCCGGATTCACAGCTAGCTCGTCGGCCGGGCTCGCACCAAATGTTGGATGGGTCGGACCTCGTCGGCCGAGCACGCATAGTTCCAAAGAAAAACAAAAAAAACAGAGCACGGAAAATTTGCTCTGATACCAAGTAGAAATGTATATTACCTTAATGAATCTATACACAAAATTTGCCTACATATAATCTAACAAGAGTACAATTTAACCACAAATTACTCATTGATTTCCTCCTTAAATCACGCCCGATTCACGCTAACAGTTTCACTGTTGCATGATCTTGATTCTACGACTCGGAACTTTCTCTTACCAAAGCTGAGAAGCATGCTCCGGTTGATCTACGTTCTCCTCTTTTTAGTTCTCTTGGTCTTTTGAGAAGAACGCCTACATATTAGTGGGGAAGTATAAAGTTTGGCCACCTTCCTCCATTCTTTTCCTTCGGGCGGTGGATTCCCGGTTGTGATTACGCCCTTTTTCTACGGGATCGTTTGATATATCGATCGTTAACTTATTAATTTTTCAAGAAAGGATTGGGTGAGGAGACAACCATTTTTGGAAGTATGGAAGAAAACAATGGGCATCTTTAGACTTCTCCGTCATTTCTCGCTAACATTTACACACTTTAATTATTATTGGTAGAGGAACTTTCATACAATAATGCATCGTATCTTATCAGAGTTGGAACATGTTTGATGGTGATGATCGAGATATGTCAATAATCATGTATGGGGTACTTGATAGTATGGCTTCATTGGCTCGTCAGTCATCACAATTATGATGATGGTGATCGAAGACTGAAGAGCACCCTATATGGCTATAGATACAGAGTACAAAACTACAAGCCTAAATTCAAAAGCATCTTGGTCCACAAAATAAATAAGTGATCAATTGGATTGTGACAACCATCTTGTTTCGTTTAAAATTAGTAGATATTCACGAGTGTATCATCCCTACAATTACAACATACACAAGTACATAAGTAACTTGTTCTGATATGATTTTGAAGATTGAAGTTTTTCTTTGGCAAACACTGGGTTGGTTATTCACGTCTCGGAGAAAGGCGTCGTATAAGATCATCTTCGCATAACTTAACCATCTCATCATGCAAAAGTGTAACCATTACCAACCTACTCAATCCGTCGTCTCCTGTCTTTCCCGGAAATATTAGAACCTGGCCTAACCCCAGCACTGGTTCCATGTAATATGACACACGAACGGGTGCAATCCCATCTTTGAAAACCGTTGAAAACGGGTCTACGGCCTCTAAGCTAGCACAAATGAGATCAGAATTGCTCATCAACGAAGGACATTGATCATTGGTATGTTCTAGCCACTCGATCAAATCCATGATGCCCTCATTGTCCATTTTTGCTACCACATCACCTATAAAACTCGCAGCTTGTGACAAACTGTTTTCTTGAAAATCCTCTTGGTGCACCTTGTTATAAACCATGCAATTTCCAAAGAATCCTCTATCCAAACCTAAAACCCTTCTCATGTCCATGCTTATAGACATTTCGATAAGCCCATTACCCATTCCTTTCACCTTGCTAATGCAGACCCAAAAGAGCCCAGCAAGTGCCTCGAAGGGTGATGGGTCGGATCTGTTGGTTGCACCAATGGGCTGGGCCATGGCAATACATGCCCGAACCATGGTCTCCGAGAAGGCAAAGGCAACAGTTGTGTTCTTCATATTCTTGTCTGCTGGAAGCTGCATAGACTTCTTGATGGAGTCTATATAGTGGTTGATCAAGGAGGTATATGGTCTGTGATCAGGTCTTCTGTTTCCGGTCCGCCGCGGCGGCAGTGCGTAGAAATACGGAGGCTGCAACATTTTTCCGGGGAAGCTCGTATCGGCCCACGCCTTAAGGAACATGGTTGCAGAAGTGGGATCTGCCAGCATATGAGTGCAGCTCAGCCCAATTGCTAAACCACCATCCTCAAATTCAGTAAGCTGAAAAAGAAGCATGACGATTAATTTGATGTTGGACTATATCTCTAATATTATTAGTCGATACAATAGTGATACCTGTACATAAAATGTAGACCAATATAAGGGATGGTAATCCATTTCCTCCCAATAGACCAGCTTAAACTCCTTCTCCCTATCCACACTTCTTAGCCAATCCTCCAAACTCCCTTTAGCTCTAGCTTCCACCATTCTCACTCCAGCGTCATTGAACTTCACCGTCCACTGCTCCCTCTCATTTCTCTCCAGTCGGCCTGTCATTATCGGAAAACCTATAAGCGCTTCCGAGATGGAGTCTCTACGCCTCCTTGTGACTTCACCAGGCTCTGTCAACCCATTGACGGGTAATACAACACCATTCTTAGGTGTTTCTTCTCCATTATTCGGTCAAAAACTGATAAAGGGTAGCATTTTCCGATCTGGACGGGCCTCGCGCTCACAACCGTTCGTGTGCAAATGATTCTCACTTCGGCCATTAGTATGACGATATATAGATATATTGAATAGCTAATTGGCTTGGGGATATATAGGTTTGTTCAGCAAGTGTGTACTGTAGCAGATGAAAGCCGATGGATCCAAGTTTAGTATAGACCATTACAACTAACTCTTAGTTCCCAACTGAACTATCATGATCACACAAACATCATGCACCAATTTTCTTCTCGTCATCTATCATATTGTTACATTACGTGTTTGATCTCATCTTTATTGGTAATCAACTCAAGTATCAGGAAGCAGGAAGCTCATATATTATGCAAAGGAACCGAACAAAATAGGTCTTCACATTACAAAGGAGATCGATTGTGCTAAATCCTCGCGTTGTACCACAACTTTCATCAACTTGTTTCATGTATATACTCATTTATGTTATGTTGAGAGTTTTTATATGGATTGTGACACAATGCACGTCTTGTAGACAAGTTGTTTAAAGGCAAAATGCTTCAAACAATGTCTCATCTTTCGGTCATTCTAACTTTTAGTATCTCAAGTTTCAGAAATATCCAAACAGTGTCTCACGTTTTTTTACTTACTTAATTTTGGTACCTGAGATTGCCATGGGACAAATTTTATGCCTTCATCTTCATCCTTTCATGGTTTGATCTCTTTTTTTTTCTTCTTCTTCTTTTTTGAAAAGGGGTTCCATAGTTGAATCCTGTTTCGTTGACAATGATGACTTGTAGAGGTATACCTTATTCCGTGTACAATGGTGACGAACGCATATGAAAAAAAAAATTAATTATTTCATGATTTAAAGTTTCAATCAATTAGCATCATTCATCGATCACCACTCTCCAATCAACTCCCAAGTCCCAATAATTTTTGACCCTTTGCATACAAGCAATGATATAAGTCCTCCCCCCCCCCATCATACTATTTATAGAGATGAACTCAAGCTCAGTTTGGAAAAAGATGTTGCGCCAGAGATCTCAGTTTCTTTGTTGTAAACTCAAAATCAAAGATCATGGAATTGATTTTAGGGTTTTACAATGGATATGGCAATTTAGGTACTAGTTGACAACTTAAGATATTGGACTTGTTCTTTCATGAGCGTACAAAGAGGCCTAAATTGCTACAACAAGATCTTGTTCAACCAGAAAAGAACAAGATGTAGTGAGAAAGATGCTTGAAAAATACGATTGAAAAAGAACAGAGAAAATAAATATAAGAATAAGAAAAAAAGGTATAGTAGTCATTTTACAATAAATTAGGCTAGTTAGTTGTTTTTTAACAGAGCCAGGTACCAAAATGAAGTCGTAAGATGGTCCGTTTTAAGACCATCAATAAAACCATGTAGAAGATAATATAGTCGATAGTAAGGGTTATCGTTATAGGCCGGGATTGAGAGTACTCATGCGAGATAGAGCGTTAGTAAAAAGATTATCTACAATATTTACATATTTACAAGGATTTATAAAAAGGTTTTGAGATATGATTTACGAAATAAAAGAATACAGAATAAAAAATAATTATACATATGTACACATGATCAACTTCTCTCACAATCAACGACAGAGTTCCATAACAGTTCTAACACATCAACGAAATATTTCAATCTAATAATATAATTTCAATGCAACTAGTTATCAAAAGCAAATTCCTAAGCACATTACAAGAAGTTGCTTATGTACTTAAAGGTTCTTCTTAATTATCCTAAGCTTTAGAGAAGTCTATCACTTAGGTTCTTCCATGCAAACATCATACTTAGACTAAAGAGCACCCATATAATGTCAACATGAATCATTAAGCTTAATAAGAACGGGATTTGAGCATGCAAGCATATTACAAGAAGTTGCTTATACACAAGCATGATACTCAATGAAAGTCTTTAGAAAACCAGCAAGCATGGAATTATATCATCAAACATCATTAATAACTCAAGATCTATAGGAAACGTTATGAAATTCAACCCATCTTTAGTCTAATCAAAAATCCAATACCAATCACAAAATTCATACAATGAATCTGAAATCCAATAACAAAAGTAGAAAAACAGAAAATAGAAGTCATGGATTACACTTTTTAATCAACAAGGAAGCTTGAAGACATCAAAGAGTAGCCCTGGGAAGAAGATGGTGATGCACGACAACCTTGGAGAAGTCCTAAAATTGCCTACACTAGAGGTTTTGCTCTTCGACTTGGGAGACTGAGAGAAGACATAGATTAGAGTTTTTATGATCTTGAATGTGGTAAGAAGTGATATCCAAATTCGTTGGTTTCGGCCCCCTAAGTATAAAGAGAGGTCAGGGTTTAAGATTAGATCACAACCCTTGAAATTAAATGACTTTCGATGGCCAAATCTGCTTTTGGTTTCTCCTAACATACTCCAAATCCACATCATCTTCATTTATGGCTAGGAGACCTCCCATAATCGTGCACAACATGTTTAGAAGTGAACGGGGTCGTAGTTACACAAACCCATATCAGCTTTCTCGGCTAGTCTGACCTATGGTTACTAAATTGAGAATAACTTCCTCCAGAAAAATGATATTGATGAGATTCCAACTGTTCTAGAAACTAGACTTATAGGGCTTTCCATCGATATATTATTCATAATTTTCCTCAGTGCATTTTGCCCGTTATGATCTGTCGAAGTTGAATGTTCTGCAGAGGCATAATTCTGATTTCAGATTGTATTGCTCCTTTTAGACTTTTAAACACATCTTCATCTTATTTTGCTCCAATGAACCTAAAAATAGTAAACTAAGTTAAAATGGACATTATTAAGAAAATAACTAAACTGGAGAGAAAACACATTATAAAACGTCGCATTATATGCTCCTATTATCGAGGTGGAAACATGAGACACTGTTTTAACATTTCTCAAACTTGAGATACTAGAAATTAGAAAGACTAAAATATGAGACACTATTTGTATCATTTTTCCTTGTTCAAATATAATAAGGGTTTAAACTTCTTTAAAATGTCATTAGTATATGAATATCAAAATATTTGCATAATTAACTTTTACGCACCATATTTTGACGACCAAATCTCAATCATTAATTAAAATAATGAAACCATCATTAAGGTTATAAAAATTTACAATAGCAATTTCCACTCGAGTATGTCAATTTTTAGAAACATTTTGCGATTTGTTTTAAATAAAAAATACAATACAAAATATTAGAAAAATCACAAAAAGAGAAGTGGCTCACGCGCGCAACCGAGGGACGTGATATCACAGCTTCATCCCCTTCACAGTTTGTCGCATAATACAATAGCTCCACGAATCAGATCAGAAACCTCTCTTTCCTCCTCCCCCACTCTCCTCTCTCCTCTCTCCCAATCAATCAAGAAGAAGAAGAAGAAGGGTTAGGGTTTGAGAACATGTCAGGTGCGGCAATAGCAGTGGGTTACTCAAGCTCTTGGGCCCGGGCCCTCGTCCAGATCTCTCCCTACACTTTCTCCGCCCTCGGCATCGCCATTGCTATCGGCGTCTCTGTCCTCGGCGCCGCCTGGTTTGCTCTCTCTGCTTTCTCTTCTAATTTCATCGAACAAGTTTTCGTCTTTCAATGAGTTTATGATTTTGATTGTTGGATGATTCAGGGGGATTTACATCACCGGCAGCAGTTTGATCGGCGCGGCAATCAAGGCTCCTCGCATCACTTCCAAGAATCTCATCAGGTGATTGATTGTTGTATCTGTTTGTAGTTGTTATGATTTTGGATTTGGAATTGTGCTTGTTATGAGTTTGCATCCCATAATTTTGGATTTGTCTTGATGATATTGTATATATGTTTGATTGAGTTTAGTAGTGGATATGATTAAGCTGGTTATTGATTCATGGAGAATGCGGCTTTCTATCGAAATTCGGATACGATGTTCAAGTTAGTTGTGTGTTGGTTTACACTTCATCTAATCTGTTAGACAGGAGAACCTAGTGTGAATTGGTTCTTCTTTTCTGCTACCATACCAGAAGGGGTATGGTAGAGGATCTATCTAACTCTAGTACGGGAATGTAGAGAATAAGCTGTGGTAGTTAGAAGGCTTTGAAAGTATAACGGTGCTAACTGACATTTAAGATGTCAAAATTAGGTTTTTGGTTATAGATAATGAGGACAGTTGATGCCTTTTCTGGTGTCACTTTTGATTATGCACCTCTTGCTCGACTGGATTTGCTCGTGAAACTTTAGACTACAACATCCGATTTATTTTTTCGCATTTTTTTATTCATATTTATGTAATGGAAAGAAAGTATGACCTCAAAATGCTGCATTTGGAACTAACTTGGAAGGGGTTCGTCTATTGTTCCAGTGTGATCTTTTGTGAAGCTGTTGCTATATATGGTGTCATTGTTGCAATTATTCTACAAACAAAGCTTGAGAGTGTTCCTGCTTCAAAGATACATGCTCCTGAATCTCTTAGAGCTGGATATGCAATTTTTGCCTCTGGGATCATTGTGGGCTTTGCAAACCTTGTCTGCGGGTCGGTACCTTCACCTTCCTTGTCACTTTTTTTAAAGGAGTTTTGTTGATTCACTAGATATTACGGTATGAATGACTTGACTGAATTATCTTTTGGTGATAGGTTGTGTGTAGGAATAATTGGAAGCAGCTGTGCATTGTCCGATGCCCAAAACTCTACACTTTTCGTGAAGATTCTTGTGATCGAGATCTTTGGCAGTGCCCTTGGATTATTTGGAGTAATTGTTGGAATCATAATGTCAGCTCAAGCAACTTGGCCTACAAAATGAAATTGATTTGTTGCTCTCTGAAACTTGGCAAGACATTAAGACAGCATTATGCGACACATGAATCCGTATTCTGCTGGTTGTTTCAATAGTGGTAGGAATGTTAAAACTGCTGTGGAAATATTAATTTTTTTCCCTTCTGTATCAATCTTAGGCTGTATGTAATCGAATGGTAACGAATTGTTGGAGAGCCGGTTCTATCTTGTATGAGAATGAGAAATGATTACCTCATTCTTTGTCGCAGACAATATTTAGTGTTTCAATGAATAACATGATTTTTTTGGAGCCCCCTTCCTCAACTTTAAGCTGCAGTTCATCAATGAATGTTAAATAATCCGTATGCAGTTTATTTATATCATTATTAATCATCATTTGCAGAAGTGCCGTATCAGATAAAACTGATTCTTTTCCGGCAAACTAGTTGCACAACATAAGACACGGTAAAACTGATACAATGCTCATATGAGATCATGTCTTATTGGCTGCATGAAATCATTTTGAATACAAAACGAGAGAACACCAGGAGCATATAGCAACCCTTGGGGCGATCCCCTGATCGACCTACTCAAATCACAATAGTATAGAAGGAACATCAGAGAAGAAAGGCATTAGCCTCTGTTGAAGCTCTTGGCACTCCTCTGGAGTAGCTGTCTTGGGGTCAAAAATCTGCCGATCAGGAAGAGCTAGACCTTGTTTAATACGCCCCATCCTCCTTGCATGAAGGGCTTGCTTCGATACTACTGGTAACCGAATGGACTGATATTCTTCAAGAGCTGATTGCAAGTTTTCTGCACCCCACTTCTTCAGGCACTGGCCTAACACTGCAGCATCTAAGACAGACATATTTGTGCTTCTTAAAGCATGAGGAGTTGTAGGGTGAGCTGCATCTCCAACCAATACCACATTGTCCCAGTAAATCTGCTCCGAGGGTTCACTGTCATATATGGCATTTATGAAAGGGTGATTTGTTTCTTTGATGAGTCTAACGAACTCAGGAAGCCACATCTTCTCTGCTTCCCTGTGCAATGCCTGGATCATATTGCTGCTCGCCTTTGCAGTCATTGAATTACCCTGCAGATCAGGCTCTGGTTGATGGACATACCAAATCCAATTCAGCCTGTTGTTCAGAAGCTCATACAGCACATTGTGACTCCCAGAACCTAAACTGAAGTACAAGCATTTCCCAAGCTCAGGGTACGCCTTTCGAATCCCCATTATAGTTTCAGAATTCTCATTTCCAGAAAAATCAAGAACCCCTCTCCAAGCACAATATCCTGAATACCTACAAAACCATAATATCATAGTAACTCCTACAAACTTAGCATGTGCTTGACCAGCAATGCATATCAAGACATCAAGTTCTAACAACACTAACACACACCTCAACTTCTGATCAGGGACAAAACTTTGGCGGATTTTAGAGAGACACCCATCTGCTGCAACAAGCAAATCGCCGACGACTTCGATGATCTCATTACTTTGAAGGGCTAAAGCCTTCACTTGAACTGATCTCTTGTCACTAGAAATGGAGAAAGACTGGAACTGGTGACCCCAAAGAAACAAGTTAGGTGGCAAAGCATGGTACAAAAGAGCATGCAGGTCAGCCCAATATGCTGCTCTGCAGTTAAACTTCTCATCTCTAGTCAGTGTCCACCTAACCTTCTTCTCACCATCCACAGCATCATTCTACACAAACAAGAATCCATCAGATATAGTTATGAAATTACAAACTGAGCAGGATTGAATTGGGTGAGTTTAGTTTCTACCTGATCAATTGTGA
This sequence comes from Argentina anserina, assembly GCF_933775445.1. Classification (NCBI taxonomy): domain Eukaryota; kingdom Viridiplantae; phylum Streptophyta; class Magnoliopsida; order Rosales; family Rosaceae; genus Argentina; species Argentina anserina. The sequence goes on along the minus strand of NC_065873.1, from coordinate 24,318,462 downwards.
GGGGTAGAGTAGTACTGTTGAGAAGCTCAGGGTCTTTGATCCATGACTGAATGAGTTGCAGGGAGAGAGGGTCAAGTCCTAGTCCTGCACCAGTTGGGCTCCCAGTCGGGACTTGATATGATTTCTCAAGCACCACAACATCCCACCCTGCTAATATGAGCGAGTGTGAGCATGATACGCCTGCAATGCTCCCTCCTACTATTACTGCCTTGGGCTTCTTTTCCGGAGTCATCTCTGTTCCTCAAGCAGACTAGAGATTCCTCTCAGTTTGTCTGTGTTAATGTTTGGCTTAAGCAACTAAAGGACAATGTGACCGGGGAAGATAAGAGGAAGATAATCAAGGGGACAAAGCCAAAGGATAATAACTTAAAGAAGATCACCACTAGGTACAAGAAAATCATATGTCATCACATTCAAGATTTATCATTTTCGAGTTAAAGATGTGAGGTGATCAGTGATGATCACCACTAGTTACAAGAAAATCATATGTCATCACCTTCAAGATTTATCATTTTTGAGTTAAAGATGTGAGGTGATCAGTGATGATCTAAACAAATTTTTGATACAAGGAGCTTGCAATTAGCTTGATTGCTAGAATAATCCTACAGTCTCCATGCAATAACCTTCTTTCTAATAAATTTGTTGGATATTGATTTCCATACTCCAATTTTCAACATACTTAATCAACTTGTGATTTGATTCGATTAACGTTAATTTAAGCAATTCTTGAATCAAACCAGAGTTATCCTTGATCAAATTCGGTTCACAATATTCATTCGGTTTGAACTTTGAACCAAAACATACTCAAGCTGCCAATTCCACCTCTTGCATAGTTTAATACGCAAATGCATGAGCAAAACATTCAATAGCATCACACTTCAAACACCATGACACCAAAACTAATGAAAAAAAAACCCGCTATGAAGTTTTTTTAGTGTGCTGAAGGCCTATAACTTCGACATAAAATATGATAACTTGTATGGTAGTGTTGTATTCCTGGCAATATCGACTGCTATCACAATTTTCCTCATGAGGAAGGTCTTAGAAAGTCAAAACCTTGATAAGTGTCAATGAAGACAGAAAGATTGTGTTGTCTTTCTGTCCCTTATTGATTTTGCTCATGTGCCAGGGTTTAAAAAGTCGAAACATTTGATCAATTGTCAATAGAGACAGAAAGATGACACCATCTTTATGTCCCCTAGTGATATTTCTCATATGCTGGACCTTAGAAAGTCAAAACCATTGATCAAAATCAATAAGTGACATAAACATGACGTTATTTATATGTCCCTTAGTGATTTTTCTCAAGTGTTGGGCCTTAGAAAGTCAAAACCATTGATCTTTCTATTTTTTGGGTAAGCGTAGAGAGGATCAACATCCTCCTACGAAAATTTATTGAAACGAAAAAGGATAGGAGGAATAAAGAATAACAAATATAATTATCTCTTAACCAACTAACGAAAACGAAAATTAGGAAATCATAATCGATCTCTATTACAATGACTCACCAGAAAATCTAGAACTGAATCCCACTAAGTAAAACTATCAGAAGAAGCACCGAAATTAGTAAGAGCATCAGCAGCTTGATTGCCCTCACGAAAAATATGGCTCGATTTAAAATAAATTTGGGAGATTCGATGCAAGCAATTAGACCACTCCACACGAAGACTCCAAAGAACTAGATGAGGAAACTGTAGATAAAGAAGAATAAGAGAAGAGTCCACCTCTAACCACAAAACCATTGATCAAAATCAATACTATCTTTATGTCCCCTAGTGATATTTCTGTCGTGTTGTGCCTTAGAAAGTCGAAACCATTGATCAATTGTCAATGGGGACAGAAAGATGACCCCGTCTTTATGTCTACTAAATATTTTTCTCATGTGCCAGACCTTAGAAAGTCGAAACAATTGATTAATTATCTATGGAGATAGAAAGATGACATCATATTTCTGTCTCCTAGTGATATTTCTCAAGTGTCGGCCCTTAGAAAGTCGAAACCATTGATCAATTATTAATGGGGATAGAAAAATAACATCGTCTTTCTTTCTCTATTAATTTTTCTCATGTTCCAGGCCTTAGAAAGTCGAACCTTGATCAATGACACTTGATGAAAGGCTTCAACTTTCTAAGGCTTGGGACATGAGAAATATCACTAGGGAACATAAACCATTTTTATGTCCCCATTGACTCTTTCATGAGTTTTATTGTGCATATGATAAATAAAGTGTCTTAAAATTTGATCACTTTATAAGTTGACTTCCTATTCCTGACATTAAGAAACGCTATTGTACTTGTTTTCATGTACTATGCTTTAGAGAGACTAAAACTTGAATAAGTGTTAATAACGACACGAAAAACACAACATGGACTGTTACTCCTTGTGAACTATGTTAATTGGGCCGGAGTCTCATATTTTGAGAGAATAGTCCAGAGATTCGGCCCGCAGCGACCCCCCCTAAAACCCGAAGATACAATTGCCCTGCAAAACCCTCGGCTCTTTCTCTCTCTCCGAAGAAGACGACGACGACGAGAAGAAGAAGAAAGAAGAAAGAAGAAATGGGGGCTGGGAAGCGTGAGATCCAAACCTCACTGGACGGACTGAGAGACAAGAATATGATGCAGCTGAAGAAGCTCAACACTGCTCTATTCCCCGTTCGCTACAACGACAAATACTACGCCGACGCCCTCGCCGCCGGCGACTTCTCTAAGCTCGGTCAGCCCTCACTTCTGGGTTCTGCTTATTTTTCATTGTTCTTTTTTCGGTTATGCTTGTTCTTTATTCCAACTGTAGCTTTTCCAATCCAATGCTTGTTCATCTTGTTTTTGTTGGAGACCAGTTCTTGTTCAATATCGTGGATTGTTACTTTTTCATTGCTTCTGGGGTTTTCTGATTACTGTTCAATATTTTTGGTGGTTTTTTGTTGTTTTTGTTTTTTAAAATTTTCATATCTTTATTGGCTTGTTTGGTTAAGTTTAATGGAAAATTGTGGTCTGTTTGCTGGACAAGAGTTTCATAGGAAATAGAAAATGTTGGTTTGCTATTATGTTGTACATGTTTTTGGAAGATGGAGGATATGCTCGCTGTTCTACTGCCCTGTGGTTTACTAACTCCTGATGATAAATGGAGGATGAATAGGTGTTTATGAAGGCTTGAATATATATATTGGTAGATCCGAACTAAGTTCTTGTTTCCTGCTGATTTACTCAAACAATGATGAGGAACTAAATAATTTTTAATTTATTATGAACGATCAGATGAGTAGTTGATTAAGTCATAAGGGATGTTTCTCTGAAACATCAAGTTGAAATGTTATCAACAGACATTGTGCATAGAATTCTAAATTATATTTTTAGGTAGTTGCTTAATATGTGCTTGATTTTAGGAAAGACTGCTGTTGTATTTCTTCTTACAATTGACTTGAGAAGAGTCATTATCTACACATGTCAGAACTCATGAATGAAGAAGTGGGTGGGGAAGGGGCTAGAGTGTTTCTAAGTTATCCTGTTGTGAGTTACGTGCTATATGTGGACTGTAACTTGTTTATATAAGGAGTCTAACGACCTAATACTGAGCTGTTCAGGTGAATTTTTTTATAGATATTTGATCAAGGTGCATGTATGACATGCTACCCTAGACTGATAAAGTAGACATTGCAGTTAATAACAAAATGTTTGTGTAGGTATGTTCTGTATTTATCATCATGGGGAGTTTCTATGTTGAGCTCTGTGATATATGATGAGATTTTCTCTTCATGGCACATTGGTAATTATTCTGGTTACTGATAGTTTTGTTGTTCCTCTTGTTTTTGACAGCATATTTCAGTGATATATGTGTTGGTGCAATTGCTTGCCGGCTTGAGAAGAAGGAAGGTGGTGTTGTCCGTGTTTACATCATGACATTGGGAGTTTTGGCACCTTATCGTGGGATAGGCATTGGTAAGCAAATTCAAGCTTTCTTATTGATGATGTTGGGAATACTCGTTACTTTGGTTGAGATTCATGGAGTGTTATTTGTTAAATAAGCCTTCTGGATACATTATGTGATGGGGTGGAGGTCCTTTTTCAGTGTCTAATTGATTTGATGTTGGGTTGTTTAGAAAATTCTGTGGTATCTTGGATTCAAGTATGGTCTGTGTAGGTTTTCTAAATATTAGCTCTGTATTTCTGCAGGTAAAAAGCTGCTGAACCACGTTTTTGAACTCTGCGCCAAGCAAAGCATTTCTGAAATTTACTTGCATGTACAGACTAACAATGATGATGCCATAAGTTTCTATAAGAAGTTTGGGTTTGAAATCACGGAAACTATCCAGAACTACTACACAAACATTACCCCTCCAGACTGCTTTGTGCTTACCAAGTACATTACCCAACCTCAGGCAAAGAAGTAATTGTCAAGCTGTCAAATGGGAAGTTTATACATCAATTTTTGATCTCTGTCGCTTCTCAATCATGCTTTATTAGCCTAGTTATATATATAAACTTGCTAAATCCTTTGGAGCGTTTTCATGTGAGGACTCATCTGCTATGTTTCTGCAGACATGGGTGCCTCTTTCCCCTTATTGTACTAAGACATGAACTTCATTTGAAAATTGTGTAATTTATTGGTACCAGGTAAAGGGGCTTCCATCTTTCAGTAAGGTATGGTATGCTTGTGTAGTTGTGTTGCAGCCGAAGTTTGTTTTAGTGGCAAAGTGTCATTGTCCGGAGTGATGCTTTTATTTTAAACAGGCAAATTTTGATTCACATTTTCATTCATGTGTATAAAATGTGAAGGTTGCAGGAGTCATCCAAAACAAAGCACTACTTGATACTTTCCAAATAACTTGTTAAAACCAGACAGAAGCAGAAATCTAATGGAACTGCTAGATGTACTAGCTGGTGTTGAGAGATATATATTTGTAATTCAGACAATTCCTGAAGATTAAAGAGCCGGCTATACAAGATTTTATTTACAAAGTCCGCCTACATGGGGCATTACAATAGCTTCACTTATTCCTTCATATACAGAACTCTTAAGGTCGACAGTAGGTGAACAAATGCCGCGTATCAGCAACAAAGACCACGGTTCAATCGTACAAATGATACAATTCCTGCTGTATTGAATCTTCAATAGGCTAAACCACCAGCAAAAGCATCTCCATCATGAAGTACACTCTCGGTTAACCAATAACCATCCCATGAGCCACCAATCCTCTGTCAAGAAGAAACTACAATTAAAAAAAAAAAATCCCACAAGACAACAATCCAGACATGGTTACACTAATCTCCAAATTTACAACATATAGATATGCTTTGGAATTCAAAGAACTTTTCAAAAGGTTTACCATTGTTGGTTTATTAGTTATCTACGATGACTAAAGAGTGCTGTAGCAGCTTATCAGCTCCACTGAGCATGCCTGCTATGAAACATTGGTAATGATGACACAGAAGTATTGGAAGCACCTACCTGAACCATTGTAAACTGAAATGTTTCTTCTTCCTCTGGTCGACTTCCTCGTATCCAAATTCGCTGCTTATATCGATTCTAGTACATGAACAATTAAACCATTAGAGCTGAGAAGAAACAGAAACGTAACTAACAGTGATCCCACAACAAGAAGTTTGTTCAAACTTGCAGCACATACATTTATGTTACTAGCATCATTAGAAAGTAGAAACTCAAAATAGGAACACTGTACCTCCTCTACAAATAAACTGCTCAATATCTCCCTCTCCTTGTGACCCAGTAATACCCGATAGGTCGAATGGTGAAAAATCCGCCTGAATCTTTCAAACTGCAGTAGCAATGAAGCAGCCAAAGCAATATAAAACCATCAACTACATATTGATCAGTAATAGTAAAACAATCACACAGTTGGAAAATTCAAAATAAAAAACCAACCTGCCCCAAATCAAAGAATGGCCCAAAATAGGTAGACCTCTCAAAAGGATCAAACCCAGCAAACTATCAATCAGGAAAGGAACTATATTACTCAATTACTGTGTGAAACACATAGCCAACCAGAATTTTTTTTTAAAAAAAATAAAGAAAAAAGATAGAGATGTTACCCTGTACATGACCTCAATGCCATAATCAGGGCGGGGTTGGTCATTGTACTTCAAGGCATCCAGCTGGTGCTGAACAGCTTCTTCTGCGCTAAACTAGAGCACAAGTCATCTTCAATATACAAGTGCTACAAAATATCAAATGATTTGACACTATTTTGAGGATTAATTAATAAAATCTTTACATTTAATCTCGGCCCAAAAGGTTTCTTCTTCCGAGATGCCAGCCTGCGATACAATAAAAACAAAGACCATCAAACCTTAAACAAAGCCCAGAAATCGCTTTGAGATATTAAGAGAGAGGGTTTACCAATCGGCAGAGAGGAAGTCAGGTACTTCAGCAGAAGCTCTGAATCGAGAGCTGAAAGATTTGGACTTGCCGAGCGGAAACAGGGAGTTCGGATATGACAGAGACGAGCTAAACGACATCGTTTCGAGGCTTCAGAGAATAATCAAAGCGCTCTCTCCTGAATAGTGGGAAAAAAACCAAGAGGGTGATTCGTGGTTTCTGAGGATGAGGTTGAAAATGACGTAGCAGCCAGTTAAACATCCACCGTTGAAAAATCTGAGAACGAGTATATAGACGGCTGTGATATCAAATACAACGTGCTACCCTGTGCGTGAGCACATTTAATCACCTCAGTCGTTTCTGAGCGCCAAGTGTAGGCCCCGCCGATTAAAATGACGACGGACTAGGGGTAGCAGAGCTTATGCTACAGAGCATGAAGCGACCTCCTCCTTCTCTTCAATACGTCGTCGTTTCCGCCGCACGCGCCACCGCAATGTCTACGCGCCCTCCCGTACTCTCTCTCTCTTTCTCTCTCCATTTGAGACGTTTAAGCTAACACTAATCGGATTCCTCCTTTTCTCTTTCAACAGTTTCGAGGCGGACGAAACCAAAGCAGGAGAGGCTACTCGAATCGTCCGTTCTCCGGCGGCGACAGACCTCAGTACGTCACCGGAGACTCGCACATCCGGTCCGTCCAGGACGCCAATCTCACCTTCCGGCAAGGCGATACCGGAAGCTACAACAGCCCCACCGGACACCACCGTCCGCGGCCACAGTTTACTCAGAACAATAACTTCCGTCGCACTCCTCCGCCGTCGAGTTACAACAACCAGCCCTACCGTCCGCACCAGCAATTCCGGCCGCCGCAGCAGCGGCCTCAGAAGCCGTTGGATTACCGGAGCTGGGAGTATGCCAAGGCCACACCGCCTCCTAATTCTGGTATAATGAGTCTGAATTTCATGAAGAAGATGAATGATTGTTGGTCTTGATCATAAGTGAGTTTATAGCTTTGTGTGTTTTGATTTGACAGAGAAATTTACAGTGATTTCGTATAATATATTGGCTGATTACTTGGCTAATGATCACCGGAGTAAGCTTTACTATCACATTCCGAGGCATATGATGGACTGGCAATGGAGGAAGAAGAATTTGCTTTTCGAGCTCGGCTTGTGGTCAGCTGACATAATGTGCCTTCAGGTAGATAATGTAAAGATAGTGGATGTTTGAGATGTAAGTGCTTTTGTAGGGGAGTGAGTGAGTGACAGAGTTTTGTGGTTTTGATTGCAGGAGGTTGATAGATTTCAGGAACTTGTGGATGAGTTGACGCCTCGGGGGTACAGTGGCGTATGGAAGGTGTGGTTAAATATGATTTTGTTGATACAAGAACATTTATTTGGTAGTATTTTGATGTCTACATGTTTGGTTTGATAAAGGCACGCAATTAAAAAAAGTATCTTAGCCTTGATGCAGATTTTGGTAGTTGGTAGATTAGTCTTGATGGATGATAATCTGAGATGTATGTTGAGGTCTAAAATGATTTGTACAGTATAGGAACATCATGTTGCTCCTCTAAAACTCCTTTATAGTAGAATAGACCAGGTCTCACTCTATTTACTCGTGTGTTAGTCCATGTGTTTTTTGTAGTTGAAGAAAAGAGAAATATTGAAAATGATGGAAATTAAATGTCTTGGTTTTTACAGATGCGAACTGGAAACCCTTTAGATGGCTGTGCGGTTTTTTGGCGATCATCAAGGTAAGTACTGGATACTGTGTTTTGAAATGGTTAAATTCTTGTCCGTTAGTTATAATCTCCTTGTCTCCTATGTATATCATATATCATGATATGTGAGCGCCTATTTTTGTTCTGACTGGATTCCTACATGAATTTCTACATAAGTTGTACTGATCTCCCAATTGGCAGTTGGCTTTGTGGGACAATATTATGGAGGGATGTGAAACTTTACTGGGAAGATAAGCTATAGAATGATGAATTACACAGGCTTTACTACAGAACATAACTGAAGGTCACTCGTAAACAATGGCATATGTTTAGCAATCTGAAAAATAAACTAAAACTCCCCTTGTTTGGATGAAAAGTTTAACAAGACCTACATTATAAGTTAATTGTATTTGGACTGATTCCCCTTCCTCATCTTGGCATAGTCGTCTGTTTAAGTCTTTAATTAACACTGCTTTTACTACAGTAGCTTGTTTGTCTCTTCTTTATTCCTACTTTAAAACATATATATTCATCCTGATAGCACTTATCTGCTGGTACCGCATAATGTTGATGAAACCAGATTTGGTACTGACTCATTTTACCTAAATTTTCTTTATAGGTTCAAGTTGCTTCATGAGGAATGCATTGAGTTCAATAAGCTTGGACTTCGGGATAATGTTGCTCAGATATGTGTGCTGGAGGTATATTAGATTTGAGATTAATAATACCTTGAGCTTACTTGTTATCACCAACATTATTCATTTCTTTTTGTATTCTCGAACTGTTCTTTTTGTTTATATGGTTTCATGCAATATTCTTAGTTTCTTCATTGGACAGTCATTGCGTCAAACTTCGAAGGGAAATAATGCATCTCTACCAACAAGGTGAGAATCTTTAGATTAACTTGCACACATGAGTTTAGTTTTGGTATTCTCTAAGTCATTGGTAATTGGTCATCTAGTTTTGAAGCCGTTTTAATTCTAATAATCAGCTTAATTAATATTTGAAATGGGCAATTCTAATAAGTGTATACACATGATCATTATAATTGATTACACCAGATATTTTCCTTTCTACTGATGTTATAGTACTGACTTAGTTTTACATCTTCAGTTCACCAGGTTCCCATAAAGTTGTTATTTGTAATATTCATGTGCTTTACAATCCTAGACGAGGAGAAATTAAGCTTGGCCAGGTAACAACTCTTATAGTCAAAAGCCACACAAGTTGGTCTGCTTTGTGGTCCTTCTGATTTGCTACACCTTCCTCATAGTTACTTAGATAAGTAGTATGTGCTACAGTTTCGTTCTTCTCAACACCTGTACGGAACTCCTGATTTGCTACACCTTCCCCATAAGTATGGGTGTAAGGGCTACTCATGGGTTCTAGTCTTTCAAAAATTGGTGTCTAATTGTTGCTGCAAGTCTTGGTATTAAATGCATGATAGAAGTGCTCACCCAATCATAAAAACTTGTGCACACTTAAATGAAATCTTTCACTGTTACAGCTACTACTGAAGGTTATAGTATGTGCTATACTAGGTGTATGTCTCAGGTCATGACTATCCCATTGAAAACACTTGTGTTTGCAATATTCTATCAAGATTCAAATAGGATATAGCTAATGGTGTGGAAATCCATAGTGAACCTCTTAAATTGATTCAATGCTAGAGTTTTCATTCTGTTTTAGTCTTCAAATTAAATTTTCCTGTGATTTCCTTCAACAGGTAAGGGTGCTTCTGGAGAAGGCTCGTGCTGTATCAAAATTCTGGAACAATGCTCCCATTGTTCTTTGTGGTGATTACAATTGTACTCCGAAGGTAACTATCTTCACTCTTGAAAATTTTATCTGAAATGTGAAAGGTTCTAAATGATATTTGTATTTTTGGTCTTCGTTTTTGCAACTTTATTCTGATAGCAACCTTTTTGTTGATCTTTCTCGCAGAGTCCGCTATATAACTTTATTTCAGAACAGAAAGTAAGCTACTTTTTCTGTGTTTCCCACCTCCATTAGTTTGTTTTTGCAAATGTGGTTTTTATCATAACCTTTGCAGTTAGATTTGTCTGAAGTGGATAGAGATAAGGTATCAGGGCAAGCTTCAGCTGAAATTGGCCCACCTAGGTCATTTAATCCTAGTTACAGGTATGGTTTATAACAGCCAAATTCTGAATCCTGATAGTAATTCAAATTTTTTTCTTCCAATGTCTCTTATATCTTGAACTGAAAGCTTGACATAATTGCAGGGGTCAGCATGCTCACAATTTTGTTCAAGGTTCACCAAAGGCAGAAGTGAAGGATGCTGCATCAAAGTTGAATGATTTAACCTCAGATTCACAGAACCAGAATAATCCAGAACTCGGTGTAGGGGATACTCCGTTGATGGAAAATGTGTTTTATCCTCAATTGAGCAACACTGGAGACATCTCTGATAAGTCTTACATCGATGTTCCTCATGAAAAAAATGATGGTGGCTTCAATGCTCAAGAAAGCAACGAAACTAAGAAGAATGCTGTGAATTTCTCCACGGTTGAGGTTGGATCAGCTTTCAATGTTCAGGATGATGGATCTGAGGAGGATTCAAGTACTCCATACAGTGAAGGTGACTTGTCTGCAAATCTGAATGATGGGATTCATGCTCATTCTCCTTCAGTATCTTCCCATTCTGAAAAGGTTAATTCTGATGTGACTGAGATTGGATACAAGGACAGCATGGAGCACACCTCTGATTCATATGATGACCCAAATGCTTGCGTAGAAACTGAAAGCATGAACTGTGGTGTCCCTGAACTTTCCTGTACAAAGGATAATGTGACTACTGGGGACGGTTGTAATTCAGATTATGCGGATCCTTTCAATTCGAAAAGTCCTTTGTCTGAGGTCTCTGGTCAGGTGGCCTTTGCTGATGCTATTGAAAGCCCCACATTGGGGAATTTGGGACCTTTGCCATCCAAAGACGATTCTGTAGTTGAGCAGGATAATGCTTCAGCCCAACATACAGTAAATATCTTCTGTAAATCTACTAGTGTAGACCTTGAAGTGCAGAAAAAAATGGAAAATCTTTCTCTTACTGAACTTGATGAAGACATTCCAGGAAATGAGAACACAGCTGATGATGATATAGCATTTTTATCGGCATCACACAACACTGGAGATGGTTTCACATCTATTGCTTCTGATCTTCCAATGGACATGTTTCCTGCATCAACTGATAGAATTGATGATAGTTTATCTTCAGGATTGTATTCAGAGACAGTTGGTATGGAAGAATGTACTTATGATCCAGCACTATGGACTCCAATGGAAATAGAAATTGCTACAGGCAATGGAGAGTGCACTCTTTTGGAGCATCCTTTGAAGCTTAGGAGCACATATACTGAAGTTGAGGTAGTCATGTCGTTCAAGAATTTATTTATTTTTCACCAATACATGTAGTTTACAATCTTGCAATCGATGGTCTTACAGAAACTACAGTTTTTTACATAATCTAGGCAGGTAAGGATCTGAAAATGAAGGCTTACACTTGCTTCATTTTGGCAGGATTGTAATCGGACTAGAGACTCAAGTGGAGAGCCCCTTGTGACCAGTTATAATAGGTGTTTTTTTGGCACGGTAGATTACATCTGGTATATTCTCTACGATTCTGCTGTTTCTAGTGCAATTTCTGTCACTTATGTGCTGCTAAATAGATTAGATGGATTTGAAATTTCATTTATATCAGTGCTTTTGCCAATCTCTTTTTCTCTTATTATAAGTCTGTATGAGAACTATGATTGCTCATAATTGTTGATATGTTTTAATTTTAGGCGGTCTGAAGGTCTGCAGACTGTCAGAGTCCTCGCTCCAATTCCAAAACATGCTATGCAGTGGACTTCAGGGTTCCCAACCAGGGTGGGTTAATTAATGATAAACTAATTTGAAATTTCCCTAGATATCGAACAAAATATCTATTCATTTCTTGTTTTTCAATAATAGCAAATGAATGATTTAAAATATGCGGCTTTTAGTTGTTTACCTGGATTCTCACTATCCTGAATCTTTGTTGCATTGTTTCTATTACAAAAATAGTCAGATACAACAAACCCAGCTTACTCTATCTTAGCTTGAGGTTCCTTTCCTTTTTGTTTCCTCACTTTGCTAACACTACTATTGTGGACTGTTTTTCAGAAATGGGGTAGTGATCACATTGCCTTGGCTACTGAATTGGTATTTACGAAGTGCTCAGACCAATCATAAGTATAACCAGCACAATAGTCTTGACATTTGAAGAGTGCTCGGGGAGAGGTCCAAATCCCCTCACGTCTCGTCGTACCTCCAATTACCTCTGCTTCTTATATTAGGCTCTAGGAGTGTCTCAATCACTTGATTCTCTTCCAATAATTTGATGGTAGTGTTGACTGTTGAGTCTCTTTCAGCAACCCGGTATATAGTACAATTTTGGCCTCAACTCTTGTACATGTTTTGCTATTTGGAGTAGATTTCTGATTTAGAACTGGTCATTGACCTGGTCCTGAATTTACATTTATTTGTATCAACTCCATTTAACTGACTTAAGTAGTTAAGTTAGTTGTCAGGTTAGTACAATCCATCAAGTTGGTGATGGCTCTCAGGTTACTATACCATTGGTTGTTTCATAAGTTGGCACAACATTCAGTGTCTGAACTTGCATGCTTATGCGAAGCTCGAACTTGCGTTTGATTTCTCTCAGTTATACAGTACGAACTTATTATTTTTACAGCAAGCGCCTAAAGAAAGAGGCAAAAGCATTGTAAAAATTTTCGGCAACTTAAGTATAAATTGTTGTATCAAAAAGAAAAAAGAAAGAAACTCGTATAAGTTCTCATATAAATTGGTATCTGGCAGTCTGGTACTTGGTAGCCTTAGGTCATCGCCTTGGCCCACGGCCTGCCGCCCTGCCCTGCTCAAGTTACTCGGTTTACCTATTCACGTCCTCACCATGCCCAAGAATTCACATGAAAACTTTATGATTTGTGTTGGATAGTATTATTGGAACTCTGAATCTGCTTCTCTTCGATTTGAATATGTCTTTCTTTTCTGAAACATGGTCCATGGAGTCAGTATAATGAAGAAGACCACACACTGAGACTTGGCAGCATTTCCTCACTGTACTACTGTATAAAGGACCATTGACTCTTTCACTCTAGTTCACCTTTCTTCAGATCTGTAGAGTAGAAATCTGGTTAACCTTGGGTGAAATTTATGAAACTGAAAAACAGGATTAGCTAAACATTCGGGTTTCGACCACATAACAAGGAATTTGGTTAAGTTTTATAGAGTCATAGAGTTTGATCATGAGTTGATTACCTTCTGAAGTCTGAAGATATAAACAAGAAAATTAAGAAGTAAGATGCCTTTTCTCCTGCATTTCCAAGTTCCAAGCATTAAGAACTAAGATCAAGTTGATCAATGATTTCCCCGATTAGAGGGAGAGATGTCATTTTCCTTCTCTTCTCCATTTGTCCACACAACTCAAAGACCTTAGCAATCTGCATTCCCGGTTCTTCTTCCAAGTGTTGTTTACGTTTCATAGTAGTAGTTGTGACCTATCGTCATCATGTGATTACTATCTCGTTTAGTTTTTAATTTCAAAATTCTACAGTAAATAAATGGTTACAGTTTTACAACTCAGCCCGACACAAGACATTCATTGCTACCAAAATTCATTCGAATATCATTACTCTGCCTCACACTCACTCCCCCTCATATAAAGTCACAAGAACCATTACTGTCTATTACTGTCATCAGTCTCAGGCAGAGAAGGAAGAACTTCAGGTCAGAATTGCATCAAGGTCAGTTTTTTCATCTGGGTCTATATCAGAACACAGTGTTCTTATCTGGGTTTCTTGCAATGCTGATTTCTTTATTCTTAGTTGCATGCAGAACCTGCACTCTTGATATTTCCCATTTTGTTAAAGTGAGAAATTTTACCTGATCTTTTGTTTAAAATGGTTGTTAAAGATTATATCTTTTTGAATTGTATCATATAAAGCGTGTGTTTTCCTTGGTTAGTGATGTGATTGTGAGTCACATATTGCAGGGATTGATAGGGCTGCATTTGCTCTTAAAGTTCTTCTCTTAGATTCCTGTTCCTGTTAGGTCTATAATTCAATTCCTAAAACCCCAAAATCGTTTTCGTGGATTATCTCAAGGAAGTCCAATTCAACTCAACCACTGAACCACCTAAAGCCGTTTTACCATTAACCACCCAAAGTCTTAGAGGAGTAATGATTCACGCTTCTTTAAGATAACTGATCCATTTTATATCACCCAGTCTATTAGCTCTGTGGAACTTTGATCCATATATCAAATTCAGCTTTGATCCATTTGACAATGTCAGGGTCCAATCTGAAAGTTCCTTTAATATCTCCATCACTATCATCACCAAAGCTCCCTGATTTCAAACAATCTGTGAAATTGAAGTATGTAAAGCTTGGCTACCATTACCTCATCACTCATGGAATGTACTTATTCCTAACCCCTCTTTTTGTTCTCACTGCTGCACAACTCTCTACATTCTCACTCCAAGACCTCCATGACCTTCGGGATCATTTGAGGTTCAATCTCATATCTGTTGTCCTTTGCTCAACTCTCTTTGTCTTCCTGTCCACCCTCTACTTCCTCACTCGTCCCCGCCCTGTTTACCTTGTTGATTTCTCATGTTACAAGCCCGAAGATGCTCGAAAAACCACTAGGCAGATGTTCATGAAGTGCTCGCATTCGATAGGGACATTCACTGGTGAGAATCTTGAGTTTCAGCGCAAAATTCTTGAGAGGTCAGGTCTTGGGGAGTGTACATATCTCCCTGAAGCTGTTATAAGGGTGCCTCCTAATCCATGTATGGCAGAGGCAAGAAAAGAAGCTGAGATGGTAATGTATGGTGCCATTGATCAGCTGTTTGAGAAAACTTTAATTAAACCGAAGGACATTGGTATTTTGATTGTAAATTGTAGCTTGTTCAATCCAACACCGTCTTTGTCAGCTATGGTGATCAATCATTATAAGCTAAGAGGGAATATTATTAGTTACAATCTCGGTGGGATGGGATGCAGTGCTGGTTTGATCTCGATTAATCTTGCAAAAGACCTTCTTCAAGTCCACCCGAATACCTATGCGTTGGTGATTAGTATGGAGAACATCACTTTGAATTGGTATTTTGGCAATGACAGATCAATGCTTGTGTCAAACTGCTTGTTTAGAATGGGGGGAGCTGCAATGTTGCTTTCGAACAATAGGTCTGATAGGCGTCGATCCAAGTACCAGTTAGTCCATACTGTTAGAACACACAAAGGTGCTGATGACAAGTGCTTCTCTTGTGTTACTCAAAAAGAGGACCCTGCAGGGAAAATCGGAGTTTCTTTATCGAAAGATCTTATGGCAGTTGCTGGGGATGCTTTGAAGACCAGCATTACAACTTTGGGTCCTCTAGTGTTACCTATGTCTGAACAGTTGCTATTCTTTGCTACACTAGTTGGGAGAAAGCTTTTCAAGATGAGGATAAAGCCTTACATCCCGGATTTCAAATTGGCTTTTGAACATTTCTGCATACATGCTGGAGGAAGAGCTGTGCTGGATGAATTGGAGAAGAACTTGCAGCTTTCGGACAGACATATGGAGCCTTCAAGAATGACCCTTTACAGATTTGGCAACACTTCAAGCAGCTCACTTTGGTATGAACTGGCTTATATAGAAGCCAAGGGGAGGATGAAGAATGGTGACAGAACATGGCAGATAGCATTCGGGTCTGGCTTCAAGTGTAACAGCGTGGTTTGGAAGGCTTTGAGGACTGTGAATCCAGTAAAGGAGAAGAACCCCTGGATGGATGAGATTGACATGTTCCCTGTCGATGTTCCAAAGGTCTCAGCCCTTTAAACTCCCAATGGTTCCACATTTCGTTTAGGTGTGTGAGGGATAGCTGGCTTTCTCTTTTAGTCATATAACTTTGATCTTGATTGTGCTTCTGTAGTGTGAGAATGATTTAGGCTGCTCTTTCCTGGGTGATCCATGATTCACAATCAGTCCTTGGTAATGTTCATAAATGATTGATAGTTCTTGGATTTTGCCTACTTTTTTGTCTTCTGCTACCTGAATTTAGCATGTTCAAATGGGTGAAGCTTAATACATTAGTCTATTAGACATGTTTTGACAGGATTCAAAGCTATCGTGACATATTTTGTGTTTTTCGTACAAGACTTTAACTTTCAAATAACAAACAAATTTTGGCTTGGTTTTCTTTTCATCTCATTACGCACCAAGCCATATATATTGCCTCTTAGAGTCTAGACTAAACATCCATATATCAGAGATGTTCCATTTTCCCAAGAGGGTTGACAATACTGGGAATCGATACACAACACTTGAGAGGACTTATTATGATAATGAGAGACCAGTGAATGTACGGGATGATGCCACCGCCGGCTATATAGTACCTTTGATCAGGGTGTCGAGTTCTTCATCGCCACGAGTTGCAAGCTGCAGATGCAAGGGAGATATACGCTTCACCTTTAGATCATTGCTTGCATTACCTGCCAACTCCAACACTTCTGCAGTCAGATACTCCAAGTACACAGAAGCTGTAGCACCAACTCTTCCACTAGCTGGAACCCTTGTCTTCGACTTCCCGGTTACTGCAGGAATATCTGTCGCTCATGGAAAAATTAAGCATTATTGGGACGAAGTCTCTTACTGCCAGTTAGATACCCTCATACCCACCGCCGAGAGACAGAAAAGGGCCTAGGCTGTTGTAAAATGCCTTTGGGCCTAGGTTGATAATCCATTTGGATTAGGTCTTTGGGTTCACTATGAACACCGTCCGGAACCCAAAATCCTCTGAAATTGTTCAGGGTATTACGGTCAGTTCCAGTTTTAGGTCTCCTTTTACAATAAAACTTCTATAAATAAACAATGTCTAGAACGGAAGACATGATTACTTTAGCGAGATTATTATATTATTGATAAATGAATAATTTATAGAGTTTTGTTGTTATTCCAGCTGAATTGATGATAAACGTTTGGTTTGATTACTACGTCTATTTTAGTTAGGATTCTATATTTATTCACTTTTCAAATTTGGTATAATTTCATGTCTAAAAGTAACATTAAAATGATAAGTGTGTTTCAGGAGAATTATTATTCTACCCTCGTGTGTGTCTTAGCCTTATTAGGTTTCCTGTTAGAAAGAGATTCGCATCTCTGTAATAGATTAGAACTTCGAATCCTACGGGATTCAAGTTATGTAATGCCTATATATAGGCCTCATTATCAATCAATAAAGTGTTACATTCTGTTCTATTACGTCGTTATTATTCTCGTTTCGTTCCTCCTCAAACATGTTATCATGCACTTTGTTCTAAAGTGTCTGAGTGACGAGGTCACCACCAGAAATTCATCCCTAGCCCTGGAATTACCCCCCCCCCCCCCCGACATCCTTTTCTTTTTGACATCGCCGGAAATTTTGACCTGACAAATTGTTGTCGAAAAAAGAGAAAAAAAAAACCAGCAAATCGTAATTTCTATGGGCACCCAAGATTTTCCTCAGGGCACCCTACTTTCATGATCGACCTCGCCACCAGCGACCTGCTTTTTGATCCGGCTCTAGTTTTTCGTCGAGTCTCCCCCGACTCCGTTGTCATCCCATCCCAGAGCCTGGATTCGTCCTTCCGACGGCAGACCTCGGCCCGACGTCACCTGCATCCTCTGATTGACGTGACAACGTCTTGCATCTCGATCCTCCTCGCGCCGTCTCTGTGACTGCCCCGCCATGACCCTAAAGTCGTGGGCGCCCTCAACCGTCGCCTCACCTTTCCTAGTCGTCCACTCCGACGTCATTGATTTCTGCAGTCAAAATCAACCAATTCGGCAAATCCAGATGTCTACCGTATCGGGGGTCCGTTGACCTGACCCAGCCCAGCAGCCCTTTGAGCCTCAGCTTTTCCGAGCCCAATAGCCTTTATGGCTCTAAACTCCCATTTTACTCTTTTTCTTTTCCTATTCCATTATTTAATTGTTTATTTGCACGTATAGTTTCTAACTATATTTCACGTGCTCTTATAGGAAAAGTGATCACTCGTCGTACTATGGTGATGACATTCATGCTGAGATGAACGATACTTTTGTCATATACATGCGATTTCAATCGTATCCTCAAAAGGATTTTATGTCATCGGACGAAAATCGAAAATGAATCCAACAAGCAGCTTCCTGCATGATGATCGATTTGCAGAGCAATTTAATTATATGCGGTCTATTTGGCAGACCAACAAGTATGTTTTTCTTAAAATTGCAGCTTTTGAACATATATATAAATTATCGAGCGCTATTAGCCTTCTTCATGTTTATTTTCCGGCCTTTCTTATAACGCCGATGAGACCAAAGAGGGATATGATTCCCCTCTTGGTCGACTTTTTCGTGTGACGGTCCTGGGGGAGTCACATTATTATTTAAAGAGAAGAAATCGATTTCGTGTGGTCGCCTGAGTGCACCGCTGTTTTGAGTGCGATCATGAGAATCGCCAATATGCATCGATTATTTTGTGACCATATACATCACAATTCTTCTAATTTCGGTTACATACTCGAATAGTTTCGATTATTCGAAACCTATACAACCCTCGTTTCTTATGGATGCGTCGTCATCGCGACTGTTATTTGAATGTTTGAGTTTTCCTAAACTCATGTCTATAAACGATAATCCCAAGATCTACGTACTCATTTATTTGAGTTGAAATTCATTACTCTGAAGTAGCACTATTTGCTGACAAAAGGTCCTTAAAATAACGAATTCCATGGGACACACTTAAAGTGATTCAATAAATGTCTATGACGTTATATTACCAGAGTTGACCTTGCTGCATACTCCACATCCAAGAAACGCGTGCCATTTTTGCACATGTATCTATTTATTGAGGGAATTTTGGAGATGGAAATGTAACATTCTTCCATTCTCAAGTAAGCAAATTTTTGAGCCTTAGGCTAAGGCTCTGCCCGATCCGATATGCAAGATTTTGTTGCTACGAACTTATGATTAGTCAATCTATTTTGACTATGTTTTTTGCTTACTATTTTTTCAAGTATGACGTTAGAATTGCCATGTTTCTTGCTCGACTGTAGCTTAAGTCGTCTATTGGAATTGGAAGCTTGTTTGTGTTGTATTAAATATTGACATATTCGATAAAATTTCTCGTCTTTCTTGTTAACAAGATGAACTCGTGAGAATTTTATTTGCTTTAAACCTAGCATGAATGGTCAACGTTTGCAACTCACGTAGTTTTTAAATTGGTCGCTTTTCCCGGTTACTGTTCCAGCGTTTTAGCCGCCTTCCGGCCACTTGCCGGCGTTTCCGGCGCCACCATCCGGTTCCTGTCGGCGTCCCCTATCGGACATGCAGCCTCGGCCTCCTTTCCGGCCAGCTCCGACCGCCGCCGACCGGTTTTTTAGCAATCGGCGCCGTCGGTTTCCGGGGCGTTTTCTGCGATTTTTCATCGTTTCTCGTCACTTTTCCAGCATTTTTCCAGCAATTTTTACTGCTGTGTTTTCCCAGTCCAAATTTCACCTGGTTTTGAGTTATTTTGACATGGTTTTCCGGTTAATTTTTCGGTTTTTCTCCAAGTCGTTTCGTAGCTCAAACGATTTTAGTATTATCGGTGACCACCTGCACCAATTGGATGGTTTTTACCACCCTATTTGTTTGGTATTCAACTGTTACAATACCATGTTTTTTCGACTCTTAAGTTGAAGAATGTAGTTCTATTGCCATGTGATACATTCGATGGGATTGCCATTTGTTTCAATCCCCCCTCTTACAATATCCTATGATGTATTGTCTAGAGAAGTTCTCCGCGTCGTTGACTCTCATAATTTATTTTGAGCATGTCCCGCCGTGAAATCGAGTGTCTTGCTGATTTCATAACCACTCACACTGTCTTACGGCGCAGGTAGTTGTTTTACGGATCTCGTGTGGAGATTGTGTTTTATATCTTTGTGTCTTGCTAAGTTTTAAAAGGTCATATATGTCAATGATACATTTTCATCTTGATACTTATGTTGAGAATATAGAGGAATATCTTTGTCAGAAATTCTACAAAATTGGTTGTACGCAACCCGGCAGCTGCCTCGCAACCCTGCACCCATTGCTGCCCCTACATCCCTGCAGACCGGCAGCCCCTGCAGCCCCGCAGGCCCTCCTGACAAAACGTGCTTACTTGATGACTCTTCCGTTGAGCATATTCCATTCTTACAAAGTATTTAAAGTGACATTAGTGGACCATATCCAACTGAATGCGGACATTTTTCGGTATTTGTATGGTATAGGTTAAAAGTATCGACGCGTTGGTCACACATCGCTTTGCTTTCCACATTGAACACTCCATTTGCTAAAGTTTTTTGCTATGATCATCATCCTAAGGGCTCACTACCCTTCACATCCTCTCAAATATATTTGATTGGATACCATTGGAGAGTTCACCTCCACGACTTTGATGAATTCGTTTTGCATATCTACTGGGATCGTTGTTGAACATATTATTCCTCATGTTCATTCACTGCACAATCCAGCAGAGCTCGGACTTGGTTATGGGTACTAACATGCCGATTTTTGCATGGGGATATGTAATGATGTTGCATGCAACGACACTTATTCGTTTCAGACCCACAACTTTCCAAGCGTTTAGTGCGTACCAGATGGTCACTGGATTCGGTCCCAACGTTCTTTTCACTAATGCCTATTTGGTTAAGTTGTTTATGTGTCTCTATTGTAGTAATCTCAATGGGTTTACTTGAAACGATTAAGTATTTTGGTTGGTTATGATTTATGAATCACCAACACTTGCCCGCTATTTCCAATCTACAACCGTGAATCTCTATCATGCGATATTAACAGACGGTCACTTTGATGAGACATACTTCCCGTCGTTAGGGGGAGATATGGAATGCTCCCATTCCGGTTTTAACGCCAGGAATTGACGTGGTATGGCACTATGTCTCATTATATCTCGCACTGCTATAAGTGAGCAAAAGTGTAACGCATTATCAACCTCCAGAAAGTTAAAAGATTCGATGCTCAATGACTTTACCGATATTGCGCAAGTGAGGAGATCACACATACATGTTGTGATGTGCCGGTAAGGTTGGAACTCTCAGTTTATGGGAGAATTTCATATGACCTAGTTTTAGCACCGTTGGCACCATTCCTGACAGTGGGAAGGAAGCTGGTGATGACACCATTGTACGTTGTGGTGCTGTTGGCGCTCGTGGTATTGCATCATAAAACAAGGGCGACAAATGCAAAGATGGACTAGTAAAGGTCATAGCGTCGGTCTTGGCTCCTACCTAGATGAGGGGAGACCATTATTCTCTGGAATCAAAAACCAGAAAGAAGCGAGGTGCATAGACACAAGTATTTCGCCCATCATCAAGAGATATTCTCTAAACATGTGTATCAACTAAGTTTATGTGGGACGCTACAGACTCCTTTTGTTGATGTTACAGAATAATAGAAATCTCACAAATTAATCGTATACAACGCCTGCGTGTTTTTAATGGATTGATATCCCATGATGGATGATGTATTCGCTTATGCTCTTATTCCGTTGTAAAGTATCAACGATGAACAACTTGACCGAAGTGGAAAGAATCAATACTGGCTGAACTAGACTTGTTATATTAGTCATTGTTCGTAAGTGTAATGAGAATGATGAAGTCATGCGATATTTGCAAGACTTATGGCGCAAAGATTGTCTCATTATCCTAGTATTGACTACGATGGGTTATATTCTCTCGTTATGGACATAATTGCTTTCTCCTACTTGATCAGTAGTAGTGTCCATGAAAACTGATTTGTAGCATATGATAATGGTCATAAAATATCTGTAAAGGGATCTTGATGCAGATATGAGAGTGCCAGAGGGACTTTAAATGTCTCTAGACCACAGAGAGCTTATGTAATCAGATTGCGACATTCAAGAGAATGTAGTACAATCGATTGCAAGAACTCATACTCATATGTGTTCATATGAAAGCTAATTCTTGATTCTCGATTCCGTCTAAGTATAGATGATGAAGAGATTCAATGAGATATACATTCATACATGTTAGTGTTGTTTGGACACTATTGCTTTCATTATGATGTGATTAACTATGCGCCTATGCATCGTCATTGGACTTGCATTGCTCCCTTGACATGTGTTTAGTTCTACACTTAGTGAACCAACACAAATCATATCCACACCAACGCGATTAGTAGCTCCAGTAGCATCAATGTATGCCTTGGTGTAGCAGTCGACACTGGTAGCGTAGAGGATGCGTACGATTCCGTCTCTAACCAAAATCAGTCCTTCATTGGTCCATTCCCTCATTCTTTTGTGAAAGACACATTGAATGTGATGAATCAGAATCTGTCCAGTTTCGTAGGTCAACTTCAACAAGACCTACATGACAGCTCGCTCAATAAAATATGGTGAAATTGGTACTGTTGGAAAGGTCTATGTGTCTAATTTCCAGGGATACCAACCATTTGTTCATAGCTATCATATTGAGTGAGTTATGGCCATTTTAGCAAAGTATGACAGTTATGTCCGGAAATTTGCAAGTCAGTCAACTTCGACAGAGTACTGTGAACTGCTCCGATCTAATTAGGTTGTGAACTTTATGTCATTGGAAATCCACTGGTGTCTACTTTCCAGAACATTTTACGGTTCGTTGATACTTATTTTGACAAAGATGTTATGACCGTTTAAGTGAGTGAAGGTCATTCTACCCGAGAATCTGATTTTCATTGCAAACTCTTGTTTCGAGTTGTTATGCAATCTTGTTTCCTAAGATCTAAGTTTGGATAAGTGTAATCTAAGGATGAGTGGCTAAATTAATGATTAATCATTAGCCCAATACTACTTTGAGAAGCATGTAATGAACGTTGTATACATTATACTTCGTACTCCATGATTATGACACTAATCATGGGGAGTTGTTTCGTAGATTTCAGGATGAGTCTATCTCATATGATGCTATCAAATGTAGACGGTGTGTTGTGCTCTTTTCCCCTTCGATCAAGCTTTTGTTTTTATCCAATAGCTTTTTATTTTGCTTGACAAGGTTTTTACTGAGGCAACGATGTGTGCACCATGCAACCTAGGCATGCGACACAAGGGGAAGTGTTCCATGAGAATTACTATTCTACCCTCGTGTGTCTTAGCATTATTAAGTTTCCTGTTAGAGATAGATTCGCATCTCTGTAATAGATTAGGATTCTGAATCTTACGGGATTCAGGTTATGTAATGCCTATATATATGCCTCATTATCAATCAATAAAGTATTACGTTTTGTTCCATTACGTCGTTATTATTCTCGTTTCGTTCCTACTCAACAAAGTATAAATAATTACTTTCCTTAATTTGTATTATGAATTTTATTCACTATTTATTTTAAATATTTGATCAATTATTAATTATTTTAATTGATTATTTAAATTTATTAAATTAATTATTACTTTATATATTGGATGGGACCGAAAGAGATTTTTTTTAAAAAATTATCTTATGCATTTAGCGAGATTTCTAGTAATATACACTCATCCCGACTCGGAACTTGAGAAAATTATTACTTAAGAGAAATTATTAATTTGTCAAATATTCATTTATCGATGATAGACTATAACTCTAAACTCTAAGCACTAATTAAAAGCCGAGAATGAATCCGAGGTAAATGGCGAATCATACCACATGATCTTTTTGGTACCATGAAAAATTGATAGAAAATCCAAAGACGGTGTAAACATAAACAAAAACTTTCAATTAGGTCATAACTCACACTGTTTGACATCAACAACAAATAAGAGAATTCAATTCACATCTGGTAGTTATGTGTTGCCCGACTTACAGTACGTAGTAGATGACTTGGTTGCTTAGAAGCTTTGGAACGTCATTGACGTACATAGTAATCATCTAGAAAGAACACCAACCATATCCCTTTGTAAGTTGATACGTATTTCATATATGTTGGTTGACAATAAGAATTAAAAAAGACACTACGCATTTTAGGTTTTAGACTTGAATTTTACATATGGTTCCGTATATATGTGCACTCAAAGAGATAAAGTAATTATTGGATGATCAAAGGTGTGGAAGACTGCGTGATTCGTTCTAGTCTTCTGAAGAGAATTTGGATTAGCTAGGTACTATGAATGCTACACAAAGTAGTAAACTATAAACGAATTAACTAGGTAATTACTAATTAGGGACCTTGCATGTTAAGGCTGAAATATTGTAAGTCATATACAGTATATAGTGAAAACAAAAGGGAAACAGCAAACGCGAAGTTTGGAAGTAATGTTTGAAAGTAACATGTATTCATGTGAGAGGAGTTGAATTTCAGGCAACCCTGGATGAGAGCACGCGTTTAGTAGAAAATAATCGCAATCTGTTGCATGAATCATGCCTCTGATCACCTAGCTAGTATCTAGGCTACTGCATACATTTCTTTCGTATATTAAAGTAATTACACTGTTATTTTTCTTGGTTTGATATGCTCGTTACCTTTCTCAATATCGAGTTATCGACACACAGTTAAGGAGTTTAATCTTCAATATGAACCTTTATCATCTTCTACTGCAGAATTCACATGCAATGTAGATCTATGAATATGCATATGCATGTATATATCAGCTGGAGGATCGATCTTTACCTAAATAGCACGTATTAAAATTTTTCCATGGTTACAAGAATATTACAACGTACATACTTATAAACATTACAAGTTCAGCTGCATCCATCCATGCAGAAAAAAACATACATGAAAGCCAATCATACGTAGAGAGTAGCTAGCTACGCTAAGCAACCAGATTAGTTGGTGATGAGAAAGGGCCCTTACCAGGCGTGTAGGTATTGATTATCAACAATTTGCACGTTGCCTTTTGATTCAAACCCTGCAAATTAATGAGAAACAGTTGCAATTAAGACAGTCAAGAATGCCGACTCAAGATTTAGAAGGTTCAAAGAAGCACATATGGGGGTATTGGTACGTATATGTATATCACCACTTACTGCTGAAATTCAACGTTAACAAATGAAGCAGAAGAGTTGGCGATGGCAGCAAATGCGGTTGTGGAAAGCACCATGGTAGCATCATCTCTGGAAGGCCTTGACACAGAAGAAAGTGCACGATTCACAATCTCGATCTGAATCGTCTTCCCTGGAATGCAAGTTTTCGGGACAGCGGCGCTTATGCACCTCACAAGATACTGCATACCACAGGCTGCTCCGTTATCCCATATTCCTTCTCCGGCTGACCCGAACAGGTTGCTTGAAGGAAACTGGGAGGCATCGCTACCAAAGCATGCCGTAGCTGCATATATGTATGGACAGTATGGTACATGCACCCCTCATTAGAGTTGTAGTGGAATATATATAATAATCCCAACGTACAGTGTACTTTAAAACCTATATATGCAGTTAGCTTGGAAATAATCGAGCAACCTAAAACTAACTTCACGTATAGAGGGCGCACAGGGAGCGAGCATATGATACTTACGCAGATAAGGCGGTCTGTAGTGGGCAGCCGTGCCAACATCGGCCTGAGAGGAACGGAAGAAAGTTGCGAGAACGAGCAGGCATGGAAGAAACCGGAGAGGAGACATGCTTTCTTCACAAATGAGAAAATGTTAAAATTGATTTACAAACAGATCGTCTGATCGATATAGTTTACAATTAGCGCTGCGCACAGTTGTTATTTTATGTTGAGAATTTTGTGACATAATTAATAGAGAGATGGACAATCCCGTCAAAGTCAAATATTGAAACATTACGAGGTGCATGACATTTAATTTTTTGTAAGCTAATAATAATATTAGGACAACAGCAAAACTAAAAAAACAGATACAAGAGTAAAACCAACAAAGCATGAAACAGAAAAACGAACAAGAATGCAAACAAGCTAGCTACAAACCTAACAAACAAACAATATATATACGATACTGTTAAGTGGTTACAACTTACAACTAATGCATGTACTTACTAGATTTGAGGAGAGAGCAGAGATTCAGGAGATGGTTGAGCTAGTTTTACTGGTTTTATTTCTCATATGCAATCCTAGCTTCCTCCATTTTTCGTGAACGTAGTAGTTCATGATCGATATCAGTCCGCAACACATTTTGTCGATAGTACGTAATTACTTAATAACTTTATAATTAAGTGAAACTAGCTTCATTAATTATCAATATTTCTGCTTCCATCCACCCAGCCACTCAAGCAAAGAAACTTCAGTTGATCGAGGACATATATATCTCTTCTTCTCCGCGAGAAAAAAAAAAGAAAAAGAAAAAAAAACCAAACTAAATATACGTATATACATACAAGAAGTTTTGAACAAGATGCATGCATGGTGAACCAACCTTATTATCAGAAGCTAGGGGAGGAGGAAAACCCTTGTACGTTTAGCCTTTGTTTTCAGTTGGCCGGATCTACTTTACACAATTACACACTACTCGTATATAGATAATTAAATATGTCACACACATCGATCACCCATCAATGATCGAATAAGATTGATCCTTAGACGGCTTTTAAGTTACCTGACTTGCTAGCTACGGCTGTCTTGCACTCTTGCTCTTATTAACTAGTTAAATTTCATGATCTTCACCTCTAATCATATGCTAGCTAGAACCTGGGTTGCACTGACACGTGATTTAGCCCCCGTATCGTGTGTCCGACACGGACATGAATACGTTTGGACACGAGAAAATATGTCCGGACACGCGTATCTTAAACGAACACGCAATGGACACGCGTATCTCGAATGTGGACACATCATGAACACGCGTATCTTGTATGGGACACGCAATGGACACACAAATACTCAATTTAATAGAGAAAATCTAAAATTGTGAGCAATGAGATTCGAACCATGAATCTCTCATTTACCTTGAGACTCCTTAACCACTCTTGAAGAATGACTTTTATTAACATTAATGCATATTCTAATATATATAGAAATGTAAATATTTTCAAACTCTATAAATTAACATTTTTTTAATAAGCATATATATTAAAATTAATATTTAATTGACGTGTCTACCACGTGTCCGTGTCTAAAAAAAATTTAATTTCTCGTGTCCGCGTATCGTATTGTGTCTAATACGGATACTCGTATCCGTGTATGTACTACATCTGGCCTAGAACAAGGATCGATGGCCTTTTCCGTTATCTAGCTAGTTAGTCAAAAACAAAACTTGGCGGCAGCACCCGGATATCGAACTGATATAAGTTGAAGAGTAATCCAAGAACCAACACAAAAAATGAAACAGTCTCCTCATCAGCCGCCTGCTTTAATTCAGTTACAGAATTAACAGAACTGAACTATGATGTTCCATGTGGTACAAGGTCGTCTCCATCTCATTTATGCTAAATATGCTGTAGGAGTTGTCTTGAGATCAAATTGAGGGTGCTGGTGATCTGCCAATGATACTCCTTAGCTTGAAGACTTCATTTGTAGCATAAATGATTAGAAATTGTGTAATCTCTAGCCACAAATTACATTTTTGTGGCTATCGATTATGTTCACTATGCATTCAATAACCTTTGCATACTGTGGCAGATCCAAGATTCATAACTCGGGGACTTAAATATTTTTCCTCAACGATTAAAATGATAGAAATTTATAACACATAAAATTTTTAACTATAATGTATTAGATGTATACCTTGTTGATGTGAAAATAGCAATTCATTCATAATTACTCATTACCATACGTTTAGTCGATTCCAAAGAGAAATTTTTGGAACTGATCAAATAGCTTAATCAAAATTAATGTCAAATGAAAATAAAATAGATTAATTACATGTTGAACAAATCAATGAATATTGGAAGTAAATAGAAAAATATACACAAAAATTGGCATTTGTTGGGATTTGATCTTAGGTGGGCTTGATATTAACAAAACTTCAAAACCACACATACAAAACTACACCATATGAACATATGACATATATTTAGTTAACTATTTCCCTAATTCTTAGAAGGACTTAGTCTCCCCACAAACCCACCTAGATCCGCGCCTATTTGCATACAACAGATTCATGCACATGCAGTACGTCAGCACTGATTATGATTTTCTTGCTATATATCTGTTGATCAAATATATATGAAATGCTATACCAAGTTGAAAAATCCAGTACCAACATACATAGCATGTATACACTAATGCACATAAACTTGTAGCACTAAAATTGCGTATTAGTATTATTCCAGGGGAGATTAACATAATACCTCTGTTAAGCGCAGAACAAATTATATATCAGCAATAGCGCCCGAAGAATTAAGCAGATCCAAACTAGCGATCGCGATCGCGAAGCTGAAATTCTTGAGAATATCGTGTATGAAATGAGAAAATAAATTCAAAAGAAAATGAAATCTTAATCAGGTATATATGCAATAATTTGATTCAATGTTTCAATTCCACAGCAAAAGCGAGTTTACTTGCAAGGAAAATCTTCCTCAACTCTACGTTACGATGATGATATGGTCAATTCAAAACGTAAATTACTTAATCTCCTCATAAGATGATGCATGTTCGATTGATAAAACATACGGCATGATCCGTGTGAAGTAAGTTGGTGGTCAATAGAAAACATTGATTGTAGGACAATGAAGCTAAATTTGACATAGATTGCATAAATCATCCATTTCATCGTTTGCGCGTAACATAATTTTTGTGTGACTTTTATATAGATATATTTACCATTATGCATATGTTTCCTTTAACAATATTTGATATTCATTACTTGGTTCGTTTTGTTGCCCAAATTCTTATAGTCATTCAATTGAAAATATGGAACAACCATATTGAGAAGTGCACTTTCCAAACATATTGATAAATGCATGTGCAATATATTATGTGTGATAGAGTACACTGTGACCAATTTTTTTAATTTATTTTCTATGCGTTTATTGGACGTGAATAGTACATATCTGTGTCATGAATATAACATAGACATTACATCAATATGTGAAAGATGTTTTTTTAGTAACTTTATGTTGAGTTGTAATTACCAAGGATAGTTGTACAGTGTTACCTAATATAAGCTGTAGTTGATAGTTATAGATAAATAAGTACATAACTGCAATGGTATGTATAAGTTAAGAACCATAGGAAGATGTTGAAATTAGATAAATTTCAATGATGCAAAATTGATCATTTACTTATCAGAATCCTCTAATTGGCCGACTATTATATTTGTCATTGGATTTTGATTTTGTCACTCCATGAGACGTTAAAAAGCCAGTTTCTCTCCAACAAAAAAGACAATAACACGTGGCACTTCGACTCTTTTAATTGTGCATAACTTCTATATATATATATATAGAAATTGCGACACATCTACCTACACACTTTCAGATTCGAAAACAACAAGTTACATCGAAAAACTAATCAAATGCATCAAAAAAAAATCTCACCAAAGATGACAAACACAATTACTTGGATCTTTTAATTTGGTTTTTAAACAAACTCGATGATCATGAAGAATAGAAACACCACATTTAAAAGTGAAAAGAAGAAGAAAAAAGAAAAGAAATGTGTAGAGAACACAATTAATTTTTTTATTTGAGGATGAAAGAATTCATTTAAGAGCTAAGGAGGTCAAATACACTACACATCCAACCGCTACTGCATCACGGTAAACATACATGATACTCGAAAATCAAGGGAACACGTAGTAAGCACTCTATTCTAGCAATGAAGCACAACCGACATTACACCCATGAACAAACCATGAGAAGCTAGGAAGCCTAATACGTGCCAAAAAAATAAAACAAGCACAAGAAAAGAGTCGGGACCAGAAACAATTAAAATAAAAGCCTGAATGTATCATTGAGACAAACCCGGCATACACAGTAAAAAGCTATGAATACTAAAAATAAAAGACATTTACTTAGAAAATAAAAATAACATGGACCATGGGCCCCAACCTAGGTCCAAACATTGCCAAGCTCAAGCCGAAGACTCGTGTTGCATGAGACAGATCGCCACCATCTCGCCGGAACCGGCAGCTTTTGACACGCACCAACACAGCCACCCCTACCACCTTGTCGCCCAAAGATTGCAAGCCATCTTAGAGCTTCAAGAAATCAACAACGAAACCACCGAAAAGCAGACACAAACGCTTAACTCAAGTTGAATCTAAGAGATCTTAACTCCGAATCGATTCGGTCCTCGATGTCGTAAAGTCGCCACCCCACGAGAACGTTTATCCTGCAACACCACCTCAAACCAACCCAGCCGTCTGCACTCCACTCCCTGGCACACTAGCCCCACATCGATCTTCCACAACCCACAATCATTCACCCCCTCTTCTGATTGAGCTACAAGCACCGAACCCCTACAGTCCTCGCTTCGACTTTGTCCCTCTCCCTTGGACACTAGGTTCGACGACGACACCGGGAGGCGGCACTGCCGGACTGGACATAGATCACACCTTGTGATCCTTCTCGGTTGTGCTAGTGTATGTGCGCCGCTCTAAAACCCTGAGGGGAAAAAGTATGCCCTAATTTAGAACACAGTATTTGTGTTGCATTAATAATTGAAAGAAGGAAAAGGAAAACAATCGAACACCTGTATTGGCTATTTGCATATTGGGATGGGCAATGTATGTGGCCGGTTATCTACACGGAGGCTCCGACCCGGATTGAAGGGCTCATCTTTCCTTTTTTGTACTATTTGAGATTAGATACTGCTACTATCTCCCCCACTATTTTCTCTCTCGGTCTACATCCAACGGTCCAACCCCCTCTGTTCACTTCACAACATCCTCTGCAACTCTTCTTCTGTCTCTTCTCCTGCTTTTGGACATTCCTACCCTCCACCTCCTTCCTTATTACAACCTCAAATGCTTTGGTTCTTATCTCTCTGACATTGCTTCTGTCAAGTTGAGCTCAAGCTCTCAAATTAATTGATTTGGGAGAGCTGGGCATCTGGTTTCTGTGATGGGTTGTGCTTCAGCTGGGTACCCATTTGGAGTTACTTCCAATTGCTATGGAAAGATTGGGGCTTTTTCTCATAAAGTTCAGTTATTTGGTGCTGATTTCCCACGTCATGTGGAATTTCCAAGAACCATCTTGTACCCAAGTTCAGCTTCCACCATATCATCCAATGTAATCACTTTCACTTTCCATGTTTCCTCTTGTTTAATGTTCTACTTAGCTGCATGATTGCCCAGTTATACTTATTTGGCAATTGGAATCATCATGTTGTAGTTGTTGTGAGATATGGTTTTGTACGAATTTTGTTGTAATTATGAGGCACTGTGTTGTAAAATCATAAATCAGCTAATGCTATTTGGTAGATTAGTGACAATGTGTATGCTTGTCAATAGCAAAGCTGTGTATTTTACTAAAAGAGTAAAATGGAAAATCATGTTTGGTGAGTAAAGACTTTATTTCTGGATGTTTAGAAACATAAAAGGCAGAGTCTTCCACAAGAAAGATGAGAATTAAAATTAACTCTACCCCTACTTATGTCATTTATATTCATTAGTGGAAGGTTTCAAATCGTCCTGTAGATTTTTCTCCCGTAGATATCTTGTGTTTAGTTTGAATTATAGCCCGGATCATGTTTTGAATGATTTGAAATCGTTGCATAAGCACGAAGGTACTGATTGATGTGGATCAATAAGGATTAAGACCCTTAAGATAATAGAATGCTTGTGTTATTTTTTCTGTTGCATAGGCGGTCAATATCTCCCTTTTATTTGATGCAGGAAATAGTCACTCAAATATGTTCTCTGCCTGGTAGTGGTGCTTTCTTCCCGGAAGAAAGCTCGACACCCATTCTCGATTTAGTTGAAAGTCCTATGCACTTGAAGAACTTGTCCCTAAAAGTTAGTTTGGAAGCATTCACATACTTTGATTCTTGTGCTTGTACTTATATGCAGCTTTTACTCACCACAGAATGATCAGTGCAGGAACTGAAGCAATTATCTGATGAAATCCGTTTAGAGTTATCATCTATAATGCTGAAAACACGGAAGTCTTTCAAAGCCAGTTTGGCAGTGGCGGAGTTGACAGTTGCTATACACCATGTTTTCCATGCACCTGTTGACAAGATACTATGGGACGCTGTAGAACAAGTAAGATCATAACTCATAGCTTTCTAAATGTGTCAATGCTTAGTACATAGAGATGTGCAGATTATAAAATACAGGGAAACCAATCATTGTTTATGCTGATATAGTTGGCTCATTTATTTTTATTTTTTTGAATATTCCCAGCTGTTCTAGTCCATTTACCACTATTTTCTTCTTGTTCAAGTCATCATATAAATAAATATTGAAAAATTGTCTCTTGTGCTGGCAGACATATGCTCATAAAATTCTTACAGGACGGCGGGCCCTTGTACATACAGTGCAAAGAAATGGTCTTTCTGGTTCTACATCTCGACCTGAGAGTGAATATGATCCATTTGGGGCGGGACACGGGTGCAACAGTGTTTCAGCTGGACTTGGTAGGACATTATTCTAACTTGTCTCCTGTTTGTGATAATTAACTGTCTTCCAAGATAGTACATGCTTGTATTTAAATGTAACTTGAATAGCATGCTTCTGTAGATGCTCAGTAATCATATGTGGTTTTTCCATGTCATTGTTGTTTAATGTGCATTTTTTTTCCTTTTAGGTTCAATCAAACTTTTTCATTTTATCCTTAATTATTAAACTGCACCATGAAAATTGTACTGTGTTACTACTGGTTTGTTTTAATCATACTTAGGAAATCGAAACTGATACAAAATGATTTTGCTATAGGGATGGCAATTGCACGGGATTTAAAAGGGAAACGAGATCGTATTGTCACAATCATCAGCAATGGTACAACAATGGCAGGTCAGGTATATGAGGCGATGGGAAATGCAGGGTATTTCGACATAAATATGGTAGTCATTCTAAATGATAGTAGGCATTCTTTGCACCCTAAGATTGAAGAGGGCCCCAAGACATCTATTACTGCTCTATCCAGTACCTTAAGCAAGCTCCAGTCAAGTAAATCCTTTAGGAGGTTTAGAGAAGTTGCTAAGGTACTTTGAGCTTTCCATTGTTTTATTATGATCAAGTCTTCTCCTAGAAATAGAAGATTATTGAATAATTTGCACACACACCCACACACACAATTTAGATTAAAAAAGATTAAATCAAGAGCTATATTGGGCCAAAAAGAAAGAAGAAAAAAAATGGCGAGAATTTAGCATGCAAAAGTTATTTGATTTTAATTTAGGGTCTAGAAAATAATTTATTTTCTTCGTAGATTTTGAGTCATGAAACATTTCTTGTATGTTCAGCTTTATGCCTTATGCTTTCAATCTGTGAATTTCCTCCTGTTTCTTTAGGATGTTACAAAAAGAATCGGTATGCATGAATTGGCAGCTAAAGTTGATGAGTATGCACGTGGTATGGTGGGTCCACTTGGAGCAACTCTATTTGAAGAGCTTGGATTGTATTACATTGGTCCTGTTGATGGCCACAACCTTGAAGATCTGATTTTTGTTCTACAACAAGTTGCATCGTTAGATTCTATGGGTCCTGTTTTGGTTCATGTAATAACAGAAGAAAATCGGGGAGTGGAGAACAACACAAAGCTTGAGGGGGAAGACAAGCAGCTGGGAGGTATTTCTTTTCCTCTCATTTTCTCTCTGATGTTTGTTTCATATTCTCTACATAATGCTGTGGCAACATTGTGATTTGTGAGCTGATTCAGGTCTATTGTAGCTACACTCTACTAGTTAATGGGGTTTTATATTTCTTACCTGAGGCTTGGCCCTGGTTCACTGTCTTTAGTGATTCTCATTTTCTCTCTGGTTGCATGGCCTCTCTGATCGTGTTCAATTTGATCTGACTTTTGTGTCACTTTACACTGCCCAAACCATGCAGGTATGAGTAGTTCAATTGATTTAGCGCCCAGAATGCACCGTAGAACTTATAGTGACTGCTTTGTGGAGGCTTTAGTCATGGAGGCAGAGAAGGACAAAGATATAGTGACTGTTCATGCGGGGATGCATATGGAAACATCATTCGAATTATTCCGTGAAAGATTTCCTGATAAGTTTTTTGATGTGGGAATGGCTGAGCAACATGCAGTTACTTTTTCTGCTGGTTTGTCACGTGGAGGGTTGAAGCCATTTTGCATAATCCCTTCTACATTTCTACAAAGAGCTTACGACCAGGTTTTTGGGTTCTCATGTTTCTGGTTTATAGTAATTATATTTATAACAATGTGATATAATGACAATATTATCCTTGGTGCTTATTTTGTCATGGCCATTTTTAGGTAGTTCATGATGTAGATCGGCAAAGAATACCAGTGCGTTTTGCCATAACGAGTGCAGGCTTGGTAGGATCTGATGGTCCCATGCAGTGTGGAGCATTTGATATAACATATATGTCATGCTTACCAAACATGATTGTCATGGCACCATCCAATGAGGATGAGCTTGCCAACATGGTGGCCACTGCAGCTGGCATTGATGACCGCCCAGTTTGCTTCCGATATCCTAGGGGTGCCATTGTTGGGATGGATCATTTTACTTGCAGTGGGATGGCCATTGAGGTACTTGTTTCTTCTTAGCTTCATTGCTTGTAACAAACTAGTACTATACCACTCTTTACCAACAGGAACATCTATGAACTTGATCGTACATTGTCATATTTGTTCATTTAAATCAAGGAAATGTTTGATGGATAAACTTGTTCTGATGCCTCTGTTTTAAGTCGTTTGCCCTTCTGAGCAGATTGGAAAAGGAAAAGTTCTTGCAGAGGGTAAAGATGTGGCTTTGCTTGGATATGGGTCGATGGTCCAGAACTGCCTTAAGGCTCAGTCTCTTCTTTCAAAGCTTGGCATTGAAGTTACTGTTGCTGATGCAAGGTTCTGCAAGCCCTTAGATATTAAGCTTCTGAGGCAGCTTTGTGAAAATCATTCATTTCTGATCACGGTTGAGGAAGGGTCTATTGGAGGATTTGGATCCCATGTTGCACAGTTCTTTTCACTCGATGGACAGCTTGATGGAAAAATTAAGGTAATATCATTAGCAACTTGGTTCTGGTAATTCTCTTTATGTATATGATCATGCGCTGCTCCGGTCATTGAGCTTGCATCAATCAAATGCAGACCTTAAATTTAACACATTGTCACCTTTCTCTGTTTGAATTAACTTTTCAGTGGCGACCAATTGTTTTACCGGACAATTACATTGAGCATGCATCCCCAAGTGAACAACTAGCTATTGCTGGGTTGACTGGACACCACATAGCTGCAACAGCGTTAAGTCTGCTTGGTCGAAATCGCGAAGCCCTCCACTTCATGTGCTAGAGGCGTGCATTTACTTTCCTTAAGAGGCCCAAGCTGCTTAGCAAACGGTAAAAATTCAGATTGAAGCTCAAGTATAGTTAACTTGTACATGTACCTATTTGTATATACTAGATATATTGTGCAGCTATATCCTCAATAATAAACGTCAATTCTCATTACTGGTGTCACTTTGAACCTTGTTACATTGCGTCTTGAATAACCTAGTTGGTTAGTTGCCGGCAAAGATAAGGCCATGAAATGACAATGTGCTTGTCTCCCAGAAGATCACAACTACGATGAAACCTAGTGAAATGAATTGAAGATCTTGAATCATAATTCAACAAGGTTAAGAAGAATTGAAGAAAAGATGGATATGAGTGAAAAGCTAGGAACAAATGATGGATATGAGTGATAAATCGCAGGATACGTAGTCAAAGATATACCAGCAGATATGTTGGCCCGAATTTAGCAACTGTGACCAAAACGCGAGTCATGGCAAATCATGATGACTTGCCCCCAAAAGTAGCTTTAGGTGTTTGTTACGGACACCAATAGAAATGAGGAATTCAGTTTTTGATTAAATCATATGCATAGTACTGTGAGCGATTACGTTGCCCATTATGTACTAGTCTATAGGGGCCGCGCTTTGCGCTAGCTACAAATGAACCATTGATACAAATTAACCCCGAAACCTTTTGCCTCCAATAATGTATTGGATTCAAAGAGCTCACTTCATCTTGCACATTTCAGAGGCAGCAACAGGACACCGCAAGTACATGTATAGTTCCACATACATTAGTAACCCAGAAGCAACCCTATCAGAGTTATACAGGAACCACAAAAGATAATAGAGAACAGTAATAACACTAAATAACAAACGAACAAAATTACATTAACTAACAACACATCAAGTTATACAATCACGGTAAAGATACAACATATACACTTGTTTTCACACACTAAGAGTGTGCTAAACATTTCTACTTATGTTACATTGATTAATGATAAGCCACAGTACAAAATAAAACAAAACAAAACAACGAATGTTAAGTTCATTCTAAAAAACTAGTCAAATTAACCTTCGTTCTAGCAGCTTGACATTGGATGACTTGATTGTTATACTTCATTCCATATATAAATTTGTGCTAGCAGCTTGACAGTGGATGATCTTATTGCCATATTTCAAAAGTGCATTTATAACTGCTATGAAACTCCTTATATGCAAAAGCATCATCTAATACATAGGGACACATATATTACTTCACTCCACCTTTTTCTTTTCCAAATTGTTCCCAAGTTGACAAACTTGTTGCTCTTTCATTATCATACTCGGAGCCAATATTGTTCCAATTGATATATATTTATTTGGAATTTAATTGGCTGTATTTTCGTGCGTTTTGCATTATGTTGCGTTTTTGGCTGGGCTGCGCTGGCTCAGACGGCTCAGCTGTTTCCCAGTAGCCCGGTGAATAAAAGTTAACCTGCCGACACGCGTGACCTAATTGGTACTTGGTACCTAGGCCTCATCATTTAGCCCGCGGACCCGAAAAGCCCGCGGAGGCCCGCAAGCCCGACGGGCTTTTACCTGGCCCGGCCCGCGAGAAAGCCCGCCAAAACCCGCTTCCGTGGGTAGAGGGCCGGGCTTAAATTAGAGGTGTGAAACCCGGCCCGGCCCGTGGGCCCGGCCCGCCAAAAGCCCGCAAGGCCCGTGAGACCCGGCCCGCCAAAAGCCCGCAAGGCCCGGCCCGTAAAAGCCCGCCAAATAATAAAATATTATACATACATATTTTATTAGGTTTAAAATAAAACTATTGCATTATGAAGCAACTATATTAAATAAACTTCTTGGGATCGATCGACACCAGTAGATATGATCAGTATATATATTTAGTGACCCTGTAAAAATTTCATCCAATTCGGAACTTGTTTGACCGTCGGAATTTCCGGTAAACCGAAAACAACACTAATATGTCATAAGGGAAGACCCATTACCAAAATGCGAACACAAAAAGTCGTTTGCATATCTGAAATCACCTAATTTTTGTCACCGATTATGTGTGGTCGCACCAAGGAAACCAATTTGGCAAAGCCCCGGTCAAAGAAGATTTTAATATGTCAAAACGCCTTTTTCTTTGTTAACCGTAGGTACGGACGGTCAAACAATATCCAAAACGGACGAAATTTTTACGGGTTCCCTAAATATATATACCGATCACATCTACTGGTGTCGATCGACCTTATTTCGAACTAGAGTTATTGATCGTCGAAGCGTCAACTAATGTATCATACCCTTTATATTAGGTTTATATTAAAACTAACGCATTATGAAGCAACTCTATGAAAGAAACTTGTCGGGATCGATCAACACCAGCCAATGTGATTGGTATATATATTTAGTGACCCTGTAAAAATTTCATCCAATTCGGACTTCGTTTGACCGTCGGAATTTTTGGTAAATCGAAAACACCACTATTATGCCCTAAGGGAGGACTTATTACAAATATGTGAATGCTGAAAGCCGTTTGCATATATGAAATCACCTAATTTTTGTTACCTATCGTGCGCGGTCGAACTGAAGAAATCTATTTGGCAAAGCCTCAGTCAATGAGGTTTAAATATGTCAAAACGCCTCTTTTTTAGTTGACCGTTGATACGAACGGTCAAACCATGTCCAAAACGGATGAAATTTTTACGGAGTCCCTAAATATATATACCGATCACATCTACTGGTGTCGATCGACCATATTTTGAATTTGAGTTGTCGATCGCCGAAGTGTCCACTAATGTATTATAACCTTATATTAGGTTTATAATAAAACTATCACATTATGAAGCGACTATATGAAGGAAACTTCTCGGAATCGATCGACACCATCCGATGTGATCAATATATATATTTAATGATCATTTTAAAATTTCATGCAATTCGGACCTCGTTTAACCGTCAAAATTTCCGGTAAACAAAAAACAACACTAATATGCCCTAAGGGGGGACCAATTACCAGGATGCGAATGTATAAATTTGTTTACATATTTGAAATCACCTAATTTTTATTACATATCGTGCGCGGTCGAACTGAAGAAATCTATTTGGCAAAGCCCCGGTCAATGAGGTTTAAATATGTCAAAACGCCTCTTTTTTAGTTGACCGTTGGTACGAACGGTCAAACCATGTCCAAAACGGACGAAATTTTTACGGGTTCCCTAAATATATATACCGATCACATCTACTGGTGTCGATCGACCATATTTTGAATTTGAGTTGTCGATCGCCGAAGTGTCCACTAATGTATTATGACCTTATATTAGGTTTATAATAAAACTATCACATTATGAAGCGACTATATGAAGGAAACTTCTCGGAATCGATCGACATCATCCGATGTGATCAATATATATATTTAATGATCATTTTAAAATTTCATGCAATTCGGACCTCGTTTAACCGTCGGAATTTCCGGTAAACCAAAAACAACACTAACATGCCCTAAGGGAGGACCAATTACCAAGATGTGAATGTGGAAATTTGTTTACATATTTGAAATCACCTAATTTTTGTTACCTATCGTGCGTGGTCGAACTGAAGAAATCTATTTGACAAAGCCCCGGTCAATGAGATTTTATTATGTGAAAACGCCACTTTTTTTTGTTGACCGAAAATTCCGACGGTTAAACGAGGTCCGAATTGGATGAAATTTTTACACGGTCCCTAAATATATATACCAATCACATCTATTGGTGTCGATCGACCATATTTTGAATTTGAGTTGTCGATCGCCGAAGTGTCCACTAATGTATTATAACCTTATATTAGGTTTATAATAAAACTATCACATTATGAAGCGACTATATGAAGGAAACTTCTCGGAATCGATCGACACCATCCGATGTGATCAATATATATATTTAATGATCATTTTAAAATTTCATGCAATTCGGACCTCGTTTAACCGTCGGAATTTCCGGTAAACCAAAAACAACACTAATATGCCCTAAGGGAGGACCAATTACCAAGATGTGAATGTGGAAATTTGTTTACATATTTGAAATCACCTAATTTTTTTTACCTATCGTGCGTGGTCGAACTGAAGAAATCTATTTGACAAAGCCCCGGTCAATGAGATTTTATTATGTGAAAACGCCACTTTTTTTTGTTGACCGAAAATTCCGACGGTTAAACGAGGTCCGAATTGGATGAAATTTTTACACGGTCCCTAAATATATATATCAATCACATCTATTGGTGTCGATCGACAATATTTCGAAACCAGAATTTATTTGTGACTTTTGTTTTAGAATGTTTTCTAACAATTCTTTTATTGTTTCAAACCCTTAAATTAGAGTATTATATTATTTTTCTAATACAAGCCCGTAAGGCCCGGCCCGTAAAAGCCCGCAAGGCCCGACCCGAACCGGCCCGCAAAAGCCCGCAAGGCCCGCCTTAAGTGGGCGGGCTTGGATCTTCGTATTTTTGAAAATACCCGGCCCGGCCCGCCACTTATTTAAATTTATTAAGGCCCGGGCCGGCCCGGCCCGGGCCCGTCACTCATGGGCCGGGCCGGGCCGAGCCCTATTGGTACCTAGTCATAGAAAACCATTATACGATCGGTGGACGTCGAATTATATCATGTAAAGACTCATCTCGATCTTCTTTTACCACTTCAAAAGTTGCAACTCCGACAGATAAGAGTCGGTGTCACCGTGTTAGTGTGTCACGCTGATTGGGATCGAAGATCTGTGCATTGCATCATTTGCATGCATCGATCAACTGTCATGTAATACATGTATGCATGCTTCTATATACACTGAAGCTGCGAAAGCTAAAACCAAGCTGTGCTCAGCTAGGATCTTCTGTACGTATCTGAAAGCTGTGTCTTCATGGCTAGAC
Source organism: Argentina anserina (assembly GCF_933775445.1). Taxonomy (NCBI): domain Eukaryota; kingdom Viridiplantae; phylum Streptophyta; class Magnoliopsida; order Rosales; family Rosaceae; genus Argentina; species Argentina anserina. The sequence goes on along the minus strand of NC_065873.1, from coordinate 24,278,189 downwards.
AGAGTAACATGCTGTCTTTCTCTTCTGTAAAATTAAGAAGAGAATATGGCTTAATTCGAATTGATGGGTAGGTTGGTTGGTAACTTGGTATAGCAAACAAAATGATGGAGAAATTCCAGAAGAGAAAGGACAGTACACGGACTCGATCATATCTAATCACGCTGAGTTGGGATGGAGAAGCGCGAGAAGTTTAGGCTACCAGATCATAACATGTCATGTTCATAAGGTAAATGATCATGACCTCAAAATAATTTCACAAATTGACTATCAAACAAGCTGCTAGCTATACATTGTACATTTACTTATCTAGTGTAGTAGTATTACTAGTATGTACGTTTTGTATGATCAGTTGCAATTTTGCAATAATAGATATAATACCATTTTTGTTCGTATTTAGCAAAAAGAAAAATTCATTAATTTCGATTTTTTTTCTTTTCAAAAGTAATTTCATTATGTTCCCCATTAGATGACGAAACAATCTAGCAGAAAAAAAAACCTGAAACGTATTAGGCCGGTGAGTATAGATCTTTTAAACTCGTTAGTGCTACAAGTCATTCATTCACTAACGATTAGTTGTTGTAAACTTCTAGCTAGCTATTCGTTTTATAGTAAAATGAATAAATCATGTATTATGTTATTTTATATATAGAGAAATTCATAATATGGAAACTTCGATTAAAGATTGCCCTCAAAGATTTGATAGCTAGGCAGCTAGAATACTAAAAGACACGTTCACCTGAATAGAAAGCGATATTATGAAAGATGTATCTGTGGAGGAAGAATCATAACATAATTAAGAATTACCCAAATCATATAGTTCATCAGGCATATATTCTGCCAGAATTGTATGTCGACAGTTTTGATGGCTGAGCCCTAAAAAACAATGAAGACAATCAGACATGCATGTGCATGGTCTAAACTCTGAAGCTCAACCTCTACGGCTCTACGGTAATCGGAAAAAGAAAACCACTACGGCTCTACCTAAATAGAACAGAACACAAAACAAACTAGCAGTCAAGGACACAATAAAACTATACAAATTCAAATTCTCTTCTCAGTTACGCGCTTTCCGAACCCCCGTCTCTCTCCCAGCCAATCCCCTCCCTCCACGTCAGTTTCTTCTCCTCCCGGGTCCCGCAGAACCCGGAGAGTCCGTATCAGCCTGAAGTCCGATCCTTCTGCATGTTTCCCTCGCCTGTATTTATATCTCCCCGAAACTTTCTCGAAAACCAAACATTCTGAGAAGCAAGACAGCCAGAAACACAGAGGGGACACATTTTCTAATAAAAGAAAATTTTAGAAGAGAGGGACAGGGAGGGGATCCCTTTGTCCCTGCACCCCTTAACCAGAGTGTCTGAGACCTCCGGCGACCCCTTCCCCGGCCGGAAAATACACTCACTCTCTGTCTACCTCTCTTCATCCGCCACCGCCGCCGGCTACACCCCTCTGCATTAAGGTAACATAATTCAATATTACACACGCAAATCCTCTTCCTCTGTTTTTTTGTTTTTGTGTATCATAGTACTGAGGATTTGTATCACATTACGGTCATGAGGCCTCTCTCTTTCTACCACACTATGCCAAATTTCATGTTGTTTATTGTTTTTTTGAGTCCTGTATTTCACCTAACGCTGATGGGATTCTATAAATATGTTGAAACCAATTCAGATTCTAATAGTTTTTTTTTTCAACGATGCAAAACAGGAATGGACAGCATCAAAAGTCCATTCAAGGGTATAGTGAATGATTTTAGAGGAAGAAAAACATGCTATAAACAGGACTGGATTGGTGGACTTTGTTCTGGCTTTAGGTAAATTAAGGTTTATAATCTTTGTTTCGATGTGGGATCACGTTGTTTGGTTTAGCTCATAGTGTTCTGAATCCATTTCAGGATATTAGCTCCAACATTCTACATATTCTTTGCTTCTGCGCTTCCGGTGATCGCCTTTGGGGAGCAATTGAGTAGAGATACAGGTACAAACATCTGCTCCTTATGGACTTAATGCTATAAAGTAGAAACCTTCAAACAAAAACAACTTTCCGCGAACCTAATAATATGAATTTCTTTTTAGTTTCTAGCTATCTTTTGAGTTTCTGATAAAGCTTTTAATGGAGGAGCCTAAAATTTATGTTTGTAATATGATAGAGGGAAGCTTGAGTACAGTAGAGACATTAGCTTCTACAGCAATATGTGGTGTCATCCAATCACTGTTCGGCGGTCAGCCTTTACTGATTCTAGGAGTTGCTGAACCAACCGTCATTATGTACAATTATATGTACAGTTTCAGCAAAAAGAGACCAGAGTTGGGGGCCGAGCTATTTCTAGCTTGGACTGGTTGGTACGATACGATTGTGTTTTCCGATTTCCAGGTTGCCAATGTAGCTCAGGAAATGATGTTAATGAAGTGTGAATTGCACTTTGTGTTTACAGGGTTTGTGTCTGGACATCACTGTTGCTGATTCTTCTTGCAATTTTCAATGCATGTAACATCATATCCAGATTTACGAGGATTGCAGGAGAGCTTTTCGGCATGTTGATTTCAGTGCTCTTCATCCAAGAGACCATCAAGGTACTGAGCATCTTTCATACATGCTTTTCTAGAAATAGAAAAGTTTAGAGTCTACTGCATTAACTAAAATTCTCATACATGCGTATTGGTAGGGAGTAGTCTCCGAATTTAGAATGCCCAAAGATGAGGATCCAGAGAAGGAGGAGTTCCAATTTGAATGGCTCTACACCAATGGCTTGCTCGCGGTTATTTTTTGCTTCGGTCTGCTTCTGACCGCCCTTAAGAGCAGAAAAGCAAGATCATGGTGGTATGGCACAGGTAATTCAACTTGATATATTCGTTATTTTGATTTCATCTTGAAATTTTTTGTACCAAAACTGGCTTTGGTTATTCTGATTAGCTGTTTTTCGGGTGACTAATAAAGGTTGGTTAAGAAGCTTTATTGCCGACTATGGGGTTCCCTTTATGGTCTTAGCATGGACAGCAATGTCTTTTGGTGTACCCAAACAAGTTCCACATGCAGTTCCTAGGCGGCTCGTCTGTCCATATCCATGGGACAAAGAGTCACTGTACCACTGGACAATCATAATGGTATTATTTTTCTTCATGAAGTGACTTCTCATATTTGATCCTTATAAAGGCATAATTGCCTGGGACACTAATAAAAGGCTTGACATTGTAAATGCAGGACATGGGGGAGGTTCCTGTTGTGTACATCTTCGCTGCCTTTATACCAGCAGTGATGATTGCAGGTCTATACTTTTTCGACCACAGTGTGGCTTCACAGCTGGCACAGCAGAAGGAGTTTAATCTTCAGAAACCATCTGCATACCATTATGATTTGTTGCTGCTTGGAATAACGGTGAGCTTTGGGACCTATAATCTCTATTTTTCTGTTCTCTCACAATATATATGTTCTGACTTTGCTGATTATTTGCGTAACAACAGACATTGATTTGTGGATTGCTTGGACTTCCGCCATCAAATGGGGTCCTTCCACAGTCCCCCATGCACACTAAAAGTCTTGCTACACTACGGAGGCAGGTGATCCGAAAGAAGATGGTGAAGAGCGCCAAGGATTGCATGAAAGAAAATGGAAGTAACTCTGAGATTTATGGAAGGATGGAGGCTGTGTTTATAGAAATGGATGGCGGATCTCCTGCAACTTCTAAGGAGTTGGCGAACTTGAAGGAGGCTGTGATGAATTCAGATGGGGGAGATTTGAAGGGAAAATTTGATCCTGAGAAACACATTGATGCTCATTTACCTGTTCGGGTGAATGAGCAAAGAGTAAGCAACCTCTTGCAGTCGCTTCTTGTGGGAATCTCAATATTGGGAATAGCTGCAATCAAAATGATACCAACCTCAGTTCTGTGGGGATACTTTGCCTACATGGCAATTGATAGTCTTCCAGGTAGTCAGTTCTTTGAGAGGATATTGCTGCTCTTCATCAGCCCCAGTCGTCGTTACAAGTAAGTCATTGTTTTAACTTGTTTAGACGCTTTCTTTTAAAATTTTAGCTAAACTTATATGGAGGCAGCCAAGCGACGGCTTTTAATTTAGAACAATTTTTGTTTGCTTTTAATTTCATGGATGTTGGAGTTCAATCCAGATTCACGAACAGTTTGTGAATCTGGATTGCAGATAGTTTTCATAGATATTTTTTCAATATGTTGCAGATAGTTTTCATTCAAATACACTAGGCAGTTATGCAGCAATAATTTTGAGTTCAGATCCTAGACTTGATTTCATGTTTTCATTTTTTTCATTGTCTTGGCAGGGTCTTGGAAGGTTCTCATGCTTCATTTGTGGAGTTAGTACCATACAAGCACATTGTTGGATTTACACTCTTCCAAGTGGTTTATTTCTTGATGTGTTTCGGGGTGACATGGATACCTATCGCCGGAATATTGTTTCCATTGCCATTCTTCCTTCTTATCAGCATAAGGCAACATGTGCTACCCAGGTTCTTTCACCCTTCCCATCTTCAGGAACTTGATGCTGGTGAGTGGGAGGAACGTCCTGGTGCTCCACAAGTAAGTTTTTTTTATTATTATTATTTTTTCTGTTTTCTTTTTAGTCTTGATCTAGTTATTATCCACTTATAGAAGATACTGTGTTTACATGATGATAAAATCAAAAAATTTGTTCTTGTGTTCTGTGTGAGCAGGAAAAACCACCCGAAGCTGGTGGAGATGAGGGTGCCGACGATTTCTTTGATGCTGAGTTATTGGATGAGATGACAACCAGCAGAGGCGAGTTGAAGCTTAGGACCAGCTTCAGTAGTACTGAAGACAGGTTTTCTCAGGTAAGATGATCCAAGAAAATGTGTTTATTCTTTCATTTAGTACTACAATTAAATATGGTTGTGATGCCCTATTGACATTTTTTTTTGTTGAATGGCCCTATTGACATTATTGTGCAGGTGCATCCCGATGATATTCACAGAATATGAAAAGACAGTGGATTCTGATTAGAAAAGAAAATAGATTGACTGAGTTAATTGAGCTTCTGCATTGTGCCCTGTCATGATCAGAGCGAATACGCCTCATCTGATGATCGCTGACGAATGTATCTTTCTGTATGTTGTGCCACTCAATTATAGCAGAAGATATTAACGATTTACGGTGAAAGATAGGAAGGCTGATCTGAATGGAAAATTTTATAAAGATCACATATGGAAGCACACTGTTTATTCAAGCAGAAAGTAGAACAAGGATGGGGTAGTGAAGAGTCTTAATTGACCAAAGGTTGCAGGACAATATATGCAAAATTGACCAAAGGGTGTAACTCCATTATTGATCAAAACGTACACCAAGTTATTGACTAGAATTTGACTACAATTGGTTAAATGTTATTACAATAGTTTGTAGCTGCAAAATCAGATAAATCCCAGTATTCATTTAGGAAGTCCTTCCTTCTCTATTGAAAAAAATTGCTTTTCAGTGTTTCCGATGCTTTTGAGTTGACATCAAGTCATCAAACTTGGTTCAATTTTGAAGTAATGAAGCTTCTGTGCATTGTTTATAAGGTCTCAGAGTGTTTAGGGTAGCTCTTTACCACCTACAAATAGAGGTGGCAAGTGGACCGAAAAGTTCGAGCCCGGCACAGGCTCGGCTCGTTAAAAATCGTTCCAGCATTATTCGAGCCCGTTATTTTAATGGGCTGGGTTGGGTTTAGATATTTTAGCCTACGGGTCGGTCCGTTAAACATATAATTATATTATTTATATATTTAAACAATTATAATAATAATAATTGAATATTATATGTTTTTAATATAAACTTCTTGATTATTTCACTACATCATTTCACAAATACCATCAAAATAGTAATAAAAAAGTCGTAGTTTTGACATATGTAATGTTTTAGAAATAAGATTATCAAATGTGTTGTAGTATTTTATTTATTTTACTATTATAAATAATTATATAAAACAAATATTCTAATTACACAAATTTTTATGTTAATTGTGTCTTATAATGATAATGGGCTGAGTCGGCCCGCTTCTTGGCTCGGCACGAGCCTGAACCAGGCCTGACATGGGCTTGGGCCGTGGGCCGGACCAGACTTAATATTTAAGCAAATGGACCGGTCTAAGCCTGACATGAAAAATAAATAAGCCGGTTCAAGTATTGTTTCGGCTTGCTTAAAATCGGCCGGGTTGGCCCGTTTGACACTTCTACCTGCAAAACAAAATGATCCTTAATTTTTTTAAATCAAAATAGGAGCAAAAAGTGCCGTCTGAATCCAAGTCACACGACGCTATAAAACAAAAACTGTCGTCTTCTGGAACAAAGGATAGCAAAACTCAACCAACACATAGAACAAGATGATCAGCAGGTCAACATGTTCATCGTTCTATTTTTCTGTTGACTGTGTTGATGTTGATTAGTGTAAAATAGGTATCAGAGACTACCAAATGCATGTATTCCAATCAAAGACTGCCAAATGTATGTATTCCAAATTCTAATTTGTTTCTTGCTAACATTGATATGAAAGATCAACTGCAGAACTTGACTCTTCTATTTGTTTCTTAATTTGTTTGCATAATTGGTCAATGCTGACGCTGTTAATCCAGTTGCTATTCCTGCCATAAAAAATCTGCAATATGACATGTTTATTGAAAATAAAAGATTCAAAGAATGATTTTACTGACATAAGACATCAAAAAAGACAAAAGATTGATGCCGCAAATTTTTCATTTTTCAATAATGTTTCTTACAAGGGACAAGTACGCAAGTCATCAACATCAAGTCATCAACTAATGTTGCAGGTTTTCAATAATGTTGCAGAGTTTTTTAGGGCATAAACACCATCACTAATTATTCAGATAATGCAACAAATAAAAGAGTTAAAGATTGTATATATGTTCTTCTATTGACCTTTCATATCAAAGTTAACAAGAATGTTTCAGTACGTCACTCGTGCCAAACATGAGCTTGCAGTACCGATCCAGAGTACCTTAACTCGCGGTTGCCGCACAAAGCAGGTCACCTACCTAAAACTGATTTTACTGAGCTTTTTCTTTTTTCATTGTCTAATGTTAGCACCTTGAAATCTGGAAGAGTCCATTGATGGATCGGACATCGAATAAACTAGATTAATATGAGGTATAATCAATTAGTACAGATCCTGGTAGGCTGGTACATACTAAACTACTAATAATATATGGGAAGACATGAAGTAAGGGATGACGCTTGATCGAGTTATATAAGCTGTTATATATCAACCTAACAAATCTAATCTTTATACTATGATAGTCTGAGTTCGGAAGTTGACCATTTGTGGGTTTTTGTATTCTTCCGTACGTCACCCTGATTCTGTAAACATGGGAACGCAGAACCACATATCTGTCAATCTGAAATATACAATATTTATGTAAGAAATGTTAGCATGAGTCAAATATTAGCACCGGATCTCACCAACCAAGCCGTAGTAATTGACAAATTATCTTTGGTTTCATACTTGTTAATTGGTAGCCTAGAATCCTATAAATACCATGTAATTATTCATATCGAATATAAGTGATTGTAGCTTATTCTACTTGGTATCAGAGCAAACAAAAAAGGCTATGTTTTTCTGGGTTTTTTCTTTTTTCCGGCAGACTTTTTTCTTTGGAGCTCCTGCTGCTCCTTTCTTCCCTGCCGGCCGCCCTCACTTCCGTCGAGCTCACACGTGCTATCCCACCAGACATCTGCTGGTCACTTCGCACGTATCCCGACGTTTTTCTCTTGTACTCTCACCGAGCCTACGTCGACGCCTCTCTTTACCCCGGCGCTGCTCTCTACCCCCCCCCCCCCGGGGCTGCTCTCTACCACTACCTTGGTAGCATCACTTCCGTCCACACGCCATCTCGGAGCCGACGCCATCTCGGAGCCGACGAACCTCGCTGTCACCGCCATCTCGGAGCCGACGCCATCTCCAGTCCGACGATCCTCGTCCGGCTCACCCGTTCCAGCCCACTCCTCCATCTCCGACGACGACCGGTGGACCGCTCCACGTTCTTCCCTCCGCCCCATCAAGTCACCGCCAGCCGGTATCACGCTCCGGCGTCGAGTTTTTTTTCCCGATCGAAGCATCTCCAAAATCTGCAGTCGATCCGACCCGGCCTGCAGTCAATCCGGCCCGACCCGCATACGATCCGACCCGACCGCAGACGACCCGACCCGACCGCAGACGACCCGACCCGAACGCAGACGACCCGACCCGACCCGCAGACGACCCGGCCCGGCCCAGATTCAATCCGACCCACTCCAGCCCAGAATTGATACCTCTTTATTGGCAGTGTAGGTGCACCGCCAGTGCACGTGCACCCAAGACAGATTCTTATCAGTTTTTTGGTGTTTCCGCTGTATAATTCCTGATTCTTTTTTTTATCTCCATTTCCTTTTTCAATGGGTTCTGGAGACGAATGTGATGTTCCGAAATTTGAGGTATCGGTTAAGAGTTCTGACAGTGGGTTCTTTGGGGGAACTAAACTCAATGGGACCAATTATCGCAAATGGAAGCGACTTATGACGGCTCATCTTCGAGGCATGCACAAGATGGGGCATGTAACCGGAATAACTAAAGCTCCCAGTGCAGATGATATTATTGCCTACACTAAGTGGGACGACGATGATGGTCTTGTGATGTCCGTCTTGTGGAAGGCTATGAACGAAGAGATAATTGATTTAGTGGAGGCATGTGACACTGCGCAGGCAATATGGCTGACACTTGAAGGTTTATATACTAATGACTCTGATTTCATACAGGTTCATGAGTTAATGTGCACCGCTTTGGCGATGCAACAAGATGGGCAACCTGTGGCGCAATATTTCACCAAACTAAGAAATATTTGGGCTGAGATTGATGTGAAACGTCCTTGCATGATCAAACATCAGGAGGATATTATTTGGTACCAACGTGAGAAGGAGCTTGAGCGAGTTCACCATTTCCTGAAAGGTCTTGATACTAAACATAACAATGCGAAGGGGGAATTGCTCCGCCAGACTGAGCCACCTAGCTTAATTACAGCTTTCACATATATCCGTAAGGATGAATCTCAGCAGAACAGCCTTCATCAGACACAAGTTGAAGTTTCCAGCCTTACTATTCGTGCTAGATCTTCAGCACCGCCCCTTCAGCAAGCCACTTCATCGTCACTTCATCACCGAGGACCACCACCAGGTTTCGGGAATCAGCCCCGCCCTCCTTGCTCTTATTGTCAAGATACAAACCATGCTCGTGCAACCTGTTGGAAGTTGTATCCACACCTTAGGCCCCAAAGGCCTAATTATCGTCCTAAAGCCAAAGCAGCTATTCAACTAGTCCAGGAACCAGATATTTATGGTGTGGTTGGACACGATCATCATACAGCAGGAGGAGTAACACCCACAGCATCAATAGCTGGTCGTGGTAAGATTGGTATGACTTTACATATTTCTCACTTTGGTGGTTTTGATACATGGATTATTGATTCTGGTGCGTCCGATCATATGACTTATGACAAATCTTATTTTACTATATTATCTCCTCCACCAGTACCATATGTTACTAATGCTAATGGTGAGGCATTCCCCGTATTAGGGAAAGGGTCAGTTCGTATTACTCCCACAATAGAGCTTCACAATGTGTTATATGTACCTGCTTTATCTCATCATTTGATATCGGTCCCACAATTAAACACTGAAGCTAAGTGCTCTGTGACATTTTTTCCCATGTATGTGATATTTCAGGATCTTCTCACCGGGGAGTTAATTGGTCGGGGGTATCTACGGGGCAGGTTGTTTCATCTGGATCAGACATATGCGGGAGAGAAACCAGGGGCACAGTCCCGGATCGCTTTACTCTCCACTTCTGATAAGCTAAGTGAAGTTTGGTTATGGCATCGTCGCTTGGGGCATCCTTCATTTAGTGTTATGAAAAAATCCATGCCTACTTTGTTTATTGGTGTGGATGAGTCAGTTTTTCGTTGTGAAACATGTGTTTTAGGCAAGAGTCATCGGTCTACTTATTCCCCTAGTACTTCTAATAAAAGTATCATTCCTTTTGAATTAATTCATTCTGATGTTTGGGGACCCTCCAAAGAGTCTACTGTTTCAGGAATGCAGTATTATGTGTCATTTATTGATGATTGCACACGTCTTTCATGGATTGTCCTTCTGAAAACCAAAAATGAGGTTTTTTCGGCTTTTCAAGCCTTCTATACCATTGTCCAAACACAATATAATGCCACAATAAAAATTTTTCGTTCTGATAATGGGGGGGAATATGTAAATCGTGTCTTTCAGGAGTTCTTTAACGCACATGGCATTGTTCATCAAACAACGTGTCCTTACACACCTGAGCAGAATGGAGTTTCCGAAAGAAAAAATCGTCATTTACTTGAAATGGCTCGGTGTATTCTCTTTAGTGCCCATATGCCTAAATACCTTTGGGGTGATGCTGTCATAACTTCTGCTCACCTCATTAATCGTCTTCCATCTCGTGTCCTTGAAGGCAAAGTTCCATATGAGGTGCTTGCATCCCATGTTTCCTTACCCTCTTTTCATAATCTTCCCGCCCGTGTTTTTGGTTGTGTTGCTTTTGTCCATCTTCCAAAACATCAGAGGTCTCAGTTGGATGCCCGAGCGGTTAAATGTGTGTTTGTTGGATACGGAGGGCATCAGAAAGGGTACCGGTGCTATCATCCACCTACCAGAAAGTATTATGTTACTATGGATGTTACTTTCTTTGAGGACATGAGCTATTTCACGTCTTCTGATACTGCCCTTCAGGGGGAGATTTCATATTTTGAAGAGCTATATCATGGAAAGGGGGAGACAAGTCAGCCAGGAGATATGGTGACAAATTCGGTTGAGATTACTGATGATTCTGGTATAGTCACTCCAGAGATTCACGTACCAGAAGGTGAGAGTACAACTGCCCCTCCTGCCTCCCCTACTGTTGTTTATACCCCTGACCAACGTTCCCCTGTTACAGAAGATCACTCATCTGAGGTTAGTCATTCTATTAGGGCTAATACTAGTGAAGCTAATAGTAGACAATATGTCTTGCCAAATAGGTCTACTCGAGGTCAGCCAACAAAAACATATGAACCTACCCTTCAGGCTAAAGCTAAGTATCCTGTGGCAAATTTTATGTCTACCAAAAGATTGTCTAAGTCATATGAATCATTTGTGAATCAAATTTCTGCTGTATCAATACCTAACAAAGTGCAGGATGCATTGGGAGATCCAAAATGGAGAAAAGCGATGGAAGAAGAGATGGAAGCATTACAGAAGAACAATACTTGGGAGCTTGTATCTCCACCACATGGCAAGAAGGCAGTGGGATGTCGTTGGGTGTTTACAGTGAAGCATAATCCAGATGGGTCAGTAAGCCGGTATAAAGCACGCCTAGTAGCAAAAGGGTTCACCCAAACATATGGCATAGACTATGATGAGACATTTGCACCTGTTGCAAAGATGAACACTATTCGGGTATTGCTCTCTTTTGCTGCTACTTTAAACTGGTCACTTAGACAATTTGATGTTAAGAATGCATTCCTTCATGGAGAACTTACAGAAGAAGTGTATATGGATCTTCCTCCTGGATATGTGGCAGCTTCTCCAGATAACTTTGTATGCAGATTAAGAAAGTCTTTGTATGGTCTTAAACAGTCTCCTCGTGCTTGGTTTGGAAGATTTTCACAATTCATGAAGAAAATTGGCTACAAGCAGAGTAATTCAGACCACACATTATTTCTCAAACACCAACAAGGGAAGGTAACAGCCCTAATTATATATGTTGACGATATGGTAGTTACTGGTAATGATACTATTGAGATGGATAGATTACAGAAGCAGCTAGCTACAGAGTTTGAGATGAAAGACTTAGGAACACTCAAGTACTTCTTGGGCATTGAGGTAGCCCGGGGAAGTGATGGTATCTATCTATGTCAGAGAAAGTACATCCTTGATCTACTAACAGAAACAGGTATGTTGGATTGCACTCCAATTGATACTCCTATTGAGCAGAACCATCGGTTAGCAGAGTACCCAGATCAGGTGCCTACTGACAAGACTCGTTATCAGAGGATAGTTGGACGCCTGATTTATTTATCACATACCAGACCAGATCTTGCATATGCAGTAAGTGTAGTGAGTCAGTTCATGCATAATCCCAGTATGGATCACATGGATGCTGTTGTGAGGATTTTGAGGTACTTGAAGTCAGCTCCAGGGAGAGGAGTGATGTTTTCTAAACACAACAATATCATTAAGGTTTGTGGTTTCACAGATGCAGACTGGGCTGGAAATATTACAGATCGGAGATCCACATCAGGGTATTTTACCTTTGTTGGAGGTAATCTTGTTACTTGGAAGAGTAAGAAACAAAAGGTGGTAGCTCGATCTAGTGCTGAAGCAGAATACAGAGGTATGGCTCAGGGAGTATGCGAGTTGTTATGGCTTAGAAATTTGCTACAAGATTTGGGTGTTAAGCCTAAGTGTGCTATGCAGCTGTACTGTGACAACAAGGCAGCTATTGATATTTCACAGAATCCTGTACAACATGATCGTACAAAGCATGTGGAGGTTGATCGTCACTTTATAAAGGAGAAGCTAGATGCTGAGACCATTAGCTTTCCTTTTGTTCCTTCAGAAGATCAACTTGCAGATATACTCACAAAAGGAGTGTCTAAGAAGGCTTTTTATGACTCACTTAGCAAATTGGGCATGGTCGATGTGTATGCACCAACTTGAGGGGGAGTGTTAGCATGAGTCAAATATTAGCACCGGATCTCACCAACCAAGCCGTAGTAATTGACAAATTATCTTTGGTTTCATACTTGTTAATTGGTAGCCTAGAATCCTATAAATACCATGTAATTATTCATATCGAATATAAGTGATTGTAGCTTATTCTACTAGAAAAACCCATGCCCCTTGATAAGATTTCCAGATACATTTTCGGGATACAGTTTGACTTACTAAACCCTATAAACACCTGCATTTTCTATGCATCAAAACTAAACAAAGGCTCTGTGAGCTGTTTTTGAATCTTATCGGGAAGTGATATATCACCTATTTTTCCTTCATTCGTCTTTGTTCTTTGAAAAACAGGAATGAACAGCATCAAAAGTCCTTTCAAGGGTATAGTCAATGATTTTAAAGGAAGAAAAGCATCTTATAAACAAGACTGGATTGGTGGATTTTGTTCTGGCTTTAGGTAAATAAAGTCTGATGATCTTAGTTTCGATGTGGGATTGATTCTATATATCACATACGTTGTTTGGCCTAATTCATAGTGTTCTGAATCCATTTCAGGATACTAGCTCCAACCTTCTATATATTCTTTGCTTCTGCACTTCCTGTGATCGCTTTTGGAGAGCAATTGAGTAGAGATACAGGTGCTCCTTATGGATATCATGCTTAAAAACTAAAATCCTTTTTTAAGAGATATCTATTCTCTGCATAGCTAATGTCATGTTTTAGTTTCTAGCTAGTTTTTATGTTTTTTACTTTTTAGTTAAAGCTTTTAATGGAGGGCCTGTAATTTATGTCTGTATGATGGTAGATGGAAGCTTGAGCACAGTGGAAACATTAGCTTCCACTGCAATATGTGGTGTCATCCAATCATTATTCGGTGGTCAGCCTTTGTTGGTTTTAGGAGTTGCTGAACCAACCGTCATTATGTACAATTATATGTACAGTTTCAGCAAAAAAAGACCGGAGTTGGGGGCTGAACTATTTCTAGCTTGGACCGGCTGGTACAGATATTGTTCTCCTTTTCAATTTTCAGGTTGCAAATGTAGCTCAGGAAATGTTAATGAGTTCTGTATTGTACTTCTGTCACAGGGTTTGTGTCTGGACATCACTGTTGCTGATTCTTCTTGCAATTTTCAATGCATGTAACATCATATCCAGATTTACAAGGATTGCAGGAGAGCTTTTCGGCATGTTAATTTCAGTGCTCTTCATCCAAGAGGCTATCAAGGTACCGAGCTTTTAATAGGAAATTTAAAAAGTTACGATTCTAGTGCATTATCAATAACTCTCATACATTTATATTGGAAGGGAGTAGTCTCTGAATTTAGTATTCCCAAAAATGAGGATCCAAACAAGGAGGAGTTCCAATTTGAATGGCTCTACACCAATGGCTCGCTAGCAGTTATTTTCTGCTTTGGTTTGCTTTTGACTGCCCTTAAGAGCAGAAAAGCAAGATCATGGTGGTATGGAACAGGTGATAGTAGACATTCTTATTTTGTGATTTCATGGTTTTATGATATTGTTGTACCAAAACTGTTGCCATGGTGATTCTAAATTGCTGTTTTGAGTAACTAGTACAGGCTGGCTTCGAAGTTTTATTGCCGACTATGGGGTTCCCTTTATGGTATTAGCATGGACAGCAATGTCTTATAATGTCCCCGGTAAAGTCCCACATGCAGTTCCTAGGCGGCTCATCTGTCCATTTCCATGGGACAAAGCATCACTATATCACTGGACAATCATAACTGTAATTGTTTTCTTCATCCTCAAGTGACTTCTTTTATTTGGTCCCTATAAATACATAATTTCCTAGGACACTAATTAAAGGCTTATTATTTTGATTGCAGGACATGGGGAAGGTCCCAGTCGCGTACATCTTTGCTGCCTTCATACCAGCCCTTATGATAGCAGGTCTGTACTTTTTCGACCACAGTGTAGCTGCACAGCTGGCGCAACAGAAGGAATTTAATCTTCAAAAACCATCTGCGTACCATTATGATTTGTTACTGCTAGGAATAATGGTGTTCTTTGTGATCTATAATCTCTATTTTCCTGTTCTTTATTTTCGTTATCTGTTCTGGTTATGCTGATTGATTTTCATTGTTACAGACATTGATATGTGGGTTGCTAGGACTTCCACCATCAAATGGGGTCCTTCCACAGTCCCCCATGCACACTAAAAGTCTTGCTACACTAAGGAGGCAAGTGATCCGAAAGAAGATGGTGAAAAGTGCCAAGGATTGCATGAAAGTGAATGGAAGCAACTCGGAGATTTATGGAAGGATGGAAGCTGTGTTTTTAGAAATGGAAGGCAACTCCCCTCCAAATCCTGAGGAGTTGGCAAACTTGAAGGAGGCTGTGATGAAAGCTGATGATGGGGACAGTTTGAAGGGAAAGTTTGATCCTGAAAAACACATTGACACTCACTTGCCTGTTCGGGTCAATGAGCAAAGAGTGAGCAACCTCTTGCAGTCGCTCCTTGTGGGAGGCTCAATATTGGCAATCGCTGTAATCAAAATGATACCTACCTCAGTTCTGTGGGGATACTTTGCCTACATGGCAATTGATAGTCTCCCAGGTAATCAGTTCTTTGAGAGGATTTTGCTGCTCTTCATCAGCCCTAGTCGGCTTTACAAGTAAGTCATTTTTTAAAAATGGTTTAGAAGTTTTCTTTCGAGAATTTTATCCAGTTTTCATATATATATGGAGGGCAGAACAACTGAAAAACACCTCCTAGCTAGTATGGAACTATTTTTTTTTAACTCATTAGAATTCAATCAAGTTCACAAACAGTGATGGTATTAGAAATTAGAAACTAGAGACACCTCAAGAATCCATTTAATGTGCTGCAGATAGCTGTCACTATTCATCCAACTACATTATGCAATGGTACTCTACAGTTTAGATCATATGCTTGATTTTCGTGTTCTCATTGGCTTGGCCAGGGTCTTGGAGGGTTCTCATGCTTCATTCGTGGAGTCAGTACCATATAAGTACATTGTTGGGTTTACCCTCTTCCAAGTTGTTTACTTCTTGATTTGTTTCGGGGTGACATGGATACCTATAGCAGGAATATTGTTCCCATTGCCATTCTTCCTTCTTATCAGCATAAGAGAACATGTGTTACCAAGATTCTTTAACCCTTTCCATCTTCAAGAACTTGATTCTTCTGAGTGGGAAGAATGTCCAGGTTCTCCACAAGTAAGTCTTTTTAGTTTGCATGGAGTTATTGTCCACAGTAACACATTGTATTGTTTATGATGATATAACTTTAACATTCGTGAAATTGTGTTCTGTGGAGCAGGAAAACTCACCTGAAGCTGGCGGTCACGAGGAGGGTAGAGAAGAATTCTGTGATGCTGAGATACTGGATGAGATGACAACCAGCAGAGGCGAGTTGAAGCTCAGGACCAGTTTCAGGTAAGTTACACAATTTTTATTTCTTCTGTTTTCTTTACTACACAAGTAATCAACGACAGATGTCATTGAATATTTGTGCAGGCGCATGCCGGATGATGCTCCCGGATTGATTATTGATTGATAGAGCTTCTACTTTGTGCATTCTTATAAGAAGATGATGATCAGTATACTCCTCATCTGAGGATTACTGCCAAATGAATCTTCTGTATGAGGTGACACTCAATTATGACAAACATATATGCGAAAATGTGAACAACATCGTTTTCTCTGGAATTTTTATACCTCTGTTGGACTTTGTAATATTACTTTTTTTTTTGTCTGAACTTTGTAATATTACTTTTTATATAATAAATAAGGCGATGGGAGGTGGGTTCCTAGATCGGGCAGACCTTCCGCCTTTAGGTTTGAGGTGCTAATATAGCCTAACTCCTTCATTAGAACACTTTGCAAGGGGATTCAGGAACACTGTAATTATGTGCAAACCTGACCAAAGGGTTCAACTCCTTTTCTAATAAGAACCAGGAGTTTTACAGAAATTTCACTTCAATTAGTTCAATGTTCTTACAGAATTCTTCAGTTTTTTTAATAATTTAAAGTTGAGGTCAACTTTGCTTAATTTGAAGCTTCTGCACATAGTTTGTAAAATGTCTCTAGTATTGTTCAACAGTAGATAAAAATAATAAGGATATGAGTACCTGAGATTTCATGGAGAAAAACATTAATGACCGAATATTACTTCAGATTTCTGGCTTTTGCATTGTCAATCTCACCATCACCAACAAGAATAAGATGATCACCATCCCTAACAAGCTCTATATCTTCAACTTCAGCTCCTTCTGTGGTTAAAACTTTAGTGGGATAAAATTGAAACTTTTTGGCACCAATGTCAAGTAGTTGTTGAAGGGACTCTGGCAAGAGTACAAGCTTTGACGAAGTTCCACTTTTTCTAAGAGTAACTCTAGCTGGATATTTGCTCTTACCATGGCCACCGCGAACAAATTTGGCTGCAGGCTTGATAAGGTCTTTGTCTCTCTCACCTGCACCATTAGAAATTCAACAGATTTGTGCATTGATACTAGCTGGTGAGACAACTCATGATTTTTTTTTTTGGTCTGAAGAGACAACTCATGATAGTGTGAGTCAAATTCGCTTGATGTCTGAAAAAAATTAATGGAAAACATAGCAATAACTAAGGAATGACAGGAATGACCAAATGAGCTATATGCTCACCGGTATTGGCAGCTGACATGATCCCAAATAGCGAGTTGGGAAAGTTGTTGGCCCTTCTTATCCGATTATCATCCGACCACTGTGTTTCCGAGTTTTGCCTACCATCCCGGACATAGGGTGGTATTGTTGGCTCACTGTGGTACTTTACAAGGCGTGGTAGCTGTGGATCTTTCGGCTGAGGAGCAGCAGTTGGTTTCTTAACTCCAGATTTGTTCTGCAATATCTCCTTTATTTCATCGTGTCCTTGATGCTCTGCCAAAGCCCTCGGACTCCATCCATAGCTATCCTTCTCGTCAGCATCGGCTCCTTGTTCTAATAGGAAGTTAGCTATCTCAGCATTTCCTTCACTTACTGCTGTGTGGAGTGCTGTAGTCCCATCGGTCTTGGGCCTTGTAACATCACCACCATATCGGACAATGTCTTTGAGCAACTGTAAATTGTTCTGCTCAACAGCAGCACAAGCATAATGCCCCACACTGCCATAACTAATCTCAGCGCCATTTTCGAAGAGAAGTTTAATCAGAGATTCATGTTTCCCTATTATTGCTTCCCATAGAGGAACATTTTCTTCACAATCTGCAATGGAAAGTACTTGCTTGTTATTACTTGTAACACAAGCAATGCAAGGAAACATCAGTTTTTAGGAAGTTTCTTTCCTGCTTATGCGCACCATATCATACCTTTGATGTTAGGATCACCTCCATACTCTAAAAGTAAAGTCACACAATGCTTGCTTCCAATTGATGCTGCAATGTGCTGTGCCCAAGAGAAGAACAGGAAACACATAAACAAAGTTAGCTACAAGTCTCAAATTAAAAGGAAAAATAATTCAGGCAGAGTTTCTTTTTGCACACCATAGCTGTTCGGCCATTATGGTCTGTCTCATTCGGATCTGAACCCCGTCTTAGCAGTTGATGTAGCAACAGATCATCACTCCTCTTTGCAGCAAACCCTAAAGTAAGAGGCATATCCGTTTTTCCCCGAGCCAGCATATGTTCTACTTCTGTTAGTATTCCTTCCATTATGGGATCCTTCATTTCTCTCAAATGCTGCATCAACGCGTCGACATGCATATGCATCAGTAGAACAGCAAAGGACAGATTCTAGTTTCTGATTCCCAGAATTTTTTCCACCTCATACCGAATTCAAAACTGAATAAACTAAACAAACTGACCAATGCAGATGCTTGACATACCTGAAGAAAATTGCTCATGATAATTGTCCCATCTCCAACATTTGCCTGAACAATATTCAAGAAAGCTGTCCTGTTCAAACGCAGCAGCTGGCAGAGTCCTTTAGTCCGAACTGTGAACAGTTGTGGCCTGTAACACAGAACACCTATGGCACCAAAAACATCGCCTGTCTTTGCTTCACTAAACACCTGCAACCATAACAAATAACAAATCTGTCACTTCAGAATACCAACATTGTGTTTAGCAGAATGAAGAAGGACATGTGGGTGATGAAAAGGCACTATATAGTGTTAACTTGCCATTTCTACTCCATTCTTTTGCAGTATAAGTTCCTGTCAGAAAGTTAAAAATAAAAAATCATAAGCTACTAGTCAGAGTAGAAGTAAAAAATGTAAAATGAAGACAGATGGCCTTGATTCACATGTTCCGAACTTATATGCACATGCTGTGTTTCTCATCCTTACCACAGAACCAGTAACCACTATATACATATCAGTGGGTGCTTCATTCTGCAAAATGACATCTTCTTTCGGAGGAAAATACTCGGCCTTCATCTCCGCGACCTTAGATTTCAAACAAATACAGACATAGAAGTAAAATAAGATGCATCATTGATATATAAAATTGCAGGAAATATAGTAAGGGGATGATTACCAGTTGGAAAAGCATGTCCCTTGATACCCCCTGGAATAAGTAAACGTTGTCAACTAGCGAATTGAAGAGATAGTGTGAGATACTTGATCTAATGGCGTGAGGGAGTGCATCAAGAGTCTCTTGCTGCTGCAACCCTTCTGAATTAGTTCTATACTTCAAACACAAATGCGCGAGCATCTGTTCATGCAGACGATCAGGTATCTGGTTCCTCATAGCAAAACTCGAGGCAGCGTGGATAGAATCTCTCTGTGATTCCAAGCACACAAATTTAAGATGAGGCACAAAAGTGTATAGCTTTTAGCTTGAAATAATTGATGTAGGCTACTTCCAGAACATGAAATTGGCCTTTGAAAGCATTAAAAAAAATTGCATTGGACACAAAATAAGAAACTAGTTACTCACAAACTGTCTGGTTCTAGCAGTGCCATGGACGATTAAGTTGGTCATGTTTCCAATCAGATAAGCTTGCAGCCCAACATTAAAGAGCATATAGAAGATGTCGAAAATCATTTCTTGAGAATTTACAGGATGCAAATCACCATAGCCAGTGGTCGTGAGCGTGATTATGGACCAGTACATTGATGTTACATATCTGTTCCACAAACTTATATCATTAAAGTTCTCTGTTATAAGCCCAAGCCACGTTCTTTTGGGATCATGATAATTAGCAGCAATGAAGTAGAAGATGCAACCCCCACAATGAACTGTAAACAGAGTAACCTGCAACCATAGGTACGATAGAGCATGATATCATCAGATACATCATTGGGATTCATTGCAACATAACTGGCAGTCTAGTCTCATAGCATCACGTAACATAACACATGTATTACACTACAAACAGTTCATGTTTAGTACTTACAAACACAAGCTTGCAGCATCTAACCCAAAAGTAGCTGAAATTCCGGTCTTTTTCCAATCTACAAAACTGAACATTAATGAAGACAATGAAAAGAAACAAATGTGACAATCTAGTAATCAATTTCTTACAAGTGCAGACTAACAACACCCCTTACAATCTGTACCTGGCAAACATTGCACTGACTCTTCGGAGACGCCATAGCCGAAGAATATTGAAGTATCCATAATTGGCAAGAGGATGAGGCAAAACCGTCTGAGCAAATTCTGAAGGGATGATGGAGATGATATCAAAGGCCAACCAGGTCCTTGCATATCTCAGAGCAATGAGCTTTGGGACATCAATGAGCAAATAAGTAGTTTTATCAAGGTAAGCCACAAAGAACGTCAATACGATATCAATGCCAAACAGGCCATTCACAACGTTATCAGTAATAGCCAGAGGCCCTTTTGGACTGTCCAGGAACCCAAACTCAAAGGGACACACCCATGCCGTGTAGAACACCCAAAATACCAGAAACGATTGCCAAAGCCTGCATAAAAAAAACCCAGAAACAGAGGAAAATCTCATCAACTTGTTTGAGAAACCACATTGATGAACAAACCCCAGAAACCCTAATTCGAAAACAGAGGAGGAGAAAGAGAAAGAGACTTGTAATGAGAATTGAAGGGGGAGATGATGAAACGACGTAGTTTAGGTTTGCGGTGGTTGCGAGCCGCGGCTCCGAGAGAAGGCAAAATGCCATCGGAGATGCTGTACTGACTGCCCTGATCAACACTGGACATTTGCTCCAGCTCTTGGCCACACTTTGCTGCTGAACGTCCCAACATTTTGTTCTTGACCTAATTGCTGGCCTGTGACGCTGACTGTGTCGACGGTGACCCTCGCTAGCTAGCACCGGCGACAGCCATCTTCTTCGTGATTGTGATTGTTTTCTGTTGTAGGTTTTTGGCTGTGCTTCTCTATGTTTGGTAAGATTGGATGGTGCATGGTGATAGTAATATATATTTGCGTTTCTCTCATGTTTATTTAGGTTATGGACTCGCCACTCTGACACTCATGGCATGGTAAGAATGAAAGAGTGTG
Source organism: Argentina anserina (assembly GCF_933775445.1). NCBI lineage: Eukaryota > Viridiplantae > Streptophyta > Magnoliopsida > Rosales > Rosaceae > Argentina > Argentina anserina. The sequence continues at coordinate 24,257,003 of NC_065873.1, read as the reverse complement.
AGGCAAGTTTAACTTGCTTGGGTCTCATCACATTTATCAGACGTAACTCAAAAGGGAATACTCCTACTTTGGTGGTGATTGAATCACTCTAGTATTCGACTCCACACGTTTTTAGTGCTTCTGTGATTTGATGATTTGCATGATCGTCTAATATATGGCCTAGTCAAACTCAACAACAATTTAAAAAAAAAAAAAAACTACAAGTGCATCTACGGTTAGAAATCGCTCACGCCTTCGAGAATGTGATCAACACAAATTCACAATCAACTTATGTACCTTGCATGTGGAATTGGAAAACTTGAGTTGAAAGATCAGATAATTTGAGAGTTCCAACTGGTCTGGGAATTTTTTTTCTACACATTTATTTTCTTTTAAAGAACAAATTTAAGAAATTAATAGATTGAATCGTAGACCTATATTCTCATTGCAGCCTTGCAGCAGCACCAATGCTTATGCTTTCTACTTCGTCATATAAGTTTACGATCGAGACAATTTTCGAGCATCTTAAGGAAAGCAGTAGTAAAGTAGATACTACTAGGGCACAAGCTAGGTATTATCTATCAAAAGGAGTACTGAATTGGACAGTGTAAAGTTGAATAATGATGAATGCTATGCACCGTGATATTATTTCAAATGAAGTAGGAACACCAGAACATGATGATGAGAAGATGGTTATGTAACGACCCCAAAATTTCAAGCATAAAAACTCAAAATTTCAAAGTCGTTAAACACCAAACAAGTTCGATGAAATCGAAATAATTTAAAGTGCCACAGCGGATCATCTCTGAGTTCAAAATACAACTCAGTCAAACCGATTATTACAAACCGATTTATAATTCAACATTATAACAAATGGAAATGTATAATCCTCACAACAACCTCACAAGATAGTCACACAAAATCCTCACACAAGCTGGAGATAAATAACTTCAAGTCCTCTGAGCGGTCCGTCAATTCCCGCTAATCCACACCTGCGGAGTTATCCACTACACCATCGAATTGGTGCACCGGGATTGTAAACACAAACCCGGTAAGCTTTACAGCTCGTATGAGTAAAATGAAAATATAACTCGCATATTAATATATATACGAATATCCACAAATCAAACAAATATAAATGCACTCATGATTCAATGGACGGCCCATTTGGTTGTCCCAAAGAAATATGAAAAGAAGCGCTCATGAGAAATTAAGTAACCATTCTGGTTACCCAAATGCATTTATAATACGGGTACCAAGAACGCTGGTACACATCTGTTACCCCTCTCGTAATACACCGCCGATATTGGATAGCCACCCGCTACCCAACATCCAAAACAATCTGAGTACCCATGAGCAGATAACTACCCGTTACCTCACATGCAGTACTACGGTGATATTGGGTAACCACCCGCTACCCAACATCCAAAACAATCTGAGTACTCATGAGCAGATAACCACCCGTTACCTCCCATGTAGTACTATGGCGGACAGACTAGAGCTCTAACTGTATCGTAACTTTCGCCCGGCCAAAGGCTAGGTTCCGACTTGCCAAACACGTACAATAATCTCACATCATATTGTAACAAATCACGTCCGAAGACAAATCAACATTTTAACAATCTCAATGTTAAAATCACGTACAATAATCTCACATCATATTGTACCAAAAATCATGTCCGAAGACAAATCAACATTTTAACAATCTCAATGTTAAAATCACGTACAATAATCTCACATCATATTGTACAAATCAAAATCACATGCTCGATATTTAAATCTCGTCATCGAAATGACATAAATCACGATAAAATCATAACAGTATATTATATAGAAAACTATATATATGTACATATTTACCATTTATACAATATATATATAATCCATTATATCATATATATGTCATATTTCATAAACACGTCCGAAGACAAAACTCGTTCGAAGACAAAACATTTTAACAAACTCATGTTAAAATCACGTACAATAATCACACCTCATATTGTACAAAAATCAAATCACATGCTCAATATTTAATTCTCGTCATTCGAAATGACCAATTCCAATGAATTCATAACAGTATATAATATAGCAAACTATATATATATGTACTTATTACCATTTATATGATATATATGTAATCCATTATATTGTATACGTGTCGTAATTCAATCTTAAAAACTCTTGCAAAATCTTGAATCACCGCAAGGGTAGATTCGTAAATAAGTGAGATTTTTACTCACCTTCTTTCCTGCGTGCAACTTCCACGACCCTGGAAGTAATTTCCTCACTCGTTTCGTCAGTCACCTAATAGCACGATAAATGCTTAGAAAATGATACTTAAAATATCAGGTGACGAGTTCAGCACAGCTAAATGTTGTTCATAAAACATTGTTCACGGAACACTGTTTATGTTTACTAATCACTGTTTTTACTAAACCACTGTTCACAGTTACTGTTCTACCATAACACTGTTCAAAGTTACTGTTTTACCATGACACTGTTCACATTTATTGTTACAGATCACTATTCACAGTTACTGTTACAGATCACTATTCATGCGGAGTTACTATTCATTCGGCGTTACTGTTCACCGACCGCCACCAATCATCACCAAATTTCACCACCACAACCTAAACAACATTTTCAACAACTTCCTAGTTGACACCAAGGTCTAAATCCGAGTCTAAACAGTCTAAACAACGAAGAACATGAAATCGGCACTATTCACAAACCCTAGAAATTGAAATTTTGATTCGGGTACTTACACTTCGATTTGGCTCGATTCTTTTTGTGGGAATGTTGCTGGGACTGAGACAAGCAAAACCCCCCAAGAATCTCGAGCCATGGTGGCCGGAGGAGGCGGCGCCGCCACAGCAGTAACTTCCGGCGGTTGCTACACCGTGTGTGGTTGTCGCCGGAGTGCAAGACGTAGCCCAAAAGATGGAGCTCGTCGAGCCCGTCAGTTTGATAGGTGGCACGACACGAGGCGACGTCGGATGGTGGAGAAATCGGCCGGAGAAGGTTTTTGGGTCGGGTGAACAGTGCCCGAGCTCGGGTGAACAGTACCCGAGCTGATTTTTAGAAAAATCTGATTTTCTGATTTTTAATCTCCTCTCCTTCCTTTTATACTATTTCCAAAATCGGAAACGAACTTCTGACGTTAATAACTTTCGCGTCCGACGTCCGATTCGAACACATGACGTGTCCACGAATTCGTATCGATGAGCTCTACGACTTTAGTGAAGGAAGTTTTCGCAACCGAGCGACAGAATAAAAGTCGATCTATACGTTGCGGTAACGTTACGTTTTCTAATTAAACGATCCGAGAACGTTTCCGTTTTCGTTTCGAAATGTCGCAAACCTCCAATTGTCGTCTTGAATTAATTTCACAAGTTTAACACTTTGAAAATAATCGACATTTAGTTTCTAAAAATTCGGGTTATTACAGGTTAAGGAACATGAGAATCAGAAGTTTTAGACCAAAGCACGATTGGGATATATATACTGCCTGTACTGATGGTCATTGTTAGCTCCTTCTCTTCTTCTCAAAGATCTTCCTCTTGTTGTCCATAGGTTATGTTATCATGCAGAGCTCTATTAACTTTAATTGTTTACCTTCCATCTCATACGAGGCAGGACTCATCGAATATATTTTACCAACTTTGAATGCCAGTCCGATACTAAGTTGGACGCATATCTCGTCTACATCAAAGCTAAAAGCTAGACACTGATGGCTTTGCTCTAATGACAGAAATCTAGGGTTTATTATGGAATCATTACAAAAAGAAAATAACGAAAGTTTGACATCTGGGTTTAGAAAATACATTAGTGCAAAGACTGAACATAAGCCATCACACCACCAATCCATCAATTAAATTGCCTCCATCAATTATTATTCACTACAAATTGCATTTTTTGTGCTAGTTTCATGCAGCGATGTAGCTCTATCAATCTATCAATTATTATTCATCGATATATATGATTCGTCCCAGTAAATTATATACTCAAATTCAAGTTATTGACCCCCTCTTTCACAGTCTGCTTCATTGAAACTTGTCATAAGTATATGAAGAGATCCCTCGTGTCAAAACGCTTCCTCTCTTCTAACCGCCAAGTATTGTCACGACCCCGAAATTTTCAAGTATGAAATTCGAAAATCGAAGTTATGAAAACTCAACAACAATCTCAATAAATCGAAATCATCTTATCGTCATAACGTATCATTACTGAGTTCATAGTACAACTCAGTCGAATGGATTATTACAAAATCAATTTAAAATTCAAGCATTATTTCAAAGGGGAATGTAAAATCCTCGCAATCCTCACCACAAAATAAATAAAGAAACTTCGACGTCTTCAGAGTAGTCCGTCAATTCTGCTAATCCACAGCTGCAGAACTATCCCCTACACCATCGAATAGGTGCACTGGGATTGCAAACACAAACCCGGTAAGCTTTGCAGCTCATATGAGTAAAACAACAATAGAGCTCGTGTATGAATACAAAATAAACATACTAAAAACATATAATTACAAATGTACTCATGAGTCATTGGACGGCCCATCTGGCTGTCCAATAATATCTAAAAATATAAGTGCTCATGAGAAATCAGGCAACCCATCTGTTTACCCAATTACATTTATAATACGGGTACTCATGAGACCCAGGTACTCATTTGTTACCTCTCATGCAGTACGCCGCCAGACATTGGGCAACCACTTGTTACCCAATATCCAAAAATATAGGTACTCATAAGCCGGTAACCCATCTGTTACCTCTCATGCCAGTACACCGGCAGACAGACTAGAGCTCTAACTGTATCGTAACTGTCGCCCGGCCAAGACTAGGTTCCGACATGCCAACACGTCTGGAGACATATCTAAAGACAACAAAAACGTTTTAACATAACTCAAGTTAAAACCACGTACAAAACAATCCTCACATGTTATTGTACAAAACCAAGTGACATGCTCAAATAAATAAATATCGATGCTATAAATGAACTTATTTGAAAACGGGAATATGACAGTATATAATATAGCAACTCATATATATGTATCGATTTTACCAATTATACATATACACAACCCACTATATCATATACATATCATAGTTCAATCTTTTAAAATAAGTGTAATTATGAATCTCCGCTAAGGGTAGATTCATCACTGTGAGATTTTACTCACCTTATAATCCTGAGCGTAATTTCCACAATTCCGCAAGCGAATCCTTTACTTGTTGTGTCGATCACCTAGAATATATAAGAAGTGATTTAGAAGCGTTACGTAAAACCTCAAATGCCAGAACAGTACTAATATTTTACTGTTCAACAATTTTTCAGTTTTTAAGAAATTAATGTTCATGTAATTACTATTCATATACGTAATGTCTACGTATTACTTTTCATATATGTATGGTTTACGTATTACTTTTCATATACGTATCGTTTACGTATTCATGTACACTAATGTACTATTCATAGTAAATACTGTCAGTAAATACTAATCACCGATTTACCTTTCAAAATTTACTTTACAATTACTGTACGTAAAATATTTTTACAATTACTGTACGTAAAATACTTTTACATTTACTGTACGTAAATTAATTTTTACATTCACCGTACAGAAAATCACTTTTTAGAAAAAATTATTGTTTGAAATTTACTGTTCACGCGCCGCCACACGTGGCGGCGCATGGGGTTTACGCACCTCCCCACAGCAAGTGCGCGTGGCGCTCACGCACCTCCCCACAGTGGCAGCGCGTGGAGCTCACGCGCCGCTCAAACCGGCGCACGTGGCTTGCCCACCGCCACCCAAAACCTCTCATTTCTTCCTCTCTTTCCCTTCCACGGCCCGAGGCCACCTCTAGCCCATCTCACTTCCCTTCACGTGCCTAAAGCGGCGGTACTCCCTCCACCTCCTCCTCTTCCGATTCTCCACGAATCTCCACAATCTCACAAACAATCCATCACAAAAATCGAATTGAACGAACCTTACCTAGATTGGAGGTAAAAACCCCGAAATGGCGCCAGAGGAGCTTGGATCACTGACGGTGCTCGGTTTCTTCGGGAAGGATGTGATGCGGCTCGAATCGGGTCCCAATCTCCTGCATACGGCGTCGGAGGGTGGAGAGGGATGAGCCTGAGTGCTTGCGTTGCTGGAAGCGGAGTTGAACGGCGGCAGAAATTGCGATAGTATCGGGTTGTCGTGCGGGCTTCACGGCGGCGAGGGGTGGCGTCTCGAGCTCGAGGGTTGCTGCGGTTGACCGTGTGAAGCTTCTGGGGCCGGCAGTGAGAGCCACGGCGGCCTGGTTTGGGAGATCGCCGAAGGCAATTTTGAGAATCGGGGAGAGAAAGAGAAGGTGAGGGTTTCCGAAATTAGAAACCCTAGCCCTTCATAATTTCTTTTTATACCATTTTCCAAAATCGGAAACTAACTTCCGTCGCTAATAACTTTCACGTACGACGTCCGATTCGAACGCGTGATGTGTCCACGAACTCATATCGACGAGATCTACAACTTTCATGAAGGAAGTTTTTGGAAATGAGTGACTGAGTAAAAGTAAATTCTCGCGACGCGGAAACGTAACGTTTTTCCAATTTAGTTTTCCAAATAAGGTTCCGTTTTCGATTTCGACAACGTCGGAGAGCGAAACAATGCGGTTTATTAATTTTACGAAATTTATTAATTCCTAATAATTCATATAATTTGATACCAAAAAATCGGGTCATTACAAGTATAGAGAATGATTTAAACTCCAATTAACTAGCGTCGGCGGGTTACAAATATGGTACAAGAGCTCCGCACACCTAGATGTTTTAAAAATCAAAGGGTATATTTTCACAATTGGGCCCAAGGTTGGGTTGAACAAGAGGCCCAGACATTAAAACAACGCCGTGATAGTGACTTTGAAGTCGTCATAGCCTCATAGGCTCGTGGCCATAGCCACCACAACATCGCAGCCCTCAAAAGCTCAATATAGCTCCTTCTCGAGAGAAGCTTAGACCGTCAAAACGCGAAGAATGGGGTCGTTTTTGCAGTCGCTGATAGATCCGAGGAAGAACTGGTTCGCCCGCCAGCACATGAAGGCAGTCTCCAAGCGCCTCCGTCACTACGGTTCGTTCTTCACCCTGAAAACCCTATGAAGTGTTTGCTTTGATTTTTTGTGCTGATTGAATTCGATTTTTGGGAAACTAGGGCTTCGATACGACGATCTGTACGATCCTTACTACGATTTGGATATCAAGGAGGCTCTGAATCGGCTGCCCAGGCAGATAGTCGACGCGCGCAACCAGCGTCTCAAGCGCGCCATGGACCTTTCTATGAAGCACGAGTACCTCCCTGAAGATCTTCAGGTATATCATTTCGCTTTCGGTTTTCTATTGTGTTCAGTTTGATGTTTGGATTGCTAAAGCTGTGAAATTTGATGCCGATTTCGATTGCGTGATCCGAATGAATGAAAGATTGTGCTTTTTTATTGATTAATTCATATTGTACGGGTTGAATGCGAGTTAGAAAACAATGAGTTAAAGTTTATTAATCGAGGCCGAAGTGTTTGCATTTCTAATGCTTATTAGAGCAGTTGTGGTACGATGATCATGAATCAGACTGTATTTGTCTCTGAAGAATGGAGTTATACTGGAGATAAACTCTAGTTAAGTTCATTGTTATTCGAAATTGGGAAACTTCTGGTACAGTGGTTTGGGAATATCGTAACATTAGCTAAGTTGCATTCCTATCTCAGGATGTAGAATTTGTTCGTATTTCTAATGTTTAGTCTAGCAGTTGGGGAAAATAAGATTAGGGTGCTAAAGGTTTCATTCGGAAGCAAAAAGGTCTGTTTATAATGCTTAATAGTGTGTTAGATAAGTGGTAGGATACTTGGTTAGGGTGTGAAGTAAGAAGTTTTTGTTGCATACTGTAAATGCGATCTTTAGCGTATTTACTCTTGCTGGGTAAAGGTCTGTAAACACTTTCTTTGTTCTCTGGCAGGCTATGCAAACTCCATTTAGAAGCTACCTCCAAGACATGCTGGCTCTGGTGAGTTGTTGTTTTCTGCTCCTGTTATTACTATTCTAGTGCGTTTTTCATGTGGACATGTGTCACCTTCCTCAGCTATTAACCTCCTCCTTACGAACTAATGTCTAGCTAAAGAGTTGGAGAATAATGGGCTCTTCTTTCCTTAAACAAACTTGATGGGAAGAACATGTAGTTTTGTTTTTAACTTTCAGTTATTAGGCTTTTCAGCATATGTTTGTGCTACATGTATTTGATGAAGATTGATGTTGGTTCCCATTTCATTAGAATTTTGTTCTCATTAATTGACTAGACAGAACTCATAGAAACAATAGTTGATGTTGAAAAAAGAATTAACTAACTCATTTCACTTTTGACATGTTTCATGCAACTGTTCTCTTTTAATGCTGCATTGTTGTTCTCTCTTGCAGGTGAAGAAAGAAAGGGCAGAGCGTGAGGCTTTGGGAGCTTTGCCTCTCTATCAGCGCACCATTCCATAAGCATGCTATTGCCTCTTTATTGGAATGAATTATTGGATGAAATTATAGCAGTGTTTCTGGTAGATGCTTCCATACCTTCAGGGGATTATTTTCGTGTTTTAAGTTTTTCCCGAGTATTAGGCACTTGAGGGCCTAAATTGGAACATAGTGTATTACTGTCATATTCTGGAAGAGTTCTTTGTTTTTCAATAAATGTATGATTCAACTATTAATTTCTTCAATATGCCTATTGCAATAAGCTCATTTGACTATTGGGTGCAAAGATTACTTGCTACACTAGGACGGTGCATTTTCTAATTTTCTTTGCCTTCTGTTGTACTTTGTATGTCTGGTTTTGGTATTTGATTCAGTGACTGTTTGCCTCCGAAAGGTGGCAGTCTTTCCATTTATACTTGATTTTCCTGCAAGATCGGCTTGGCCTGTCAAATTGGGATGGAAAGACTGGCAAGACTTTTCTGGTCGAACCAGACAGCCTTCCAAGTTCCAAGGAGTAGCCAAAGCAAAAGTAAATCGCAACCTCCCAAGCTGCTGCATCTTTGCCTTCTTGAACTTTCCCATAATGTTATTTTTGCTTTGCTAATCTTATAGCAAGAGTGGAGATTAGGAGTCCTTGAGATATGGAACTGAAATCTTGTAAAACTCATTACGCGAGCAGTGTCCTTAACGCATATTGGCAAATATATAGTGGGTATGTATAATAATTTCTCTAGCTCATTGTAACACGCCCATGGTATATCAACTGTTTGCATCCCCCATGGTATATGAGTATATCAACTGTAGTGATGGCGCATACAATGCGCGACCTTAGTACAAGTAATAATTTGCCAATAATGGATGAACGCCAAGCTTGAAGAAGAAAGTTGAAAGGGAAACGGTTGTGTAATTGATTCTGTTTCCATTGATTTTAGACAAGTTATGAATACAGTTGTACATCAGCTATCTAAGGCTAAGCTGAGCTACACGGATCAGCAATACAATGACACCTCTAATTAACTCTAATTAGCATGATTAAGCAGAACTACTAATTTCCTCTTTTACACTAACACGGTAACACCTCCCTCAGCTTGGTGGGAGGTTTAGCAAGCATTAAGCTGTCACATGAGGAGAAGTGGAGAACACAGACCTTCAGTGAAAAGATCAGCTAATTGCTCTTTAGAAGAAACAAACTAAAGATGAATAGAGCCATCTTTAACTTTTTCCCTGGTTATAGAATATAGAGTAATGGAGAGCGATTTTTTTTTATCATGAAACATGCTGTATTTGTCTGTGAAGTATACCTAGTATGTACCTTCTTGCTTGTTTGAAATATTTAAAAAGAACAAAAATTAAATGAAAGAATAACAAATTAAGAGTCTGGAATTCAACGAATCTCAGCTGAAATTTTCACTTAAACGAGCGTACAAACCCTTATTCTTAGACGGTACCTAGAAATCTAACCAATATTGGGTAGGTCGAACAAAATAAAAGGAAAATGTTGTATATCTCCTTCCCTAAGGACCCTAACGACCTGGTGGGTAGTAGTATCGTGAGTCACTTAAACCATCCCCCCTATACAAGGATGGGATATCAGGGATTGCCCCGGGAATTACAATGTTCTTTGGCAAGTAGTTATCTTCCTCTTCCTGCTTCTTTCCTTCTTTATTAATCCTCCTATTTCCATTACTGTTTTTTCTCTGAGGCACATTGTGATGGTCTTTATACAAGTCCATCAAGTCCGGTATGTCCCCAGGAATTTCATATAAACATTCCGAACGATAACCTTCAGCTTTACTTGAATCAAATTTCCTGCTTCCAGAGCTGTCCTTATGGATAATTTTGCTGGAGGAGCCACCTGAGTAGTAATTGCCTGACCCTCCTCTCGAGCTCGAATTCTTCCCCTGTGTGTTTTTGTCACTACTGCTAACCCAATAATCCATAATGTTCTTGACCTATCTGATAACCTTGTCTTTACCAACTCGATTGATCAATGTTGTAGCTTGTAACTTAGATTGTTAAGCTAGCCGTACGTGTATGGATTCTTAAGGGCCAGGCACCCTTTTATATAAGGTGAAAATAAGTTCTTGCTCCAAATTGTGTGAGGAAATCTACTTATTCCTATTGAACATAAGTCATGAGTAGACTCTCAAATCTGGTAGGATAATTAGTATGATTGTATTCTTTTTTTTTTTTATCGAGAAATAGGAAAGTAGCTTAATTGGTAGGAAAGTAGCCTAATATGGTAAGTTTGTAACCTTACTTGCATTCGAGTCCTAGATTTTCTCGGGTTATGTTCTAGTTGAAACTGGCAAACTTTACCAGCTGTTCAACGTTTACTCGTTTAGCAAGTTGTGATTGAAATCATTGTATAGCTCAGAATCTTTTCACTAATTTGATTCTAATTTGGGCAATTACGGCTTCGTTCTGTACGGTCCCTATTAAAATTTTGATATCAAGGGACCAGCCTCGATCTGAATCGATCAGCTCTCCCGAGCGCGCAACCAGTCTCTGAAGCGCGCTATATATGGAACATTTGTAAGTAATCAATCTAACGGACACAAGGGTGTGCTCTTCTAATGCATATATTATACGTTGCATAAGATGTTTGTAATTCATGTGCATGCATTATCTATTTCCTACGGACTATGGTGGCAGTTGCATAAAATATGTTGTACTGTTGTAGGATCGTATTAGGGTTCCAAGTGTTTCATATAAGCATCTTGTAAAGAATTATCAGGATATATATATATATATACAATTCCTATCCAGAGTGAAGCTTCACTCTGAAATTTCAGAGTGAAGTTCCAATTTTGACACACTTTTCGGTCAAATTTTTTCAGCATAATCGATTCAATATTTAGGTATGCTATTCAAGATCATCTATACAAAATTTCATCCAATTTGACAATGATTTGAGCTTTCAAAATTGAGATTTACACGAACGGTTCACGTTGAACAGTTTTAATTCATTCATTGATTTAATCTAATTTCAATACCTTAACGATGTCCGAATTAGATGAAATTTTGTATAGATGATCTTGAATAGCATACCTAAATATTGAATCGCTTATGCTGAAAAAATTTGACCGAAAAGTGTGTCAAAATTGGAACTTCACTCTGAAATTTCAGAGTGAAACTTCACTCTAGATATGGACTATATATATATATATATGCATCAATTGGAAGCATAAGGGTCTGCATTTATATCCTTTCAAAAAAAAAGGTCTGCATTTATAATGTTTAATAGATGTGTAAGATAAGACTTTGGTTCGTCTGCTAGGGTGTGCAGTGTGAAGTTGCTGGCCTGTTGCATATTAGAAATACCATCTTTAGCACATTTACTCTTGATGTGTACGTAATTTGTAAGAATGCTCTGAGCCTCAAAGAATGCTCAAAGCCTCAAAGAATGCTCTAAGCCTCATCCATTGCAGAAGCTACCTCCAAGCCTCAAAGAATGCTCTGAGCTAGCTCCTATTCTCTGCTCCTTCTTTAGTAGTTGTTACGGGAGTTAAATCCGGGGGACCTAACCTAGTAGTCTTGTATTCCGATGTGTTAGATCAGTAGGACCTATACACAACGCAAGTCAAAGTCAAAGAGTCAGCGGTGCTCTGGCCTTTGGCCCTCCGAAGCTTAAGTTAGAATATGATACGGAATAAATTCGAGAGTTAAGGACTTAGGAATAAGGTACATCTTTTAAGTGGTTTAGGTGTCACATCCCGAAAAATAATGCAAGCATTATATTTGAGATAATTTAACGATTAACAAGCGTAATTCAAGTACTACACTCACTAAGATGATGAAAAACCTGTGAATAATTTTTTTTTACAAGAAAGATAAACGAAACTAACAACTGTAAACATTTCCGTGAATTCTACAAGTTTTCAGTTTACAAAACAAAGAGACGGAAGATGGTGATATGTCACTGGCCCAATTTTAAGCAAAATACAACAACAACAACCCAAATAGAGAATAACAAATACAAAATAGTGACAAAGTATTTTACACGCAACCTTGGAGAAAATTTAGGAATCTCGAAATTTCAAATTTATGGGCATCGTGAGGAGATTTTGAGATTCCGGCCGCCGTAGGCCGGCGTATAACCCGGCCAACACAGACAGGATCGCCGTGAGGAGGGGAGTACAGTTGTACTGGTCGGTGACGTCGTTGCGCGTCGCCAGTGGCATAAATCATCGAATTCGCACCGTACGGATGGTGAGAAATTTTGTATGTATATGTGAATGGTAAACATGTATTTAGCTATATATTTCTTTCAATGGAGCAGTTTAGAGCAGACTGGGCAGACCCACTTACACATATGATCGGTGGTGGCTCAGACTTCGCTTTCATGTATATATATACTAGCTACTCAATCCAAACTCTCATCCCTTTCCAAGTTTCAACAGAATCCTCAATCGATCTACATCCACAAAGCCCCCCAGCTCAATATACATTGTTATGTCTCCATAAATACGTCCATGTGCCCACGCCCCTCTTTGTTTCTTCTCCAAACAAGCACCAACTTTACTCTGCTGTCTTAACCAATACTATTGTATCCTCACAAATCCAAGGAAAACTCAGTCGATCCATGGTTCGATGTCGGTGCCGGAAATGACGATGATGATATGGAATAGAAAGCGAGATTCAGCTAATGACCCTTGTTACCTCCTTGCTTAATTAATCATCGATAGTCCAGATTTTCACCTTGTGGAATGCATGCAGAGAGTTATACAGAGACAACCGAGTAAAACCTACGTAAGTTATGATCACAAATTATGGAGTGATAACGAAAGCTCAATAGGATCTACTGAAAATTCTGTATACTGTTCAACATTCCATGTGATAGCATGAGCCCCATGCATGGCTCTGATTGAAGAATGACGTTGCAATATTAATAAGCTATCCTCCTCATTGTCCGTTGCTAGGGTTATATATCTTCACAAGGGTTCTTCCCAATCGATCTCTTTCTGTTTTGTCAATATCACCATGAGCTAATTGGCCTTTTGCATGTAGGCTCTTCGGCAAAAAACTGATTTCCCCCTCTTGCTATACGGAGAAACTCAATTACAGTGTATAATTAAAAGCATAGCCACATAGGTATTACATAAAATTAGGATATGGATAAAAATTGGTGTGATAAATCCATTTGGCGGGTCCATTAATTATTTCAAGTCATTGATCAAAAGTGGGGTTGTGTCTCATCTGCATGGATGTAGGTTGAAAAACTTAGATTTGCTGTGATCCATTGCAGATTCACTTCATATGTGTAGTTGCTTTTATCAAATTAAATTCAGAATCGATGTACAAGATACCCATGTATCTGTCTTCAATATTTTCGATTTGAATTCCCAAACCCAAAATGAAAGTGTACGTCATTTTCATGTTGAAGTTAATATATAAGATGTGTTGTCTGATGTATTGTTGCAATTTCACTTAGCATTTCATTTGGGATCTTCATCAATGGGAAAGATGATGAATCAAGTTCTCTAAGTTGAAGAAAACGCTACTGCTTGAAGTTACTTTGAACCCTAATTGCCAATGAAGTGATCAACATCATATGTTTCAATGGGGAGACAATGTTATAAATGCGGCCACGTGGAGGTTCGGCCGCCATCGGATCTGTCCCTTCAAAGTGCATAGGTTAGCATGTCATTTTCCACATGTAACATGAAGAAATGCATCCTTTTCAATTTAAACCTGAAAATGTATCCAGAACAAACTCGATCATATATATATATATATATAGACAACCCTTAGTGGCTAGGAAGGTCCGCACTACTGTTCTTGTGCGGATTTTTATTTTTTTACTATTTTTGATTGAATGTTTTCATCTCCACCGTCTAATATCTAGATAATATTGTGTAGATCATATCTGTAAAATTTCAGCCAGTTTGGTAATCGTTAAGACCCTCAAAATTGTGTTTTTCTGTTAAAACATGAACGGTTCATGTTTGACAGAATTCAGTCCGACCATTTGTTTTTCGATTTTGAGGACCTTAACGATCACCAAATTAACTGCAATTTTGCATAAATGATATACACAAATCTAGATATTAACCGGTGAATATGAGAAAATTCGACCGAAAATTGTTTAAAAATGGAAATTTGCATCAAAACTATTAATACAGACCTCCTTATTTGAAAAAATATGTATATATATATATATACACACACACATATAGTCATAGATCAACCACTGGCGGATTCAGCCAGGGCTTGTTTGGGGTGAAGCCCATGTAACATTTGTGGCTCCAATTTTTTTTCCTATATTAGTGTCAACAAAAAAAGTAAATATATATTATATATGTGTGTAAAATTAGACTTTTAGTATGCATTTTTTTCTACATGAAAGTATTTTTACGACATTAAAAATTATTAATTACAACTTTTCTAATTTTTTTTGTTACTCTACGTATTAAATCGAAAATTGCAAATATGAGTGATTAAGTTTGAATCTAATTAATTTGAGAGAAAAATTTATTCGGTATTTTAATTTGTCATTGATTTAAGAATATTCTTATATAATCATGAACACTTAATTTATTTTTAAAAGACTTATTAATGCCAAAAGGTTGCATGGTTATATACTTGTACTGACAACAATATTTTTGGCTTTCGGCCAAACTTGAAGCCTTCCTAAACTTCGAATCCTATATTCGCCACTGAGATCAACCATATCCATATGTAACTTCACAAAAAAAAAACCATATCCATACGTAGATCAAGGACAGAAGCCTGAAAATGCATCCCCATAAGAATTTAAGAACATGCAAATTAGGGGTTTACGTGCACGTACGTATGCAGTGCATATATACTTCCTGATTAACTTCATGTTCCTGAAACCATGCAAGAGCCCTAGGAAGTCCATCTCCGAATTCTTGGTTTTTCTAGCATGCTTAATCAGAGAGAACAAGGAGTATATATACTATATATAGTCACCTGAAATTATGGAGAAGCTAGAGTGAGCAAACGTGACCTTGTTATATATAGACTATGGAATCGAACATAAAATACCAAGTTTGCAGCTATCTGGTGAGTGTGTGACAACGACAGTGACTCACCATCATGAGCTTGGCTCCAAAGAACCGCCCAAAACGACACTGGAATAGCTGTCCTTTTGGGGAAAGGGTGATGTTTGATTATGTGAGAAATGTGAGATTCATTGGATATAATGGTTAGGGTTGTGTCACTTGTGTGTGCTTCAATGTCAATCTGTTAGGTGCAAATTAAAGCTAAATTGGCATTTTATTCAAGGGTGGAAGTTCCGAGTTCCTGCTTCTGTGCTTCATGTGCGTGTTTCGTATCTCATAAAATGCAGCTAAATCGTAAAATGAAACATTTGGACCTATTAAGACGTCCTAGCTTGTTCATGTTCACACTTTCCATCACCTCGTTATAATTAAATTAAGATTGTTTCAAAATAAGATTACTTATTAGTTGTTGATCGATCATTTTAATTGTGAGAATCGATCGTGATCTTAATGATTAATTCAAAGTTCAAGTACTTCTTAACTCCAGTTACATACAAAACCATCTAAGCTAGTCATAAGCTAGCTGAATTTGACTACCGAAAACTACTGTGTAAGAAAGGATTATGGTTTTGTGTAGGGTTGGATTTGTGATTGGTCACCCTTCTTATATCGGCCTAGCTAGGGAGCGTCAACATCGATAGATTTACTTCGAAGCAATACGCCAACTAGCTAGTTTATATTCATCCTAGCCAATGTAGGGCAGAATGAAATTTTTCTCGTCCACATTCTAAGTCTTGCTGTATTTGAGAGGTGATTGATTGGCAAACCTAATTCAAAGTAATAATCTGGTAATAATATGTTCACTTACGACATAAGGTTTCAAAGCTAGATTCTCTACTCTCGCTTATGGATTTTGAAAGATGTAAAAATCGAAAAGTCGGTAGTATAAGTTGTAGTATACTACGCTCGTCTATGATCATAATTTGTATAGAAATGAGGTGCTTTATGAGTAATATTGTCGATGTTTCGTACATATACAATCTCTTATACCAACCAAAAATTCACTTATGGTCAAATATTGTTACATGCAATGCATAGTGCAACGTTAGGGGGTGAAATTGTTAGGAAACCAATTAAGAACCTCCCATGTTCGAGAGAATCTCCATGTGAGATTACTACGATTGATGTTTTATATAATGATTTGACGTATAACCTAAATGCTTAGAAACTAAACAAGCACCACCCTCCTCCTCATTGACTCAAATTCACTTTTCTAAATTTAGTGATTTTCTCTGGAAAAAAGACTTGAAATTGTTACAATAAAGCCAAGAAGAGAAGGACCTAGGTTTCGAAAATGAAATTCCGAAGCAAATGACCAAATATTTTTCTCACAAAACAAGAAAATTAAATGGTTTTTTTTTTTTGGAAATGAAGAAAATTAAATGGTTGGTGGTCACTCAATCATGAAATTTGGGCAGCGTGAGCTAGTGCTGAGATAATTCCGAATCGAGGAAAGGACAGGTGTCCCTCGATACCCGTCTACTCTCGGTCGTCCACATGAGGACGATCAGTATGGATGAGGGTGAGGATGAAACTCGGCCCACTTCAGAAATTAACTCTATTTTAGATAAAAGGCCCACATGTTTCTCTCTTATGTCAAAGCCCAGAAACCAGCCGAGGATCATGGGGTGCTCTTCTCTGTTCCACCCTCTTAGATTGGGGTCGGCCAAGGGATTCAGGATCAATCTTGGCCCTTTCTTTTGCGGGTCCCATCTACATCACCGTCCCCACTCCCGCGTGATGTGTTCCCTTGGAGTTTTCCGGCGACCGAGCAGAAGAAGTTGCGGTGGTCATAGGGTTGTATTGGTCTTTTTGGCGATTCTAGGGGCGGTCAATGCTCGAATAATGTAGTGTTTAAGCTTAGGTAATAATACAATGTGAAATGTTGTCTGTACGTACGTAGTGAGAGTGAATTATGTTATGTGAATTATCGGAATTTGTGTCACTGATAAGGTTCGTTGCTTTTACCTTTAGAAGTTCGTAACTCGTTAAATTCAAGATGAGACATTGATTAGCATATTTGATCATGTGAAAATATGTTTGAGAGTTCAAAATCATGTTTTTGATTACAGGACCAACAATATTATCTCAATTAAATAGAGATCTAAACCACCCAAAAGCAATAGGCATTGTCAGTTGGAAGCATCACACAATAAATCATAATCTATATTTATTATATGAAAGCTATGATCTCAAATATTAACCTAGTTAGCTTGACCATCTTTGAAACTCATCATCCACAAGAACAATTAAAAAGAGACATAAAACACATGGAGAGCTCAATCTCAAAGTACCAGATTGACAGACCATGGAATCTCAACAAATTATACCTGCCTTTTTGGAGATCAGAGTTCTATTAAATATTCTGGTTAAAAATTCTTCAATAGATGATTCACTCATGTCGCTCATTAGTTTACAACAATAGTGAAAATTTAGAGCATAAGTTGCCATAATTCTCTCCATCACTCCACATGTTCTCCTCAATCTTTTAACAAACCAATAGAACCATGTATGTAATACTTAACACACATAGATTCAGTTTCTTCTTGTGGAAAATGTTTTGTTGACAAATAGTTGGGCAACATAAGATAACATGGATTAAAGTCGCAAGTGTTTAAAATTATTGGTGAATATGAGGTCACATGCATTGAATTTTTTGTGCAGCTATTATTATCATGTTCAACGATTCATATGACTATCTTGTTTTTAAAGTTGAATGGCTTTGTTTTTATTAACTTAACCGCTTTTAAAATTAATGAGTTTAATTCAATTAATTAAGTAATCCAAGCTATTATTTCAAGTTTTCGAGATAAGATGTTTGAAAAAACACACTTGAATTAGGGAAAGTGCGAGATTATATTGTAAATAAGGGAGAAGAGCATGATGTGAAAAGTGAAGCAATGGTGTCGTGGGCATGGCATGCTCTGCAGCAGCAAGGGGGAGTGAAACCATGTGATCTCGAACAGCTTTTGTCTTCAGTCCAAATCCCAGATTTAGTTCCAAAGAGTGAGACTAAATCCGTCATTTCGAAATCCCATGTGAGACGATAGAGCCAGCAGAATGGCACATTCGCAATATCTTCCAAATCCGAGGTCTCTTCAAGAGGTTGGCATGCATATAAACCAGTACTAGAGAGAAATGAAATCCCACTCTGCATTCTTCCGCATCATAAAAAAGAGAGAGAAAAAAAAGAACAGAAACCTCTACAGTTGAAGAGTTTCAAATATGAGAGGAGTTGCCTTATTGTTGGTGTTGCTACTCTGCGCCACTTGCCACCCAGCGCAGTCTGTTCTTGATGGTAAGCAAATTATATGCACAAGTCCCATACATACTGAAAGTTTAGATCAAAGATTGCATTTCTTTGAGGTTTCAGGCAAAACCCAGCTTAAATGTTGCATCTTTTTTCGTTTTCATGAGGTGGTTCTGTGATTTCTTCAAGTTGAACTTGCTCCTTTAGTTCATTGGCTTTGATGGTTATGACTTATGAGGTTCATTGCTTCAGTGTTTGACATGTCTTGCTTGTATTAGCCTAATGGTTCATGCCTTCATGGCTTATGGTTTATGTCATACCAATATGAACTCATCTTTATGCGTACTTAACTCATAGAAAGTGTGATCACTATTCGTATAAAAAAAAGTGTGATCACTGTAGTAAAGGTTCAGTCTTTCAGCCTTTGCTGTTGAACTTTCTGCATAGTTCTGCAGATGGGTTGGTGAAGCTGAACATGTTACTTACTCTTGTGCTTGAAAATTTGAATTCCATCAGGGGCATATAGGTCATTTGGAAGTTCTTCACCAATCTTTGTCACTTCTCACAGCTTTTGATGAGTTTAGCTTTTCTGCTCTAGAGGGTTTCTTGGAGATAAATATCATCCTAGCCATGTTATGGTAGGAGGCAAATAAATGGACCGTTGTGATTAATGATTTCTGGTGATACAATATTTAAGTAGATTTGCAGTGGTGCCCAGAAAACTCACATGGGTGACAAATGGTAGATAGGTACAAAAGTGTGATAAGATCAGATATTCGAATTTATTATCATCAGCTATTCTAAGTAAAGAAGTGTAACACGCATGTTAATTCCTTACAAAAATTCCTCTAGAAGGACCATCATTCTATTGCAAAGTTTTTCATATGAAATAAGGACAGTAAATATGTGTGGCCACTGGCCACACAATGACTAACATATTAGTACACTTTCGTTTTTAGCTCCATCTGTTTGTATGATGTTATTGTTTCCTTCCATGATTGAAATATTTGGCGTTTGTCTGTTCGGTCTACACAAATATGGTCTGAAAATTTACAGTGCGTTAGGCCTAGACATTAACTCTGTGTTACTTGATACCAAATTCAGGTTATCTTGAAAATGGAAATTTCGAGCTAGCACCAAAGCCCTCAGACATCAAGGGCACAGAAGTGATCGGCCGCTATGCCATTCCAAAGTGGGAGATTTCCGGGTTCGTGGAGTACATCAAGTCAGGCCAGAAGCAAGGGGACATGTTACTGGTTGTGCCTGAGGGTGCTTATGCAGTTAGGCTTGGAAATGAGGCCTCAATTAAGCAGAGGATCAATGTGACCAAGGGTATGTACTACTCCATTACATTTAGTGCAGCCAGGACTTGTGCTCAAGAGGAGCGCTTGAACGTCTCTGTGGCACCAGACTCTGGTGTGCTACCAATTCAGACAGTGTATAGCAGCAATGGGTGGGATTCATATGCTTGGGCCTTCCAAGCTGATTTCCCACAGATTGAGCTTGTTTTGCACAACCCTGGAGTAGAGGAAGACCCTGCTTGCGGTCCTCTCATCGATTCAATTGCCATCCGAACCTTGTATCCTCCTCGAGCAACCAACAGTAAGTCCTCTTACTTTACATGCCCTCAAATTTGTTCACTAAATGATGTGACCGTGTTTAAGATTCATCCTAAATACTATTTTGATGTTCCAAACATAATTAAGAATCATCGGATTTTCTAATAGGATTATGTATTTACTTGGACCTAGTGTGAGTGAGATACTGATCCTGATATCTATCCTAATATCAACTTTAGATTCTTCTTGTTGGACCACTCGCTTAGTTTTCTTGCTCAATTAGTGGCGAAAGTTGCAGGTCTATATACGGCAACAGTCTGCTTGTTAGTAAAATTATTAGGATCACTGAGTTTTCTTTTTTGCAGACAAAAATGCCATGATTGTTTTTGTTTAATTTTACCGACTCGATTTGGAGGTCATTGTCTAAATTTATATGGTCGAATTTTGTACTTGGGACCAACTACCACTCAAGCTGTGGCAAGCAAACCCAAAGAGTTAATGGAGCCTCATGCACTGCCTAATATTTAGGCCAGCGTCTTTGGGGCCAAATTTTCTTTCCCATTCCGTATTAAAATTGTGGGCTGTCCTGTCTCTCCTGCTTGTTCATAAATAAAGAAATCAATCAATCACCACCAAATCTAAATTTCACAGCTATGCAATCATTAAGAGTCGGATTATTATAGTTAGATACCAATCTTTGTGCTTAGCGGATATGTTATGTTGTCACGTTGTGATTAATATGTTTAACTTATGTGTTTGTGTAGAGAACTTGCTGAAGAACGCTGATTTTGAAGAAGGTCCATACATGTTTCCCAACGCATCATGGGGTGTTCTCATCCCACCAAACATCGAAGACGATCACTCTCTACCAGGATGGATGGTGGAGTCTCTCAAAGCAGTGAAGTACATAGACTCGGACCATTTCTCAGTCCCGGAAGGCAAACGGGCAGTGGAACTTGTAGCAGGCAAAGAAAGTGCAATTGCACAAGTTGCACGCACCATCCCCGGCAAGAGCTACGTGCTAACATTCTCCGTCGGAGATGCTAGCAACTCCTGTGAAGGGTCCATGATAGTGGAGGCATTTGCAGGGAAGGATACAGTGAAGGTTCCTTACCAGTCCAAAGGAAAAGGCGGGTTCAAGCGCGCCGTGCTCAAGTTCACGGCGGTTGGTACCCGCACTCGCATAATGTTCCTCAGCACATTCTACACCATGAGGAGTGACGACTTCTCTTCCCTGTGTGGACCTGTTCTTGATGATGTGAGGTTGTTAAGCATTCGCAGGCCACGAAGACTATGAGGACCTGATGCGAATTGGAGGGTTTAATATATGAATGTGAGGCTGTTTGATGAGGCCATTAAAACCAAGCTAATACAATGCGGGGTTGTTTGGATATGCATGTGAACATCTCGGTTCATGCTAAGGATATGGAAGGGGATGGGAAGGTAGTGTGGGTTTAGCATAATCCGAATAATAAGGACATGAATATATGTATACTTATGGGATCGGAGCATAGTGTATTATACTTTTGATTTTATTGAATGGCTAATGTACTTCCTACTTCATCATTGAGCAAAAATAAATGAGAGTGATTTCCAACAAAACCATGGAACTTTTACCTCAGGATTTTCTATCTTTCTATGGAATTTTCTTTGATCTCGGCCTATTATGAATGATCATTTCGGATTTCATGTCAAAGTAGACTATTGTAATCCTGTACCGCACCAACTACTACTTGAGCTCAATGTGCTTATTTCGAAGTTGTAGCCAACTTGTTGTGAAGATTTATAAACAATCATTTAATTAAGACAATCTGAAATTTTGTAGTAGTAATATGTATACAACTATTTTATTAGATAATTTGAATATAAGTGATTAACGATGTTATAATAGGATATATAATTTGTTTACTAAAAGAGTATTTCGTCCTTATTTGAGTTTCATATTTTTCAACCTCAAAATACGAATTCCTTATGTCCAATGGCATCAAATTGAGTTATGATTCTTTCGCATTAAACCCAATTCTCATGCAGATATGACAAACAATGTAGGATATTTCTTCTGTTACACAACCACAAGGTTTATTCTTATTTTTGTCATGCTATCTATTTCAGATCTTTCTAATTCAAAATCAATTATCAATTTTAGCACCTTCACCGGACTTGTAAATTCTCAAATAACAGAAACCGAAATACTTCACGTAACAATGACAACATGAGTTGTCAATTTCAAATGTACATCTAGTGAGAGTGACCAAACCCGATTTCGGGGCTCCAGCCCAAAAGCAAGCCCGGGAAGGAGACAGAACCCGTGTCACACTTTGCACCGTCATTAAAGACAACCACGTGTCACGCAAGAAGGAATCAGACGGTGGAGAATCCTGCGTTAGAGTGAAGCTAGCATAGAAAATACTAGGGTCTCTAGAAAGGCTCCGACTATATAAACCCTTGACAAATCTCGCAACCTTCCCTCTCTCTCTCTCTCTCCGCCACTCTCACTCGAGACCTGAACACAAACATGGTAAGTCTTCGCCTTCTTTTTCCTTGGCTCTTTTGATCTTCCTTTCATTGCTGACCAAATCGAATTTCTCTTTAGTTAATTTGTTGCTCTTTTGTTGTTGCTCTTGTTGTTGCATTTTTAGGCTTTGCCGAATCAGCAGACCGTGGAGTACCCTAGCTTCAAGCTTGTAATCGTTGGTGATGGTGGAACTGGTTCGTACTTTTCATCCCGATTTAGTTCTGTTCGTGATCTGTTTGATATTAGTGATTTTGTTTAAATATTGCTGTGGTTGAATTTTTTTTTTTAGCTGAAATGAGCCAAATAGAGCTCCATTTTGAATCTCTGCTGGAGAACTATAGTAACATGTTCTAAATAATTTTGAAAAAAAAGCTAATATTGGATCGAAGACAGATTTGAGCACTTTAATTTGTAGTCTTGTTTGGTGATCTTTTAGTATTAAGCAATGGAAATGAACTCCAATATAAGCAACTCGTTGTTGAGATTTAAGTTGTTGCTACTTATACATATGACATTGATGTTGAGGAATCTAGGACCTTGATACTGTTGTTTGTTGGTTTGCTCAGTAAGGACAAAGGAGGCATTTTTGTGTTTTCATAGTAATTTTGTAGGGGTGATTTATAGTGTTGAGATTGGAGTTTGAGGTTATACTTCCTTTACATTCTATTTTGTTCTTCGCAAATGCATTATTGTCATCTCTTGGCACTTTTATCATATAGCTTGTGGGAACTCACTATTTATTAATGCAGGGAAAACAACCTTCGTAAAGAGGCATCTTACTGGTGAATTCGAGAAGAAATATGAACGTAAGGCTTCGAAATCGTTTCTGAAGATCTGGTCTTTTTATTCTTTATATTTACTGATCGTCTCCCTACTTGAAAAGTAAAGATAACTATGAAAATAACTGATTAATTCACTGTCATTCTTTGTACTGACAGCTACTATTGGTGTTGAGGTCCATCCATTGGACTTCTTCACCAACTGTGGAAAAATTCGCTTCTACTGTTGGGATACTGCCGGGCAAGAGAAATTTGGTGGGCTCAGAGATGGATACTAGTGAGTATTCTTTCTGAAACAATATTGGCTGAATCTTATTTCCACATGCTGTATTTCTTATGCATTTTTTTTGTTATCTGGTTGCCGCACATATTTTGATCTATAGGTTATTTTCAGCATTATGTGGTTACTCTTTATAATATTTTTCAGTAACATCTCTGTGCAGTATCCATGGGCAATGTGCGATTATCATGTTTGATGTTACTGCCCGTTTAACATACAAGAATGTCCCAACATGGCACAGGGATCTTTGCAGGTCTGCCTTGGTTATGTTTCTTAGTATCCTCGAATAATTTTATATAAACTTTCAGGAGTTGGACTTACTCTTGTGCGCGCATGTGCTTTTTATTCCAGGGTCTGTGAAAACATACCAATTGTGCTGTGTGGAAACAAAGTTGACGTGAAGAACAGGCAGGTTAAGGCCAAGCAAGTCACTTTCCACAGGAAGAAGAATCTGCAGTATTATGAAATTTCAGCTAAGAGCAACTATAACTTTGAGAAGCCTTTCCTATACCTCGCCAGGAAGCTTGCTGGGTAAAATCTAGTAAAATGCTTATTGTTTCTCTTAAAGATTCCAGATCTTAGTTTAATTTAAGTGCTGCTTGTTCCAGGGATCCTAATCTGCACTTTGTTGAATCCCCTGCCCTGGCTCCTCCAGAAGTTCACATTGATTTGGCTGCACAGCAGCAGTAAGTCTTATTTCATACAGTAGTCTATGTTTAAACAGCTTTATCATCCTCTCTCCTTTTTGTTATGTATTATTATCTTATTCTTGTAGTCTTGTTCAAGTTGTATTGGTTTTAAAAGTCAAGTGCCGATTTCACTGAAAAGCCAAAGAATAGTTAATTTACTTATCTTTCTAGTGCTGTGACCGTATCTTTAAGTGGTGGGGATGTCTCGTTTCTTCTTTAACCACTTCAATTTCTATTTTATTCTTTTAAATCTCACTTATCATTTTCTATAATGAAATGTCCTTACAATGTTTTATTCTTGAATAAACAGGCACGAGGCTGAGCTTGCTGCAGCTGCTAGTCAGCCCCTCCCCGATGATGACGATGATGCATTTGAGTAGATGTGAAGATTGTCGGTGGGGTGTGTTGTGTGTGGGTTTCATTAGTAATATTTGTGGGTCTTTTGGGCTGTTTCTTCAAAGACGGAACTGCTGGTGTTGCTATTTGTAAGAGTTTCCTTGTGTTATTGAGGATGTGAATTTGCGGATGCCAAGTTCTATTGTTTTACTTGTTTGATTTCTATATTACAAATTGCCTTTGTATCAGCCTTTCTTAATGTTCACTACTGAATTGCTGGTATAATGAGTTCTGTGGTTCTCTCTACATATTGTGCTTTTAGCTGCAGAATTTATGCCCCTTCATGAAGAGCAGAAACAAATTGAAGGCATTCCAATGCTGATTGCCCTATTTTGTTCATACACTGAGCATCACTGTTCATGAGTGTATTGTCACCGACCTAGTCATCCGGTTGTCACATTTGGTCACTCCATCACTTAGGAGTTAGTCTTATCTAACGGGGTAATGCACTGGCTTCGCGACCCCGACCCGTTTGTGTAGAGCGGTCTATTCTTTTATTCGACGTTAAGTCCCTGATTAGTGACAAGTTCCTTAGATTTAACCAGGGCAGCATGTTTGAACCCTTAAGAAGGGCAACCACAATGCATCCACACTGATCGTGGAGCACTCACATATGTAGGGTTAGACTTTCTGACACCAAAAAAACCGAAACCAGTCATAATCGAACCGCACTGAAGCCGAGAAAGTGAAACCGGACGGAATTGCCGTGTCGGTGTTGGTGTCGGAAATCGAACCGAACCGAACGATTGATGTCGGTTATCGGTTTCATGTTTTCAAAAAATCGATGGAAACCGAACCGAATCGAGAATTCAAAGGTAAGATTATAACTTGTATTTGGTGAACATATATAATTGGGTGCTTATGTAAAGAATAGATTTGGTAATAAATATATATGTAGAGACAGTCCCTATCCAGAGTGAAGCTTCACTCTGAAATTACAGAGTGAAGTTCCAATTTTGCCACACTTTTCGGTTAAATTTGTTCACCACAAGCGATTCAATATTTAGGTATGGTATTCAAGATCATCTCTACAAAATTTAATCCAATTTGATAGAGACTGTATGTAGAGATATGTGATTTTGTACAAGGTAATATGTGATTTTGATTTTTGTATGTGTACGATCATGCATACAGAGATCTAATATAACGCTTGAGGATTTTGTCAACTAGTCCTCATGTTAAAACAAGTCTGAACATCTGGTGATGAAGCTCATGAGGTATAATATTTATTAGTTAACTTGTTGTGTTTCAGTAAAACATAATACATTTATTTAGTTAATATTAGAGTTCTTGATTATTTATTTGGTGAATGTAACTTTAATTAAAGTATTGAACATGTAGCTTATTCCTTCACTTTTAATCTTTTTATTTTCATTAGTTAAATACGAAATGTCAATAAGTATATTAGGTTTTGTAACCGAAACAAAACCGAAACCGAACCGAACTATAGGTTAATCGAAACCACAGTTTATATATATATTTTTCGGTTTCGGTTTTAGAAAACATAAAACCGAAAATTCGGTGTCGGTTTTCATTAATTCTCATAAACCGAACCGTCGACACCGAGTCCAGATCTACATATATGTATGAAGCTCATATAATCAGCGACTGACACTCTCGAAAACAGAAAGGGATAGTATGCTCTGAATTATACCTCAGCACAATTTAATTCTCGTGATAATCTTACTAAAAACGTCTCAATTGATCACTCTCACGCTCATAACCTTAGGAGTTTGGAATCCTTGATCAGCTAATAACATCTCATTGATCAGTCTCACTCAATTGATGGGGGTCATTGTACTTTCAGTGGCTTCACCGGGGAATAACTTCATCTTCACTGCCGCATGGAAGAATTGCACATTCAAACCTCATGGAAGAATGAGACATTCAAAACATAAGATTCCACTATTTTGAAATCAGGTAAAGCTCTGATATTTTTGGGTTGAAACTTATCGGGCCGGGAGTGGCTATAGAAAAGCCGGATTGCAAGTGCACGTGTAGGGTCTGAATTCAAGCGGGATTTTTAAAGCGGGACTTTGATCCGACGGCGCGAAACCTTGCGTTAAAACACAGACAATTTAGCTTGAAACTAAAGCCGGAGCTTGGGTCGGTGGCCCCTATAAATAAATACCACCAAGGCTCCAACTCGAACACTACTGTTCTTGTAAAATAGCAAATCTATCTTGAACCTTCGAATCCCGAAAACTCGAAATCTCGATCAAGCTATGGTAAATTATTCTCTCCTTGCTTCAGCTTCGGTAGGGTTTCGTCTCCATCTTCTTTCAATCACTGATCTCGTCATTGTTGTTATATATGCAGGCTCTTCCGAATCAGCCGACTGTGGATTACCCTAGCTTCAAGCTCGTCATCGTCGGCGACGGCGGAACAGGTACTTTTATGAAACTTCTCTCTGTCTTTATATCGCCGTGGTTGAGCTTTTGGTTATGTGATTTTGTTTCAAAACCCTAATGTTGAGAGTTTATTTATTTGGTGCAGGGAAGACTACTTTTGTGAAGCGACATCTCACTGGAGAGTTCGAGAAGAAATACGAACGTGAGGAATTCGACCTCTCTTTGCATTTTTGTGTGGTGAAACTTTTTTGTGAATTGTGGGTTTTGAATTTTACAGCGACGATCGGCGTTGAAGTTCATCCGTTGGATTTCCACACCAATTGTGGGAAGATAAGATTCTACTGCTGGGACACGGCTGGCCAGGAGAAGTTTGGTGGACTCAGAGATGGATACTAGTATGTGTTTTTTTATGCTGTAACTATCAATTTTGATTTGATTGATTTATTTTTTGTAGTGTATTAATATTCTGTGCGATTAGTTGTTTCGTGCTTGGAAGCTTATGATGTGAATGATCTGTTTTTGAATAGCGGAGTGTATATTCCTTTAGTTTCATTACAGATTACAATTTTAGCATCTAAATCCCAAGTTGTTTTTCAGGCCCGGGAAAAGAATGTTATGTTACTGGTACCAAAAACCTTAAGGGGAACCACAAAACCTTGAAATTAAGATCGATCTATTTCGATTCTCTGGCCGATAAAAGTTTGTTGTCTTTCTGTTGTAAGAATCAGAAGTCAATTTGTTTTATAATTCTATTCTCTGTTAATTTGGCTTTTGACTAATATTACTTCTAACAATTCGATCTGCCAACTCAAATTTATGAAACTTTAGTTCTTGTCTGTACTTATCTGCAACTTGCTTCAATAGAAACCAGGTCAGCCACTAAGAACTAAGAATCCTGAATACAAGTTAGATTGAATTTTGTAGCCATAGCTTTGTGTAACACACTCAATCCCACAGCTTCATGGAATCAAATTGTTTTTTGTTTGGTTTTGTTTCTTCCTTTCATGTGTTTTTTAACTTTTAAGATTTTCATAGTTCGTTGTTTTCCATAACATATCTTGATTACAAGTTACAATTGAGATGTCTATAGCCTTTTCTTGTGGAACATGCTCCTGGGGAGGGTGTGGTAGCATGCTGAGTTTGTTCTGACTTTGTATCTTTTCTTTTTCAGTATTCATGGACAGTGTGCCATTATCATGTTTGATGTGACTGCTCGTCTGACGTACAAGAATGTCCCAACTTGGCACCGTGATCTCTGCAGGTTTGTGTTACTTAAGTTTAGGGTTATTCTAATTTCTCTTGATGTAAGTCCGTATTTATTCTCAGTGGTATTCTAAATGGCTTTCGATCTTGCTTCCAGGGTGTGTGAGAACATTCCAATTGTGTTATGCGGTAACAAGGTGGATGTAAAGAATAGGCAGGTGAAAGCAAAGCAGGTCACCTTTCACAGGAAGAAAAATCTCCAGTACTATGAAATCTCTGCCAAGAGCAATTACAACTTTGAAAAACCTTTCTTGTACCTGGCCAGGAAGCTTGCAGGGTAATTTCTACAGCCTATATTACAGTACATTTACCCCTCTGAACACTTTGGTCTATCATTTCATCTGTTGCTTCTGTTAACTTTGTTATGAAAAGGTGTCAAATTTTAATGGCTTTTGTTTTGCTCCCTACAGAAATACGAATGTGGTCTTTGTTGAATCACCTGCTCTCGCTCCTCCAGAGGTTCACATTGACTTGGCTGAACAGAGAAAGTAAGTGATAGACAGTAGACTTATCAATTTCAATCACTTTGAATTCTTATGAGCAGATTTTACTATTTAGCATGGACACCTGTTTGTTCTAATGAATCTTCCGAGTTGTTAATTTATCTTATTACTGTGTGATCGTAGGATTGAAGAGGAAATGGACAGGGTTGTACACCAACCACTTCCAGATGACGATGATGATCTGTTTGAGTAGCTTGCTTGATGCTGCTTTCACAGTCAGCTAACCACCTTTTGTTAGTCGAGGGATGTTCTGGTGCTTTTGTAAAGGATGGAAATTAGTTGGTGTTAGCAGCGTCATATGTACTCGGCGTGTATGCATTTGTTTTGTGCACTCAAATATGAATGCAGTTTATGATTTCACTTTAATGCCTTGATATAAATTTCAGTTGGTTGTATCGAGCAAATTCATTGAAATTTAATTAGTTACGGTTTACAGTTAAGGTGATGTAACAAAAGATTTGCATACACTACAGCTTAGTGGAATAGAGTCCACTATACACTAAACAGTAAACAGCGGCAGAAAACAACCCAGCACTTCCTGGCTATAGTTTTGCAGAAATGAAGAAACTTCGAATACTGGTTAAATCTTCAGGCACCAAATACTCGTATTCTTATGTTTACTCTTCACATGCAAATACAGTATGGTTTACAATGAAATCACTTGTTTATGTTCTTAAAGATGACTGACTTATTACATGGAGAATT
Organism: Argentina anserina; assembly: GCF_933775445.1. Taxonomy (NCBI): domain Eukaryota; kingdom Viridiplantae; phylum Streptophyta; class Magnoliopsida; order Rosales; family Rosaceae; genus Argentina; species Argentina anserina. Next base: position 24,227,213 of record NC_065873.1, on the reverse strand, counting down.
TGCAACAAGCTACGAAAGCTGAGATTAAAATGAAACAAAACAGTACGTACCACGCAATCCTCATTAACAACAAAGCTGAAGTTCCAAATAAATTTAATCGGTAATATCGAGCAAAATCATTGCCAATTGTATTATCTACTGTTTAAACCACCCCAACAATAGATTAGTACACACTACAGTATTTTGTTATCCAGGCTGTCACCAGAAGTACAGAAACAATGAACAAATCGAAACTTTCCTCAGTCTGGTTATGAATTTGCCTCAATTGGATTGCTCATAATTGTTTACTACTGCCTCTGAGCCTATTCTTCGTTCCTACAATTTGTCCCTACTCAAGTAAAAGTCAAGTTTAGCAAACACTGGTGGACTTGAGGGAGTAAATATTTCACAATAGAAATTTGCCGAGACACACCCATAACATCGTCGCTACATTTCCTTTAGGCAGAACAGAAAGGAATTGGTACCTTAAGCTTTCAAGATCCAAGGTTTGTGAAAAACATGGTCAGATGTAAAAACCAGATAGTAAACCCTGGTGGTGAAGGTGGAATAGCATAATCCAAAATCCCATTAAAATCAAACAAGACCAGAAATTATGCACCATTAGTCACAATGAGAACTTAATGATATTAGACCAGAACTTGCACTATTGGTCATGGTTGAAACCATATAAAGTAAGTAACCGAAATTTGAATTTATGACTAGATGCAATCATCCTGTTCCGGAATATATAGCAGCAGCCTTATTAATGAGCCTCAAACAAAAGAATCCTAGAATTGATTATTGTTTCTTAAAAGCACACAAGAAATCAAAGATCCCCACTCCCATTCAAGTTGCAACACCAGCAATCTAAGACCTATACACTTCTAAGATCAGTAAAACAATAAACTCAAATGTTCAATCCCATCAATGCTAATCCCACATCCGAGACTAGAGGACATGCTTCAAAGAATATATATGACAGCTAAGACTTGCATGGCTATGAGGGCATGTGACACTAAAATATTTCTCCCAACTATGGCACCCCGGACTATTTAGGGGCTTACTTGTGGTCAATGTTCTTCAGTACTTAATACTGCCCCACAAATCAGTTGGTAATAACCTGATTAACCTCTAAGAATCTCCTAATTCAGTTCATATGCATATGCCAAAAATCCAACGGAATCCACATCATGTTGTGTAGAAAACCAATCCCTTTAAGGGGAACAAATGAGATGTAGTGTCATTTTCTTACAAAACTGCAAACTGAGCCAAAATATTCAGAAAATTTGCATGTTACCTTAGTTAGATATGTTTATGCCGTTGAGACAAAGGCTTGGTTGAATTTGATGAACTAGCATTTGGCGAGCTGCAAGGTATCTCTCTTCCCTTCCTTTGGCAACACCATAACGCACATTCTTCTTCAACATAAATGTTAGCATTCCCCAGTTTAATGAGAGGCAAATAATACCACAATAAATTCCAACGTAGTATCACAAATACATCCAGGTATAAAAATTAACCACACAATTCCACCTGCTATCAACTATCCTGCTTTCCTGATACATGATCTACTTGAAAATTTCTTTAATGATTCACCTGAATCATGATGCACTTCTAAACCTCATATTTCAGCAACAAGTCTTGGAAAATTTGGCAGATGTTTTGAAAATACCTTTATAAGACCTAACCCCTGAACTGAACAGAGACTATAAATATAAAAAAGATTTTTCTGAACAACATGCTAAATAGCTTCAACCATTGACTGTACAATGCAATATTCAATGCGATGTTAAATGTAAGCGTGAAGATTTGTCTTTGTAACTTCCAAGATAGCTTCAAAATCAAGAAGCAGCCCACTGTATGTTTTTATTTATTTAAAAATTTTGATTTGGCAATCCAATTTAAAGATGCATGGAAATTGGAAATTAATCATAGGTCATAATCTAAACCAACATAAATTCCAAGAAAAACAATAGAATGGTTATTGGCAAGAGATATATCACTTAAAGGCATCAGATAAACTGCATGAAGTTTGTCTTGGACCCTTTTCCGAGTTCTCTTCTTTAATACAAGATGTGTCCACAGTCCCAGCAGACCTACATCAAAGAACCAGAGAAAACAACTCCAGAGTCCTGGTGATAGTTTTTCATAATTGAAGAAAATTGGAAATAGAAGTGGCACTGTAAACACTAAGATGGAATACCCCAGCCCCATCTTTTGACCTTTGGAAGCAAGGCAAGCAGCCTCCAACCTTGGCCCTGAAAATGCATCGAATTATCAATAAGATTTCTGAAATTGTACCAAGAATGCATCCACAGCATACCAAGGAAGAGAAGCTATCAACAAAAACATTGTTCATCAATCAAAAGAGGTAGAATGACAAGAAATTGAACACAGGAGCCAGAAAAGCACATTGCCAAAAAGCAAAAAGATAAAACAGCTAAAGAACACCCTTCTTAATGTATTATGTATGGAGTATGGTATACTTAGCTTCCAATACTTGTTTGCACCATTTCACTCGGCCAATAATGCAAGAAAGAACAGAAATGTGGTGCTTATCAATTAGCCAAAACCATTCGGGAACAAGTGTTCACAGGATAAAAAAATAATATGGAGCGTCAATAAATAAAATTAAGCCCCAATAGCATAATCATCCAATACAAAAGATAATCCAGTTATTCCACTACAAAGAACCACAAACCACATGGTCCAAATAAATTAGATGGTACAACAGCTGAAAAGAAAGCACCAAGATGAAGATGATACATGCAAAGCAAAATAACAATAATACTAGAGATCCCAAATCACAAATTTTACAGTTTAGCACAGCAGATCGCAACAAGAAGACTGAGCAATAACTCTGTTTCTTACAATGCATAAAGCTAAATATAAAGTACTAGTAGCAGATAAAAAAAACCATCGTGAACCTGGAAATATCCACTTCTCTATAAAGCTAAGTTACATAAATCCCAAATTACAAAGTTTTCATGTTTCGATCAGTACGGACTTGACAACTAAGCTGCAAGAAATCAATCTATGCTTTACAGTATAGAAAAGGCAGTAAAGCCAAGTATTGAGCATCCAAAAGATGAAAGTTAACTAACAGAAAGGTTTTTTCCAGCAGAAATTAAGTTCCTTACTTCCATCAAATGTTCATCATTTGAAATGTGCAAAGACATCCGGAGCGTTGTCAATAAGTCTTGTTGTTCCCAACTTAAGGACCCCGACGCATGCATCACCATCAGAGTCCGGCGATAAGCATCCAACTCTAACATATGGATTGCTGCTGCCGTATCGTGTTTCTGAAGAAGGAAAACATTTGCTGGCATATCTGCACCACTAGAAAAGGAGTCTGCATCACTAGAAAGGGTATCTGCTTCTTCACTATTACCTGCTAAACCATAACCAGATTTCTTACTTGAATTGTTACAAATAACACTACAACTACCAACAGACTCAATAGAGCATGCATCAGTATCACAATCACTAACTTCCGAGCTTCTTTCAAAACATGAGTTAGCACCACTTAAATTTCTGTTCTCCTTTTCAATATATCGAGTTGCAGGACAAACAAATGAAGTATGCATGTAGTTTTCATCCGGCTTTTCTCTTGGGTAAGCAACAGCATCTACCTTTTTGAGCAGTGAAGATGGAGACCTAGAAAGAGCTTGTTGGCGACCACACTCTCTCTCAGTAAGTCTCATCTTCCTGGGATATGCTTCAGTGTACAGACAATGTCTCTTTAATGATGGAGATGAAACAATATGGGAATCCTGACAACTTCTGTTTTCTACACAATCATTTCCCCACGACACCTTTATTCTTAAATTTATCTTTCCAACAACAATCCACTTATCATCTTTCAACAATTGACGCACCCTGATCCTAGATTTATGGATTCTAAACTCCTCCAATGATCCAAGTAGCCTAGCCAGGTAATAGTTTCCATCAAAATCCTTCACTACCCTGGCCATCTTCCAGAAACCAACATCAAAGACCTCAACAACATCGCCAACCCCCCAACTATCTTCACTATAAACAAGCGGAGGGCAAGGCCTAATAGCCTTTCTCCAGACTCTCTCCACAACCGCCTCACCTTCCACATCTGGAGACCAATCATACCTAACACTGTAAGTGTGCCCATTTCCCGAGACAATCACACCGCACTGCCATGCTCCTGAAGGCACCTCCTTCAAATTCAGCACTTCCACTTTGTCACCCTTCTTGAATCTCATGATGACTTTCTAAGATCGTAAAACCTGTAACAACAAAGAATTCAAATCTAATGAGTAAAACACGTCCATAAATATATATTACCGACAATCAGTACATTCAAATTTCAGATTTTAATATAACAAAACACAAGAACAAAAGAATGGGCTTTATTCACAGCAACTTGTATAGAAAACTATCAAAAGCAGAGACCAGACACAATTATACATCAAATTAACCACTAATCCTATACAAAGAACAAAACTTCAATCTAAACCATAATTATTGAAGTGAAAAACCAAGCTAAACCAAAAGCCCCAAAATTTAGTTCAAGATCACAATTGGATTTCTCGATCATGCTACAAACACTAAAATTGTTCAGAACCATGATCCGTTCGTATTCAATTTCACATCAAAGTAAGCAAACAAAGCAATAACGAAGGAAATCTGAAACCCTAGAAATCAAAATTGGGATATCAAACTGACCTGCTTTGCGATGGTACGGAATTCAAAAGCGCTTCAATAAGAAACTGAATCGAGAATCTGCTTCAATTGAGGATTCGGAGTCTCTGAGATTGAGACTTGCAAACTTCAAATTGGGAGGAAAAATTAAGAAAAGTTAGGGTTTGATAATGAGCAAAATAAATGGTTTTTATGAATTTATATGTTGGGCATCTTTTTTATTTTTCCCTAATGTAACTTTCAAGATCAGCTCTGGGCTTTTCTGGCAACTAAATTTAGGAGATTAAGTTTATCCTAAAATTAATTTTCTTATTATTTTTTCTTCTACAGACCAAGTGCTTATCTTGCTTCTCAAGTGTGTCCTATAGCTGTAATCTATAGGATAAGTTAATCATTATGTATAATTTTGTCATTTGGAAATTACACCACCTATAGACCGATATTGATTTATTTTTCTTCCTAATTTGACGCAATGAAGTAGCCAAACCAGGTAGAATGTGCTGGTTAAATCACCAACAATGTAACTGATTGTAGCCAACGCATTTGTTGATGAAATAATAGCATCATGAAACATACACAGGGTGTGTCGATTATTTTTAGCAACACACAATCTGTTTTTCTCTTCTTAATAGGGTAACGACTAATGACTAGCAAGTCAAGAATCACCCCCAACAAAATTCCAAAGGGTCGCTTGACTTCATCCATGCTGCATTTCAACCAAGTAAATAAATATGAGACCAAAAGAACGGATACTGATTTTAGTGCGTCAACTATGCAAAAACTTTCCCGTCTTCATTGGTAAACAACTGCCGGATCATAACAATTATGATACAAACTGGATATCGATAAGGATGAAAAGCCTAAAAAATCCAGTGGCACTATGATAATTGATACATTAAGGAACATTGTAGTTCATAGTACATGTCAGAGGTAAGGTAGTGAGTAACCAGAGTGACATATTTGTGTTGGAATAATCATGATGATTCAGCAAATAAATATCCGAGTAATGGAGCAACCACTGATATGCTCAAGCTGTTTCCCAGCAATGCGTACCTGCAGCGTAATAGAAACACACAAGATACATCAGTCTTGCATAACTACTACTGTTATAGTTGACATCAACACCACAAGGAAAGCATGAAGTTCATATTCATATCGGCATGCAATGAAGGCATACTAATTATTTGCGAGGAAAATTCACCAACAGTCTCTGAACTCATTTGGTAAAGACAGTTTGATCCCTGACCTTTAAAAATGATCAAAGAGATCTCTGAACTCTTATTCTGATATCAATAAGATACTTCTGTTAAAACTTTTGGAATATTCCGTTAAAATATTCTTTTTTCTGTTAATTTTGTCATTTTGTTAAAATTTTGACGGAGCATGGTGGACCTAATTCTTAAAATTTATTTTTCTAAGCAGTTTACTAATCTTTAAATCTACCTCTATACTCAAAGGTAAACAATTATTTTATCATCATAGCAATTATCATAGCTTCTAGACTTAGGCTTTTAGCGTTTGCTAAACTGTCTTTAAAAGAACTGCAACAAGAAAAAGAAAAATATAAAAAACTAATAAGAAATCAAGAAAGAACCTTCTAAGAAATACCAAAAATTATTGAGATATTATCTACAGAATACAGCGTAGAATCTACGCATACCAAGAAAATATCGAAGTTATTCAAGAAATTTTTGAAGAAGATCAGAAACCTCTTCACATTTTGAGCATCGGTTAGATTCGCCATAGCTGGTATCAGAGCTTGTTTCGCTCATAAACAAGTGAAGATCAGGCTTATGCCACAAAATTGGCTCATTTTATCCAATAAAAAAGAAGTCAGACCTAAAAATTACCAGTATTTTTTGTACTGAAAAAACTACTGATAAGTGTCAAGTGTGCTTTCATTCAAAACATATTCAAGAAAGTCAATACTCCATAGAATACGTTTGTAGAATATTAAATATCCTATACGACGAACATATTCATCTCCAAAAGGAGATTGGAGTAGCAGATATTGATCCGTTAAGATCTAGCCTGATTGAATTTCTAGATTATCTATATAGAGAAAAAGGCAATAACAAAATTGCAGAACAACTCGAAAGGTTTAATCTTCGATTAGATCTAACTCAAAGAAATAAATTTCCAACTAACAAATAACAAAATGACAAAATTAACAGAAAAAAAAATATTTTAACGGAATATTCCAAAAGTTTTAACAGAAGTACCTTATTGATATCAAAATAAGAGTTCAGGGATCTCTTTGATCTTTTTTAAAGGTCAGGGATCAAACTGTCCTTACCACATGAGTTCATGGGCTGTTGGTGAATTTTCCTCATTCTTTGCTAGTAGATAAAATCAATATATGTATATGCATTTACCGTTGTCTAAGGCTTATGTGCGGTGGAAACTGAAAGCTTTCCGGCAAAGAATGCAGATTAGCAACCTGCTTGGTTTTTGAGAAATGTATAAAATACATTAATAGAATAAGAACATGAAACCAAGAAGTGAAGCAGAGATGAAATTTAGCATACCTCCCTAGGGGTAAAGTATCTAAGGCTCTGTTCCTTCAGTGAAGATGCTTTATCCTTTATCTTTGGCTGCCCATTACAAATTTGGAAGTGTTAGGCAGTGACAATGTCATTGGATTTATAAGCATGAATGGAATGCGTAGGGAACTTGAAATAGAAGTGCAACATTCCAATCTACTATGTGCACGGAGCATACGGTTTCCTGAAGGATCAAAAGGGTGATCTTTTCAGATTTACTCATATGCCCAAATTTCCACACTATGACTTTCTGCATGTGTATATTGATGGCTTACCTGCCCAGTTGCCAAAAGGGAGCCAGTGCCCTTCACATATCGATAATAACTTTTTGTAAAACAACAACATCGCTTTGAATCAGGGTAGACAATATCTAAGCAGTATTAAGGATATCTTACCAGAGTTTCTAACAGAAAGAAAAAATAAAATCAAAGTATTATAGAATGATGCAGAAGCAGATCAAGGAGGCTAGTGTTCTATTCTAATAGGGCCGGACATTTCATTTTATATGAGAAATAGGAGCCTGCTTCATTGAATGAGTACTTGGACATTCATAATAGTTGTAAGTACTCACTCATAGATCCCACGGCTGGATTCCAGACCTAAGATACTCATGTAATTCCTATGAACAAATCAATCAAAAATATAAGAAAACAAGGATACCCATGGCACTTCCCCATCTCTCTATCAAGCTTGAGGGGACAGTGTACTGATCAAAGGTACAACACCCATTCTCTTCATCTTCCTCCAAAGCTCTGATGGTATCTGTAGGAACAGTGGTGCCATCCACAAAGTTGGGGAGATCACTGCAATTCTTGAATTCAAGAAAGCTTTCTATCGGTTGACAAGATTCAAGCAACTTATCTGAGCTTCCTTGTGGCTCATCAAGTTCACAGAGCACTTTGTCATCCACATTTGTATGCCCAAATAATGGCTCTGTGGACCAAAGAAGTTGATCATCAAAAACTTGACTTCGAAAGGTTGAGGGCTTCCTCTTTGCCTGTAAGAACATACAATTTATGATTAGTACATTTAAAATAGGACATGCGATCATTAAAGTTTCCTAGAACTTCTAAATAACTAGGAGGGATGAGACTACCAAACAAAAATAGCGTGGCCTGGAATATGGTACACCAAACTGCAAGGGACTCAATATGAACTCCTGTGTGATAAAATCACTGCTTCTCAATATCTCAATCATTTTTCCCTGTGTATCAGATGTCTGCATTCAAGAGGAGAAAATGAAAGCAAAGTAAAGCTAAATGATAAAAATCAATTTCTTTACTAGGATTAAGCATACACTTCCAAGAATAGACCACCTCAAATCCAACAACATTTTCCACAAATAGCATAGTTGGAGGTTGTGAAATGTGTGGTATCAACTCCAGAATCTGGAGAAATGAGAATGCCCGAGCATCACCAGATTGCTTTTGGAGACCTAACCATAAGTAGTTAGTGAAATTCATTGCAAATTAATGCTACGTATCTGCAAAATAGGACTTCAATATAAGCTAACCTTGTCTAGTGTAAGGTTGGCAAGGAGGAGACAGAAGCCATACATTTGCGCCATATCTATCAAGATCAGCAGCAGTAAGGCTTTGAATGTTACCCTATATGAACAAACGTATTCAGTAATGTACAAGATGAGCTCAAGTAGCCCTCATAAATACCGCGTCCCGGGACTTGAAAACACAAACATCAGTAACTCGAAAAACAAAAGCAGCTTAAAACCCAAGCAATGATTATCAGAAACATGAACGCACAGAATCCAATGTGGAAAACCATACAAAGATTCATACTTTTAATCCTTCACTGGTCAAATTCTCCACAAGCTATAAACTTGGATGTTTTATAAGTTATAGTAGTACAGTGAACAACTGACCGACTGTGAATCTGTGATACAAGTGCTCAAATTGGGAAGCACAAAAGACTTGAAAGCTGGATCCTTTACTAACCAAATTGAACTTCAACATGAGTCTTCAACTGGGTTACCATAAAGACTCAAACTTTTGATCTCTACCAGTCAAATTCACCGCAATCAAACACTAAACTGCAGTTGAAGTAAAGATGTTCTGTCCGAACCTGATAGGGACGATGTCCGAAGTTGTGCTGATAAACATCGTTAGCAGTGTCGTTGATGTCGAATGCTTCAACAACGTTGGCATTCACTGCCGCCTTCATTAACGAATACCTCTACCCAATTACAAATACACAGATAGACTTTGAGCGACTTGTGATGAAAGCTAAACGAAACAGAGGGTTTAGGGTTTAAGGTTATATGAGTATATTTACCATGCCACCGATACCACTGTAGAACTCGAGGACCCTCCATGGCTGCTCACAACCCTTCTCCATTGACACCCCGACTTGCACAAACTATCGTCGTGTATCGAGTGAGAGGCCGACCATAAGCTTTCATATGCAAACGACATGCGTTTTGTCTCAAATGTAAGTCTCTTCTTTATGCGTTTTGTTAGGAAAAAAGAGTCGGAAGACTTTTCTTCAGAAAACTTTTTATGATGAAAGTTTCTATGTTACGAACTTTCTTCATAAAACCCATTTATGCAAAAGTTCGCTGTGAACTTTCTTTAAAACCCATTTATGCGGAAAGTTCGCTATGAACTTCTTAACAAAATAAACTTTTTTTTTATTTTTCTCTAATTTCTAAATAATTAAACTTAAATACAATGACACCGGTGACATAGCTGCTTACAACTAACAATATAGTCTGTAATCGAACAAGTGATATTGCATGCATGTTCTCCAACGACCTTAAAAAATTTGAAATTAATGACGATTGACATTTTCTTAATAGCGGTGTACCGATACTTTTCATGCGGAACTAAGATATGAATATATAATTTTCATAAAATCTATTTATGCGGAAAGTTCGCCCTGAAGTGACTCAACAGCATCATTTATTTACAACAAATACAAACATGGCAGACTGCCATACATCATCAACTCATTTTCATTTAAAAGTACAAATCAATGATCATTAACTTTCAATTGAGATACAAAAAAGTAAAACTATAAAAGGGATGTTATTGGCATTCCAATCCTGTGTATCAGAAGAGTGCAAATGGCACAGCCCTGGCAAAATTTGCATTTGATATAATGTGGAATCAATAATCAGATCGTCTACTGCTGGCAGGATTTTTACCAGCAGCCGAGCGCAGACGCTTTAAAGCTTCTTCCTTGCGACCCACATTGGATAGAGCACTGAAACGGCAAGCTAGGATTAGTACACAGGTAGCTTATATAGATGCGTGATAGTTTCCTCAACTTTACTACTCTCATAACCATACCTATCAAAATAATGAGCCTTGTTCTTTGGTTTATCTGGCTCGTTCAATCCCTTCCGGGAATTTTCCCCAAGCAAGCACATGGGAAACACAAAATAAAGGTTTAGACTTCTTTGTTTTGAATCTACTGAACCAAGTACACTTCCATAGCTCAGTCAAGCGTAGAGAAGTTAAACACATTTAACAATGCTAATCATCTGTTCGGTACTTTTTCAATATTAGTAATGCTTTTGAAAATGAAAAACCAGTAAAGCAATGCTATCCTCACCTGCCGTATGTAAGCAACAGCAGTCCACCGGGATGTAAGAATTAGATTATCAATATCCTCCAGTTGTGTTGGGACACCAGTACTAACGATCTGATGAGAATATAAACAAGGGTCAGGTTGGTAAAATTCTTACATTAGCTTCTGATTAATGAGTGAATATGCAAAACTGATATAGAACATAGCACAGAAATTGACAAGCATGAGAGACTAATTAGTAACATGCCTCTGATGTATAATTTTCATTAACCTTTTTGTATTGCAGCAACACAGGTCTACACTCTACAGTGGATTCTAAAAATCTAATAATCACATATTGAGGTGCAACAGTAAATATTTACACCAAAAAATAACCCAATCATGAATGCCGGTATGAAAGCAAAAAATGAAAAATATTGACCTTAGTAAGAGCACGTTCCAAGTCTGACCAATTACTACAAGTGCTCGTACAAACTCAGGATTTTTCTTAAGAGCAAGTCTGTTTCAGTGAATCTATCATGACTGGTGCTGGAAATAACGATTTATAGCCAAGCAATATATGTAATTTGATGAGAAGAGGGAAACTACCTTAGCAAAGGAAGTGCTCTTTCTCTACCTCCTTCAGATAAGACTTGAACTGAAAGCTGTCAACAATAGGAGTGATCAAGATATGAAAATTACAAATAAATAGCTTGAAATGACATCTGACAAATACACAAATCAAAAGGTTCTAGTTCATAATACTTACATTAACAAGATCTTTAGGTAACAGGTTCTGTAAAGATATTTTCTTCATTTTAGTAGGAGAAGCTAAGGTGACATGCCCAACCTCTCAGAATTCACAGCTTTTGTGGGCTCATCATTGTCCAGCAAACCCAACTTTGCATGGATAGTAGGATCCTTCAGAGCTAATTGCTGAAAACACAGTGAGATAACATTATATATAAGAAAAGAAAAGAAAACAAAAAAGGGTTTAATATATATGTCTATATTGTTGCTAACACACCTGAATGACACTTAATGAGCTATTTGTAACCTAATAGACTTAGACTTCCCTACAAAAAAAATGTAGAAGAATAAGGACAATTTCCAAGACCACAATATTACACACATAATCCCTTATACCAAAGTCTATTTTCACATAATTTGATAAAAAATGAATGAGGTGTACGTGGGGAACATTGTAGCCAATAAAAAATAGAAAGAATGTTAGGAAATCCAGATAATGCTTGTAGTACTGCAGTAAGATAGAAAGATTTGATCAATTGTGTGAACAGAAAATGATTATAGCAATTAAATCATGTACTTTCACTCAACGACTCAAAAAACTCCAAAGATTTTCAGGGCTATGCAAATTCACTCGTGGTAATGTGCCACACTTGCCCTTCATTGTCTTCAGAGAAGATGTGTCTTGAAAGAAATCTGTTGTCAAAGATAAAAACATCAGCTACACGTGGGGCCATGGAGCATTTTTTATTCAGTTTTGAACATTCTTTGAACATATTTGACAATATAATTATCTAAAAAGTTCATATCAGCTCAAAACAGAAATAGGTAAATAATTCAAATCAGACAGAGACAAGAACATAAGCAAGTTACCTGAATATTGGTATAGTGCAAATAAGCAATCAGGAGAGGAAAGATGAGACCTGTAATACCGTGAGGTAATTCAGTCAAATTCTGGAACCACAGAGTACCACCCTGAAATGATATCACCGAAATCCATGTTCTTTTGCTTTTGGTACAAAATCAAAAACTGATTGAATGGTAGCAATTTTTCCAAACTTCATAACATAATTAAAATCTTGAAAGCAGTATATTATAGAAAGCATTCCAAAAGACATAAATAATTTAAACTATTCCAATAGCCAAGGAATAAACTGCATATGTTCTTACGCAATCAAAGCCAGGGATGATTATCCAGTGACATTCTGCGAAAGGTAGTCAACCACAGGAACGAAAGGTATCACTTATCAGGCATTCCAAAATCTTGAACTATTTATTCTACAAGATGATCATATTGTACAACATATCCGTCTGCCTTGTCTGCTAGAAGAGAAGTAGTTCAGAAAATAAATAGGAAAAGCATAGCAGTACACATGGAGGAGAACAGCAACCCCTCTGCAAAGAAGGTAACAACTAACAAGCTAAATTGGGAGAATTTATGCTAGGGGCCAGTAAGAATATATCTTATGCTCAACATTTGTAAGAGCTTTTTGAGCCTGCAGATAATTTCAAGGGTGTACATATCAGTGTCTTCTGTTTCACACAAACATTATATTCTTTGGAACTCTCAGTTAAAAGCAGGAAAGGCATTAAAAAAAATTACTCAATATTTCACTAGATCATGTAGAGGAAAGCGTTAAAGAGTTATTATTTTTCAGATGCAAGCTTAAACAGATCTGAATTATACATAAAATAAACAACAACTTAAATCCAGTTGTTCACCAGTAATCATTGCAAGAGCACTTGCCGTCTTTGAGATGGTGGAACCTCTTAGCATCTCGCATAATAAGTTCCCTACCTACAATTTTGGAGATGATCTTTAACGCAGAGTGGCAATCACCACATACACGAAGATTCTTGATTACCCTAATAGGTGAACGAGCTGAGCTGGCAAGGAGACCATCCGCAACAGCAAGTCTCTCACTATGGCTAAGCAAAGCATCTTCCTTGCCTTCCTGATCTATGTCATGCAACACAAATCTAGTCTCTGGGATGTAACCAGCCTCCTTCATTTGTTCCCTCAAACCCCTAAGTAGAGAGTAAAACTTCTCATTATCAGGATGAGATCTATCTCCTGCTCTATATTCGTGGACTCGACTTCTGACTTCTAAAAGATTTTTTGCGGCTATTTGTTTCTTCTCCTTCTTCTTAACAAGATCTGATTCACTCACAGGAATAAGGCCAGCCTTTGCTTGCTCATTTAAGCAAGAGGGATTCAGCTGATCAACTAGCTCAGCACAACGATCCCCAAGCTCTAAGAACCCATGAACTCTGCAATAATGCATCAAGGTTTTCCAAACATCAACATTGGGTTCCAATGTCATCTTTTCAATGAACTCCAAAGCCTCATCCAGCAAACCTATAGATCCGAGCATATCAACTACACTCACATAATGATCCGTGGTTGGGACAATCCCATAATCTTTCCTCATTGATTTAAAATGCAATAATCCTTCATTTGCATCTCCCACAATACTACAAGCATAGAAAACCCCAATAAACATTTGTCCATCGGGTTTCAGCCCTGCTTCCTTGAACTGAGTAAATAGATCAATGGCATCTTCCCCATGACCATTTTTAGCAGACCATGTTATCATAATGTCCCAAGACGTCAAATTGCGCTTCGGCATATTATCGAAAACCATTGATGCATCCTCCATGGAACCACATTTTGAATACATCTCTAAAATTCTGTTGTAGGTGCTCACTTCTAAAGGAGACAGTAACTTCATGTTTTCATGAACAGATTTTGCTTCTTCAAGAGCTTTAGCCTCCCCGCATGCATCCATCAACTGAATATACCGGTCCAAGTTCACATGCACATCCTGCCTCTGTAGCATGTCCAAGACCTTTAGAGCTTCCTTAACTTCCCCCTCCTTGCAAAACAAATCCAGCTCTTCAAGCGTACCCTTAACACTAGTAGGGTCACTATCAGAAGCCTCAGCTGGTTCTCCACCTTGTGGGCTTTGCTGATACTGTCCGACCTCCATAGCCTCCTTAACGTTCCCCTCCTTGCAAAACAAATCCAACTTTTCAAAAGTACCCTTAACACTATTAGGGTCACTATCAGAAGCCTCAGTTGGTTCTCCACCCCGTGGGCATTGCTGATACTGTCCAACCTGGGGGATTTGCTGATATTGTCCAATCTGGGGGCTTTTCTCATATTGTCTGACATGGGGGCTTTGCTGATACTGTCCAACCTGGGGGATTTTCTGATACTGTCCACTCTGGGGGATTTGCTCATATTGTCTGACATGGGGGCTTTGCTCATATTGTCTGACATGGGGGCTTTGCTCATATTGTCTGACCTGGGGGCTTTGTTCATATTGTCTGAACTGGGGGTATCTTTGATACTGTCGGACCTGGAAGCTTTTCTGATATTGTCCGACTTGGGGGCTTTGGTGATAGTGTCCGACCTGGGGGCTTTGCTGATATTGTTTGAACTGCAGCCTTTGGTGATAATGTCCAAACTGCGGCCTTTGGTGATAGTGTCCGACCTGGGGGCTTTGCTGATATTGTTCGAACTGCAGCCTTTGGTGATATTGTCCAACCTGTGGGCTTTGCTGATATCTTCTGGTATCAACACTGGGCTGGTGTAGTGCATTATTTCTGTAACAATCACTTAAAATTTGATTTTGTGCAGAAATGCTCCGTACATTATAATCAACCGTATTTTGCTGATATTCTGCAGAGTGTTGCATATAATTGTGGTTTATACTTCCCGGAGATCCTGAACTGCTTTGTGATTTAAAACCATGTGGCATCTGTACCAGTTCCCTCGGCTTTTCCTGGTGAGCCACATATGAATTTTGTTGGGTGGTTTGCTGCAACCTTCCATTTTCAGGCCCACAAAACCGGCTAAAGTTTTCACTTTGTTGAACTGGATTATTCACAATTTCAGTGTCTGTGCTTCCCTTGAAACCCCCACCGTAATTCTGACGAAACTGGTCCGAGCTCTGCCGGAGAGCCTTTAAACGATCTGGATGAATCTGGATAGGGTCCTGTATAAAATTCCAGTGATAATGTGGTATCTCCATAAACGACCATTTAATATTTTGACTGTGAAGCCCACTGTAATCTGCATTTTGCCCCAATGTATTGTTCCTTCCCTACATATAATGAAATGATACCTTTAAATAGCCTATTAATAAAAAATGATACTTCAAAACTAGTGAAGATTCTGGAAAAAGAAATAATAAACAGTATCAGTTTAAGCTGTTAACCTCAAGGTCAGATTGAACTTGGTCGTACTCGTGATTTATAGCAAATGCAGGTCTAGAAGAAAAAGCGATAGAAGCGTGAAATGATGACAGAGTAAATGACCCCTGAAACGGTTCCACTGCCAAGGAAGATGCTGAATAATTGAGGAACGGACGGGTGGATCTGCACGGGGCTGAGCCAAAAGCTTGACGCCTCCCTGGTGATGAGGGTACTAGTCTCCTCCACATGTTGTCGTGATCTCCTCCTGCCAACGCATAGATTACAAATTCATATAGGCACAACAAAAGACTGAGAATTTCCCATCTTGTAGTCATTAAAATCAAAACCATTCACTTTGCAGAACCCAACACAACACAAGAGCAAGCTGAAGTCATTCTAAACTGCTGGATCAAACTGGTTGGTAAATGCAAAACTATATGAACATTGTGTTCCAATAATGCTTTCCACAAAATAACTACAGAAAGGTGTTATCATTATCTTTCGGGTTTTCCTCACTGACCTCTGCAAACATGTGGACAACATAGTTCATACAAATATGTATGAATTGAAGTCACCAAAACACATAACTTGATGAGCGAAAACGATCAATACCCGGACATATTTCCTAGTAATAACGACGGACCCAAGAACCATCTGATTGAGAATTAACACCATTTATGTTCGTGCTATCGAAACAAGATCAGTAAAGAGAATACATACCGTCACAGTGAGCTGGGAAAGACAAAGCTTTCAACTTGTGTCAATTATCGGCAATTGAGTGGTGTGTCTTGCTCCGACGCAAATCTCAGAGCTCCGAGACCAAGGAGCGGCGGCAGAGAGAGAATGGAAAACCGGGTGGCTTTCGTTCTTTGTAGTCTCTACTATTCCGAGAGGAGCATTCTTTCTTTTAAGTTTTTAACTCCTATTTACCAAAAACCTCAAATCTTTTTCTTACTATTTTTATATTTAATCCCAATATTTCCATACCACATTCAATTATTCATATCATGTGTTTTCATGCTCGAAATCCAAAAGCAAAATTCCCCAAACAAATTATCATGTAATATTGTGTAACCAAAAAAAAAATTATCATGTAGTATTTTTTTTAAATCAATCGCCATATTGGGTGATTGTGGGTCCTCCGACACATGTATGTAGATGAATTTTGGTGGCCGAACAAACTACAAGTTGTTCAAATATTTCTTGTTCAAGATGGGAGGTTTAAACACATATTATACATTGAGCATTACCCTAATTACACCGCTTAGTAGATTCTATACAAGTATTGACGCTTGGTGGTGAGTCATGACTTGATATTTATCTAGGACAACTGACACCATGAAAATTATGAGTTCAAATCTCTTTACATATATAAGAGTGATTTGTGTTAAATAATTTATATTTGGAGCATTATAAAGACAATAAGTGTAAACTAGATTGATGGAGATTGGCGAGCATAAACAAAATTTACGAGATTGTCTATCATGACATTAACCTCATGCTTTGTATTCCAAAACATGATAGGACTAAAATAGTGAATCCTTTCACAAGTTGCCCGAGGTATAAAATGCATAAGCAACTCGATTTGCATACACATCGGTTATCGAGACAATAAAATGACGTCAGACGAAAACAAATAAATAATGGTTAAAAATACTTTCACCAGTAGGAGGGACAGTCCGGTAACTTCACTCAAGGGGTGAGTGTAATCAGCTGAGGCCCCGTATATATAAATGGGAGCTGCTGCTTAGGTATTCTTCGACCAACCTCACACTCTCTCTCATCTCGTCTCTGTGGCTCTGCGTTTCTCAGGTGAGCTCTCCCTCCCTTTAGGGTTTCTATACTGTTCATTTCTTCCTTTTCTCCATTTATCTTTTCCACTACTCTCGATTATTCTACTCCGCAATGTTTCAATCCTAAACCCTGTAGATTTTTATTATTTTTTTGCTTTAAATTTTGAGGACTGAAATTTTGAATCTCTCAAATTTGATGATGCAATCGTAACTATAGAGTTTTAAAAAAAGCTCAGATGCGCTGTTATTTCAGCTCGATGCTGTGATTTTCGTGTTCGACGCATGCATTTGGCCTTAGGGTTTGTGGATATATGACTAGGGTTTAAGGATTCCAGTGCATGATTTGGTTTTTGTGGCTCCAATAGTTTCGAGTGTCCGTATTCGTATGTACTTGTTGATCTGGCTACGATATTGAATTTGCGGAATTTGTATCAGTTGTTATGCTGGCTTGAGTTGTGTTTGAAGACGAAGGAATGTCGAAGAAGAAGAACCCCTTGGTGTTTATGGATGTGTGCATCGATGGAGATCCTGCTGAAAAAATGGTTTTTGAGGTATTGGTTCGAGATCTAGATTCTTTAGGGGGTATATGTTCTTAAAATGATGTCGTTCTTGTTATTTGTTTAATCTTGAAGTTTTCTGATGTGTCTTTGCTTGCTGATTGTTTGCAGCTTTTCTTTGACCGGGCTCCCAAGACTGCCGATAATTTCCGTGCTCTGTGTACTGGTAATGTAATTGTGTCATTGTCATTTGGCTCTTGAGTCATGACATTGCATCCTAATTTGTTCTGCAGGGTTAGTTGTACTTAATATTTAGGGAGTACAGTTCCACGATTTAGGATGTTGGGTTTCTGATATCGACTCTGTTTTGAATATTCAGGAGAAAAGGGAATCGGTCCAAAGAGTGGGAGACCTCTACACTACAAAGGGTCTTTCTTCCATCGCATTGTAAAAGGATATTACGCTCAGGTATGCCTCGTCTTACTCTTGATTTGCCTTTGTAGCGTGTTCTGGTTGAGCATGTCTTAGCACTGGTTTGTCTTTTAGCCAGTTACCCTTGTTTATGCTGTAGGATACAGGGCTGACGGTCACGACTGCTTTTCTTGTGATATAGTTTTAAGGTTGTACTTAGTTGTTTTTTCTTGAAATTTTACTATGCTTTGCCATGCTCAAACCAGTTTCGCCTACACATTCTTGCTTAACTGAGGAGGATTAATGACCAGTGTTCGTTTTGCAGGGTGGTGATTTTGTTAAAAGGAATGGTATGTATCATTACTTTTCTGCAGTCAATTTGATCGTCATTTCTTTCATCTGTATCTCCTGGTATATTTAGGCTGTTATTAGAAGATAGTATAGTTACTCTGTTCTCATGAAGCAATCCATTATTGAAGGGTGAAAATTTCTTTTGTGGACTAAGAATGATAACTTATATACTGATTTTATTTAGTTGTATATGGTATGAAGTCTAGAGAAATGGTGGTTCTAATGAACATTTGTTCTCAGTATCATTATTATTCTCAATTTTTGAAGCCTTGAATCCTAAACTGATTGAGAGGGTAGACTGGTTACTTAAAATTCATAGAAGGTACTGAAGATAACAGTTAAACTGATACCGACATAAGACAATACAATGACATCTGGAATAGTATAAATCCATTTGTGATGTATGCCTTTTGTCTCATTTCCAAGAATTTTCTTTTGAGTATAAAAATTGTTGTGGTGGAAGGTAGAAGGAATGATAGAATCCAATCACAACGTGCTGTTGTGAACCAATCATACGCTGTGGTTTTAGGATAGAATCCAATCTGACATGGTTAGTAAAATCAAGTAGTTAAACTAGATTGGCAGTTTGGATGGATCCGATAGTAATTTGAAAAACCCATGAGGTCCTTTTTTAACTTCACCTCAGCTTGAATTTTATTGGATTTGTATGCTTGACTTGCAGGCACTGGTGGGGAAAGCATTTACAGTGAGGAGGAGTTTCCAGGTAATTTATGCTCTCTCTCTCTCTCTCTCTCTCCTGTTTGGTGAAGGACTTAAGATCTGATGCTCACACAATTAGCACGTAATGAACTGCCTGTAAAATGATGACTTTCAATTTCTATACTTTTTATCCAGGTGGAATGGTGGATGATGACTTCCAATTTCCCGTTTGACTTCTATATATATATATATATATGTAGCTTAGTAAAATGACCATGTATGGTCTTTTTAAAAGTCAAAATTGAAAGATCTAATGTGCTGCTCTATTGTTTCTGGTCATGTTCTACTCAAACCTGAAACCTCTGATTGTGTTGACATGCCTAGTGTGTGAACTTGTAAAAATATATTTTGTGTTGGTATAATGGTATATGCTTGTAGTCATGCCTGATGATTGGTAGTTTTACTTTGATTCAGATGAGTCGTCCAAGCTAAAACACAATGAACCTGGACTTCTTTCTATGCCTGTTGCCACTCGTGACTCTTTAGGTTCTCAGTTTATCATCACCTTTGAAGCTAATCACAGTCTCGACAGGTTTGTTTTTTTACTTCTATTTCGCTGTTTCTATATGCTTGGTGCGTATTGTTTTTCACTACTGTATTTTTGGTGTGCAGAAAACATGTCATTTTTGGGAAGCTAAGACATGGATGGGACGTTTTGAAAAGAATAGAGAATGCAGGTGACATAGATGGGAATCCAACTGTGACAGTGAAAGTCATCAACTGTGGGGAATATAGTGAAGGTAGTTATTATGGTTCACTATTATCGATAATCTCAAGTTCTTGCGCAATACAAAACACTATTTCTCATTAGGGACTATCTAAAGCCAGAATATTCTATCTAAACTTGGCTTCTGGTTCTGATTTTTTGGTTTGCAGACAACAAGAAAGTAAAAGCAGTAAAGGAAGCTTCTTCAGATGCTAATAGTCTTGAAGTGAAACGTAAGGGAAAACACAAGAAATCTTCAAGAGATAGAAGGAAGAGGAGAAGGAGGAGATATGAATATGAATCATCAACATCTGAGAGTGACTCGGATTCTGAATCTGATAGTGATTCTGACTCTGATGTGTCCTCATCCTCTTATGGTAGCTCTTCAGATGATGACAGACGTAAGAAAAGAAAGAGGTCATATAAAAGAGACAAGTATAAACGTGTAAAAAGGAGGGATAAGGGACGGGACAATAAGCGCAGACGGCATGGTAAGAGATCTAAGATCAGATCAAGAAGGTAGATAGCTAAAACCTTCTCTGGTTCCAAATTCTGTTTGGCTTGCACCTCTTTTTACAGACATCATTTGTTTTTATATGTAGTTGTGCCTATGGTTGAAAACTTGCTTACGGACACTAGTGTAGTCGGTTTTTATGCTATCAAGCCTTATTATATTTGGTGTGTTGCGTGGTATGTCTTGAAAGTTGAATTGTTGCAAGTTTTGCTTGGTATAAGGTGCCGTGGAGTATAAACTTGATATAAGGTTCCATGGGGTATTACTTGTGTGTCTTTGTATTGTGTGAAATGTTTACATATCCTGTTTTTTTTGGTAGGGCTGTTTATAGGTGACACTGTCTTTATTGAGGAAATAATATTTTTAATATTTTTTTGTCATGATTTATGTTCGGAACTTAGGTTATGGTTGCTGACGTTTTGATTTATGTTCTGAAGGGCCTCGGACAGCCTTACAGATACTGAGGGTGACAGTAACCCTGAAGATGGTGGTCTTCATGCTGAGAGGAAGGATAAGAAGTCTAAAAAGGAGATATCTCAAAAAGCTGGTATTCTTTAGTCTTTTCTCTCTACACATAATAGTAGCAATTTGTAACATCTTGAGGGTGATTATGTTCCTTTAGAGTTCAAAATTTGTCACAATTGCAGTTTAATCTAATAAAAGATAAACTGCCTTATTTTTTCCAAAACCCTTTTTTGTACAAGCTCTTTAATTGCATCATCTGGAAGGTCTTTCCGGTGAACCCATAACAATTATTTATTATTTGTCTATTAAATAACTGGTTTTCAAAAGTTTACCATACGTATTGGCAGAATGAAACATGTATCTCTAAGCAGAACTGATTCAGAAAACACGGCTGATGTTTCTTGTATCCCTAGTGTCTGATTGTGCTGTCTTTCTCTTGGTAATGTCTAAAGCTGGGAACCAATCTTCTATTGCAGTGGATGGAGATGCTTTGTCAAATCACCACAACAACAGGGAGCAAGAAATTGTGCTCGAGAAAGAAAGTGAATTTCCCAAGGAGAATGGAGAGCAGCGGAGCAATGGCCTGCGAACAGAAGCTAAATCTGACAAAACTACAGATAGGCAACCGGACATAGTTGATGATCACCCAGGCAAATCTAGGTCTTCTTTTGATTCTTGTCACACCTCAGTTATTCTTTATGTTTTCCGATTCTTCCAGATCTGGACTTTTATTGTAAGTTGATGAGCAGGAGCCGAAGCTTGAGTCCTAAAAGGATCCTGAGTAAGAGTATGAGTATTAGTCCCAGGAGGAGTCCGGTCAAGAGTCCAAGTGTAAGTCCAAAGAGCCAGAGTTCAAGTGTTAGTAGAAGCCCTCCTCGCGCCTCTCAAAGGAGTAGAAGCTTCAGCAGGAGCCCTGTTAAGAGTGATAGCAGTAGAAGCCCAGCAAGAGATGTCAGCAGGAGTCCAGTGAAGAGTTGGAGGGGTAGAAGTGCAGTTAAATCCCGGTCTCAAAGAACTAACAGTGATAGTCCTGCATCCCTACCCAGACAAAGTGTTAGCCCAAGCCCTCCTAGAAAAGTATCTAAAAGATCAATGAGCAGAAGCCCTGTGAGAGCTTCAAGAAGCCAAAGCCCTGTTAGATCTTCTAGAAGGAGTGCAAGTAGGAGCTCCGGTAGGGTCACTAATAGGAAAAACATTAGCCAGAGTCCTGTCAGGCCTGTGAGTGGAAATCATCGCAGTTACTCAAGGAGTCGAAGCCCGGTGCGCCGAGCTAGAACTCCTCCATCTGATAGGGATAAGAGCTTGTCTAGAAGTGTTTCACCTGATGGCTCACCCAAGCGCATTAGAAGGGGACGGGGTTTCAGCCAGCGTTACTCTTATGCACGGCGGTACAGAACGCCTTCATTGTCTCCTGTGAGACCATATCGTTATGGAGGTCGAAGTGATCGGGACAGGTACTACATGCAGCAATTATTTTTTCTGTGTCTTGATTTTATAGTCCAATTCGCCAACTGCATGCCTTCTCCCTTTGTAGGTATTCAAGTTATAGAAGGTACTCTCCAAGGCGTTATAGAAGCCCACCAAGAGCAAGAACACCTCCAAGGTATGTGACCCACCTTGCTTAAATTTCTGTTCCTGAGCTGTTGTTTAATATAATTGTGGATATTTTCTAAGACCCTCATTTGAAATTCATATGGTACAAAGTGGTTTGGAAATGGTTAGGATTTGCACTTGCTTTTCGTTCTTTTTCGTTACTGCTTTTCCTGATATGCTTGTGGCTGATTCCTCATCATACTTGTCTGCAGATACAGGAGCAGAAGAACCAGGTCTCCCGTATCACGTAGCCCCCGTCGTGGTCGCCGCTACAGTAGGAGCCGTAGCCCCATCCGGAGCCGCAGTCCAATTCGAAGCCGCTCTCGTTCCCCAGTGGAGGTGGCTGCTCGGGTTGAGAGGCGCAGATCTCCTTCAAGAAGCAGGAGCCCATCAGCTTCAAGGTCCTCAGACTCACAATCTCCAAGGCTGGCGGGCAAGAACAAATCAAGGTCTTCATCAGAAAGTCCGAATGAGAAGAAGGGCCTGGTTTCTTATGGTAATGGTTCCCCAGACTCTGAGTGAAAGTTGACATTGCCGCAGCGGGAGATTTTTTTTCCACCGTTCCTGAAGCTAATGCTCAGTAATTTGGTTATCAGCCATAGCTTAGAATATTAATAATTGGCATGTTTGAGCGTATCTTTTGAGAAATGAATAACTTGGGTACTATGACTATATGAGTATGAGGCTGTGCGATAATGATGTGATATTATTGTAGCGGTTGGAATTTAGTTCTGAGAATGATGCATTGCAGGAATAGTCGTAATTCTATGTCTTTTGTAATTTGAGTTGCTTATATTAGACTCTGCAAGGTACTTTACAGAATGGTCTTTGGTGCTCATGTCCTCGTCTTTAGCAAAGGGTTGGTACTTTTATATGGCAATTGAAAGCAGTCTCCCAAGCTAGACTGATGTGTTCCTTTGAGTGCAATACTAAATTGTGATCTGATCTTTAGTTAACAGCTTAACACAAGCATTGAACAATGTTTTGTTCATTTTTTTTCCGGAGAATATTGAAACTGGATCGCAAAAGCTTCAAACCATTCCTGTGAAACTGTAGTATCAAAGATGCCGTTTGGCGCCTAACGCTTCAACCACCTCAGATTTGTTGACGATTGTTCGCTTCTCCTCTTGTTTGTGGCCAGAACAGATGGAGAGTTCTTGTCCATAACGAGCTAAGCTGCGCCTGTAAATGAAAGGAGCTATGCATTTGGTGGACACTATTAAAATTGTTGTAATACAAACTATGGGAACTATTTGGGGAATTTGCTCAATGTTATAAAAAAAAAAACTCCTAGCTTAAGAGGGTTAAGAACAACTCCAACAAGATAGTCAAATTTGACCGGAGTTGGAAATTTTGAAATTTGACCGTCATACCAAATCTACTCCAACATTACCGTCAAATCATATGTTTTAAAAAAAAATATTTGAAGTATGAGGAGGAAGAGAACACGAATCAGCCATAGAGAAAGAAAAGTGTAAAATCAATAAAATAATAAATGACTCTTTGCTTTGTCAAAGTCAAATTTGACATGAGATCCTAGAATGTCAATTACTCATGTAATTGACTACTTGGTTGGAGATGATTGAATGATGTCAATTATAGTCGTTTATTGTCCAGGTAGAATTTTGACTACATGAACAATAAATCGAGCGCTTAGGCAGAAGAATGAGTGCCCGGGCGGATGTTAGATGTTTTTTTGTTTATATATATATAAAGTCATCCAAACAGGGGCCTTATATTCATAACCCGACCCAAAAACACTAAATTTTGGTAAGAAAAGAAGAGCGAACGAACGCGCGTCACTGTGGCAAACGGGTCGAGCTGACCGTACATATTTTAAGCGGGTCAAAATTGTGCTCGTGATCGTGCCGTGCTCGAGCCGGTTTATTTATTTTTCATAACAATTCAGACCGGTCCATTTGATTGAATATTAAGTCCGACCCAGCTCACGGGCTGAGCTTGGGCCTATATCAGGCAAGCCCTGCCCATAAACATTGTAATTAGAATATTTATTTTTTATAATTATTTAAAATAATAAAAATAAATAAAATTATATAACACAGATAACCTTATTTAAACACAAACGTTGCGGACCGTTTTTTCGGCAACTTGCCACATCTAGTCGCTGGCGTCGCTGCAAATCGGTAACCAGTGGAAAAGTAGAGAGAAAGAAGAAAATGTGGAGGCGAGTGGTGTCTTCTTCGTCGGCGGCTCAGCTCCAAGCCCTAGCCGCATCTCGTTCTCTCACCCGTCGATTTCTTATCTCTTCAGCCTCCACGCCTTCCACCCCAATCTCGCCTCCACCTCCGGTGCCCCTCTCCTCCTCTTTCTTCTTTTCACATTTCAATTGCAGCTCATTGTTCTCTCGATCAGTATACAAACTGCGGATTAGAACGAGTGTGTTGAGATTTTCAATAAAATGAATAATCACAAACTGACATTTCTGAGGTTTGATTATGCATGAAGCTCTTAAAAATGAGGGAGGAAGGTGTTGATTGTGTGGATATGTGTAGGTCTGAAGAAGAAGGTGGAGGATATAATGCCCATTGCTGCGGGTCACGAGCGAGAGGAGCTTCAGGCTGAGCTTGAGGGGAGGGACATTCTTGAGATCGATTATCCAGTTGGTCCTTTTGGTACCAAGGTACACTCCTATTTGGGCTGCATTTTTGTTTTGATCTTGCCTATCATACACAAGTATGCCACATGGCTTTGGCTTTCGTTCTCATAGTACACACTACATATAAATTCCTGTATGCAGTTTGGTTTTAGATCATGTGTCAGTGTGTTTGATTTACGTTATCTTGTGAGTAAGGCTGTTGTGTTTTCTGTGCTGTAGGTTGCACCTGCTCTAGTCAAGTCCTACTTTGTCAAAAGAATAATTGGATGTCCTGGTGTTCAAGGAGGTAGACTCTTCCAGCATGAACTAACATCATTCCGCATCTGCATCTAACTGTAATATGTCTGCAGAGGAAGAGCACGATGTTGTGTGGTTTTGGCTGGAGAAAGGCAAGCCGCATGAATGCCCCGTCTGTTCCCAATATTTCAAGTCTGTATATTAGGATTGTCATTTTGTAGCCATCGATATGCATAGGTCTCTAATTAGTTGTCAATATCCTCCACAGCTGGAAGTTGTTGGCCCAGGAGGTCCTCCAGATGCTCATCATTGATGTAGCTGAGAACTTTTTTGGGGAAATAAGATTAAAGTCATGAGGAGTCAGTATGTTATACTGTGTAGCTTCACTAATTCTTTTGGCGAGTCTTAGTAATTCATAGATCGCTCTGCCAATGTTTGAGTTGGCGATAGTTTTGTTCGTTAGAATAGACAACTAGGTTCTTGCTGGCCTGGTTTATAAAGATGGATCCTATAAACATCAATAATGGATGGCAACTTTCTTCTTGCTTTGGCTGAAATTGATGTCCTTATGTACAATTACCACTGTTTAAGGTATTCTCCAAGTGTTCAACAAGATGAATCATTTTTGAATCCGAAATATGTTACAGCCAATTAGACACTGGCATTACCAATTGGTTCTATGGTTACAAGATAGTCCAGCATAGTATTTCTGAAACATGCTTCTAAACTTTTGTCATGGGACACCCGAAGACCAAATTTTGGAGTTTATTCCAAGAATCCGCAGCAAATGCATTGGAATCATCTACTACATGTTTGTCTTGGCTTGTGTGATCATCTTCTTGGTAAATTCATGACCACGTTTCTAACACCAAAGTCTGTCTAAGCATGGCAACCACTTCTCTGAAACCAGCGCCAGGAGCGATGTCAGCAGTTCGGATTCGTGAGTCTATTAGGGCATGCCTCTCTGATGCTCAGTCAGACTATGATGAGGTTCAGCAGAAAGCTCTTCAGACCTTAGCTTCCATCACCAAGGTGAGTCCCCAAAACAGAAACCTGCTTGCACAAACGGAAGGAGCCATCCCTGTCTTACTTGCCCTCTCAAAATCTCCATCCAGCATCATTCAGATTTTCGCATTGTCCATCCTCTTCAACCTTTCCTTGAATCTTGATCTAAAGCTATCGCTCGCAGATATAGAAACCATTTACCACCTCAATACCATTATCTCTAACCCGACAGAATCTGGCAAGTTAGCTTCCTCTTTGGTCTGCAGTTTAGCTATGCTTGACAAGAACAAAGCCAAGTTTGGTGTAGCAGGCACAATCCAATTACTTGTCAAGGCCATTTCAGGTCCCCGTGGTCCTGCTGCTCATCACGTCCTTAGCTCCCTAGCAGAGCTTGTTCGGTTCCATGGGAACTGCACTGTGGCAGTGAGAGAAGGAGCTGTGCCGGTGCTTCTCCAAGTGGTGGAAAGTAGTCAAAGTACTGATGATGAGGACCTAGCCGGAACATCTCTTCAGGTCCTAGGCCTTCTTGCAAGATTTGATGAAGGGCTGAGTGCTTTGAGCAAAACTGATCAGATTGTGAGTTCAATGGTACAAGTGTTGAAAGGGAAGTGCATGTTGAGCAAGGAAGGTGCAGCTGAACTTCTGCTTCTCCTCTTTGACGAGAGCGAGGGCTGTGTCAGAGATGCTCTGAGGCTTCATGACTTCTCCAGTTTGGTAGCTGATATTTCAGTCAGAGGATCAGCTAGAGCCAGAGAGAAGGCTGCTTTGCTGATGAAGAAGATGATGGATGCTGACATGGATTCTTATGTGGATGGAAACCCCATGTTTTCCCAGTGGTAACTGAACACCTTATTGTTCTAGCTTGTTTTACAGACTCTTTATGATGAATTTTTGCCTGGAAGAAATTAGTTTATTTATATAATTGTCGTTCATGACAATACTCCATACTTTTGTATCAAATATATTCCAGAGTGAAACATGAAGTAATAGTTAAAGTGTCTGTGTATAATCTTTGGCTAAAATGAGTGATCGGTACGGGGTAAAAGCAGCAAGAGCAATCTTGTTGAACAATGCTTCACCCTCGAAAGAGTGTGCTAGATTGATAAGGACATCTAAGCCTCCTTCGAACCAAAACCTGCTAATTTGTAATGGCTGAAACCAAAATCATAAGGGGTCTGACAAGGTTGCTAATCTCAAAAAATTAGTCTTATATAACCAAAATGGTTAGGAATGGGGATGAAACAAGCAATTCCACCAGTGACATTTCGTGTTTCATGTTGAGCACCAGTGACTTGATCAACTCCAGATTACTTGTTACTAGTCTGTTCTGCTTAGATTTCATCTACTCATAATGTCACACAAATATACTATCTGAATCGTCACAAGTCGAGTAATCCAAGAGAAACTATGATGGAGAACTACAAATATGTCGTCAGGACTCAGGAGAGCCACTGTGTACTGTGAATTTTTTTAATTTCATTTCTAACAAAATTAAAAACGGACTCTGAGGCAGTATGATCTTATAAAACTAATTTCTGTATAAATTCATCGAAATAATATTGTGTTCAGTTGCAAAGAAAGAACATAATTGATAGGCTGTGGCTGAATGTACTAATGATTTCTTTTAGAAACGAAAATTACGTAGAAAAAACAGAAGGTGTTCTTTTCTGACTGTATCATTCTCAATCGACCTCAGCAACAGCAGAAACATAACTCAAAGTCCCATTATAACCACGAACCATATGATATATCAAGTCTCTTCATCTCCTTAAACTAAATTACATTAAGCACAATATTCTTTTAACCCATTTTTGCTTTTGCATCTTGCTCAAGAGTTTCTGGACAACTTTTTTTTTTATACAAGTTTCTGGACAACTTTGTCTATATTCAACCCTCTAGTTTTCCGTCGATACTTTTACTTCCTTAACTATACACATAACTTTAATGGAAATGTTAGTTTCATGGGAATCCTATTTTCATAGGAATCTTATTCTAAGAATTGAGAATTCTTTGGTTTGGAAGCAAATTTGCCGACTACCTCATATTTGCCCACTCATACCCACCCACCTAGACTAACACCATGTGTCTTTTTTATTTATTATGGTTAGATTATAGTTATCTCTAAAAAATGAAATTTATTATTGATTTGTTTTAATCTTAAATTTAATAATTATAAATATATATTATATATATAAAGTTTAAGGTTTCGGGTTTCAGGTTTTAGGGTTTAGAGTTTTAGAATTTTTAGAGCTTATGATGATTAAAAAACTATAAACCCTAAACTTTAAACTATACATCCGAAAAATTGTAAGAAAAATTAAACTCTAAAAATTTAGTTAAATGTAAAATTAGAAAAATATTGAATTTATTATTAATAATTTATATGGATAACCATGGTTAATCTAGGACATGTGTCATTTATCTAGGTAGGTGGGCATGAGTATGGTCAAATAAAGGTGATTGATAAATTTTCTTCTTTTTTGTTTGGATACTATTCCCTATAATTTAAAAAATGGTTAAAATTGTATGTAAAAGATTGAGAATTGAAGATTAATGACACCTCTTTTTCATAGAAAATAAACAGGGAAACAAACTTCAAATTTCCCTTATCTTTTCCCATACAATTTGCACTTTCATAGAAATTTCACCCCAAACAGGATAAAGAATATCAAATTTCTGAAATTTAATTAAATTCTTCATTGTTTTCCTCTATCCAAACACAACATTAGGAAAGAAGGTTGCAATCCTAACTAATCTATCAAACCAATTTATCATATATTGTTGGATACATTCCAAAGTGCAGCATGTATTACTTGTTTGATACCTTTCAATTGTACAAACTAGACTTTGTTTGTCTTCTGGTGTTAGTAGTTTACCCCAAAATGTGATAGCTTTGGAGCTCCTTATGTCTTCCTGTCAAAGACAAGCTTCCATATTTTCTCTAATCCCTTCTGCATCTTACCTCATCCTTTCAAAATTCCATTACCAATATTGTATTCATGATTCTTTTCACCATTTTCTATGATGTGCTGCACAAATATGATTTGGAAGATATATACCTATTCGGCTGAAGATATATGATCCATGAATAACAAGTTAAGATTAAATGGTTGGAATACCCGCCAAAAGGTCCAGAACTATGTGTAATACAGTAGCAGTTGGTTGCCTAAGACAGAAACAACACATAGGAAGATCATAAATGGCAAATAATAACAAATACGTTGCAGCAAAGTGACAGCTTTTCGTGAGAATCAAAACCAAATCAACTAACATAAAAGCTTGATTGATGGGTGCTTGAGTCCACCACCATATCAAGCATTGCTTAGTTTGCAGTGCAAGTCAAGTTAGAGAAAAAAATGAGTAACACCACCTTTGCTCTTCCTCCTGGCCTCGCGTTCGATGAGGCCAGTCCAGATTGGATGAGCAAAGCTGACAACGCATGGCAACTGACTGCTGCAACTCTGGTTGGCATGCAAAGTGTTCCTGGCCTCATAATTCTATATGGTGGTGCGGTGAAGAAGAAATGGGCTGTGAACTCAGCTTTCATGGCATTCTATGCTTTTGCATGTGTTCTTGTGTGTTGGGTTGGTTGGGGATATCATATGTCTTTTGGGAGTCCACTCTTCTCATCAGCTCCATTTTGGGGGAAGGCAAATGTTGCATTGGAACAAAAGTTTCTTTTTGAACCAGCCTTTCTTGGGAAGTTTCCAAATGCCACAATGGTGTACTTTCAGTTTGTGTTTGCAGCAATCACTTTGATTTTGATTGCTGGAGCTCTTTTGGGAAGGATGAACTTTTATGCTTGGATGTTGTTTGTGCCACTCTGGATGACATTTTCATACACCATTGGAGCATATAGTATTTGGAGTCCAAAAGGGTGGCTTGCCTTGAAAGGAATTATTGATTATTCTGGTGGTTATGTCATCCATCTCTCTTCTGGAGTTGCTGGTTTCACAGCAGCCTACTGGGTAGGAGAAATTTTTTTTTTTTTTTACATTCATCTTTCTGTTTTTAGATTTTTTTTATATCTATTTCAAAATTAAAACTAACTTCAACCAAAACCACTTCCACCTCAAACTTTGAAGAGGGGTTTTCTCCCTCCAACAGACAAAACAGAATTGAAAACCTGCTTGCTTCAACTACCTAAACCGTTAGAGCTAATAATCTTACACACTACTTTTGCAACAAAGTTAAAATGTAAAAAAGGTTTCAGTGTCACCCTATTTTCTGTGTCACTAATCCACTTCTGGTATTTTACAATGAGTTTCTAGAAATTTGATTTCAGATTGCTCCTCTCTCTAGTAGTCAATTAGTACTAGACCCTCTAGCCTTATTGTTGAGCAACATGAACAGTTTTTGGTGCATTTGATGGCAGGTCGGTCCGCGTTCAACCAAGGACAGGGAAAGATTCCCCCCAAACAACATTCTTCTCATGATGACTGGAGCAGGGTTGCTCTGGATGGGATGGACAGGATTCAATGGAGGAGACCCTTATGTAGTCAGTATGGATGCTTCATTGGCCGTCTTGAACACTCATGTCTGCACTGCTACTAGCTTGCTCACTTGGCTAGCACTTGATGTCATCTTTTTCCGAAAGCCTTCTGTCATCGGAGCAGTTCAAGGCATGATCACTGGTTTGGTTTGCATCACCCCAGCTGCTGGTAAGTACTAATCACTAAGAGCTACAAAAACCAGCATAAATGTCTAAGGTTCTAAGCATTAAGATATTAGTACCAATGGTTATATCTTATATGCATCGTCTGCTAACAGTTACCGAACAGCTTAAGCTTAACATATCAGAGCTGGACTGAAATATTTACACTATCTTAACGTTTAACATCATGTAGGAGTTGTGCAAGGATGGGCTGCTATAATAATGGGGATTCTCTCCGGCTCAATCCCTTGGTACACAATGATGGTTGTCCATAAGAAATCTACTCTTCTTCAGAAAGTTGATGACACAATGGCTGTCCTACACACTCATGCCATTGCCGGAGCCCTTGGTGGACTCCTCACTGGTTGCTTTGCCCATCCAAAGCTCAATGACTTGTTCTATGGCTCCTATGGAACATATGTTGGTCTATTTTATGGTATTGACATGCGAAAGTACAAGGCTGGAGTTCGTCAAATAGGTATTCAACTTCTCGGGGTGCTCTTTATTGTCACACTTAATGTTGTGGTGACAAGCCTTGTATGCCTTTTGGTCCAACTCATTGTGCCTCTGAGAATGTCTGAAGAGGATATGGAGATTGGTGATGAAGCAGCTCATGGTGAAGAGGCTTATGCTATCTGGGGTCAAGGCGAAAAGCTTGACAATTCAAGGCATGGAGGATATGATATTGAATCATACACGAAGGGTGTAAAGTCTGCTGGAAATATTGAGATGGAATAAGGCCATCTACATTAGTGTCCTAGATGGTAATAAGCTCAAAGGAATTTGGGGGATAAAAGCTTTAACGCGTTTAGGTGAGCCAAGAACTTTGCACAATTTTCATTGAAATAATGTCTTAATACTGTAATTGAAATATCATCAAAGAAGAATTGACCTTTTATGATTATGCATGACAGTGCCTAGTAATGTTAGTCTTACTCTACTTTCTGAAGTTAAACTGAAATTGAGTATTTGCAATTACAGTATTTAAACCAAATAGCCAGAAAGAACATGTAACGACCCCAAAATTTCGAGCCTAAAAACTCAAAATCTCAAAGTCGTTAGAACACCAAAAACAATCTCAATGAAAATGAAATCATTTAACGTGCACAGCGGATCATCTCTGAGTTCCAAATACAACTCAGTCAAACCGATTATTACAAACCAAATTTATAATTCGACATTACATATGATGGAAAATGTAATAATCCTCACAAATAAAATCACTCCAATTCTCACACACAAAATCCACGCTAGAAATCTCACCACGAACGGACACGTACGACTTCAAATCTCCGGAGTCGTCACTCGATCTCCACTAATCAGTACCTGCGGAATTATCCCCTACACCATTGAATTGGTGCACCGGGATTGTAAACACAAACCCGGTAAGCTTATAGCTCGTATGAGTAAAATGACAATACAGTTCGCATATCAATATATACGAAAAATCACAATCAACAAATATAAATGCCCTCATGAGTCAATGGACGGCCCATCAGGTTGTCCCAAAGAAATATGAAAATAAAACGCTCATGAGAAATTAAGTAACCCTTCTGGTTACCCAAATGCATTTATAATACGGGTACCAAGAACGCTGGTACACATCTGTTACCCCTCTCGTAATACACCGCTGATATTGGATAGCCACCCGCTACCCAACATCCAAAACAATCTGAGTACCCATGAGCAGATAACCACCCGTTACCTCACATGCAGTACTACGCTAATATTGGGTAACCACCCGCTACCCAACATCCAAAACAATCTGAGTACTCATGAGTAGATAACCACCTGTTACCTCACATGAAGTACTATGCTGATATTGGGTAACCACCCGCTACCCAACATCCAAAACAATCTGAGTACTCATGAGTAGATAACCACCCGTTACCTCACATGAAGTACTATGGCTGACAGACTAGAGCTCTAACTGTATCGTAACTTTCGCTCGGCCAAAGGCTAGGTTCCGACTTGCCAAACACGTACAATAATCTCACATCATATTGTACCAAATCATGTCCGAAGACAAATCAACATTTTAACAATCTCAATGTTAAAATCACGTACAATAATCTCACATCATATTGTACAAATCAAAATCACATGCTCGATATATAAATCTCGTCATCAAAATGACATAAAACACGATAAAATCATAACAGTATATTATATAGCAAACTATATATATATGTACATATTTACCATTTATACAATATATATAATCCATTATATCATATACATGTCATATTTCATAACACGTCCGAAGACAAAACTCATTCGAAAACAAAACTCGTCCGAAGACAAAACGTTTTAACAAACACCATGTTAAAACCACGTACAATAATCACACCTCATATTGTATAAATTAAATCTCATGCTCAATATTTAATTCTCGTCATCGAAATGACAAATCCCAATGAATTTATAACAGTATATAATATAGCAAACTATATATATGTACTTATTACCATTTATACAATATATATATAATCCACTATATCGTATACATGTCGTAATTCAATATTAAAAACTCTTGTAAAATCTTGAATCTCCGCAAGGGTAGATTCATAAATATGTGAGATTTTACTCACCTTATTGACTTGAGCGTAATTCCACAATTCCCGATGATAATTCATTTTCCTGATTTAACGATCACCTTGAAAAGATAAGAAAAGAATTTAGAATCGTTTCGTAAACCTTTAAATGCCGAAACAGTAATAATCGGTTACTGTTCAGCAATTTTCGGTTTTACGAAGTTACTGTTCAGTGTTACTGTTCACTGGTACTATTCACGGTTACTGTACAAATACTCAAATAATACGTATTTCTGTACGTATAAGTACTATATACGTATTTCTGTACGTATAAATATTATATACGTATTTCTGTACGTATAAGTACTATATACGTATTTCTGTACGTATAAATATTATATACGTATTTCTGTACGTATAAATATTATATACGTATTTATGTACGTATAAATATTATATACGTATTTCTGTACGTATACGTACTGTTTAAATGTAAATACTATCTCAGTAAATAAAATTTACTAAATTACCCTTTTACAAATTACTTTTTACATTTACTGAAAGTAATTTATATTTACATTTACCGTAGTAAATAAAATTTACATTTACATTTAAGTAAATTACCAAAATACCTTTCTCGGAATCACTGTTCACGCGCCGCCGCACGTGGCGGCGCGTGGGGTACACGCGCCACCGCCGGCAGGCTGCGCGTGGGGCTCACTCGCCAACGCCAACCAAGGCGCGTGTGATGCCACCGCCGTGCCCAAACTCTCCCCCTCCTCCCCCTCTTTCTTTCTACGGCCTCCGACTACCCATAGGCTATCCCTAGCACCCTCACGCGCCGCCTCTAGGCGGCGGTAACCCTCTCCCCCATCCCACATCAAACTCCCACAAATCCATTCAAAAACCCAACAACATCATCACCACAACTCGATTCATTCATCCCTTACCTTGATTGAGCCGTGGGGAGCGCCGGAGTAGCTTGGCAGCGGCGGAGGGAATCTGCAGAAACTTTGCTGCGTCCTTGCGATCTCACGACGGCGAGGCACGAGCTAGTGGGCTGGAGGATGGCTGAGGGAGTCCTTGCGGCGACGTAGAGTGGGGCAGTGCACGTCACGGCGGCTCGGAGACGGCGAATCGAAGAGGAGGATTTCGGAGAAGGAGAAGAGAAGAAAATCGGGGAGAGAGAGAGTTGAGAGCGGCGGAAATGAAGAGAGAGAGAAGGGTTTCCTGAAATGGAAACCCTAATCACAAAAATGCCCTTTTATACTCGTTTTCAAAATCGGAAACTAACTTCCGACGTTAATAACTTTCACCTCCGACGTCCGATTCGGACGCGTCACATGTCCACGCACTCGTATCGCCGAGCTCTACAACTTTTGTGAAGAAAGTTTCCGCAACCGAGCGACGGAATAAAAGTCGATAATTCCGTTCGGAAACGTAACGTTTTTCTTATTAAACGTTCCGAAAACGTTTCCGTTTTTCGTTTCAAAGTATCGCAAACAATCAATTTCATTTAAACTGAAATTCATGTCTTTATAGAACTCAATTAATTCAAATAATGTGTTTGAAATTTAGGGTTATTACAGAACAAGTTTTATAAGCCTAAAAAAGGAACTGGCCTGGCTAGGCAGAAAAGCAGCTAGCAAAGGGAACAGAATCAACATATAGACCTAGCAAGAAACAAATCAAAATACCAAACAAGTAATAAGACACAAATGAAGCAGCTATATCAGTAAAATTAAAACATAAGGTCAAGGATCTCCATCAGCAGTAAGGAGGAAAAATCAAAGTGAAAACTTATACACAACAGTAAGTAAAGAAAAACTAAATGATCATATGATAACTCGCTTTTATAAAGTGATCTGAAGTTCACATTCAAAACTAATTGACAATAGATAGAAAGATCCAAATTCTTATAAATCCACATACAAAGTCTCAATTTTCAACTTGCAATGTATATTCTCAATAATGTGTACTTCTGCAACTTGCTCAAGCAGCACCCGCATGTTCAAATGTGCTTGTACTTTTCTATGATGGCTTTCACAAACTGGCATTTGGCACATGAATACGAGGATTTTTGGATCCTATGTTGGATACCCAAGTTTTTCCCTCGTTTTTCTTTGTTTAAACCTAATATTAAGAAGGAGAATAAAAATAGCACTCCATACATTACAGTACACTGTACACTGTTCTAGTGTGTTTTTTTATTACATTATAGTAGGCCACTAGGATAAAAACCAGAAAATAAAAGGGACTGCCAGAGAAATCAGAGAAGAGTGGTTCTATTTGCACATCAAAATTTACTATATATACCTCCGTAAATTTTTGTATGATTTTCATTACTATTTTATCCTTCCAACTATTCAATTAAAAAAAACTCAACGTACGTACATTTCATTTTATATTTTTATTCTTCTTCTTCCCTCTTCACTAGAAGATTTCTTCATAGATCCTTTTTAATTTCTCTTAAACACCCAGGTCGAAGTTCCAAAACTAATGAATATGTCATATATTTTCAATTGGTTTTGTGCTTATAGTTGCTGATAATTTTATTTGTTTTGTTTTAGTGAGATCTATCTGACCTTGATTTCTTGTTGTTGCTTTTCAAGGGTTTATGCTGTTGGAGATTTGGCGATGTTTACCAAGATGGAAGCTACTGTTGGTGTCTACATTGTTGGCTGAGTAGGACGATATATTTTGCACTCAGATTGGAGAAACTTGACCGATATGTCTTCATTGGAATGAAAAAAACATTTGGGTTGATTTGTTGTTGCTTGGACGAATCCAATATGATTTACTGGGTGAATGCTGATATATAGAGATATATACAATAGATGGAAAAGTGTGAAAAAAATTGAAGATATGAGATTCAGACTCAACGCCAAAGCAAAGAATATGCAACAATAACAAAATGGGCAAAATTGACAATTTGTGAGAAAAATAAAGATAGTGAGGTACACTTGGTAAAAATGGAGGTGCATCTAGAATCCCCATCAGAGAATCCATTTGCCGTTAAACCCTATAAAACCAGGTCTTGGAACTTGAATTAGACTAGTGGAGAACAGGTGGAATGTTTCAAGGATATAATTACTAGTATAATACCCGACAAGCAGAAATTGTATTCCTAAGAATCATTTAACTTTTGTCTAATCTCCATTTTGAGCCGTTCTTAAGCATTGATTACAATATTGAAGTGCTTACTAGATTAAATTAGAAAGGAATCAGCATATGGTGTTTGTATGCTTATTAGGCTAGAAATTAGTGAAAACTCTGTTCAAAGTACCATCCCATGTTTATTCTTAGGGAAAATTTTAAGAACGGTACATCAACTTTCTTTTATTAATAATTAAGCTTAACTTTCTCAAATAACACATTAGTACATGAAGTATCGATTCGATGTGTACATGACATTAACTCTTAACAGTGTTAAATGGAGGGTAAACTAGTATTTTGACTAATAATCTCATCATATTTAAGAGAATTCTACACGACATGTCAAACACCTTTCTCTTCTCTTCACTTTCAAACATGAATCTTCTCGTGAGCTTCATCTAGAAACTAGATATTGGAGAGAAAAACTTAAGGAAGAGAAGAAAACAAATTTGTGTAAAAGATTTAATTTAAAAAACTGTTAAGCTTAAAATTAAAATACTGGAGTTCTTTTCGATTTGATGGAGGTCCACAACCATATCCAGGCATGAAAAACATACTTTAGTTTTTCTGCTCCTTCCTTTTTTGTGGGTTTGTCTCTATACAGTATGCGGCATGCAAGATGATTTTTTTTTTTAGAATCTTTGAAAGTTTCATTGCAAAATTTGAGTTCTGAAATCTGAAGGGTGAGTATATATATTGTCATAGAACTGCGCGCTGCATATAATTTTCTGATGGGAAAATAATGTGGGTGGTTAATTGTGGTTTTGGAGGGAATTAAGAATAGAATGTAGGCTTGAAAAGTTTGAAGGACTTGTTTGTTTTGGAGGGAATTAATAAGATCAGGAGGAAAAAAGTTGTAAAAGTTTGAAAGACTAACTTATCTCTGAAAATATGAGATTTAACGAAAAATTTAATGGAGGAGTTAACGTCATGTACATAAATGATACCAAGAATGATACTTAAGTACTAACGCATTATTTTTAAAAGTTGAGAAACTTAAATTATTAGTGGAGCAAAGTTGACGTACCATTCTTAATATTTTTCCTTATTCTTAATGCAAAGATGATTGTGAACTAGTCAGTTTTGGGTATGAACAAACATTTCCTATAGAATATAGCATATTCTCCTTTGAATGTGGTGGGGAAGTAACAAAGAGTTGAAAACTTGAAAGCAACTCCTTAAGGTCATATGAAACCAAATCACAGAGTCTTTTAGGCCATTCTAAATTCTAAATGCATGTAATTGGATTAAGACTCTTGAATCACAACTGAAAAAACGCTAATGTAGCAAAAAGCAATAAACAAACACACAATCTTGATGATTTGTTTTTTCAAAAATAAAAAAGATTAAAGAAAGATTGTGCGCTTATTAAGAGTTTTTTTTTATATTTTTATTCCGTTGTGATGATTTAAATTTCAAATCTTTCATTTACTATTTTCATCACATTATTGTTCAAAATCACTTCAGAATATTATTGTTCAAAATGAAATGAGTGAAGTTGAAGTATCGACATGAAATACAATGAATGACACATGAGTTGAAGATTTGCCACTTCATAGAATCATCACAATTGTGAATACAGATGCCTGTAGCTAAATGATGACGCATGGGAGGGTTGGCATCATATATTGTTTGAACATAATGCAGTTGTGGAACTTCTTGAATTCACTATATTGTCCCCAACATCCGCAAAGGACATTCCTAGAGTTGGTAACATTACTGTTCTAAGTTCGTAGTGTAAAACATCACAGTGCTCTAAGATTTTTCAGATAGATGAAAATGGCAAGCAAGAGAATTTCTCCCTTTGGATATTTTCTTACAAAAGTTTTTACATTTTCCATAAAAAGGTTTAAACATTTTTACCATAGTGTACAGTAGTAGGTTAAAAAACAAGAAGGGCATTTTGGTCTGGGAAAGAAAGCCTGCAAGAAAATGATTAGTTTTCAGACCTTCTGACTTCTCCAGCCAAAAAAAGAAATAGAAATAGAAAAAGAAAAGAAAAAAAAGGAAAGAGCTTGAGGTTTTGTGGGTGGGTTCTGTGAAGTATGAACAAACCACAGAAAACAAGTGAGACTGAGAGTTGGAGAAAGTTGTGTGAAGCAGAAAAAGGCAAAACACAACACAGAGAGAGTAAGAGAGAGAAGAAAGACAAAAGCCCATATTCTTTTGAGTTTCTATTCCATACCAGGTTGGTACTAAAAGCTTAAACCCTCCCACTTCCGTTTCTCACTGGCAATATTCAATATTTTATACTTTTCCAGATCTTTTATATGTGCCTGAAATTTTCAATACCTCATAAAAAGATAAACTCTTTCTCAAACAATGCATTGTTTCCTTTGGAGGAAAAAATGGTTTCTTTGCAGAGAAAGATATATAATTTGTGATTGTATTCTGGGGTTGCTGTAGTTGAACTGCTTTACTTTACCTATTGGAGGCCACTAATATAGATTCTCAATTCCAGTCGTTGTGTGCGCATTGCAAACTCAAACTCTATCTTGGTTAAGTTTCTGCATTAGTTTGAGTTGGTATTAATGTGCCTTATGTGCTTATAAAGATTCCTAGCTTTTTCTGGGTGCCCTTCCCTTTCTGATAATCTTTTTTTTAAGGAGCTGTGTGCTAGATGTGACTTGTGCAGATTTATTGGCTTTATTACATTTTCATTACCACTCCCCACAGGGGTATAAATAGGTGTAGCCAATACTATTACTTTTCAATTGCAGGAAGTCATCTTGGGTGTGAATATCGGATATTGGGTGATCAAAGAGAATGAGCTACAATAATCCCAACACTGGTTCTGGTTAGTCATTGTTCAGTGCTGGTGTCTATGTTGCTTAGTTTATATTTATATAGAGTGTAAAGCTTTTTCTAAAGACTTCTTGCTTTGGTTCATGCTGGTGTCTTGGTAATTAAGTAGCTTAATGATTGTTGGTTTTGAATATTTGTTAGTTCAACTTGTTAGGTAGTAGAACTGGGAGATTGGAGTTTGGGAGGACCCATGTGGTCAGGCCAAAAGGAACTCACCAAGCAACTATAGTTTGGCTGCATGGCCTTGGTGATAAGGGATCAAGGTATTGCTATTCTTTTATCATATACGTTTGAAGATCTTTGTGCCGGTCACCATTGTCATTGTAGTATTGTACTTAGGTGAAACTTGTTCTTAACAAATTGATCAGGAGAACTGAAATTCATAGTATGATAATTGTACCTTGTCATGTCAAGTTCACGGTAGCAATACAGCTCTCATGTTTTACTCCCCTTGATTTTGTGGACGTCCATGTTTCAATAGTTATGACGGTGGAGTTATTAGCCCCCTTTGAGGATACGAGTTGTTTCCCTTCCCTTTTAAATGAGTATGACTGCAAGAGTAGGGAAGTTTTTTTTTTCTTTAACATGAAAAGTAAGATGGAGAAATGAAGAATGTCAAGGTTTTTGTCGTGTTATGGATAGGTCTGTTATTCAACTAGTCTTTTAGCCCTTTGCATTTGGAAGATTCTAACTCTAATTGAATGCGGATGCTACTGCCGTGAACCAAAGAAACAATTTCATAAATGTCCCTGTGATTCCTCTTTTGACATTCAAAGTCATGTTGGGGAGGTCTTGAATCAAGCATTTGAATATTCAGAGTCAACAATAGGGGACCATTTCATCACTAGCTTAGTTCCCCTTAGTTTTATCAATTTGAAACATATGGTTGGACAGAAATGTTGTGTTCTTCCAGATTTTTTTTTATGCTCAGTTGACAAGATAAATTAACCAGTAGTGGTCCTAAGCTCGATTTTCCACTTGGTTCTTTGTTTTGCAGTTGGTCCCAGCTCTTGGAAACCCTTCCTCTTCCAAATGTAAGGATAGTCATTTTAAGCTATAGTTTACTATCGTACTCATGCTTATGATTCTACCTGCACAATTAATCTTCTAATTAAGAGACTATAGTGCTAATTGTTTACATAAGTCACTGTCTAACTTACAGATCAAGTGGATATGCCCTACTGCTCCATCTCGGCCAGTAGCATTATTTGGTGGATTTCCTTGCACTGCTTGTAAGATTTATTGTTGTGGACCTATTCCCTTTGCTGAAAATCACCATCAAATTAAGGTGGTGTGAGTTTTAGGCATTTGGTTTATGATTATAATTTTTGTTGCTTATATCTTCAAGCTGATCTGTTTAAATGGTTCATGACAGGGTTTGACATGGGGGACATTTCAGAAGATGGTCCTGATGACATGGAGGGGTTAGATGCCTCAGCAGCGCATGTAGCCAACCTCTTGTCCACAGAGCCATCTAATAGTATGTTCCTTTATTGAAAGATTTCTGAACTCTTAAATCTGAGTTGTATTTTTCTGTTGCAAATGTTTTCAGCAAGTGTTCCTTTTTTTTTCAACAATGATTAGCGAAAGTGTTTAATACAGGATAAATTAGGGCCTGGTATTGTTTGATAGTGTGTAAAGAGGTATAAAGAGTTTTGGGCTAAAGGGTTCGGGATTCATGCAATTTCTACTTTTTAAATAAAAGGATTCAATTCAAAAGTGAAAATTCTCTGTGATTGGTACCTTTGCTTGTGCTCCACTGAATTGAAGTTATTTGCTTATTTCATTTATGCCTCTATTCAGTTTTCATGACTCATAATCTACTATAATAACTAATATTATGATCAATTAATGCTCCCTGTTATCTGTCGTCTTTTCTCATCAGGTATAGTGAACTTATTTTCCGTTCATGTAACTAATAGAAATTATAGTTAATGCTTCCTTTATACTCAATGCTCCGTTTTATCTGTAAATACAACATCAGACAACTTTAATTTTCATTTCATAATTGCGGCCTTCTGTGAATTGATTGACAGAACTCTCATTTGATCTTCAATATTGCTATAGAAATACCTAATTCTGTCAAGGTGTCAAGACTAGCAGATATATGAAATCCATAGTTCTTTTACAGCTAATTAGAAGAAAGATA
Organism: Argentina anserina; assembly: GCF_933775445.1. Classification (NCBI taxonomy): domain Eukaryota; kingdom Viridiplantae; phylum Streptophyta; class Magnoliopsida; order Rosales; family Rosaceae; genus Argentina; species Argentina anserina. Next base: position 24,185,338 of record NC_065873.1, on the reverse strand, counting down.
ATTGGTGATTCTGCATTGAAGTTGTGAATCACAGTATTCTTTCGAAAACATTGACTATGTAGGTGTTATTGACGTGATTTTTTTTATAGGAATTGTAGATGCTTTATATATTTGCTTAAGTAAATTGTGCTCTTTTGAACAGTAAAACTAGGTGTTGGAGGCTTCAGCATGGGTGCTGCAACTGCCCTTTACTCTGCCACATGTCGTGTTTTAGGACAATATGGAAATGGAAACCCATATCCAGTTAACCTTAGTGCAATTGTTGCTCTAAGTGGCTGGCTGCCATGTTCAAGGTTTAGCTTCTATCATGTGTGCACTGATATGGATTTGTTCATATGCACATCACATAACCCCCGCCACACACATCTATTGTTAATAATCATTCAACTCATGTCAGCAGCTATATTTCTTATAGGACCTTAAGGAACCGGATGGAGGGGTCATGCGAGGCTTCAAGGCATGCGGCATCTTTGCCCATTTTGCTGTGTCATGGCACAGGTAATCAAATTTTCTCATGTCCAGTATGATAATACACTTCTTCAGAAGTATGTTTGGAAACAGCGACACACTGTTACATTGTTTGTTTGGTTGATTATATTTATATTTTGCAATTTTAGAAACAAAAGGTATACGAAACACAGTTTAGTTAATCTGATGTTTTGGTTCTTCATTGCAGGTGATGACGTGGTTGCACATAAACACGGAGAGAAATCTGCACAAACCTTAAGTGCAGCTGGATTTCGAAATCTCATGTTTAGAACATACAATGGGTACGTGATTCTGTCATAAAGTTTCTTTATATTTTGTTCCTTTTTTTTTTTATAAATCCTACATTTGGCAATGCAGTCTAGGTCATTACACCATCCCTGAGGAAACCGATGAACTTTGTACTTGGCTGACTGTAAGTTTGGGGCTTCAGGGATCCCGATCGTACTAGTCAAAAAGCAATAAATGGTGAATGGTGAGATAGTATGCAAGGGGTTTACAAATATGGATCGGTTTATAGACAAAAAGGGACATGAAGAGGGCATACCGGCTAGAGTAGATGGTGGTTTGGGGATACATATATGTTAGTGGCAGTGTTCTTGATCGCTCTCTTTATTTTTCTTTTGCAAAATAATGTCTCAGCTATTGCAGTCGGGGGTGGGGGGAAATATGGTTCTCTTTGTTCACATTCACAGATATTTGTTGTTTTATAATGAAGTGTTTTTCACTGGCCAGAAAGAGAGATGATAATGAAGTGTTTTGTATTACTTCTCTAGTATTTATGTTATTCACTGTTCCAATTCATATCATATCAGTTCAAACACGATTACATGAACAAAAATAAATAAATCATTTGAACTGTGGAAACCGTAACAATGGCTGTGGTTCTCGTGTGATTGTAATCGGTGGTATACTTTCTACATTTCTAGCTATGAATGCGCTTATGATTCTGGACTTTCATGCTTGGGTGATGTACCACTATGGCTATCTCGAATAGTAAACCGTATCAACTGTGGATAAATCTGCTACTACTGTACTCCATATAAAGCGTCCCTAACTAGTGTATTGGAAAGTTGACCAGTGTTGGCAACAAGAAAAGGGCAGTACGCTTGGAGGCTGACGTTCGACATCAACAGTGTTCGCGTCTGCTGCCTAATAAGCTTTATGCTTTCGGCAACACCGTCTTTCTTCTCCGATATGCTGGCACTGCTCGGTGCTGTCGGCTGCTGACTGACCTAAAGTAGCTAGTATATCTGTATAAATCTGACTTGTATTCAATACAACTCTCTCAATAGTACTGGTATAACTCACTAGTATTTATATTTTTTATGACCAAAAAAGTAAAGAAACCGGCCATTGGAGAATTTTCCAATAATAATGACAAGGATTGAATTCATCCTCTAAAAGTTAAGAGTAAATATGTCAATGTAGGTATTTTTGTAGATTCAATTGAACAGTTGAGCAATGGAGGATTCAAATTAACAACGAAATGCAAACTATAATCATGAGGAAAAACATGAAGAAATGACTGCAAATAATGATGCAGTTATACTGTTTCCATTACAGAAACAAAGCCACATGGTACAGTAGTTAACTGTGAAAATCATACACGTAAGGAAAAGTTGTATACTTCAGACATTTGAGGATGTCACCATATTCGAACCTGACAACATTCGAACCACAGACCAATGTCTGGAAAAATCTTCTTTCTCAGCCTAAGTGCAACTATCAAAGACCATGGTTATCTGGAACAAGTAATATGCCAAAGGATTAGTAATGAAGCTTTAGTACTCTACTTTTAATAGCAAGTTGAGGAGCTGTAATGTCTCACCATGAATTCCAGTAGTCCCAATATTTCTTTTAATCCTTGTCTTGAAGGGGATCACTTATGTTCTGAATAGTTCTACCTTTTGAACCAATACAAGGGGTAAGAGGTGGAAAAGAAGGCACAGCCCTCAGTATGAACTTGCGACCACTTCTCAAGCTCCCTGAAGTGCTTGTACCAAGCTCAAGATTGAGGCTATGAGGAGGAGAAACACGCTTCTTATTTGGGGAACTCACTTTCACTGACTTAATGGGGTTTGAAGTGTCCTTCAATATCTCAGGTGTATCATCTTGCAAAACATCATGATGCCCCTTCTCAGAGTCAAAGCCCTGGAATGATTTCATCTCACCTAATGGATGCATCGGAGTGACTGGTGAACTACGCGAATGAAGAGAAATCCCTGACAGGCAGTGACTTGTGTCCATATGATTATCACTCTTCTCCGAGTTTCTCTGAGGAGATCTCGTTGATTTTTCGTAATGTGATATGATGGTAAGAGCAGATCGAGAGGATGAACAGCATATTGCCGGAAGGACCCTGGATTTTGATAAGTTATGTTTATCACTGAAAAAAAAAAGTATGTATCAAGAAATGAATAAGCAGGGATCAAACTATGAGATAGCATGTCAAGGTTACTGGGACTTCAAGATCTAGAATCTTACTCAAACCATTGCAATGATGGTGTCAACGGAGTGAGTTTGGGTGAATGAGCTGAATCTTTCCTTGTAGCCACAGTTTGCAGCTTCTTATCAAATATGCTTTCCCTTGTTTCCGTACCATCTTTTCCGGTGATCACTTCTCCAGCCACACCAGAATCCGCCTCAACAGACTCTATAACATATAAGCTTATGTTAGAAAAAAGATTAACTGATGTCAGGGGGTAAGAACACATTATGTAATGTTATTCCAAGAAATGCTACAAAGATTGAGTAGCTTCTTCCACCCAATACTGTGAAAGCATCCAACTTCACAGAATACTAATCTTTGTAGTGAAAAAAGCTAAATGGGAAGTGCCAGTAGTATCACCCTAAAATATAAGATAAACATCATAAACTACATAATATGGGATAATTTCCTATTCTGATAGTCTTGTGTGCTATGTTAACTAGATAGTGGTATTGGAAGATTGAGAGGAATCATGTCCGAAAGTGTGGTCCTGATTGCTGTTGATGAGTTAACGCAATAGCATACCAGAATATCTGGCAAGAAAATATTACTATAAGTTAACGCAATAGCATACCAGACTATCTGGCAAGAAAATGCTACTATTGAATATTACGCAAGTGCAAAGAATAAAATTAAAAATTTGTTGCACAAAAGTTGGAAGCATATTCTATTAGTGAAGAGGCTTACCTCCCCTCTTTCCGTAAGTGTTTTGACATCCTTCACACCGGCATCCATAGGAGCATCCTACATTAGCCTTCAAGAAAACACAGTTTGAGAATTTAGGATGAATTGAAATTAGCAAGATAGCAATAGTCAGCATAGAAATACAGAAACAATATTCAAGACCTGGTAACATTCACAATATTTTTTCAGACACATTGACTTTTTGCAATTGCACCCTCTTTTATGTCTGGCCGAGGCTGGTGTGACTTGTTTTTCGTCTTCCTGTCGTAGACACTCAAAAATAAATACTAAAAAATTTATTAATTCATAATTTAAAAATTTGATATAAAAGATACACTTACATGCTCTACAATCTTGGGAGCAAATGCAAGAGGGTTACGCAATTCTATTTTTTGTCTTGTCTCAAGAACCATATCTTCATACTGGGGTCTGTTAAAGCACTCTTGGCAAGCACAAGTTGTATCACAATAGATTCCAGCAGAAAAACAATCACAATAACTGCAAAAAGAGAAAAGAAGTGTATTACCAAGTGACATATATGTGCACTGCACTCATAGATTTTATTGGAAAAAGGTGGATTAACCTACAGTTTCAAGCATTTGGTCTTTTTGCATTTGCAGCGCTTACAGCCATCACTATCAATAGTTTTTGCCGCTCTTTTCCTGGAGACTCACAAACTAAAAGATGTTAATACCACAGATGAAAACAAAGAAAGAATTGTGCGACACCATACAAAAGAACATGACACAAACCTCTTTATGTATGGGCTAGATTGGTCGCACTCTTCGTTACTGTCTATACTGCGAGAATCAGATATCCTAACCTCATGCATAGACCCATGATGCTCATATTCCACAGAGTGGGGAGACTGGGTAGTAGCTGAACTTGCAGGAACTGAAGTCTCAGTTTCCTTCCTCCAATCTACTGCACCAACAGAATCTCTCTCAACCACATTCAATGAATTGGGACAGCGCCTTACACTAATAGATGCTGAGTTCATAACTTGCACACCAGTGTAGCGGTCTGCTAATCTTATGGTTTTTGCACCACTAACCACTGATGCAGCATTGACAATACTGTTTAGATGCAAGCCAATACCTGATGGCTTACAAACAGTTAAACAAGATTTTCCAGTACCCCGAGGTGGTAATGAAGTTTCCATTTGTCTCTTCGTAGAAGTTTCACTTAAGTTCACATGAGATGTTTCCACTATCTCAGATTCTACATTGCTGGTAGGTGGTTCTGAATTGCTAACCTCATTCGAAAGACTCAAAGACCTATCCCCTTCGGTACTAGCGTGAGGAACCTCTTCAAACCTAAGGCAACGTCTCTGCATGCCATATTGGTTATTACTTGAGTTGCCTGATTGATCTTATAACTATTCTAGTGTAATGAAAAGCATTCTTAACATACCAAACAAATGCCTTACTTTCAAAATATTGATAAAAAGCTTCATTCATACAAATAAATTAAAATAGATAAGGATGATGCAGCAATGATACTAACTAAAACACACATCTTGACATTTTTTTGAAAGATTATAGAGAAAAGGACGAGTTCAATAAAAGCTAATTCTTGAATCTAAAAAAGAGATCCATAAGAGACTGCAAGTTGGTGCACATAATTCAGGGGCATTTTCATACCTTAGGAGCATGCATTATAGCATTTTCAACCAGTCTGTTCGGAATTGAACCAGCATTCTCATCATCATACACCTGACCAATATGCAAAGCTCCAGCTAGAGATTGAGGGCTATAATCATAATCATGCTGAGATTCACCTCTTAGACCCTGTAATTAAAGCATGTGAACAGTCAAATCATTTTCTAATCAGATAAACTAAGTAATTTCACCCTACAATTAAAACAAACAAACACCGATTACCTGATCATGCAAATCTTGGTGATATTCACTCCTGAATGCATTATCAACAGGTAAACCAGATTCAATATTTTTGCATTTGTTAAATGGCAATTCATCACTCCTTTGATTTTCACTTGTACTCGGCTTTGCAATCAATGTTTCCTTTCCAAGATTGTACTCATGAGCCTGCTCAGATATCATACAAGGTGCCTGAGCTTCTGTTCTTGAGTTGGTTGCATCATCAATTTTGTTGCCAAGTGTTAATGTGAGTTCGTCGGACTTGCATAAGCCATATCTCGATGGCTCCAGCACACTGCTAGAATGTTCCAAACATGGATCAACGGATTGATCAGAATTCACACAGTCCCCATCAGCGGAATCAGCCAAGAACTCATCTACACACTCTGAGGAGCTAGAGGAATAAGTTTCGACAGATTTCTTAGTCCTGCAGTCTCCAGTGCCAGGGGTAATCAAGTGTGTCGAAGGCTTCACAGGGTCCACTGGACCATCAGCAAACTTCTTGCCTTCATCATGATCTTCAGTTAGTCCTGCACTGGATAATTCTGAGTGTTGATACCGCCTGATGAGAATCGCAAATTTCTAACGTTTTAAATACCAAGCAAACACAAATGATTCGATGAGATCATCATAACAAAACAGCAACTAAAGTCAGACCTCTTAAGGAAACTCGTTTCACTGTATGGATTGAGTCGCGGTGATGTAAACACAAGAGGCGGAGAGTTAAGTCCAGGGAACCCCGGTGCTATATGTGTAGCCTTCACAGTCTTTATTGGGGACAGATTGTTAATAAAACTAAATACCGGAGACTCCTGAGTCAATTAACCAAACAATAAATCAGCTATTTACAACAAGTTTTCGACAATGAAATCAATAGTCACAAATTCGACAGAATGACACTTCTCTACACTAAGGAAAAACAGTTACGCATGCAAGGCAAGCATTCAAGCTCTAACAACAAACACTTCCAGCCATTCATCTAAGCCAGTGAATCGAGTATCGCAATCACGAAAGCATTACTCATGATTCTAATTTCTAGAAATTACTACAAAGGACTCCAGTTCTCAAAACTCCAAACACCATAGAACAGTCGGATGCACAACCAAACTGAAACCCAGTCACAGAATTGCACAAGCATCACAGTTAAAAGTCTAAAATGGAAATAATCAGCAGGTAAAATTGGGATCGAATCGGAGAACTGAAGTGAAAGAGAGAGGTTACTTGGACAGGAGGAGAGTGGGAGGAGGGAGAGGGGGTGGGTTTGGGCTTGGGAGAATCAGGAGAGTTCATGGTGGTGTGAAGAAACCCTAACCGGCTGCATCTTCTGTAGTTAGTAATTTAAGCCTCTCTCCAGTGTTCTGGAACTGATGACTACGAAAATGAGATGAAAATAAATTTAGATTGTCAAAATGAAAATGAAAATGAATTTCTTTTTTGTTTGGGGATTTATAAGAGGGGGGACGTCAATTGGGAAGGGCGGGATTTTAAATCACAAGCGGGAAGTGTGTAATTTTATGGTGGGATGGACCACGTTTGGGCTGGGCTGATGTGGACATTTGGGCTGGGTTGTGTGAAATTGAGAGGTGCGTAGGCATTTGAGGAAGGCCGGGTTGACCAAGTTTCACAAGACCTAGTACAAGAGCATCTGCTTCCTGTACTCGGCTGCCTTCCAGCTAGGGGTTTTGCTTGACCAACTAAAAGAAAAATATGAATTATACGAAAACCATATATGTTACACGACAATATATCGATTGATCGATTCCCTGGAAAATCAAATACCTGGTTCTATCTGACTAGCTAGCCGACTTTATATACATTCTATTCTTTCATCCCTGAATAAATAACTGGCAAATACATAGTTGACTAACTTACATATATACACATGAACATTTATCAGGGTATAAATATATGTAAGAGGCTAGGGAATCCCTCACAATATTATATTGTATATATATATATATATATATATATAAAGTAGTACAAGAACTAGCAAGCTAGCTTGGTAGATCTTCTTCTTGATCATCTTCTATCTTGATCAGCTCATTTCCAGCTACATCAGAACTCTCTAATTGCAATGGCTCTTCCTCATATTATTATTAGCTTGATAATATTCTCAAGCTTCTTTCCATTTCCATTTCCATTTCCATGCCATGCAATCACAGACACGCTTACAATTTCAGAATCGTTGAGAGATAACCAAACGCTGGTTTCTGCCGGTGGTGTTTTCGTCCTCGGTTTCTTCATCGATAGCTCTTCAGGTAATCACTATCTGGGTATATGGTTGAAAGCTGATGCAAAGAGAGTTGTATGGGTTGCCTACCGTGAAATACCTATATTGGACTCTTCCGGCGTGCTTCAAATTCGGGCAGGGAATCTGGTTATCTCCGACCGCCGACAACTGCAGCTCATAGTCAACTCGGGAAACGTTGCCGCCACCACCAAAACAAGTGCAACACTTCTTGATACTGGAAATCTTGTGCTAAAGGATGAAAATACAGGTACATATACGTAGTATATAATTTACTTCCTGAACGACTTCGATCATCTCATGTTTTCAACTTCACATGCAATCACAAATTATCCGTCAGCAATAGAAGATAATTATCTATAATTGCAAGTTGTTATATATTGAGTTGACCCAAGTGACGAGCTACAAGGCTAATGGATGAGTTAGGGTTATATAAGATGGTCAGAAGTTCGGTCATTTCTCAAATTGGTATGTGTAAAAAAATAAAAAAAGAGCTAAATCTACAAATCCGCGATTATGTTTAAGATTCATTATTGATCTAACCGGATTGCAGGTAACGTAACATGGCAAAGTTTCGATGTACCGACTAATACATATCTTCCGGGGATGAAAATTGGGCTGTTTGACCTGAACACAACACAGCAAAGCTTTCAGATTCTCACTTCTTGGGCAAGCCCCCAAAACCCTAATCGTGGCGTCTTCACCTTATCAATAGACAGAATTGACTTCACTAAAATTGATGTTTGGCGAGGAGATGGACTCCAAATGCATATCGCTTTCTGGGACGGACATGATCTCCGGTTCATTTTCGAAAACACAACCGTAAACAATGACTACGACTTTAGCTACAAGTCAATTGATGGATATGAAGCCTACTACACTTTTAGCCACAGCAGGAAGTATGACCTCATGTGGTTTGTAATGGCTTCGACAGGAAATCTGGACCAGTACTTCATGGTGAATGGGAAGATTACTTCTGTGAGTCATGCCTTGTGTGAAGATTCAGGTGGTGGTAATAGTGGAAAATGCTTGACATCTCTACCGCCTATGTGTGGTGATACATTTAACGAGAGGAATGGTTCCACTGGTTCGTTGCCGTCTACGGTTGAGGTCGAGTCAATTGATATCGGGGCTAGTGATTGTGAGACCTTGTGCAAGAGCAATTGTTCTTGTACTGCTTATGTTTCAGTTCAGAGTGATCGATCGGTTTGTCAACTTTATTATGGGAGTCGACAGGAGTTGATGAAGATCATGGAGAAAGGGGGAGGGACTATTTATTATGTCCGTGGTTCTGCTAACACAAGTGGTATGTATCGATCCTTCAATCTCTTCAATCAAAATCACTGATTAATAATCCTTTTTTACGTGAAACCATTTCAAATATTTCAACTTAATTATATTTCTCTTTGGTTTAAAAGTTGAAATCTCTTGGAGTACTCTAGTCGACTGAAGCAGATTCACGACCAAAACTCATTTATTCGAATGCATCATTTCAAAAAAGATGCGGTATATATGATACGGTAAAAAAAAAACAAGTATTCTGCATATATTAAAGTATATTAGATTTTCCCATATATTCTAGTTTAGGTTGATATCTAATCACGTCAATGAAAGATACCCATTATTTTACTAGGTCTACATTCCTATTCTGAAATAAAACAGTGAAAGTGAGAGTTTTATATATCAAATGCAGTCATTTACTAAAATCAATGGTGACGATACACTACTGAATTCATATTCTTATCTCTCTGGTGTGTATAATTAGGTCAAACAGTACGTGAGTCAAGGTGCATATGTTATGTGCCTACAAATGAATAGCTTGTTTGATTTTAGATTTTTAATGACATTATGTGAATGAATATGCCCGTCTTATGTGCGACGACTATAGATAAACATTGCAACAAGAATTTGATTAACATGATTTATATGTATATACAAATTCTAGTTCAATAGCGTAGCTGCAGTTCTAATCTATTCTATATATCTATCTGAAAATACAGCGTGATGGCGGCCTCTCCATTTTATATATAAATTCGAAGTAATTAATCATAATATATATGCTCTCAAATAAAAATGGTCAACCAAAACTGTTAGGTCAACATTCAATTGATTCAAGACGTAGGGGTATTACAGTATATGCCTATTCCAAGTTATTACTTGACCTTTCTAATGAAGCAAGAAATTGTTACAATATTAACATACTGCACATTGTGCTGTTCGATCGATTCTTCAGGTGGTAAGAAGTGGAAAAGGTGGTTAACGGTCGTGCTCCCGGTGGTTTTCCTCTCGGCACTTATTTCAATCTTCTTATTCTGCTATCTACGTTGGAGAAGAGGACCTAAAGGTTTGAGTTTGAACATATCTTCAGTTCGGTTGATAAAGATCGATATTCTTAACTAATCTGTGTAATTAATGTATATATTTTTTTGCCATGATGTGACAGGAAGTAGACGAGAAGTGATAGTCATTTCGGATGAAGTGAGATTATTCCAAATTGGCTCCAGTAATGCTTCACCAATTCAGTTTGATCCAGCTAGGGTTGCAAATCTGATGGAATTAAACAGATCGCAGAAGGATCAGGAACTGCCATTCTTTACTTTCTCTGACATAAAAACTGCAACGAACGACTTTGCAAAGGCTAATAAACTTGGGGAAGGCGGATTCGGGCCTGTCTACAAGGTAATGCAAATTAGGAGAGTTGAACCCACCAAATCATATATGCATCTTTGTTCACTGACTTTGTGTATTTACTGGCATGCATGTATATCGTTTGGTGAACTAGTTTGTACGTATCACAGCTTTAGTGTGCAGTTTCTCAAAAAACTTAAGGACCAGGCTTATATATATAGTTGGCAATGCAGGGAAGGCTATTAGAAGGACAGAATGTCGCAGTGAAAAGGTTGTCCGAATTGTCGAGGCAAGGATTGGAGGAGTTCAAGAACGAGGTCTTAGTCATTTGTAAGCTCCAACACAGGAACCTGGTCAGGATTTTGGGGTGCTGCATTGAAGGAGAAGAAAGTATACTAGTTTATGAGTACATGCCCAACAAAAGCTTAGATTCCTTCATTTTTAGTATGTGAAAGTTCTCTTTTTAGGCTTTGAATCTCATATATCTTGCGTCTTGTTCTTGCATGCATTTCAATGTCATACATCTTTCTTCAATTGGGTGCATGCAGATTCTGCCAAACGGGCTCTTTTGGATTGGAAAAAGCGCATAAAAATTATTGAAGGGATTGCTCAAGGTCTTCTATATCTTCACAAGTACTCAAGATTACGAATCATTCACCGCGATCTAAAGACCAGTAACATTCTGCTGGACAGTGACATGAACCCGAAAATTTCTGATTTTGGCATGGCAAGGATTTTTGGGGACAATGACACTAAAGGAAAAACAAACCGGGTTGTTGGTACATTGTAAGTAAAATGTTTAGAAGCATGTATGTACTAGTATCTTTTTCGTATGGTCTTGTTTGATTCAGTATCTAATGCATATAGTACATGTTTCTGATTCGCAGTGGTTACATGTCTCCGGAATATGCCATGGGCGGCCTATTTTCTGAAAAGTCAGATGTGTTTAGCTTTGGGGTGATCATATTAGAGATCATTAGTGGGAAGAAGAACATTCCATATTTTGAGTCCGATCAAGATAGTCTAAACTTACTTGGCAATGTAAGCAATTAATCAATCGTAATAATCATTTTTCTTAACACAAGTGTGCATGCAGGGCCGGCCATGTGTATAAAGAGACTTAAGGCGGAAAATATTTTGAGGCTCTAAAATAGATACTTAAGAAAATCCTAAAAAAAATCATCTACTACATATTAATAACTCACAAGTTTAAATTTCAATAAATTACTATTATTTTATGATGTCTTATGTGTTTAGTAAAAATTTATGAATGAATAATGGTAACTCATTAGACTTATATATAAACACACTAATTTATAAAAAGTTAGACTTTATTTTATTTTAACCTCATGTTTGTTTAGTGGGTAACGCTAACTTTTCATTACTAAAAAATGGTAATTAGTCAATTTAACTCTCATTTTCTTTCTTTTTTTTCTTTAATTGAGGCCTCTTAAAATGTAGGGTCATAGGCTTGAGCCTACATGCTCTAGCCGCAGGGCCGGCAGTGTGTGCATATTTTGTCCTGTTACTTATTACGGTTTGTGAAATTGGTTTGTCATATATACTTTTAGGCCTGGAATTTATGGAATGAAGGCAAGAGCATGGAGTTATTAGATTCAACACTGGTTGCATCTTGTTCAAGTAGTGAAGTTACGAGGTGTAATAACCCCAAATTTCTCAAACGATATTTGATTTGAAGTAAATTCTATAAAGTTTTGAAATTCATTTAAATTGAATTTGATTGTTTGCATGTGTACGAAAACGGAAACGGAAACGTTCCGAGAACGTTTAATAAGAAAACGTTACGTTTCCGAACGAATTTATCGACTTTTATTCCGTTGCTCGGTTGTGAAAACTTCCTTCACGAAAGTTGTAGAGCTCGTCGATACGAGTTCGAGAGTATGTGACGCGTTCGAATCGGACGTCGGAGGTAAAAGTTATTAACGTCGGAACTTAGTTTCCGATTTGGAAACTAGTATAAATAGATAATTATGAGATTAGGGTTTCCATAATCAGAAACCCTTTCTCTCTCTTCTCTCTCACCCCGCCGCTCTCTCTTCTCTCTCCCTCTCTCGGGTTTTTCTCTCCTTCCCCGACTCACCCTCCCCTCCTCAGAAAACGCACGCCGATCTCCCTCACCGCTCCACCGTGTCGCCCACCGCCTATCTAGGAAGCATCACGCGACCCTTCTCTACCGACCCCAAGCTCGACACGCCGTTCACACAGCACCGGAGCTCCACCCGACCTTGGACTCGGCAGAAGAGACGTCCGCATCCTAAGCGCACCCCCGACGAAGCACGAGCACGGAGGAGGACTTCTCTACGCCGATCCTCGCTTGGTGCTCCCTGCCTTCATCTTGGAGACCATCGACGATCCAAGCCCTCCCGAGACCAAATCGGAGATTCAAACTTCGATCAAGGTATTAATGGATGTGTTGTTTGGTTTTGAGTGTGTGATGTTGAATTTGGGATAGTTTAGAATGATTGTGGAGTGAGAATCGGAGGAGGAGGAATTTTAGGAATACCGCCGCCTTAGGCGGCGCGTGGGGAGGCGTGGGGTGGTGTAGGGGCTGCTTAGGAGCGGAGGGAGGAAGAGGGGAGAAAGGAGGACGGTTTTGGGGTGGTGGTGGCGCCACACGCGCCGGTTTTGGGCTCGGCGCGTGGGCCCCACGCGCTGCCGGCCGGAGGTGGCGCGTGTGCCACACGCGCCGCCGTGTGAGGCGGAGTAAATAGTTTCGACTGAAAGGGTATTTTGGTAATTTACTGTGTAACGGTAAATGTAAATGTAAATTTTATTTACGTATGGTAAATGTAATTAAGTTTTACCTACGGTAAATGTAATTATAATTTACTTTCGGTAAATGTAAAAAGTAAATTGTAAAAAGGGTAATTTAGTAAATTTTATTTACTGAATTTGTATTTACATTAAATCGTACGTATACGTACAGAAATACGTATTAATATTTATACGTACAGAAATACGTATTAATATTTATACGTACAGAAATACGTATTAATATTTATACGTACAGAAATACGTAATTAATATTTATACGTACAGTAATACGTATTTAATATTTATACGTATAGAAATACGTATTAATATTTATACGTACAGTAATACGTATTTAATATATATACGTACAGAAATACGTATATAATATTTATACGTACAGAAATACGTATTAATTGAGTAGTGAACAGTAACTTCGTATAAACCAAAATTGCTGAACAGTAACCGTATATTACTGTTTTGGCATTTAAAGGTTTACGAAACGATTCTAAATTCTTTTCTTATTCTTTTAAGGTGATCGTTAAATCGAGGAAAGGAATTAGCATCGCGAATTGTGGAATTACGCTCAAGTCAATAAGGTGAGTAAAATCTCACTGAATTACGAATCTACCCTCTCGGTGATTCAACATTTTTGCAAGTGTGTTTATTAAATGAATTACAACATGTATATAATTTAGTGAGCTACATATATACAGTATAATGGTAATAAGTACATATATATATATAGTTCATTAAATTACTTACAGTTATTAATTCATTGAAAATAGTCATTTCGGTGACAGAAAAATTGTGCATGTGTATGTGATTTCAATGGTACGATATGATGTGAGATTATCGTACGTAATTTTTCAGGTGTTTATGAAATATGACATGTATAGGATATAGTGGACTATGTATATATTGTATAAATGGTAAATAAATACGAATATATATAGTTTGCTATATAATATACTGTTATGATTTTTATTGTGGATATATCGTGAAAGTTTTAAAACGTACAATATGATGTGCGATTATTGTACATGATTTTATCACGAAGAATGTGAAATATTGTGATTTGTCTTCGGACGTGATGTGTGGTACAATATGATGTGAGATTATTGTACCTGTGAGGCAAGTCGGAACCTAGCCTTTGGCCGGGCGAAAGTTACGATACAGTTAGAGCTCTAGTCTGTCTGCCATAGTACTGCATGAGGTAACGGGTGGTTATCTGATCATGGGTACTCAGCTTGTTTTGGATGTTGGGTGGCGGGTGGTTACCCAACATCAGCGGTACACTAAGTGAGAGGTAACAGATGTGTACCAGCGCTCATTAGTTACCATTTTGTGAAAGTATTAAAGTAACCAGATGGGTTGCTCGTTTTCTCATGACTTTCATTATACTGTGTTGATGTGGAGTTGTGTCTTTTATGAGACGAGAGTTATTTTAATATTTTACTCATACGAGCTGTAAAGCTTACCGGGTTTGTGTTGCAATCCCGGTGCACCAATTTCAATGGTGTAGGGGATACTTCCGCAGGTGCTGAGTAGTGGTGATTGAGTGACGACTCCGAAGACTCGAAGTCGATCGCATCCAGTCGTGGTGAGGTTCCAGCGTGGATTTTGTGTGTGATTTGGTGTGATTTTATTTGTGAGGTTGTTGTGAGGATTATACAATTCCATTTGTTATATGTTGAATTATCATTTGGGTTTGTAATAATCGGCTTGACTGAGTCATATTTTAAACTCAGATGTGATCCGCTGTTACGCTTTAATGATTTCGATTTATTTGAGATTATTTGGTGTTTAACGACTTTAGAATTTTGAGTTTTTAAGCTCGAAATTTTGGGGTCGTTACACGAGGTGCCTCCAGATGGGGCTTCTGTGCGTCCAAGAAAGAGCCATGGATCGACCAAACATGTCGAACGTGGCCGCAATGTTAAGCAATCAATCATTTCCTCTGCCTTTTCCTAACGAACCTGCATTTTGGAGCCAGCTAAGTTCTACTGATGCAGATACATCTTCAAGCAGGCAACGACATTACTCTACAATCGATTCAACTCTAACTATTTCAGAAGTGCATGCAAGGTAGTAATGTACGTAGAAAGCTCAAGCGTTGTAGGCATTGATCATTACCAAATCCATCATGCAAGTACTAGTACTGTAGTACTATGTTCCGTTTGTTGTGTGAGATAGTTGTGTAATAACCCTAAATTTCAAAACAATATTTGGTTTAATTTAAATTCTATTAAGTTGTGAAGTTCGATTAAAACGAATGTGATTGTTTGCGATGCTTTGAAACGAAAAACGGAAACGTTTTCGGAACGTTTAATAAGAAAAACGTTACGTTTCCGAACGAAATTATCGACTTTTATTCCGACGCTCGGTTGCGAAAACTTTCTTCACGAAAGTTATAGAGCGCGTCGATACGAGTTCGTGGATATGTGACGCGTTCTAATCGGACGATGTACGTAAAAGTTATTAACGTCGAAAGTTAGTTTCCGATTTGGAAACTAGTATAAATAGAGTATTTATGAGATTAGGGTTTCCATAATTGGAAAACCCTCTCTCTCTCTCTTCCCTCCGCCTCCATCATCTCTCTCTCTCTCTCTCTCGGTTCTCTCTCTCTCCCCTATCGTGCTCTCTCCCCGAGTCCCTCCCTCTCACCGATTCACTCTCTCCCTCTCCCTCTCACTGATTCACTCTCTCCCTCTCCCTCTCACCTGAAACTCTCTCTCCTTCACCTCAGAAATCGCCTACGTGCGATCTGCCTCCCTAGGCCGCTGTGACGTACACCGCCCATCTCTTCGACACCGCAAGGACCTCTACAGCCACCCTTCAGCCTGCCAGCCTGTACCTCGCCGCCGTGAGGACCCCCGACGTCGCCACAGTTTCTGCAAGTTTCAGCACCGATCTTCTTCGCCACCATCGAGCTCAAGGCGAGCTTTCCACCATCGAATCGAGGTGAGATACATGCTAGGAATGATTGTGTGATTGTTGTGATGATTTTTGGGGTGTTTGGAGTGAGATCGAAGTTTGATAGAGGGGAGGGTTACCGCCGCCTAGAGGCGGCGCGTGGGGGAGCGTGGGAGGAGTAGGAGGTGGTCTGAGACCGTAGGAAGGAAGAGGAGGAGGAGGAGAAGAGATTGGACCCGGCGGTGGCGTGATACGCGCCGTGTTTGGCATCGGCGCGTGTGCCCCACGCATTGCCACAGTGAGTGGCGCGTGAGCGCCACGCGCGGCCTGCCGGAGGTGGCGCGTGCACCCCACGCGCCGCCACGTGCGGCGGCGGTGTGAACAGTATTTCAGAAGGGTATTTTAGTAATTTACTTACGTATGGTAAATGTAAATTAAATTTTACGTACGGTAAATGTAAATATAAATTTTATTTACGTACGGTAAATGTAAATTAAATTTTACGTACGGTAAATGTAAATATAAATTACTTCAGTAATTGTAAAAAGTAATTTGTAAAAGGTAATTTAGTAAATTTTATTTACTGAGATTGTATTTACATTTGAATAGTATGTATACGTACAGAAATACGTAAACATTATGTATACGTACAGAAACAGTATGTATACGTACAGAAAATACGTAAATAGTATATATATGTACAGAAATACATAAACAGTATGTATACGTACAGAAATACGTATTATTTTGTGTATTTGTACAGTAATACATGAACAGTAACGTGAACATTAACCGTGAACAGTAACTTCGTAAAAACCAAAATTGCTGAACAGTAACAGTTTATTACTGTTTCGGCATTTAAAGGTTTACAAAACATTTCTAAATTCTTTTCTTATCTTTTCAAGGTGATCGATAAACCAAGGAAATGAATTATCTTCGGAAATTGTGGAATTACGCTCGAGTCGATAAGGTGAGTAAAATCTCACATATTTATGAATCAACCCTTGCGGTGATTTTAAGATTTTTGCAAGAGTTTTAAATATTGAAATACGACATGTATACAATATAGTATATTATATATATATTGTATAAATTGTAATAAGTACATATATATATGATTTGCTATAATATATACTGTTATGAATTCATTTGAAATAAGTCATTTTGATGACGAGCATGTGATTTTGATAGGGAGCATGTTAAACGTTTTGTCTTCGGACTTGTTTATAAATTATGACATGTGTATGATATAGTGGATTATATATATGTATTGTATAAATGGTAAATAAATACATATATATATATAGTTTGCTATATAATATACTGTTATGATTTTATCGCGATGATGTCATATTGATGACAAGATTTTATCGAGCATGTGATTTTGTTTGTACAATATGATGTGAGATTATTGTACGTGATTTAACATTGAGATTGTTAAAATGTGGATTTGTCTTCGGACGTGATTGGTACAATATGATGTGAGATTATTGTACGTGTTTGGCAAGTCGGAACCTAGCCTTTGGCCGGGCGAAAGTTACGATACAGTTAGAGCTCTAGTCTGTCTGCCTTAGTACTGCATGTGAGGTAACGGGTGGTTATCTGCTCAGGGGTACTCAGATTGTTTTGGATGTTGGGTAGCGGGTGGCTATCCAATATCGGCGGTGTATTACGAGAGGGGTAACAGATGTGTACCAGCGTTCTTGGTACCCGTATTATAAATGCATTTGGGTAACCAGAAGGGTTACGTAATTTTCTCATGAGCATTTCATTTCATATTCCTTTGGGACAACCAGATGGGCTGTCCATTGACTCATGAGGGCATTTATATTTGTCGATTTGTGATTTTTCGTATATTTTGATATGCGAATTATATTTTGATTTTACTCATACGAGCTATAAGCTTACCAGGTTTGTGTTTACAATCCCGGTGCACCAATTCGATGGTGTATGGGATAATTCCGCAGGTGCTGATTAGTGGAGATTGAGTGACGACTCCGGAGGCTCGAAGTCGTTCATATCCTGCTTGTGGTGAGGTTTCTAACTAGGATTTGTGTGCGAGAATTGATGTGGTTTTATTTGTGAGTTTTGTGAGAGATTGTGAGGATTATTACATTCCATCTTATGTAATGTTAAATTATAATTTTGGGTTGTAATAATTGGTTTTCTGAGTTGTATTGAGAACTCAGTGATGATCCGCTGTGCACTTAAATGATTTCGATTTCATTGAGATTGTTTTTGGTGTTCTAATAACTTTGGAATTTTGAGTTTTTAAGCTCGAAATTTTAGGGTCGTTACAAGTTGTCAAACAAATAACGTACGATAATTTTGTGGTTAAGCCAGAGAAGGTATCGTTAATTAACATGGCCTTTTTTGCAAACCACACTCCTTTGTAATTGTTTAATATTATTTCAATTTTCATTCTTAATTCACTTCCACAATTACCCTTAGTTCTGAGTCGTCTTCTCTCGCACCAAAAAATAACACCAATCACTTCAAGAACCCAGAAACTCCCACGAGACCTTTTCTTTGGCGTTGATTTTCTCCACACCACCAGTTTGAGTTCTTACAACTATCATACATAATCAAGCCAGGAACACGAGTGCCCAACCTTTAATTCGGATCTACCCCTTCGCTTGCCCTTCCGGCGTTGATTTCAGCCTAAGGACGAAGACTATTGCGGTGGTGAGGGTCCAAGTTCAGCCGATTAACCCAGATATTAGGAAAACCCAAGTGAAGGTTGTGGACATCGTGTAGTCTTTCAGCTCGCTAAGCCCCTCACTGCTTATTGCAGATGTTGTTAGAAT
Source organism: Argentina anserina (assembly GCF_933775445.1). Taxonomy (NCBI): domain Eukaryota; kingdom Viridiplantae; phylum Streptophyta; class Magnoliopsida; order Rosales; family Rosaceae; genus Argentina; species Argentina anserina. The sequence goes on along the minus strand of NC_065873.1, from coordinate 24,166,426 downwards.
TCGATTATCTTGTTTTTGAAACAGGATATGATTGAACCAAAATTGAACAATCAATCTCGTAGTAGCAAAATTAGTGTGAAGAACAAAATTATAGACTTGAAATAAAAACTGAACTTTGCAGTTGTTACAAATTCAGATATAAAATTCTCTTTATGACCTTACATATTGATCAAACATCTCTAGAGAAATTTTTATCAATCTAGGCAAAATTAAGTAGAATATATATACATATATAGGTAGGTTAGAGAACGGACGTCCGGATGGTGTGGATTCGCCCATTCCGGCAACTGGCGACGTGCAACGACAGCGCAGATGGTGCCCACCGCACTCTCCCTCCCAACGCTCTTCTCTGTGTCGGCCGGAGTTCCATCGCCAACTCACGGCAACTAGAATCTGCCCATTTCCAGAAATTTCAAGTTTTTAGGAAATATGCAGATTTCGGCCGTCGTAAATTGGCGATGGAGCTCCAGCCAAGCGCCGGGAGGGGGGAGTGCGACATGCACTATCCCCGCCATCATTGCGCGTTGCCGGTCGCCAGAACGGGCAACATCCGCACTTTTGGTGCACTACAGACGTCTGCTCTTGATCATCTCTCAATATATATAATAAGAAATTATAATGAACGTAATGTCAATCAATTGATCTAATCTAAAAATTATTTAGTAAGCACTAAATGTTATAATATCACATACGAAACCGGTAAACTCGAAAGCATATATAGTTGAATCAATTCAATCAAACGAACAAAGCATCGTCATTAAACATTGAATCTCAGACTAAAATATTTGCATCATAAGCAAATAACGCTAAAACAATAATGAAAAAGCTTAATATGATCAAATAGAGTTGAGACGTGTAGATTGAATCATGGTACATGATAGAACTAGAAAGCGAAATAGATCAATGAGGTTGGCGTCTCAAGCTCGAGGAGATCATTTAGAATTTTAGGGAGATCCTTTTTAATTTTTGCAAACCATGTAATCTAAAGATCTTGTGATAGAGCTTCTCTTTTGTCCTAAATACATTTGGGGTCGTTTCAAACTTTCAGTCTTGCTAGGACTGACCTTGCGTCCTTATTTTTCCGTTCCCTTATCCAATACGACGTTGTTAAACTTACATTAATTATAAACGACGTCATCTTGAGGTATAAGTGTATAACCACGAGAGAGAGAGAGAGAGAGAGAGAGAGAGAGAGAGAGAGAGAGAGAGAGAGAGAGAGAGAGAGAGAGAGAGAGAGAGAGAGAGAGAGAAAAGGACTCCTGCAACTCTGCATGTCATCTTCCTCCTCAAATTTTGCCCAATTCTGCCATTGAAATAATGCTTATCTGCAGTAAAACTACAAAATTCAAAGTGATAAACAAAAACTCTGCCTAGGCAGCTGCCTAGGCTTGCCCATGAATGGATCCGCCCCTGATCTCTTATATAGGAAGCAAATGAAATATTAAACCTACAAAATATTTAAAGAGAAGAATTCAACCTGAAATAAAATTACACAAAATATTTATTATTTTTAGTAGAGAATACAGTAAATACCCGTGGTGAAAAGTCTGATATTTTCACAGCATCAATTATCCTAGCTGCATCAGGAAAGCATTAACTTCACCACTCCCTCTTAATGCTTTGCTTCTTCACTTAGGGCTCGTCAACGGGCCAGGCCGAACTGGGCCTTAATACATTTAAATAAGTGACGAGTCATGCTGGGTATTTTCACATATATGAATATCAAAGTCCGCCCACCTAGAGCAGGTCTTCCGGGCTTTTGCGGGCTGGGTCTTGCGGGTTTTTACAGGCCAGGCATTGAGGACTTGTATTAGAAAAAAAACATAATACTCTCATTTAAGAATTTAGAACAATAAAAAAATTATTATAAAACATTCTAAAAAAACGTCACAAATAAATTCTAGTTTCGAAATATTATCGATCAATACCAGTAGATGTGATCGATATATATATTTGTGGACCCTGTAAAAATATCGTCCGTTTTGAACATGGTTTGACCGTCCGAACATACGGTCAACAAAAAAAAAGACGTTTTGACATAATAAAACCTCATTGACCGGGGCTTTGTCAAATGGGTTTTCTCGTTGCGACCACACACAATCAGTGACAAAAATTAGGTAATTTCAAATATGTAAACAACTTTCGACATTCGCATCTTGGTAATGGGTCCTCCCTTAGGGCATATTAGTGGTGTTTTTAATTTACCGGAAATTCCGAAGGTCAAATAAGATCCGAATTGAATGAAATTTTAAAATAGTTAATAAATATATATACCGATCACATTATATGGTGTCGATCGATTCTGAGAAATTTCCTTCATATAGTCGCTACATAATGCGATAGTTTTATTATAAACCTCATATAAAGGTTATGATACATTAGTGGACACTTCAGCGATCAACAACTCCTGTTTGAAATATGGTCAATCGACACCAGCAAATGTGATCGGTATATATATTTAGGGAACCTGTAAAAAATTATTCGTTTTGGACATGGTTTAACCGTCTGTACCTACGGTCAACAAAAAAAGAGGCGTTTTGACATATAAAAACCTCCATTAACCGGGGCTTTTCCACATGGGTTGCCTCGGTGCGATCGTGCATAGTCGGTGACAAAAATTAGGTGATTTCATATATACAAACGATTTTCGGTTTTCGCATCTTGGTAATTGGTCTTCCCTTAGGACATATTAGTGGTGTTTTTGGTTTACCGGAAATTCCGACAGTTAAACGAGGTCTGAATTGGATGAAATTTTTACAGGGTCACAAAATATATATACCGATCACATCGGCTAGTGTCAATTGATCCCAAGAAGTTTCCTTCATATAGTCGTTTTATAATGCGATAATTTTATTCTAAACCAAATATAAAAGTTATGATACATTAGTTGACACTTAGGCAATCGACAACCCTAGTTCGAAATATGGTTAATCGATATCAGTAGATGTGATCGGTATATAAATTTATGGACCCCGTAAAAATTCCGCACGTTTTGGACAAGATTTGACTGTTCGTACATATGGTCAACAAAAAAAAGATGTGTTTTGACATATTGAAACCTCATTGACCGAGGCTTTGTCAAATGGGGTTCCTCAGTGCGACTGCACACGATAGGTAACAAAAATTAGGTGATTTTAGATATGCAAACGGCTTTCCACGTTCGTATCTTTGTAATCGGTCCTCTCTTAGGGCATATTAGTGGTGTTTTCGGTTTATCGGAAATTTCGACGATCAAACGAGGTCCGAATTGAATGGAATTTTTATAAGGTCAATAAACATAAGTACCGATCACATCGGCTGCTGTCGATTAATCCAAAAACGTTTTTTTCATATAGTCACTTCATAATGCGATAGTTTTATGAAATGACTATATGACCGGGGCTTTGCCAACGGTTTTCAGTGTTCGCATCTTGGTAATTGGTTTTCTCTTAGGACATATTAGTGGTGTTTTTGGTTTACCGAAAATTCCGACGGTCAAACGAGGTCTGAATTAGATGAAATTTTTACAGGGTCACTAAATATATATACCGATCACATCGGCTAGTGTCAATTGATCCCGAGAAGTTTCCTTCATATAGTCGCTTCATAATGCGATAGTTTTATTCTAAACCAAATATAAAGGTTATGATACATTAGTTGATCGACAAATCTAGTTCAAAATATGGTTGATCGACACGAGCAAATGTGATCGGTATATATATCTAGGGACCCCGTAAAAATTTCGTCCATTTTGGACATGGTTTGACCGTTCGTACATACGGTCAACAAAAAAAGACGCATTTTGACATATTAAAACTCTATTGACCGTGACTTTGCCAAATGAGTTTTCTTGGTGCGACCGCGCACGATCAGTGACAAAAATTAGATGATTTCATATATGCAAATGACTTTCGAAGTTCGCATCCTAGTAATTAGTTCTCCCTTAAGGCATATTAGTGTTGTTTTCGGTTCACCGGAAATTATGACGGTGAGACGAGGTTTGAATTAGATGAAGTTTTAACAGGGTCCCTAAATATAAGTACCGATAACATCAGCTGGTGTCGATTAATCCCGAGAAGTTTACTTCATATAGTTGCTTCATAATGCTATAATTTAATTTTAAATCTAGTATAAAGTTATAATATAAATAAATATAAATTTTAAATCTAGTATTATTAACATATATAATATTTTTATGTATAATTATTACCAAAAAATACTTATAATTGATATATGTATAATATATTATATGCATGGATAATATTTTATTTTTTGGCGGGTTTTTACGGGTCGGTTCTTGCGGGCTTTTGACAGGCCGGGCCCACGAGCTGGGCCAGGTTTCACATCTCTAAACTAAGTCTGGCCCTCTACCCACGAAAGCAGGCTTTGGCGGGCTTTCTCGTGGGCCGGGTAAAAGCTCATCGGGCTTGCAGGCATCCGCGAGCTTTTCGGATCTGCGGGTTAAATGATGAGGCTTATCTTCACTCCAAGAAAACCTCTTAGATATTTGAACCTTTCTCTTGACAATGCCTTGGTGAAGATATCTACAACTTGGTCCTCAGTATTGCAATAAACCAACTCAACCGCATTCTCTTCAACTGTCATGGCAATGTGCTTGGCCATGTTGTGATAAACTGGATTCTTGCTCATAGAAATTGCAGACTTGTTATCACTAAGAATAGTTGTTGCAAACCCCTGCTTCTCACGAAAGTCCTTCATGACTCTTCTTAGCCAAATTGCATGTGAAGTAGAAATTGATGCATATACATACTCAGCTTCAGCTATAGATAACGCCACTGATTTTTGCTTATTTGAAGCCTAAGAGAATACACTAGTCCCAAGTGTGAAAGTATATCCAGATGTACTTTTCAAATCATCAACATTGCCTCCCCAATCACTATCACAGAAGCCAACGAGGTTTTGGTTCCACATTCCTTTCATACATAATTCCAAAATCCATATTACCTTGAATGTATCTCAAGATTCTCTTACCAGCTCCATAGTGAATCTTGGTAGGACTGTGCATAAATATGGACATCGAGCTTGTAGCATACATAATATATGCTCTTGTTGCAGTAAAGTATAGAAAGCTTCCCACTAGACTTCTGTATAAACTCTCATCTACACTACCACTTCCATCTTCTTTTGAAATTTTTTCATTGACAACTAGAGGAGTAGCCACATGATTACATCCTAGCATCTTAAATTTCTCTAAAATTGCCTTTGCATATTTTTTTCTGTGAGATAAAAATTCTTTCCATCTCTTGAACTATCTCTATTCCCAGAAAATAATGCAATATTCTCAAATCACTCATTTCATATTTCAACATCATATCAGACTTGAAATCAGAAATCATTTTTTCACAACTTCCAGTAAATACTAAATCATCAACATATAAGGAGACAATAAGTATACTTGAAGTACCTTTAGTTTTGGTGTGAAGAGCATACTCATTTTCACTTTTTTGAAAATCTCTCTATGTGAAATAGGAATCGATTTCATCATACCAAGCTCTTGGTGCTTATTCAGGCCATATAGAGCTTTATTCAACTTGTACACTTTCTGCTCTTTGCCCTTTTTGATGAAACCTTGCGGCTGTTCCACAAAAACTTCTTCTTTCTGCACTCCATTTAGAAATGCAAACTTGACATCTAACTGATGTAGATACCAGCCTTTTGTGAAGCAATTGAAATCATACCTCTTATAGTCTCATGCCTTACCACTGGTGCAAACGTTTCATTGAAATCAACTTCTGGTATATGTACATACCCTTTTGCCACCAAGCTTGCTTTATTTCTTTCCACATAACCATATGCATTCAGCTTGGTTTTATAAATCCATTTCAAACCAATGACATCCTTGTTGTCTGGTTTATCAACTAGCTCCCTAGTGTTGTTTTTCACAATCACATGTATTTCCTCCTTTATTGCTACTCTCCATTCATCTTCTTTCACTACATCTTCAAATTTTTCTGGCTCAAACAAGCAGCTATTACAGCTTGCATACACATCATTTAAGCTTCTCATCTTTATTGGTATTTAGCTTGGTGTAGATTGAGCCTCATAATTTGTAGGTTATGGTTGTTGAGGGCTGTGAGGTGGAGACAGTTGTGGTGGATCGGTCAAGTTCCAGCTCTTCTGTACCTTCTTGTTCATCTTCAAAAATTGCTTCTTTAACTCGGATTGTACCTTTTTCCAATCCCAAGATGAATTCTCACTGAAAACATCTTTTGCATCTATCAACTTTTCTTTTTCCAAACTGTAGAGTGTATAGCCCTTTGATTGTAAGTTGTACCCCATGAAAACACACTTTTTACTAGTCTCATCCAACTTGGTTGTCAATTTTTTAGGTATGTGAGCATAGCAGATAAATCCAAACACCTTCAAGTGATTTACACTTGGCTTTCTTCCACTCCATGCTTCAAATGGAGTCATGCCTTGCACATCCATTGTAAGATGTATGTCCATTAAATACAGAACAATATTAACTGCTTCACCCCAATACTCGAAAGGTACTCTCTTTTCAAATAGCATGGATTTGGTCATTTTCACAATTGTTCTATTTTTCCTCTCAGCAACTCCATTAGTCCATTTTGCTGAGTAACTCACTATAAGCTGCCTTTCCAAACAAATGTCTACACATAAATTCTTGAACTCATTTGATGTGTATTCACCACTTCTGTCTGATCTTAATTTCTTCAACTTCAACACATACTGTCTCTTCACCATAGCTTGAAACTTCTTTAAAATAGTGAATACATCACTCTTCAACCTAATGAATAAATCCAAGTCATTCTTGAGTAATCATCAATAAATGTCAAGAAATAGTTGTTACCTCCCTGTGTTGTTGTTTTCATTGGACCACAAACATCATAATGTACTAGCTCCAGTGGTGTTGTTGCTCTCCATGTCTTTCTCTATGGAAATGAGATAGTATGCATTTTCCTAAGTGCACAACCTTCACACACATCATTCACTTCTGTAATTTTTGGTAACCCCTTCACCGTTTCCTTTTCATGCAGTAGCTTGAGACTTTTGAAATTCAAATGTCCAAGCCTTTGATACCACAACCAGGGATCATCCTTCACTTCCATTCTTCTTGTTGTCTCAGCAGCATACTTGAGAGTTAGAGGAAAACTTATGTTCCTCTTCATATCTATATCCACCATGACTTTTTGTTATGCTCCCTCTCTCAAAAATTTGATAAGAGTCATCACCATAATGTAGATGATAACCATGCTCAATAAGCTGACTAACTGATAGGAGCACTTTATGCGACGTTCTTAACATATTTTTACCTCCAATTGTATTTTTCTTAGCTCTTATTGTTGTAGTATTGAGTCATTTAGTCAAATTATGAGTCTATGGTGGCGTTGGTTGCATTTTGGTGTTAAAACAGGTTGAAAACACATAAATTGTCTAGGATGATTATGTCTTTAAATGCATAGATGATGGTTTTGCATTCCATAAGAATTAATTTGTGAGTTTCATTGATAATGTGGATTTGGTATGAACATGTGAGATATAAATTGATTATAATATGACATACATGTTTGGTTAGTTTAAAGTTCATGACAACCTATGAGTTTTTGAGCCTATATGTATTTTCTTCATGAGATATAATAAGAAATTTCGTGGTTGTTTTTTAACCTCATTATTCTTTGCACATATTTAATAACTATGTGTCATACCTTTTAATGGACTCTAGAATTTACTATAACTCGCTTTGGTGATTGTTGAAACTTTTAAGTCATAAAATGCTATGACTTTTAAAGTGATTTATGGATCATTTCTAGGAATACCACCACTTTTGCCAAACAACCATGTGTCCCTATATGTGCCATGTTTATGACCCCTTAGTTGAACCCTAAGTAGCACGGACACGGACATGATTCCATACGTAGACACGACATATAGAAATTTTTTTGGACACAGACACGTGGTGGACACGTTAATTAAATATTATTTTTAATATATATATATATATATTTATTAAAAAATTATTTTATAAATTTGAAAGTATTTAGAATTTTAGATGTATATATATATATATGTGCCAAAGTGTGCATTAAAATAATGAAAACATAACTTGTTAGAATGGCTAAGGACTTGATAAGTACCTTGGATAACCAAGGTTCGAATCCCACCACAAGCATTCTTATTTTTATCACGAGTTTTTCTCCTTATATATATATATAAATATTAAAGTGTGCATAAATATAACAAAAACTAAATCTGTTGGAATTGTTGAGGAGTTGTTGAGCTCCTTGGATGACTAAGGTTCGATTCTCACCATAAACACTTTCACTTTTATTATGAGTTGGTGCGTATCCGTGTGTCTGATTCGGATACTTGCGTGTCCAGGCCGTGTCCAAAGTCAGTTTGCGTGTCCGTGTCGGACACGCAATACGGTGCCATGAGCACGTGTCCGTGCTACTTAGGTTGAACCTCATTTGAGCCCACATTGAGCATTTTCTTCCTTATCTATATTATCTTCATGCTTAGTATAGTAATTTCTACCTTATCCTATAGATTTGACAAAACTCGTTTTGAGATAATGTAGTGATGATGTATGAAATAAGTGTGGGGTGGAAGACATATGAAAAAGATCAAAAGCTTTTAAGCAAAGTGACGAAAAAAATGAAGGAAATTGAAAAAAAAATCGAAAAAAAATTTACTTTGTTTTTTTTTATTTTTGTAAAAGTGTAAAATGAAAAAATTAATAATACAATTAAGGGTAAATTCCTCCTATGGTACCTGATGTTTAGCTACTTGGACATTTTGGTACCTGATGTATGAAAACAGATAATTTGGTACCTAAAATTCTTAAATTTAGGCCATTTTGGTACTTATGTCAATTTTGACCATATTTTCAGGGTTATTTCGGTCATTCTATATCTAATTTATTTCATTTTTTCATAATACCTTCAAATTGCTTCTAAATTATCACTAAAAATTTGATAACTCATCCACTTAGTATTTGTGATGATTTACGTATATAATTTTTCATAATGTAGTTATCAATCGAAATTAATTTTAATTATATGTAAGTTAAAAATGTATTTAATAAAAATTTACAATTGCATAAAAACAATTTATTTTCCGTTGCAAAAATAATTAGGATACAATAAGTATATTAAGAAAAAAAATATTTTTGATATATGCAAAGTAGAGTAGATATATCAATTTAATTATCTCCAAAGAGAGTCAATTATAAGAAGAAATGAAGAAAAATGTGAATTTAATGAGTTTAGGGCTAGAATGACGAAAATAACCCTAAAAATATGATCAAAATTGATAAAGGTACCAAAATGGCTTACAAATGAGAACTTCATGTACCAAATTGTTCGTTTTCATACATCAGGTACCAAATTGTCCAAGTAGCCATACTTTAGGTACCATAGGAGGAATTAACCCTACAATTAAATTGTAAAAAAATATTATTATTTTTTATTTTTGTAAAGTGTAAAATGAAAAAAAATACAATTAAATTGTAAAAAAAAAGTTTCGTTATTATTTGCGTATACTTGTATTTCATTCTTTATACAACTACTAACATTTTTTTTATTTGTATAGTTTAGTTGTCAGTTGTGGATTTTAAAAAAAGAGTTGGAGAAATCTATAGTTAACAGTTGATTGAAACTCTCAATGAATTGGGAAGGACAACAAGAGTTACAAGAAGCGGAGTTCCACCACACTCTAACTTTTGATTCATGATTTGCAATTAATCTAACTCATACTAACTTTTACTTAATCATTAACATTTTACTAACTTATTCTTTAAGATCCTATCTCCAGTTTTCTAATTATCTTTTTTTATGCGATGCAGTTTAAGTATAGTGAACATGCATTGAGTGTTGATATAGTAAGGATGCCCAACTTGAATTTGGAGGTGTACAACTCCAAGTGGCGTCATTTAAAACTTGAAAAGAAGTGGAAGAGTTTAGGCTAAAGGACTATTGTCACGACCCCGAAATTTCGAGTATAAAACTCAAATTTCAAAGTCATGAAAAACTCTAAAACAATCTCAATAAATCAAAATCATTTTAATGTCACAGCGGATCATTACTGAGTTCATAGTACAACTCAGTCAAATTGATTATTACAAACCAAATTTATAATTCAACATTATATCAAATGGAAATGTAAAAATCCTCTCAAATCCTACTGTCACGATCCCAAAATTTCAAGTATGAAACTCAAATTTCAAAGTCATGAAAAACTCTAAAACAATCTCAATAAATCAAAATCATTTTAATCTCACATCGGATCATTACTGAGTTCATAGTACAACTCAGTCAAATTGATTACTACAAACCAAATTTATAATTTAACATTATATCAAATAGAAATGTAAAAATCCTCTCAAATCCTCACCACAAGAGAGAATAAAACAACTTAAGTCTTCAGAGTTGTCCGTCGATTTCCACTAATCCACACCTACGTAATTATGCCATACACCATCGAATAAGTGCACCGGGATTGTAAACACAAACCCGGTAAGTTTTGCAGCTCGTATGAGTAAAGCAACAATATAACTCGCATAAAAATATATACGAAAATCTACAAAGCATCAATTATAATTGCACTCATGAGTCATTTGACGGCCCATCTGGTTGTCCAATAATATATGAAAATATATATGCTCATGATAAATCGGGCAACCCCTCTGTTTACCCCAAATACATTTATAATACGGGTACTCATGAGCGCTGGTACACCTCTGTTACCCCTCATGTTAGTACGCCGCCGACATTGGGCAACCATTGCTACCCAATATCCAAAATATGGGTACTTATAAGCCGATAACCCATATGTTACCTCTCATGCAGTACACCGGTAGAAAAACTAGAGCTCTAACTGTATCGTAACTGTCGCCCGGCGAAGGCTAAGTTCCGACATGCCAACACGTCCGAAGACTGGTCTGAAGACAGAAAAACATGTCCGAAGACATAACACACGTCCGAAGACAGAAAAACACGTCCGATGACAGAAAACGTTTTAACAAAGCTCAATGTTAAAACCACGTACAATAACAATCCACTTATGTTATTGTACTACAACAAGCGACTCTTGGTCAAGTAAAATAAATATCAACGTTATAATGAACTCATTCACAAATGGAAATTATGACAATATATAATATAACAAACCATATATATGTACCTATTTTACCAATTATACACATACACAATCCACTATATCATATACATATCATAATTCATTTTTTTTAATTAAGCGTAATTATGAATCTCCGCAAGGGTAGATTCGTCACTATGAGATTTTTACTCATCTTATTTTCCTGAGCGTAAATTCCACGATTCCGAATCTCGAATCCTTAATTTGTTGTGTCGATCACCTAGAATAGATAAGAAGTGAATTTAGAATCGTTACGTAGAACCTTAAATGCCGAAATAGTAATAATATTTTATTGTTCAGTAATTTCTGGTTTTATGAAATTACTGTTCACGTAGTACTATTCACGTATTAATGTACAAATACATATAAATTACGTATTCCTATATAAGTATATACTATTTACATATTTCTGTACAAGTACATAGTACTTACGTATTTTTGTACATCCATGTACTATTCAATAATATATACTGATTCAGTAAATACTAATTACCGATTTACTATTCAGAAATTACTTTTACAATTAATGTACGTAATTTATATTTACATTTACCGTACATAGAATAAATTCACATTTACTGTACGTAAATTACTTTTTACATTCACCGTACGTAAAAACATTTTTACAAAAATTACTGTTGAAATCACTGTTCACGCGCCGCCGGTGAAACCGGCACGTAGCTTGCCACCACCACCCCAAAACCCTTTCTTTCTTCCTCCTCTACCCCTCCGCGGCCCAAGGCTGCCTCCAAACCTGCTCACGCTCCCACACCCGCCGCCGTAGGCGGTGGTACCTCCCTCCTCTCCTCTCCTCCTCCGAACTTCCCCTAATCACACCAAAACAACCACAAACAACCGCAATAATCATCCTAAGCTAACCCTCACCTTGATTGGATCTCGAAACGTCGAATTTGTCACCGGAGACACTTGAGAGGCCGGCGGTGTCGAATTGAGCAGAGGCGAGGGGCGAGCGGCGAATCGAGGTCTCAATCCTGTCGTAGATGGCTCCAGAGGTGAGGAGAGGTGAGGAGAAGTGGAGGCTAGCTTGCCTCAAGCACGGCGTCGCCGGAGGCGGAGTTCGGACGGCGGCAGGAGGCTCAGTTGATCATCCGGCTTCCCGGCAGCGAATGGGGATCTGTCGAGCTCGGGGTTGGTTACAGAGGACCATGCGAAGCTTCTAGGATCGGCGGTGAGGGACACGGACGGCCGGAGGTGGGAGATCGACGGCGAGTTTTTTTCTGAGGGGGGAGAGGTCGGGGAGAGAGAGAGAGAGAAGAGAGAAAAGGAGAAGGAGGCGGGGGTGAGGGGTTTCCGAAAATGGAAACCCTAATCCCTCAATTTTCCTTTTTATACCCTTTTCCAAATCGGAAACTAACTTACGTCGTTAATAACTTTCTCGTATGAAGTCCGATTAGAATGCATGATGCGTCCACGAACTCATATCGACGAGCTCTACAACTTTTGTGAAGGGAGTTTTCGCAAACGAACGACGGAGTAAAAGTCGACTCTCGTGTCGCGGAAACGTAACGTTTTTCTAATTAAGATTTCCGACGACGGTTCCGTTTTCGATTTGACAACGTCACAAAGCGAAACATTGTGGTTTATTAATAGTATGATGTTTATTAATTTCTACAAACTTAATTAAATCGATCCCGAAAAATCGGGTCATTACAATATCACTATGTGAGAATTATTCAGGATCCGATCAAGAGTTCAAAAGGTTCAGGGAAAAATGGTAATCCCAACAATAGCATTTTGTGGATGAAAGTCATGGCCATAATGTGCATCAAAAACATGGTTCGAAAGGATTATGTGTCCAGTCTTTTAGCTAGTGGAGAAAAAATCATAGTCACATGTTACAATCACCCTCCACCAGATGCTTGTGATTTGTTCTCTGACATCATGAGAAATGAAATAGATGAAACTCCAGAGATAACTGCATGACTAAAAAAGGTAGATAAAGAAAAAAGATACAAGATTCCTTATCTTTTTTCCTATGACTCAAATCTGGATGAAAAAGAAGACATAGAGTAAGAAAGTGACCATGAAGACTAAGATTCTTTGGCACATTATGACTGTGCAGATGAAGAATATTACAATGTCATAAACATGATGGACAAGTGAGCTGCCGACGCATCCAAACAAGGAACGTGTGCTGTCAACACATCCAAACAATAAAAATGTCTTTTTCTGTTTTTGTGAAATAGTTTGCCGACGCATAAGAACAGCTAGCTTTAAAAAAGAGAAGATTATATGTCGTCCATTTGCAAAAGCAAGTTCGGTTTGATGCTTAGAGTCTGAGCTCTATATAAGGAGGATGAACTTCTTTGGGAATACAGAAGTTGAGAGGAAGAAAAATCAGAATACTGTAGCATAAGTTTCAGAAAAGAATGGTGTCGTTATACTAAGAGTTCTGAGATTAAAAGAGATAGATAGTTTGAGTGAGAGTGTGCTTAATAATTGTGTAAAATATCATTTTGCTGTATAAATCCGGTGTGGAGTACATTTTTCAAGTAAGTTTGTATTTTAATTATGAGTAGCTAAACAGCTGTAACTGTTTACTTTACAGGAAGACTCTGAGTTTTATATTTGTATTTATGTTGAATAAATAAATTTTATCTAGTTTCCTAAAATCCGTCGCAAAAAATATTTAATTTTACTTAGATTTTTCTATCATTGCATAGGAGTATTTAAATTTTTCATCGGTGTTTATTCTGCTTTATTAGAACTCAGTTATTTGCTCTCTAAGACAATAGTGATTCTGCCAAAAAGTAACCGTTTAGACAATAAAGTCAATTATGTGAAAATAATTGACATGTTGAAAGCTAGTTCCTAAGAAAATAAAAATAGGTTCATAATAGAATAGTAATAAATTTTTACTATTCAATTTTTACATTTTTATCAACCGTTTATTTATTGTGTACGATTCAGTACTTTAGAATTTTCCCATTATTGAGTGGCAGTATTCTGGTGGGCAATATTTGCATGTGTGACACGTGGGCGGAGTCATTTCATCAAAAGACGTTTAGTAGCATTAACAAACAATCGCAGGAAAGCACTTTTGCTAAAGACTGTTTCAGAAATAAGTGCTTGACTCTTAAAGATGCTGTCTTTTGCGTTGGTTTCCCAGAAATTTTCCTCAATCGGAAGCTTCTTTAAAAATTGAGTGGGTGCTGCTAAAGAATAGCAAAGACTCCAAAGGAGAAGACGTTGAAATTTCAGATTTGGCGAATGATGGGTGTCTTTATCATTACCCTCTGCAATGGCAATATAGGGGGAATGGGGGATAGTTTGAACTGTGGAGATTCTTTCAAGCTTTCATCTTTACATCTGGGTTCTATCTCTTTTCAAAGGTAAAAAGCAATTTCTTTACTGTATAAATATTACATGACATATTTTTTAGTTTTGGATGTCCATTGTGTTGTGTAACTTGGCTCTAGGTAAATAGTTAGCTTTCAGAAGGACTGTCTCACTGTGATTTACATTTATGTTTATATAGTTTACTTGCCTGGATTTTACTGCACGTGTTCAGATAGTTAGTCTGGAAAGTGTGTCCAATTGTTTATAGACCTACTACATTACCGTGAGAAATTTTATGGTGCACCGCTACATGCGTGCAGCGCTTTTAATCCACCATTCATACATTTCACGAACTCCACATATATTTTAATACACCATCTATCCACTGTTGGATTCGATATGTATAATATGCAGCGCTACACCATAGACGAATCCCATCACCATACGTCCTATAAATCTTTCAGTGACATGTGTTTTTGATTCTCGAAGGGTTCTCTTATGACGGCTACCGTGGAAGATATGGTCATTTTCATCAGGAAAGATGTGATTAAGACTAAACTACTAGAGTATAATTGACTAAGGAACCTGCTGTGAATGCTATATTATGTCATTGGTCAATCTAGTCTTGCTTTAATCACTTGGACTTTTCACCTCTAATTTCAACTTCTTAATGAGCAAAATTGAGTTATGAAAAAAATTAACAACTCGATAGTTGGGACCCCTTAGTTCCACCAGTCTTTTGTAATTAAGCCATGTATAATTCATATTTGACTAACAATAGGCCCAAGGATCCACCGAACCAGCCATCTTTGACAAGTACACATGGGAAAATAAGAACCAGTTAAGCTCCATGCGGTTTTTTAAGGGGAGTAAATTTGTCAACCATATTTTTTGATTACTCATGTGGTCATGCCACTTACCTAGATGAAAACTACGTGTTTATTTATTTACTATAGTTATATCATAATTAACTCTTAAATTAATTATTGATTTATTTTTATCATGTGTTATTAATTTATATAAATAACCATAGTTATACCATAGTCAATCTAGGACACATGGTTTCATCTAAATGGGTGAACATGAGGGTGGTAAAAAAAATGGTCGGCAAATTTGTTTCCGTCTTTATATGGTATAGAGCTTGATTCAAATTGTGATCATCACTGCACTTGTGAGTTCTGAAGCCATGTTTGTTCTTCTAATTTGGTGGATATCATCATCTAGCTTCTTTACATTTTCATCTACAACAGACACTCTTACGAGAGCTTATTCAGGCACCAAGTTACACGTACACCACCCATGTGCAAGTCACGTGACCTAACAGATCTATTACCTATATTTAGTGTAAAATAAAATTTGACTGCAGTCAAAACCCAAAAAAAACATGCTTCCCTCTCCATCTCTCCAAACCCAGTCTCTCTATCTCTCTGAATCATCAGAACAATCTGCTAAAAACCCAGTTAAGATGGAGAACCCAACTAAGGACGAAGCGATGACGTCGGCGTTGTAGATGGCTGGAGTCGCGCAAATGACAATCAATACTACAAATTATAGATTCTCACTCTTCCCCTTATACTCCGAATCAATCAGATAAATCCTATAATTTAAGCTCGTCGGGTGGAAACTTAAGCCGTGACAGAGCTGCACCAATAGTGCGACTCCTGGAAATGGCCAAAATCGGAAGTGAAAATCGAGTCGGGTCGTGTTGTTTTGGATAGTGAAGACGGGTCTAAAGTTCTTAGATTTTGTTGTAGCGCTAGATCAATCACAGTACATTGCCGCCATCGCTAGAGGAAGAAGAACAAGTAAAAGTTAATTGAACTCAATGAAGAGATCCATAGAACAATAGTCATATGGGGACTGACGTGTTGGCAAATGAAAATAAAGATCTCTGCCTCCTTAGGCCATCTCAAATCCGAAAGGCTAAAATAGCCATAGAGCTAAAATTTTAGCCTTGAAAAGTTGAAATATTCATCGATGTGATATCACCGGTCTTAACTATCCAAATTATATATTAAGATTTGAGATTGTTATTATATGTTTAAGTAATATAATTTTGTATTAGATTATTATTTCAAGAAATTAAGTCATTTTCATAATTAAAAAATTAGTTCAAACATTTTATTATATATTAATTGAAATTATTATTGTTCCTCACTTCTCTCATTCAATCATATTTGACGTGTTAGTATATATTTAACAAAATAAAAATAAATGAAACAATGATACTGTGAATTCATCTACCTCTTATGTTGAATAACTTAAAGGCAAAAACGATCAATCAAGAGTGTTGTCAAATAGATAAATATAGTGAGGTTGATACACACACATGGATTATTTTCTTTAATTCATTCCTAATTTTAATCCTGAAAATAATAATTTATTATAGTAACTAATTTAAATTTAAATTAATTGTATTAATCATATAAAATAAAATAAAATAAATTTTATTAATCATATAAAATTAAAAGTAAAATTAATTATACTAATCAATTAAAATTAAAATTAATGGTACTAATTAACAAAAAATTCTATTAATCATCAAAAATAAAGTTAAATGTATTAATCATTAAATTGTAAATTAATTGTATTAATAAAAACTTATACTTAAAATTAAATGTAGTTGATAATGAGAATTAGATGTAGGGGTCATATTGAATAAACAAATAAAATAAAATCCCACTCAAAAGTCTAAAAGACATTACTAAGGGCTAAAATAGACTTTAACAATGTCTTTTAGCCATCTCATTATGACTTTTTAGATGAGTTGGAGAAATTAGAGCTAAATTTTAGCTTTTTAACATTTAACAAAAATGAGTTAGAGATGACCTTATATTCACCGTTCAATCATAGATCGAATGTTCTCCTGAAATATGGGTACTCGCGAGAGATGCACTCTCCAAATATCAATCAAGTAAAACAATAAATTAATTATATATTGATATGATGTCATGGGTTCGTCTATTATGCAGCACTGTATATGATGCAGATTAAATCATTACCATTCAATTTTCATCAAGTTGAATCTTGTGGTCCTTATTACACATTTTCTCTATTTGTTTGGTCTGTTTTTTTTTTCCACACACATAGAAATAGCACTGCATGTTAGAATTTTCCTGATGTCATGGGTTTTTACCATGTTTCACAGGTTTTTTGTTTCATTTTTCCTTAACGGTGTCAGTATGAGGTTAGATCGATTGAATGGCTGAGATTAGATATAAATTGTTGGTTCAGTAGCACGTTGGTGGCTAGAATAAGTTCCGCACTCTTACACCTATGGACTCATTGAGGGACGGTCAGGTGCTAGTTTCAACCGGTGGAGTATTTGTAACGACCCCAAAATTTCGAGTATAAAAACTCAAAATTTCAAAGTCGTTAAACACCAAACAATCTCGATGAAATCGAAATCATTTAAAATGCCACAGCGGATCATCTCTGAGTTCAAAATACAACTCAGTCAAACCGATTATTACAACCAAATTATAATTCAACATTATAACAAATGGAAATGTATAATCCTCACAACAACTTCACAAGATAGTCACACAAAATCCTCACATAAGCTGGAGATAAATAACTTCAAGTCCTCTGAGGGGTCCGTCAATTCCCGCTAATCCACACCTGCGGAGTTATCCACTACACCATCGAATTGGTGCATCGAGATTGTAAACACAAACCCGGTAAGCTTTACAGCTCGTATGAGTAAAATGAAAATATATAACTCGCATATCAATATATACGAAAATCCACAAATCAAACAAATATAAATGCACTCATGAGTCAGTGGACGGCCCATCTGGTTGTCCCAAAGAAAAAGAAGCGCTCATGAGAAATTAAGTAACCCTTCTGGTTACCCAAATGCATTTATAATACGGGTACCAAGAACGCTGGTACACATCTGTTACCCCTCTCGTAATACACCGCCGATATTGGATAGCCACCCGCTACCCAACATCCAAAACAATCTGAGTACCCATGAGCAGATAACCACCCGTTACCTCACATGCAGTACTAAGGCAGACAGACTAGAGCTCTAACTGTATCGTAACTTTTGCCCGGCCAAAGGCTAGGTTCCGACTTGCCAAACACGTACAATAATCTCATATCATATTGTACCAAATCACGTCCGAAGACAAATCAACATTTTAACAATCTCAATGTTAAAATCACGTACAATAATCTCACATCATATTGTACCAAATCACGTCCGAAGACAAATCAACATTTTAACAATCTCAATGTTAAAATCACGTACAATAATCTCACATCATATTGTACCAAAAATCAAGTCCGAAGACAAATCAACATTTTAACAATCTCCATGTTAAAATCACGTACAATAATCTCACATCATATTGTACAAATCAAAATCACATGCTCGATGTATAAATCTCGTCATCAAAATGACATAAAACACGATAAAATCATAACAGTATATTATATAGCAAACTATATATATATATATATATGTACATATTTACCATTTATACAATATATATATAATCCATTATATCATATACATGTCATATTTCATAAACACGTCCGAAGACAAAACTCATTCGAAAACAAAACTCGTCCGAAGACAAAACGTTTTAACAAACACCATGTTAAAACCACGTACAATAATCACACTCATATTGTACAAATTAAATCACATGCTCAATATTTAATTCTCGTCATCGAAATGACAAATCCCAATGAATTTATAACAGTATATAATATAGCAAACTATATATATATGTACTTATTACTATTTAAACAATATATATATAATCCACTATATCGTATACATGTCGTAATTCAATATTAAAAACTCTTGTAAAATCTTGAATCTCCACAAGGGTAGATTCGTAAATATGTGAGATTTTACTCACCTTCTTTCCTGCGTGCAACTTCCACGACCCTGAAAGTAATTTCCTCACTCGTTTCGTCAGTCACCTAATAGCACGATAAATGCTTAGAAAATGATACTTAAAATATCAGGTGACGAGTTCAGCACAGCTAAATGTTGTTCATAAAACATTGTTCACAGAACACTGTTCATGTTTACTATTCACTGTTTTTACTAAACCGCTGTTCACAATTACTGTTTTACCGAAACAATGTTCATAGTACTGTTTTATCACGCACTGTTCACATTTAATGTTACAGATCACTATTCACAGTTACTGTTACAAATCACTATTCACAGTACTGTTACATATCACTATTCACATTTACTGTTACAGATCACTATTCACAATAATGTTACAGATCACTATTCACAATAATGTTACAGATCACTATTCACAGTACTGCTACAGATCACTATTCATGCGGAGTTACTATTCACAGTTACTATTCATTCGGCGTTACTGTTCACCGACCGCCACCAATCATCACCAAATTTCACCACCACAACCTAAACAACATTTCCAACAACTTCCTAGTTGACACCAAGGTCTAAATCCGAGCCTAAATAGTCCAAACAACGAAGAACATAACATCGGCACTATTCACAAACCCTAGAAAATTGAAATTTTGATTCGGGTACTTACACTTCGATTTGGCTCGATTCCTTTTGTGGGAATGTTGCTGGGACTGAGACAAGCAAAACCCCCCAAGAATCTTGAGCCATGGTGGCCGGAGGAGGCGGCGCCACTACAGCAGTAACTTCCGGCGGTTGCTACACCGTGTGTGGTTGTCGCCGGAGTGCAAGGCGTAGCCCAAAAGATGGAGCTCGTCGAGCCCGTCAATTTGATAGGTGGCATGACACGAGGCGACGTCGGATGGTGGAGAAATCGGCCGGATAAGGTTTTTGAGTCGGGTGAACAGTACCCCGATCTGATTTTTAGAAAAAATCTGATTTTCTGATTTTTAATCTCATCTCATTCCTTTTATACTATTTCCAAAATCGGAAACGAACTTCCGACGTTAATAACTTTTGCATCCGACGTCCGATTCGAACGCATGACATGTCCACGAATTCGTATCGATGAGCTCTACGACTTTCGTGAAGGAAGTTTTTGTAACCGAGCGACGGAATAAAAGTCGATCTATACGTTGTGGTAACGTTACGTTTTCTAATTAAACGATCCGAGAATGTTTCCGTTTTTGTTTTGAAATGTCGCAAACCTCCAATTGTCGTCTTGAATTAATTTCACAAGTTTAACACTTAAAAAATACTCGACATTTAGTTTCTAAAAATTCGGGTTATTACAGTATTTGAGCTTGGTATTTTCAATGAAAGCTTTTCAGGCTATTACTATCTGGGATTTGGTTGAGAGCTGATGCAACCAAGGTTGTCTGGGTTGCTCGTGATAATCCAATAATAGATTCATCCGGTCTGCTTCAAATTCTGTCTGGGAATTTGGTTCTCAGTTCTCACAGACCGTCGACAAGTACAGTTGATAGTCAACTCAGGAAGTCTTGCCACGGCCACTTAAACCCATAAGAAAGGTTTCAACTCGGGTTGTTTTGATCCCATCCGGACTATGGAATTACCTACGCAAGCTCAAGAGGTACACACGACCTGCTCTGTTGGTCTCCCATTGTGTGTTTCCTCATCACTTTCATGTCATTTTCTCACTTCTGGATGTCAAAAATATACGCTTTCTTTGTCTCATCCAAGAGGTAAACTCATAGCTGCATTCATTAGCAATTTAGCATTCCGATCATTTACATAGTGGATTCTTAGTTGACTCAATTAGATTTAGATAATATGAATACTTGACTTTGACCATTAGGCTTCAGGAATTTTCGTTGAAATACATTTTTATAATCTATGTATTCATGGTTAGAGGATTCAACACGAAAGTGGGTGTTATAGACTAAAGAACTAGGAACTGGTGGCTATCAAACTTCATATTAATGAGAATTGATGGGCGTTGTTTCTCCTATATTAGATTTAGGCATATCTACAGATGGCTGATAAAATAGCTAATTTTAATTTATATGGGCGGTCAGCTGTTTTTGGCATAACTCCGAGTAATACCCTACCATTATGCGTTTATGCTCAAAGAGTTTCCATTACGTTCCAATGATATTTTATTTCTTGGAAGGATGGAATATCACAACACGTTACACAAAATAAATAAATAAATAAATAGTGGTCAATAAATTTGTTTCCAAATCTTTTCACACGTAGAACCAGTAAAGCACATCACAGTTGACTAACAAACAGAACATGTAGGATGTAGGATGCAGGAAAAACATATTATAATTTAAAAATCAAAGAAAGAGATACAGTTAGGTATCTCCCATCTGGTTGAGTCTTCATCTGGACATCTAGCCTGAATATTTATCAGCTTCGCTGTGCACATTGTCTCTGTTAAAGACAATGGCCAGCATCAAAAGAGAGTTTCTTCTTATTATTTGTTTGATATCATCCCGTACCTTCTTTTTGCTCTCATCTCATGCATTAACTGATACACTCACACCCGAAGAAACACTAACAAACAATCAAACCTTGGTTTCAGCTGGTAGGACTTTTGAGCTTGGCTTCTTCAGTGATGACTTTTCTGGCAATCATTATATCGGCATTTGGTTCAAAGCCGATAAGAACAATGTTGTCTGGGTTGGAAACCGTGAAATTCCCATGTCAGATTCCTCAGGTATTCTTCATATACGATCTGGGAATCTGGTTTACACGGATAGACGTCGAGTTCCTTGGCTACTCAATTCTGAAAGTGTTGCCACGGCCATAAACACAACTGCGACACTTCTTGATACTGGAAATTTTGTCCTTAAAGACGAAAAATCAGGTATGGTCTCAATTTTGATAATGTCTTAATAGTTTTTCTACTGTTTCTATTTCAAACTAGTATATTTTGATACAACATCTTCATGTTTACTTCAGAATATACATATATAAATTCTTCATGAACATCTTCATCTTCATGTTTACTACTCGGCAGAATATACATATATAAATTCTTTCGATTGCCATGACATGTTTACTTCAGACCTTCAACAGTTAAATGTCTTGTTTGTACAGGTATTGTTCTATGGCAAAGTTTTGATAATCCAACTGATACTTATCTTCCTGGGATGAAACTCGGTTGGTCTGCGCTAAACACTAACCAACCAAACTTTCACGCGTTTGTATCTTGGGTAGGCCCCCAAAACCCTGCTCGTGGCCTTTTCACCTTATCCACGGATAGGATCAATTTAACAACAATGCAGGTTTGGCGAGGAGATAATGTTCAAATGGATATTGGGTTTTGGAATGGACATGAACTGTGGTTTATTTTTGATAACTCATCAAGTGAAAATGACTACAATTTTAGTCGCCATTCAACTGCAGATGAAGCGTACTTTAATTTTAGTGGCAATAAGAAGTATGACCTGGTCTGGTTCGTGATGGCTTCCAGGGGAACGTTAGATCAGTATTTTATGGTGGATGGGAAGATTTCTTCTGTGAGTCATGCCCTGTGCGATAATTCAACAGGGAGGTGCTTGACATCCCTACCATCTATGTGTGAGGATGGTGATAGCTTTTCAGAAGTTAAGGGATCACTGCCTTCTACGTTTAACATTGGTGCCATTAATATGGGGGGTAGTGATTGTGAAACGTTTTGCAAGAGCAATTGTAGTTGCACTGCATTTGCTTCACAGCAAAGTGATCAAGAGTGCCAACTTTATTATGGGAGTAAGCAGGACCTATTGAAGACCATAGTAAAAGGGCCAGGGATTATTCACATCCGCGGTACTGTGGCTACAAATGGTATGTCAGTAAATAATTCTTTAAAAAAAACTTTGCAAATTTGCGAACAAAACTAAAGCTTTTTTCGGTAGCGTGGTTCTGGTTGTGAAGCCAATTAGTTGACTTTGGAAGAATTCTGGTTATGACCTCATCACTTGATTTGAAAAAAAAAAATTTGGTTGTTGTTCACGCAAATCCTTTTAATTTCTTAAATTTATTGTATTACTGAAACTTAGTACCTACAGCTCCTTCATGTGTTGTAACTAAAAAGATAGGTTATGTTTGTCAAAAAAAAAAAAAAAAGAAAGAAAGATAGGTTATATACAACTTACCAACAAAATGCTGGCCTCTTCTTCACTCTTTCAGGTAATAGGAAGTGGAAACTCGGGTTAGCTCTCGCAGTTCCTTTGGCTTTCCTCTTGGTTCTTATTGCAGTTTCCTTATGCTGCTATCTGCATTGGAGAAAGGGACACAAAGGTTAGAGTTAGTTTGATTGTTGGATCTAATGGGGAACTATTTGCACCCTCTTACAGAATTCATGTACACTATTGGATTCTAAAGAAAGTGTGCAGAGATCTCTCCTAAAATTGTCTGACACGTCATGCCTATCATTTTTTCCTATTGAAAAAGAGCAACCTCGTGTTAATGTCAACAGAAGATTCAGTACCAGAAGGCATTATCAATTTGGGACAAGTGAGCTTATTCCAAATGACAACTAATGTGTCACCAGTTCAACAGAATGCACTTAGAGGTGCACATAAAATGGAATTAGGCAGGCAGAAGGATCAAGATCTGCCCTTGTTTAGTTTTTCTACAATTCAGAATGCAACAAATTACTTTGCTGAGTCTAATAAACTTGGGGAAGGTGGATACGGGCCTGTCTATAAGAGCATCCGCAGCGGCGAGCAATTTTGCCGGCGTGCTCGAGCAGGAGGAGGGACCAGCCGGAGGAGCTCGAGCAGGAGAAGGGGAGGCTCGCACCGGCGAGCAGGAGGAGGCGAGCTGCTCGCCCAGTCAACCCAGCCGCGGTGCTCGTCCGATCGCTCGAGCAAATTTTGCTCCGGCGTTTGCTCGATCGCCTGGCGGAGCCCACCGCCCGTGGGTGACGTCAGGCGCGGGCGAATTTTTTTTATGTTAGGCGCGTGCAACGCACGCGCCAAAAAAAAAATCGAGCCAATGAATGGCTGCCACGTGTCAAGCAGATTGGCCAACGGTCCAATTGATCTGGGCCTTCCATTTTGAATCTGAAATTTCGATCCAACGGTCAGAATTAATTGGCAACGGCTACTATTTGATCATAACGGAAATAAACCCAAAAAATTGTAAAAAAATCCCCAAAATTTCAAAATTCTCCCAAAAAATTGCCTATAAATACTACTTCAATTTGTTATGAACTCACACCAATTTGTGCACAACAAATTTCACATCTTCCTCCATCTCCTCTCTCTTTTCGTATCTCCTCTCTCTTTTCGTTTAGCATTTTTTTCTCAAACAATGGGCACCCATTGGCTTCCTTCCGAAGATTTACAAATGTGCATTTCTTTTGTCCGTCATAGCATTGATGAATATGACGGTAACAAACAAAAGAGGGACAAATTGTGGGAGACAATTCATGGCGATTATATGCAAAATTGGGTGCTAGCACCGGGTGAGAAACCTCCGAAGGAGCCAAGGACCCGAATCGCGCTCGCTTCTCACTACAACAAGTTCAAGCTACTATTTTTTGCATCTAAGTTGATTTTTCTCCGTTTTAAGGTGTGTTATGGCCTTTAGAAATACTCTTTTTCAAGTTTAATACCCCCAGTAGAAGTTTACTACCTCTAGTAAACTTTAGTAAAAATTTTACTAACCCCAGTAAACTTTATTTTTTGCATCTAAGTTGATTTTTCTCCGTTTTAAGGTGTGTTATGGCCTTTAGAAATACTCTTTTTCAAGTTTAATACCCCCAGTAGAAGTTTACTACCTCTAGTAAACTTTAGTAAAAATTTTACTAACCCCAGTAAACTTTATTTTTTGCATCTAAGTTGATTTTTCTCCGTTTTAAGGTGTGTTATGGCCTTTAGAAATACTCTTTTTCAAGTTTAATACCCCCAGTAGAAGTTTACTACCTCTAGTAAACTTTAGTAAAAATTTTACTAACCCCAGTAAACTTTATTTTTTGCATCTAAGTTGATTTTTCTCCGTTTTAAGGTGTGTTATGGCCTTTAGAAATACTCTTTTTCAAGTTTAATACCCCCAGTAGAAGTTTACTACCTCTAGTAAACTTTAGTAAAAATTTTACTAACCCCAGTAAACTTTATTTTTTGCATCTAAGTTGATTTTTCTCCGTTTTAAGGTGTGTTATGGCCTTTAGAAATACTCTTTTTCAAGTTTAATACCCCCAGTAGAAGTTTACTACCTCTAGTAAACTTTAGTAAAAATTTTACTAACCCCAGTAAACTTTATTTTTTGCATCTAAGTTGATTTTTCTCCGTTTTAAGGTGTGTTATGGCCTTTAGAAATACTCTTTTTCAAGTTTAATACCCCCAGTAGAAGTTTACTACCTCTAGTAAACTTTAGTAAAAATTTTACTAACCCCAGTAAACTTTATTTTTTGCATCTAAGTTGATTTTTCTCCGTGTTGTGCTTCCGCCATGACCACCTGATTCACGAATGATTGCTCCATATCGTCATCCTCTTCTTGTTGACGTTGTCTCCGCCTGAAAAAATTGTGAAAGCTGAAAGGATTCATCAGAGTGATGAACAAGGAAATGTTGCTAAGTGTTTAGATTGAAGGATGAGTTATAATGAGTGATATTAGACGTTTTTATAGCAAATTGGTCGAAAATCTTATCAGAAATTTGGTCCAATTATTTTGCTGACAGTGACACGTGTCAATTCTCTACTAGTCGAAAATCTTATCGGAAATCTGCTCCAATTATTTTAGCGACAATGACACGTGGTAGTGACACGTGTCAATTATCTATTAGTCGAAAATCTTATCGGAAATTTTGAATAATATCGAGTCGATAATGACACGTGGCACATTATTATTGGTTGTAAATATATCTGATAAAAAAAATTAATTATTACACAACAAGACAAAATTGAATTGCTCAAACAAATTGTAAATGGGTGTGTGAAAAAATCGATTTGCTTGAGCAAAATATGAAATCGATTTGCTTGAAGCAAAATTTGCTTCTGGCCCTACCATTTGCTTGAGCAAATGCAATTTATGGGTGCGGATGCTCTAAGGCAAGGTTTCAGTTCTTCTTTTGTAAAGCTTTTTTTACCAGATAATGATCATGTTATGTTTTCTGAGATGTCAATCTGACACAATTTATACAAAAATGAGTTCACCAATCAATGACCAGAATGACATTGCAGCAATATTTATCACGGAAAAGTCTGTCAGGAAACAAATTCCCTGCACTTTATTTGTCGATGTGATTACATTTTCTTACCTCTAATATGTTTTTTACATTATGGAAACAGGGTAAGCTCCTAGTAGAAGGACAAGAAATTGCAGTGAAAAGACTGTCCAAAGTTTCCCGCCAAGGGTCAGTGGAATTCAAAAATGAAGTCTCAGTGATTTGTAAGCTCCAACACAGGAACTTGGTTAGGCTTTTGGGATGCTGCATAGAAGCAGAAGAAAGTATACTAGTTTACGAGTACATGCCCAACAAAAGCCTAGACTTTTTCATTTTTGGTTAGTACATGATCTCCTTTAGCATGCCACATGTACTATATGCTTCCTTTTCTTGTGATCCTCTTCCCATATGTTTGTTGAAGTTTACATTTTGGGAGGAATTTGTGCAGATTCAACCAAACGTTTAGTTTTGGACTGGAGAAAGCGCGTGCATATCGTGGAAGGGATAGCTCAAGGCCTTCTATATCTTCACAAATACTCCCGATTAAGGATCATTCACCGTGATTTAAAGACCAGCAATATCCTGTTGGACAGTGACATGAACCCAAAGATCTCTGATTTTGGCATGGCAAGGATTTTCGGAGACAATGACACTAGAGGCAAAACAAGCCGGATTGTTGGGACATTGTAAGTATATGGTTCTTGTATGTAAATTGTTCTGGAGACATACATACTCATATTGTTTGGTCTTAGTTTACAACAAAATCACCTCTACTGCATTTACCAACACATTACTGAGAGCGTCTCTATTTAAACTTGGATCCATCATAAGTTTAAAATTTTGTAAAATATATTAGTCCAACTTTCACTCCTTTTCTAATGCCTTTTGTCTGATTTTTAGTGGTTACATGTCACCGGAGTATGCCATGGATGGTCTCTTTTCTGAAAAATCCGATGTGTTTAGCTTCGGGGTGATCCTATTAGAAATTATAAGTGGCAAGAAGAATATTGCCTTCTTTGAAGCCGATCATACCCTGAACTTACTAGGCAAAGTAAGCAGTTCTTTTCCTGAACTTATCCATTCTCTAGTTCTGTGTTCATGCATTTATTTCTGAGACCCTTAGAAATTTGTTTATTTTAGGCTTGGACTTTGTGGAGAGAAGGTGCTGGCATGGAGTTGATGGATTCGACACTGCATGCTTCTTGTTCGAACAACGAAGTTATCAGATACATACAGATGGGTCTTCTGTGCGTGCAAGAAAGAGCTATCGATCGACCAACCATGTCTGATGTAGTTTCTCTGCTAAGCAATCAGTCATTTGCTCTGCCGTTTCCTAAAGAGCCTGCATTTCTGTGTCAGCTAAGTTCCACTGATGCAGATTCATCTGCAAGTAGGCAAAGACATTACTCTCAAAATGATTTGACCATTTCACAAGTGCATGCAAGGTAGCAATATTTAGACTTCACCCTAGTGAAGGCTTAATAGCTTGTTATCCTTATCTTAGAAAAAGAAAAGAGGTTGTTATCCTTGTACAGTAGAACTTGTAAGTTGTAACCAACACGAAAGAAAATGCATGACCTGAGAAGACGTTGAGATTTCAGATTTGCCGACTGATGTGTCTTTACTCTTTATCATTACCCTCTTCAATGGCAATATAGGTAGGTCTAGCAAAAATGAGCCAAACAAAACCGAACCAACCATTACTAGCCGAACCAACTAAGTTGGTTACCAAGTATATTGGTAACCGATATTTCGGTACGGTAATACCGAACCAACTTCCATAAGTTGGCACGGTAACGGTAATGATTTTGGCAAAAGTTGGTAATACCGTACCAACGAGTTTCTTATATTTAATTATTGTTTCAGGATGAAATAATTGTGTATTATTGAATGATATGGGGGCCTATATATAGGCATTACAAAACCACAATCCCGTAGGATTCGGAGTCCTTATCTATTACGGAGATGCTAATCTATCTCCTAACCGGAAACCTATTAGGCTAAGACACACACAAGGGTAGAATAGTAATTCTCCCAGAACACTCCCCCTTGTGTCGCATGCCTAGGTTGCATGGTGCACATATCGTTGCCTCGGTAAAAACCTTGTCAAGCAAAAAAAAAACCTCTTGGGTAAAAACAAAAGCTTGATCGAAGGGAAAAAGAGCACAACGCACCGTCTACATTTGATAGCATCATGTGAGCTAGACTCCCCCTGAAGTCTACAAAACAACTCCCCCTGATTAGTGCCATAATCATGGAGTACAAAGAACAACGTATACAACGTTCATTACATGCTTCTCAAACGTAGTCTTGGGCCAATGATTAATCATTAATCTAGCCACACATCCTTAGATCATACATGCTATACTTAGCCAAACTTAGATCTTAGGAAACAAGATTGCATAACAACTCAAAATGAGAGTTTGCAATGAAAATCAGATTCTCGGATAGAATGACCTTCACTCACTTAAATGGCCATAACTTCTTCGTCAAAATAGGTATTAGCGAACCATAAAATGTTCTGAAAAGTAGACACCCGTGGCTTTCCAGTGACATAAGATTCACAACCTCATCCGATCGGAGAAGTTCACAATACTCTGTTGAAATTGACTGACTTGCAAATTTCCGGACATGACTGTCCTACTTTGCTAAAACGGCCATAACTCACTCAATATGATAGCTATGAACGAAAGGTTGGTGTCCCTGGAAAGTAGACACATAGACCTTTCCAACGGTACCAATTTCACCATATTTCATTGAGAGAGCTGTCCTGTAGGTCTCGTTGAAGTTGACCTACGAAACTGGACAGATTCTGATTTGTCACATTTAATGTGTCTTTCGCGAAAAGAATGGGGGAATGGACCAATGAAGGACTGATTTTGGTCCAAGACGGAACCGTACGCATCCTCTACGCTACCAGTGTCGACTGCTATACCAAGGCGTACGTTGATGTTGCTGGAGCTGCTGGCGGCGTTGGTGCGGATAGGATTTGTGTTGGTTCATTAAGTGTAGAACTAAACCCATGTCAAAGAAGCAATGCAAGTCCAATGACAATGCATAGGCGCATAGTTAATCACGTCATAATGAAAGCAATAGTGTCCCAACAACACTAACATGTATGAATGTATAGCTCATTGAATCTCTTCATCATCTATACTTAGACGGAATAGAGAATCAAGAATTAGCTTTATATGAACACATATGGGTATGAGTTCTTGCAACCGATTGTACTACGTTCTCTCGAACGTCGCAATCTGATTACATAATCTCTCCGTGGTCTGAAGGCATTTAAAGTCCCTCGGGCACTCTCATATCTGCGTCAAGATCCCTTTACAGATATTCTATGACCACTATCATATGCTGCAAATCAGTTTTCATGGACACTACTACTGATCAATTAGCGGAAAGAAATTATGTCCATAACGAGAGAATATAACTCATCGTACTCAATACTAGGATAATGAGACAATCTTTGCGCCATAAGTCCTGCATATATTGCATGACCTCATCTTTCTCATTACACTTACGAACAACGACCAACATAACAAGTCTAGTTCAGCCTGTATTGATTCTTTCCACTTCGGTCAAGTTACTCATCGTTGATGATTTACAACGGAATAAGGGCATAAGCGAATACATCATCAATCATGGGAGATCAATACATTAAACAAGCGCGCGCGCTGTATACGATCAATTCGTGAGATTTCTATTCTTCTCTAACATCAACAAAAGGAGTCTGTAGCGTCCCACAGAAACTTAGTTGATACACATGTTTAGAGAATATCTCTTGATGATGGGCGAAATACTTGTGCCTACGCACTTCGCTTCTTTCTAGTTTTGATACCAGAGAATAATGGTCTCCCCCTCATCTAGGCAGGAGCCAAGACTGAAGCTATGACCCTTACTAGTCCATCTTTGTGTTTGCCGCCCTTGTTTTGTGGTACAATACCACGGGCGCCGACAACACCACAGCGTACGATGGTGCCATCGCCGGCTTCCTTCCCACTGTCAGGGATGGTGCCAACGGTGCTAGGACCAGGTCATATGAAATTCTCCCATATTCTGAGAGTCCCAACCTTACCGGTACATCACAACATTTATGTGCGATCTCGTCACTTTCGCAATATCAGTAAAGTCATTGAGCATCAAATTTTTGACTTTCTGGAGGTCGATAATGCGTTGCACATTTACTCACTTTGAGTAGTGCGGGATCTTAATGAGACATAGTGCCACACCACGTCAATTCCTGGTGTTAAAACCGGAATGGGAGCATTCCATATCTCCCCCTAACGACGGGAAGTATGTCTCATCAAAGTGACCGTCTGCTAATATCGCAGGATAGAGATCAACGGTTGTAGATTGGAAATAGCGGACAAGTGTTGGTGATTCATAAATCATAACCAACCAGAATACTTAATCGTTTCAAGTAGACCTATTGAGATAACTACAATAGAGGCACATAAACAACTTTAACCAAATAGGCGTTTAAGGAAAAGAACGTTGGGATCGTATCCAGTAACCATCTGGTACGCACTAAACGCTTGGCAAGTTGTGGGTCTAAAACGAATAAGTGTCGCTGCATGCAACATCATTACATATCTCCATGCAAAAATCGGCAGGTTAGTACCCATAACCAAGTCCGAGCTCTGCTAGATCGTGCAGTGAATGAACATGAGGAATAATATGTTCAACGACGATCCCAGTAGATATGCAAAACGAAATCATCAAAGTCGTGGAGGTGAACTCTCCAACGGTATCCAATCAAATAGATTTGAGAGGATGGGAAGGGTGGTGAGCCCTTAGTATGATGATCATAGCTAAAAACTTTAGCGAATGCAGCGTTTCTTGTGGAAAGAAAAGCGATGTGTGACCAAGAAATACGAGAAATTTTATAGACGACTTATGGCAAATAAAATTTTATAGACGACGTGTGACCAAGGCAAATAAAATTCTCACGAGTCAATCTTGTAAACAAGAAATACGAGAAATTTTATAGAATATGCCAATATTTAATACAACACAAACAAACTTCCAATTCCAATAGACGACTTAAGCTAAAGTCGAGCAATAATCATGGCAATGCCAACGTCATACTTGAAAAATAGTAAGCAGAAGACATAGTCAAAATAGATTGACTAATCAAAAGTCTGTAGCAACAAAATCTTGCATATCTGATTGGGCGGAGCCTTAGCCTGAGGCTCAAAAATGTGCTTACTTGAGAATGGAAGAATGTTACGTTTCCATCTCCAAAATTCCCTCAAGAAATAGATACAGGTGCCAATAAATGACATGTGTTTTTCGGATGTGGAGCATGTTTCAAGGTCAACTCTGGTAATACGTCGTCATAAACGTTCATTAAATCACTTTTAAGTGTGTCCCATAGAATTCGTTATTTTTGGGATCTTTTTGTCAACAAATAGTGCTGCATCAGAGTAATGAATCAACTCAAATAAATGAGTACGTAGACCTTGAGATTATCGTTTATAAACATGAGTTTAAGAAACTCAAACATTCAAATAACAGTCGCGATGACGACGCATCCATAAGAAACGAGGGTTGTATAGGTTTCGGATAATCGAAACTATTCAAGTATGTAACCGGAATTAGAAGGGTTGTGATGTATATGGTCACAAAATAATCGATGCATATCGGCGATTCTCATGATCGCACCCAAAACAGCGATGCACATAGGCGACTACACGAAATCGATATCTTCCTTTTTAAATAATAGCGTGACTCCCCCAGGACCGTTACACGAAAAACGTCGACCAAGAGGGGAATCATATCCCTCTTTGGTCTCATCGGCGTTATAAGAAAGGCCGGAAAAGAAGACATGAAAAAAAGGCTAATAGCGCCCGATAATTTATATATATATCTCTTCAAAAGCAGCAACTTTAAGAAAAACATACTTGTTGGTCTGCCAAATAGACCGCATATAATTAAATTGCACTGCAAATCGATTGTCATGCATGAAGTTGCTTGATGAATTCCTTTTCGATCTTCGTCCGATGACATAAAATCTTGGGAGGATACGATCAAAATCGTATGTAAATGACAAAAGTATCATCCATCTCGGCATGAATGTCATCACCATAGTACGACGAGTGATCACTTTTCCTATGCAAGCACGTGAAACATAGTTAGAAAACGAAAACGTGCAAATAAACGATTTAATAAGCAATAGGAAAATAAAAAGGAAAAAAGAGAAATAGTTTAAAGGCCCAAAAGGGTAGAGAAGACGGGAGTAGCTTCTCTTGAGCGAAGAGTTTGCTTGTGCAGTTCGCGTTCATTGCGTATATATGCGGGAGGAGCAATTTTGAATACTCTGATGCGGGGTTTTTCGGGGCAAAAAGATGTTTTTGCGGAGCGAATGCGGATGATACCCTGCGGGGCTGCGTGCAGGGGCAGCAGGGGCCGCAGGGCAGAATCTGCGTGCGGGGCTGGCTGCGTGCGGGGCTGCATGGGGCTGCGATGCGGGGGCAGCAGGGGTGCGTGCAGGGCTGCGTGCGTGCGTGCAGGGCTGCGTTGCGGGGCTGCGCGCGGGGCTGTGGGGGCAGTATGCAGGGGCTGCGCCCGGGGCTGCGGGGGCAGCATGCAGGGGTGTTGCAGGGGCAGCGGGGCTGCGTGCAGAGGTAGCAGCGATGGTGATCAGGGGCTGCGCCGATGAGGGACGTCGACGGGAAGATGTCGGAGGCCAAAGACGACTGTGGCCGGCGGTGGAGAAGAGAAAAAATTTCTAGGGCTCTAAAAGTTCAGGGTTTTAGAGCACGTGCTGATAACGTGTTTCAGGATGAAATAATTGTGTATTATTGAATGATATGTGGGCCTATATATATGCATTACAAAACCACAATCCCGTAGGATTCGGAGTCCTTATCTATTACGGAGATGCTAATCTATCTCCTAACAGGAAACCTATTAGGCTAAGACACACACAAGGGTAGAATAGTAATTCTCCCAGAACAATTATTTATTTTTTAATTAATTATTACATAAATTGATCTTAGCCATTGATATATCCAAACACCATCTCAATTGTCGAACATTTCAGCCCTACTCCTAAGTCCCCAAGTCCAAACTCGTATTCTTGTCTGCCGCATCTATCAATCTATCCCCATTTTGAAACTTCACCTCTCTTCTTCCACATCTCTCTCACACAGACACAATCACACTCACCCACCCTATCTTAATACCACACAGCCCACAATTGCCAACTTGTGCGCCTCATTCTCGTCGAAGACTCGAACACCCAGCCCCAGTGAAGACATAAACTCTTGAACTGAATCAGAGAGACATAAACTCATTCTCCATTTCTCCATATCAGGGCCCAGGTAAACTGAATCGATCTCTCATTCTCTTTCAATTTGTGAACCTGAAACTTGCCCAACCTCTTCCCTTGATTCAAGCAAGTTTGATTGCGTATCTGTAGTTGCATCAGCAATCCAATTATATTCATTGATTTCATTCAAGCAAGTTGTTTTGATTGCATTTATGTTTCTGTTGTTGCATCCAAGATCCATTTATCTTCATTATAATCAATTTGAAATTCAGTGAGTGGTATGATGCGTTATGTGTATGAATATATGCATTTAGAACTTGACCAAGAGAAAACATTCAGAACTTGTAGGAGAACTATCGAATTTTTATAACAAGGAAGAAAAATTGTTGTCTGAGGTTTGTATATGGCCTGGTTCCCATGTTTCCTGCATTGTATTGGCTATGTCCAAATCGTCTTTCAAATATTGATGCCATTTGGAGCCATAGTTTCGATTAAAGATTTTTTAGAAGATTATGTATGTATTGAGAAAAGGATCAAAGAACTGAAACTTACTAGTCATGTTGCACTTGCATATGATTAATCTTCAATAATTTCCCTGGTAGCTTTGCAGTCTTCACTTTGAGCATTAGATTTTCTTTGCATGGCTCTGTCATGTCTCACTTTCTAGGTTTTATCTGTGTCTTTGGGGATGGGTGCATGCTTAGATACTTCTTCTAATTTTTTTTGTTCTAGTTCTTTCCACCATCAACATAGGTTCACTCATTAAACATAAAAAGCTCATGCATTTAGGTAGAGACATAGATTGTTCCTCCCTGGCCAATATATACAACATTGTTTGATGTTCTTATTTTTACAACTTAACAGGTAGAGACAGAGATATCCTTATTGAAACAAGAAAAATTACAATTGCAATCACAAGTAAGTTTTTTTGTTTTTGTTTTAGGTGTTTTTATATATCTTTTTGTTCACTTTGCTCTACTGCATCACATATTTATTTATGGTTGAATATTAATATATGATCTAACAGCCAGTGATTGTAACTGTTAACGGATAGAGTTCTATAGTGATTATCATGAGCACATAAGTTCTACAAGCATAAAGTAAATTTATTCACAATTCAATGGAATCCTTCCGGAGCCTCTGTTCCCTGTAGTGAAAAAGTAGTTTCTTTGTTGGATTCTGATGGCTAGCTAGAGAATACAGACATGTACAAGCACTTGCTTCTCCTTCATAGATGATTTAGGCAGTAGTGCTTTTGTTGAAAATAAAAATTTCTACTAGTTCTTGGGCAGATATGCTTGGACCATTATGTGCCTTGGTTCTGTGTCTTGGGCATTTTATGCAAATTATATGTGTTGTCAGCTTGTTAGTTCTGTTACTATGTGGAACTCACACCTTAGTAATGTTGCTTGTCTAGCTAAACTGGTGTAATATAAGTTTTTTTTTTTCAGATTGATTACTATATCAGTATGCATTATAGGTATTTATTGGTTAGTTTTTTTTATTTGTTGGTTAGTTGGTGTTGATAGTATCTACAATTTGTAGCTTACATTGAAAATTTGCAATATGAAAGTAGGTAAGTGACCGTATCTGCATTACTGATAATTAGTGTTTTTATGAGAATCTACCCACATCTGTGTTTATTTTCATACTACACATTATGTTTAGTTTGTTTAGTTTTCTCTAAGTAGTTTCTTTGTTGAATTCTGATTGTTTGATCAGTGTAGTCCTACAACCTACAAGTTACTGGCACAGAAATAAAGCTATAAGAATGTACACTGTGCTGAATAGGCTACTTTGAAATGCTAAGCTTAAGACCAGAGATAGGAATGATGATAGAACAATATTACTGCAGTTTAGATATGTAGGATTGCTCTCTTGTTTGGTTTTTTTAGTGATTGAGATTGATGTATATAAATTATCCAGTTCGAGTGTAATCTTGTTATGCTTTTATGTTATGGTTCTATATTGAGTTTCTTTTTTCTGATATTGTTGTGCTCTTTTTGTGGCTGTTTATAAGAAAATGAAATGTTAAGTTAAAGTTATGTTTCTCAATGCCTATGCTTTATAATGGTATAATGCTTATGTTCATTGTGATGAATTGATGAATTGATTATTGTTACGAGGTTTTGAATGATATATCCAAATGTTTCAGGTACAAGGATATGGAGTGGTCACAGAGTGGTATGAGTCAAGCAAGTAGTTCAACCCCTTCAAGTCAATCTGTTGCAAATGCAGAGACAATTGCACCCCTGTCAGGGCAGCATCTACCACCAGCTGCACCTCCACCACCTCCATTTGATGCTCCAGCAACTTCTACACAAGTTTGTGCCAAGAAAAGGAAGGAACCTGCAACAAAAGCCCTCTTTGGAATCATTTTACGAGGTGCAAGCTCCCAGGAACATAGACCTTGGATCCAAAATGGTGCATATGTAACCATTGTAATGATAAAGTGTTGTGCGAGTCATCAAAAAATGGGACTAGCTCGATGTGGAATCATGCCAAGAAGTGCACTTCTCACCCGATGTATGAAAACAGGGATCCGAAGCAATCAAAGTTGAATGAGAGTAATGTTAGTGGAGGGAGTGGATACCACAAGTATAATAAGAAGAGATGTGATGATAGGTGCATTGAAATGATAATCAAGGATGAACTCCCATTTCGGTTTGTGGAGAAAGAAGAATTCCTGGCTTTTTGTAAAGAGTTAGAGCCTAATTGGACACCCATGGACAGAAAGCAAGTTGCAAAGGGTGTGCTAGACAAGTACAACTTGGAGAAGAGTATTCTAATGAGTCAACTGAAGGAGAGTCAATCATGGGTTTCTATCACTACCGATACTTGGACATCAATTTAGAACATAAACTATATGGTTTTGACTGTGCATTTTATGGATGTCGATTGGAAGCTTCATAAAAGGATTATTAACTTTTGCAACATCACTAGTCACAAAGGGGATGATATTGATAGGATGATAGAGCAATGTTTGAGGCAGTGGGAGATCAACAAAGTGTTTACAATAACTGTGGACAACGCTAGTGCCAATGATGTGGCTGTGGGATACATGAAAAGAAGGCTTAAAACTTACAAAACTTTGATGTTCAATGGAGACTTTTTGCATTTGAGATGTGCATGCCACATCATCAATTTGATAGTGAAGGATGGTCTAAAGGAGTTAGAGGATGGAGTTGCAGCCATATGGAATTGTGCTAAGTATGTTAGATCTTCATCTCAAAGACTTGACAAGTTCAGGGAGTTTGCTATTTTGGAACAATGCAAGGCAAACGCTAATGTTCCATTAGATGTCATTACAAGATGGAATAGCACATATCTTATGCTTGAAGCTGCACTGATGTATGAGGCAACGTTTAGTAGAATGGCTGAAGAGGACTCTGCATTCAAGAGTTATTTTGAAGAAAAAGACAAAGCTGGAAAGAAAAGGGTTAGACCTCCATGTTATGATGATTGGAGGAATGCAGAAGCATTTTGTGTCTTTCTAAAGAAGTTTTATGCAGCTACCTTGAAACTTAGTGCATGGAAGAGCATCACTGCAAACCTATTGTTTGTTGAAATGATCACATTACAAACTGAGATTGACAAGGCTGTGCTTTCAGAGGATGATGTTTTGAGGAGGGTTGCAGCTTCAATGAAGTCCAAGTTCAATAAGTATTGGGGAAGTTTCGAGTCAATTAACAAGATCATCATGATAGCGAATGTCCTGGACCCTAGATACAAGTTGCAGTGGGCACGGGTAGGTTTGAAAAAAGTTAATGCAAGTTATGCGACAATTCAGACAATAGAAGAGAACTTGAAAAGAATATTGATGAGGATGTATGAAGAATATAAAAGAGATGCGGGCGCCGATCAAGCTGAACAGTCTGCTGATGAAGATGTAGGATTGGAAGGGGATGAATTAGATGAGCTTGATGAAATAAGTAGGGAGATAACAAGGGAGAGGATGTCTGCACAATCACAATGCATTCGAAATGAGGTTGATCAGTACTTGTCGGATAGGTATGTGAGCCTTACTGCTAAAACTTTTGACATTGCTAAGTGGTGGAAGGGTAATGAATTTGTATATCCAATTTTATCAAAGTTAGCAAAGGATATCCTTGCTGTTCCTTGCTCAACAGTAGCTTCTGAAAATGCCTTCAGTTTAGGGTCAAGAGTTGTAGATCCTTTTAGAGCTTCATTGACACCTAGAACGGTCGAGGCTCTTGTTTGCTCTGCTGATTGGTTAAGGGCTGAACTTCCAAACTTTAGCTTGTACGATACTCCTACAGAAGATGACTTAAAAGTCTACTTGGAGTTGGAGGCAATTGAGAAGGGTAAGCTTTTTTAAATTTATATTACTGGAACTTGCTTATTTCTACATTGTGATATTTAGATTTGCATATCTAGCATTATATACATGATCTGTTGAACTAAATATATTGTATATCTAGCATTATACAAGGTTATGAGACATTCTTATGGTGTCTTTACCTGTTGGTTGAATATTTTCACAAGTTGATTCTAATAATTTTGGTTCATGTCAGAAAATGCTTTCAATCAAAGTTATGAGGCAGGAAGGAATGCCACAAGCTCCAGCTCAGTCCAAACCAATGTCTAGCACAAGAGGAGAGTGAAGTCATTGATGTTGCTATTCCGTATCAATCCTTGAATTTGTTAGCAAAATTCGATTTCATTTTGTTTGATCTGTAATCGTATTATTGTATGAACTATGAAGTTTGTTTAAATTTCTTTTGTCAGCAAAGAAATTAGGGTTGGGCCTTCGACTTAATTAGGCCGATATTATATCTTGGTAAATGCCCATTACCAACCGAACCAACCGAAAATATCGGTATACCGAAAACTTGGTACATAGGCTTAAGTAGTCGGTAATGGTACAAATTTTCTCATTACCAATTACAATTAGTTGGTAGATGGTAATGACAAAAACGAATTGGTAATGTACGGAACCCAGCCCTAAATATAGAGGGAATGGGGGATAGTTTGAACTTTGGAGATTCTTCTCAAGCTTTAGTCTAGAAAGTGTGTTGTTTATATACCTGCTACATCACCAATACGCTCTAGGAATCTTTCAGTGACCAGTGTTTTTGATTCTCTAAGTGTTCTCTTCTGACGGCTACCGTGGAAGATATCTTTCATTTTCATCAGGGAAGATGTGATTAAGACTTAACTACTAGAGTTATAATTGACCAAGGAACCTGCTGTGAATGCTATATTATGTCATTGGTCAATCTAGTCTTGCTCTAATTTCAACAACTTAATGGGAAAAATTGAGTTATCAAAAAAATTAACAACTCGATAGTTGGGACCCCTTAGTTCCACCTGTCTTTTGTAATTAAGCCATGTGTAATTCATATTTGACTAACAATAGGCCCAAGGATCCACCGAACCAGCCATCTTTGACAAGTACACATGGGAAAATAAGAACCAGTTAAGCTCCATGCGGTCTTTTAAGGGGAGTAAATTTGTCAACCATATTTTTTGATTACTCATGTGGTCATGCCACTTACCTAGATGAAAACTACGTGTTTATTTATTTACTATAATTATATCATAATTAACTCTTAAATTAATTATTGATTTATTTTTATCATGTGTTATTAATTTATATAAATAACCATAGTTATACCATAGTCAATCTAGGACACATGGTTTCATCTAAATGGGTGAACATGAGGGTGGTAAAAAAAATGGTCGGCAAATTTGTTTCCGTCTTTATATGGTATAGAGCTTGATTCAAATTGTGATCATCACTGCACTTGTGAGTTCTGAAGCCATGTTTGTTCTTCTAATTTGGTGGATATCATCATCTAGCTTCTTTACATTTTCATCTACAACAGACACTCTTACGAGAGCTTATTCAGGCACCAAGTTACACGTACACCACCCATGTGCAAGTCACGTGACCTAACAGATCTATTACCTATATTTAGTGTAAAATAAAATTTGACTGCAATCAAAACCCAAAAAAAACATGCTTCCCTCTCCATCTCTCCAAACCCAGTCTCTCTATCTCTCTGAATCATCAGAACAATCTGCTAAAAACCCAGTTAAGATGGAGAACCCAACTAAGGACGAAGCGATGACGTCGGCGTTGTAGATGGCTGGAGTCGCGCAAATGACAATCAATACTACAAATTATAGATTCTCACTCTTCCCCTTATACTCCGAATCAATCAGATAAATCCTATAATTTAAGCTCGTCGGGTGGAAACTTAAGCCGTGACAGAGCTGCACCAATAGTGCGACTCCTGGAAATGGCCAAAATCGGAAGTGAAAATCGAGTCGGGTCGTGTTGTTTTGGATAGTGAAGACGGGTCTAAAGTTCTTAGATTTTGTTGTAGCGCTAGATCAATCACAGTACATTGCCGCCATCGCTAGAGGAAGAAGAACAAGTAAAAGTTAATTGAACTCAATGAAGAGATCCATAGAACAATAGTCATATGGGGACTGACGTGTTGGCAAATGAAAATAAAGATCTCTGCCTCCTTAGGCCATCTCAAATCCGAAAGGCTAAAATAGCCATAGAGCTAAAATTTTAGCCTTGAAAAGTTGAAATATTCATCGATGTGATATCACCGGTCTTAACTATCCAAATTATATATTAAGATTTGAGATTGTTATTATATGTTTAAGTAATATAATTTTGTATTAGATTATTATTTCAAGAAAATAAGTCATTTTCATAATTAAAAAATTAGTTCAAACATTTTATTATATATTAATTGAAATTATTATTGTTCCTCACTTCTCTCATTCAATCATATTTGACGTGTTAGTATATATTTAATAAAATAAAAATAAATGAAACAATGATACTGTGAATTCATCTACCTCTTATGTTGAATAACTTAAAGGCAAAAACGATCAATCAAGAGTGTTGTCAAATAGATAAATATAGTGAGGTTGATACACACACATGGATTATTTTCTTTAATTCATTCCTAATTTTAATCCTGAAAATAATAATTTATTATAGTAACTAATTTAAATTTAAATTAATTGTATTAATCATATAAAATAAAATAAAATAAATTTTATTAATCATATAAAATTAAAAGTAAAATTAATTATACTAATCAATTAAAATTAAAATTAATGGTACTAATTAACAAAAAATTCTATTAATCATCAAAAATAAAGTTAAATGTATTAATCATTAAATTTTAAATTAATTGTATTAATAAAAACTTATACTTAAAATTAAATGTAGTTGATAATGAGAATTAGATGTAGGGGTCATATTGAATAAACAAATAAAATAAAATCCCACTCAAAGGTAAAATATCCTGATGTAGACCTTCTATCTGTAATATTTCCAGCCCAGTCTGCATCTGTAAAACCACAAACGTCAAGGACATTGTTGTGTTTAGAAAACATTACTCCTCTCCCAGGAGCGGACTTCAAGTATCTCATAATCCTCACAACAGCATCCATGTGATCCACACTGGGATTATGCATGAACTGGCTCACCACACTTACTGCATATGCAACATCAGGTCTGGTGTGTGTCAAATAAATCAGACGTCCAACTAACCTCTGATAACGAGGCTTGTCGGTAGGTACCTGGTCAGGATACTCTGCTAATCGGTGATTTTGCTCAATAGGAGTGTCAATTGGAGTACAATCCAACATACCTGTCTCTGCTAATAGGTCAAGTATATACTTCCTCTGACACAGATAGATGCCTTCACTCCCCCTGGCTACCTCAATGCCCAAGAAGTACTTGAGTGCACCTAGGTCCTTCATCTCAAACTCTGTGGCTAACTGGTTTTGCAAGCTATCCATCTCAACAGTATCATTACCAGTAACAACCATATCATCAACATATATGATCAGAGCTGTTACCTTCCCTTGTTGGTGTCGGAGAAATAACGTGTGGTCTGAGTTACTCTGCTTATAACCAATCTTTCTCATGAACTGAGAAAATCTTCCAAACCAAGCACGAGGTGATTGTTTGAGACCATACAAAGATTTTCTCAAACTGCACACAAAGGTACCTGAAGGAGTAGTTTTATATCCAGGGGGAAGATCCATATACACTTCCTCCATAAGTTCTCCATGAAGAAAAGCATTCTTGACATCAAACTGTTTAAGAGGCCAGTTTAAGTTAGCAGCAAGAGAGAGCAATACCCGGATAGTATTCATCTTTGCAACTGGTGCAAATGTCTCATCATAATCAATGCCATATGTCTGAGTGAATCCCTTAGCCACCAAGCGTGCTTTATACCGACTCACTGACCCATCTGGGTTATGCTTCACTGTAAACACCCAACGACATCCTACTGCCTTCTTTCCAGGTGGTGGGGATACAAGCTCCCAAGTATTGTTCTTCTGTAATGCTTCCATCTCCTCATCCATTGCTTTCATCCACTTAGGATCTCCCAACGCATCCTGCACTTTGTTAGGTACTGACACAGCAGATATTTGATTCACAAATGATTCATATGACTTAGACAACCTTTGGGTAGACACAAAATTTGCCACAGGATACTTAGCTTTGGCTTGGAGGGTAGGTTCATACTTTTTTGCTGGTTTACCCCTAGTAGACCTGTTTGGTAACACATATTGCCTACTATTAACATCACTAGTATTACCCCCAATGGAATTACTAACCTCAGATGGAAGATCTTCTATACCAGGGAGACATGAGTCAGGGGTACTAGTAACAGCAGGTGAAGCAGGAGGGGCAGGAACACTTTCAGCTTCTGGTACCAGAATCTCTGAAGCAATCACACCAGAATCATCTGGTGGTGCATGTCTGTCATCTTCCGGTCCCTGAACCTCTGGAGTGGCTGGTGCATGTGAAACTGGTGCATCAGTAACCTCAGCTGAATGACCTGTCTCCCCCTCTCCATGATACAGCTCTTCAAAATATGAATGCTCCCCCTGAAGAGCAGTATCAGAAGAGGTATAATAGCTCATGTCCTCAAAGAAAGTAACATCCATAGTGACATAATACTTCCCAGTAGGGGGGGTGATAGCACTTGTATCCTTTCTGATGTCCCCCATAGCCAACAAACACACATTTCAGCGCTCGGGCATCCAACTTACTTGACCTTTGACTCTTTGGGATATGGACAAATGCAACACAACCAAATACACGAGCAGGGAGATTATAAAAGGAAGACAAAGAGACATAAGAAGCTAAGACCTCAAATGGTACTTTTCCTTGGAGGACACTAGAGGGAAGACGATTAATGAGATGGGTAGATGCGATGATAGCATCACCCCATAGATCCTTAGGACAATGGGCACTAAAGAGAATACAACGAGCCATATCAAGTAAATGTCGATTTTTCCTTTCGGATACCCCATTCTGTTCAGGTGTATAAGGACACGTTTTCTGGTGGATAATCCCATGTGTTTTGAAGAAAGACTGAAAGACACGGTTGACATACTCCCCCCCATTATCAGAGCGAAAAACTTTAATTTTGGCATTGTACTGTGTTTGAACTTCGGAAAGGAAGGCTTCAAAAGCCGGAAAAACCTCATCCTTAGTTTTAAGAAGAACAACCCAAGTAAGACGTGTACAATCATCAATAAAGGACACATAATATCGCATACCAGACACTGTGGGTTCTTTTGAAGGTCCCCAAACATCAGAATGAATTAATTCAAAAGGAACGACACTTTTATTTGAAATACTAGGCAGATAGGTTGAGCGATGACTCTTGCCAAAAACACATGTTTCACAATGTAAGACTGACTCATCCACACCAATAAACAAAGAAGGCATGGATTTTTTCATAACACTAAAAGATGGATGCCCTAAGCGTCGGTGCCATAACCAAACTTCACTTAGCCTGTCAGAAGTTGACATTAAAGCGGTTCGTGGCTGTGCTCCTGGTTTATCCCCTGCGTATGTCTGGTCCAGACGAAACAGCCTGCCCCTCAAGTACCCCCGACCTAGTAACTCCCCAGTGAGAAGATCCTGAAAAATCACATACATGGGAAAAAAGGTCACAGAACATTTGGATTCAACATTCAACTGTGGGACAGATATCAAATGATGGGATAAAGCAGGTACATATAGCACATTTTGTAGGACAATAGTGGAAGTGACACGAACTGACCCCTTTCCTAACACAGGGAAGGCCTCACCATTAGCATTAGTAACATATGGTACTGGTGGAGATGATAACTCAGCAAAAAAAGATTTGTCATAAGTCATATGATCTGAAGCACCTGAATCAATAATCCATGTATCACCACCAACAAAGTTAGAAATATTTAAGGCCATACCTATCATACCTATCGATCTTGAGCACGGCGGCATCTTCTGGGCACGACGGTGATTTCTGGGCTGGGCACGGCTGGATTTCGGTTTGGGCACGGCTGGAAACAAACCAACTCCGTGAACAGTAACCCGGGAGCGAGAAACAATGATCGGAAAAACTTCGATCGGAGAATAGAAAGGATCGTTGGGAAAACTTCAACGAAAAAGTGCAGCGGAAAAACAAAGAGACAAAGTCCTTTTGGATCTTTGCTCTGATACCAAGTCAAATATAACGAGGTTTTAGAGAATGAATTTTCTGATATCTTATTCATCTCACAGTGGAGGCTATATATAGAGATACAATACGTACAAACCCTAACCCTACATGTACTACACATCTAGACTAGGAAAGTAATAACAATTTAATTTACATTCTTAAACTATATACATGACTCACGCTAACAGGAAGCAGTTACAGGTAATACTATATGGCAAAGTTTTGATGTACTGTGTGATACGTATCTTCCTGGGATGAAACTTGGGTTGTTTGGCCAAAACACTAGTAATATTGTTTCTTGGGCAAACCCACAAAACCCAGCTCGTGGCATTTTTTCCTTATGGATCAATAGCAACGATACCAGGAAGCTTTCAGTTTCGCGAGGACGTAATGACGAGAAAATTGATATCGGTTTCTGGGATGGAAATGGCATCCGTTTTATATTTGAAAATTCAACTGCCAATGCGTACAATTTTAGCTTCCAGTCTAATGCAAACGAAGTATTCTACACTTTTACAGCTAGTAAAAATTACGACCTTGTGTGGTTTGTCATGAATTACACTGGAAACCTG
Source organism: Argentina anserina (assembly GCF_933775445.1). Taxonomy (NCBI): domain Eukaryota; kingdom Viridiplantae; phylum Streptophyta; class Magnoliopsida; order Rosales; family Rosaceae; genus Argentina; species Argentina anserina. The sequence goes on along the minus strand of NC_065873.1, from coordinate 24,121,619 downwards.
GACCAGTACTTTATGGTGGATTCGAAGATCTCGTCCGTGAGCCATGCTTTGTGTGTAGATTCAACCGGTGTTAATGCTCGGACGTGCATTAATTCAACACCTTTTGACTGTGAAGATGGTGCTGAATTTTCTCAGATCAATGGTTTGCTGCCATCTGCATCTAATACTACTGGCTCCTTTGATATGGTGATTACTGATTGTGAAACTCTGTGCAAGAACAATTGTTCTTGTACTGCATTTGCTTCAGTTCTGGATGGTAAACCAGGATGTCGATTTTACTTTGGGAGTAAACAAGATTTATCGAAGAACATAGAGAAGGGTGAAGGTCTTGTTCACATCCGAGGTGGTGCTCCAAGTGGTGAGTCCATATTAACCCAACTGATATAACTATGTGTATGGAATGCTTTTCTTAACATAAGGTTAACTTATGTTCAACACAACAAGAGATGTCTTCAACTTACATATAAATGATGGCCCTTGTCTGTCTAGATGCTAAGAAGTGGAAACTTGGGTTAGCTGTGGTGATGACTTCTCTCGGGGTTCTTATTCCAATTTCCTTCACCTGCTACTATTGCTGGAGAAAGCGACTTAAAGGTTAGTATTTGTAGGTCATTAGCTTGACTACACTTGTAAATGTAATTGTATTAGAAAGACAATTGGGGGAGTGGTATTGTGTGGAAATAGCGCATTCATTATAATTATTACCATGAGTAATATGAGAATAATAGAATTTCTCAATAATATCTTTCCCCTGATTTTTCAATTTGCTGTTTACTTAATTTAAACATCACAACGAGAAACTCAGCTTAATCAAGTTAGCTTATTCCATGCATCGCCAAATTTTCACAATGAAGTCAGGGGCGTGAATAACACAGGATTAGGCGTGCACAAGGATCAAGAATTGCCCCTTTATAGTTTTGCCACCATAAAGAAGGCAACCAATTACTTTGCAGAGTCTAATAAACTTGGAGAAGGTGGATATGGGCCTGTCTATAAGGCAAGCATCGATACCCTGCGTTACATCTGTGATTTTTTAATTTTGGCAATGCTAATCTTCTTAATCTTCTGCTAATTTGTATGTTCTACTGGGTTAAACAGGGTAAGTTGCTTGTTGAAGGGCATGAAATTGCAGTTAAAAGGCTGTCCAAGATTTCCAGGCAAGGGTTGACGGAGTTCAAAAACGAAGTCTCAGTGATTTGTAAGCTTCAACACAGAAATTTAGTTAAGCTTCTGGGATGCTGCATTGAAGCAGAAGAAAGCATACTGATTTACGAGTGCTTGCCCAACAAAAGTCTAGATCTCTTCATTTTTGGTTTGTCCAATAATCTTTTAAGCTATTAGCTATGTTCTTTTTCTTAGTTTGATGACTCTGTTGTAAGGTTTGTTATCTTTGTTGACAGCAGACTCAACCAAACAGTTACTTTTGGATTGGAGAAGGCGTGTTGTCATAATTGAAGGGATTGCACAAGGTCTTCTATATCTTCACAAATACTCGAGATTAAGAATCATTCACCGTGATTTAAAGACTAGCAATATCCTCCTGGATAGTGAGTTGAACCCCAAAATTTCTGATTTTGGCATGGCAAGGATTTTCGGAGACAATGACATAAGAGGGAAAACAAACCGGGTTGTTGGTACATTGTAAGTATCTTTAGAGAAAAATGTACTTTTTTCGAGATTAACATATATACTCATTTCTTATTAAGAAATTTGCTCCACATTTACTGATTAAATTGCTGATATCAGATTAACTGAATTAATTAATGACTTCCCAGCTCTGTAAAATTATATATAATAATCAGAGCATTACTTTATCTGTTCACTTTGTAATGCATTATCCTCTGACTGCCAGTGGTTACATGTCTCCTGAGTATGCAACATTCGGCCTCTTTTCTGAAAAATCCGATGTCTTTAGCTTTGGGGTGATCTTATTAGAGATTATAAGTGGTGAGAAGAACATTGCATTCGTTGAGGCTGATCACACCCTGAACCTAATCAGTAAAGTAAGCACCAAGCAACCTTGAACTGATCCAGTGACTTTTTTTTACATATGTGCATATCTGTACGTAGCTGATATTTGATTAACTACTATAGGCTTGGCATTTGTGGAAACAAGGGAGCAGCATGGAGTTGATGGATTCAACACTGCGTGCTTCTTGTTCGAGCAGTGAAGTTATCAGATGCATAGAGATAGGTCTTCTGTGCGTTCAAGATAGAGCCATTGATCGACCAAGCATGTTGGATGTTGTTTCTCTGCTAAGCAATCAGTCGTCTGCTCTACCTCTTCCTAAAGAACCGGCATTTTTCTGTCATTCTAGCTCCCCTGATGCGGATTCATCTTCCAGTAGGCGAAGAGATAACTCTCAAAATGAAGTGACCATTTCTGTAGAATGTGGCAGGTAGAAAATTAGAATTCACCAGTGTTTGCAATTAATATTTATTGTTGCCACTGTAGAGTTCATTATAAAGCTGTAATTATTGAGGTAAGATCTTGTCTCAGTAATTGTTACTTATTTTTGTCAAGTTAACTACTCAATTCGCCTTTCATTGGATCCAATGAGACATGTCAGTCTCTCCTCTTGGGTATGAGGATTAGTAGTTTGATGTTAGTGTCATAACCCCGAAATTCAAATGATAAAAATTCGATTTCGAATCAATGAAAATTCTAAAACAATCTCAAATATATTGAAATTATCTTATCATAACAGTACATCGAAATTGAGTCTACATCATTACTCAGTTGACTTGAATAATACACAACCAATGGAAATGTAAAATTCACTCAATCCTCACCACGAACAGCAGAAAGAAATCTTCGACAATCTTCAGAGAAAGCCCTCTAATTTTGCTAATCCGCACCTGCAGAACTATCTCCTACACCATCGAATAGGTGCACTGGGATTGTAAACACAAACTCGGTAAGCTTTACAGCTCGTATGAGTAAACTAACAGTATAACACATAGTATACAAGAGAAAATACTAAAAACATTTAATTATAAATGCACTCATAAGTCACAGGACGTCCCATCTGGATGTTCAATAATATCTGAAAATATAAGTGCTCATGAGACATTGGGCAACTCATCTGTTTACCCAAATTACATTTATAATACGGGTACTCATATGTTACCCCTCATATAGTACGCCGTCAGACATTGAGCAACCCATATGTTACCAATATCAAAAAATATGGGTACTCATAACCAGGTAATACATCTGTTACCCCTAATGCAGTACACCGGCAGACAGACTAGAGCTCTAATTGAATTGTAACTGTCACCCGGCCAAGGCTAGGTTCCGATATGCCAACACGTCCGAAGACAGGTCCGAAGACAGAAAACACATCCAAAGACAGAAAAACACGTCGGAGACATAAAACACGTCCCAAGACAGAAAACGTTTTAACAAACTCAATGTAAAAACCACGTAGAATAATAATCCATCCATGTTATTGTACCACAACAAGCGACTCTTGCTCAAATAAAATAAATATTGTTGCCACTGTATAATTCATTTGAAATAAGAACACAGCAGTATATAATATAACAACTCATATATATGTATCGTATTTACCATTTATACACATATACAACCCATTATATTATATACATGTCATAGTTCGATATTTTTAAGAAAACATAGATATGAGTCACCTTCAAGGGTACACTTGTCATAGTGAGATTTACTCACATTCACCACAGTCCATAATCACTAAAACCTTTTTAAAATCATTTATTAAAATAGCGTTTCACTTACCCATGAACCGTAGACGATCAAGTTCACATAATTTAAACCAAAACATATTTTTTAAATAATTTTTATAAACTAGAGATGCAACGACTATGGTGACAACTCAAACTAAATTCAATAATTATAATACTACTTCGATCATGATGATCATTGTGAGGTTTACTCACCTTATTTCTCGCGTGCAAGTTCCACGACACCGAAAGCGATTCTCTCACTCGTTTATGTAATAACCCGATTTCTCAAATTCAATTTGTATGAATTATTAGAACTGATTAAACTTGGAAAATTTAATAAATCGCATTTTTCGCTTCACGATGATGTCAAATCGAAAATGGAACCATCTTCGAAAATTTAAATTGGAAAAAAGTTACGTTTCCGCGACACGGGAGTCGACTTTTACTCCGTCGCTCGTTTCCAAAAACATTCTTCATGAAAGTTGTAGAGCTCGTCCATACGATTTCATGGACACGTCACGCGTTCTAATCGGACATCGTATGTGAAAGTTATTAGCGACGGAAGATAGTTTCCGATTTTGGAAGAAATATAAAAGGAACTTTTAGGGAATTAGGGTTTCTTAAAACAGAAACCATTTCCCCTTCTCTCTCTCCTTCCCCGCAGCCGTCCCTCCGGCGATCTCCACGGCTTCGGCCTCCGTGGCCCTCACCGCCTGCCTCAAAAGCTTTGCACGGTCCACAGCAACGACCCTCGAGCTCGACACGCCTCCCCTCGCCGCCGTGAAGCTCCCGCGACAACCCTAGACTCATGCGATTCCGCCGCCGTTCAAACTCCGCCTCCGGCGACGCAAGCACTCGGCGATCGTCCCTCTCCACCGCTCCTCACCCTCTGACGCCTTCTGCGATTGATTTGGGACTCGATTCAAGCCGCAGCACATCCTCCCCGAAAAATCGACCCCGCCGGCATCTCGAACTCCTCCGGCGACTCCCGGCCGTTCTAGGGCTCCACATATGTACGGTAATGCTTTAAATTGAAATATATGAGTGATTGCATGAAATTTGTGGAGATTTTGTAGTCAATCGGAGGAGAAGGTGGAGGGGTACGTACTGCCGCTTTAGGCGGCACGTGAGGGAGAGTGAGAGGGGCTCGAGGCGGCATTAGGCCGTGGAAGGGAGGGGGAGAAGGAAAGAAAGGGTTTTGGGCGGCGGTGGGCAAGCCACGCGCAGCTGCCGGAGGTGGCACGTGAACCCCACGCGTCGCCACGTGCGACGACGCGTGAATAGTCTTTTCCGAACAGTAATTTTTTTTGTAAGAAGTGATTTTTGTACGGTAAATGTAAAAAGTAATTTTGTACAGTAATTGTAAAAATAAATTACGTACAGTTATTGTAAAAGTAATTTACGTACAGTAAATGCAAAAGTAATTTACGTACTAAAATGTAAAAATAATCTATGTACAGTAATTGTAAAAGTAAATTCTGAAAGGTAAATTAGTGATTAGTATTTACTAGAACAGTAATACGTAAACAGTATGTATAGGAACAGTAATACGTAAACAGTACGTACATACACAGTAATACGTGAACAATACATACATGAACAATAAAATGTGAAACATTAATTACGTAAACACAGTAAATTGCTGATCGACTAAACACAGTAAATTGATTCGGCATTTGAGGTTTTACGTAACGTTTCTAATCAGTTCTTATCCAATCTAGGTGATCGACTAAACAAGTGAAGAATTTGCTTTCGGTATTGTGGAAATTACTCTCAGGAAAATAAGGTGAGCAAATCTCACTATGACGAGTCTACCCTTGGTGGTGATTCATAGTTACGCTTTATTTTAAAATACCGAATTATGATATGTATAAGATATAGTGGGTTGTGTATGTGTATAAATGGTAAAATCGACACATATATATGGGTTGCTATATTATATACTGTCATATTTCTATTTCCCAAATAAGTTTATTTATAGCACTGATATTTATTTTATTTAAGCATGAATCGCTTGTCTTTTTGTGCAATAACATGTGAGGAATGTATTGTACGTGGTTTTAACTTGAGTTATGTTAAAACGTTTTTCTGTCTTCAGACCTGTTGGCATGTCGGAACCTAGCCTTAGTCGGGCGACAGTTACGATTCAGTTAGAGCTCTAGTATGTCTGCCGGTGTACTGCATGAGGGGTAATAGATGAGTTATCTGGGTTTCATGAGTACCCATATTTTTGTGATATTGGGTAACATATGGGTTACCCATTGTCTGACTGCGTACTGCATCAGGGGTAACAGATGAGTACCTGGGTCTCATGATTACCCGTATTATAAATGTAATTTGGGTAAACAGATGGGTTGCCCAATGTCTCATGAACACTTATATTTTAAGATATTATTGGACATCCAGATTGGTCGTCCTGTGACTCATGAGTACATTTATAATTAAATGTTTTCAGTACAACACCATGTTATGCTGTTGTTTTACTCATACGAGCTGGAAAGCTTACCGGGTTTGTGTTTACAATCTCGGTGCACCTATTCGATGGTGTATGGATAAATCTGCAGGTGTGGATTAGCAGAATTGGAGAATTACTCTGAAGATTTCGAAGTTCATTTATTTTATTTTGTGGGGAGGATTGAGATGATTTTATATTTCCATTTGATATAATGCTTGAATTATAAATTGGTTTTGTAATAATCAATTCGACTGAGATGTACTATGATTTCAGTAACGATACGCTGTGCTATGAGATGATTTCGATTTATTGAGATTGTTTTAGAGTTTTTCATGCCTTCAATTTTGAGTTAACACTTGAAATTTCGGGGTCGTGACAGTTTCGTCGGTCACCTAATAGCATGATAAAATGCTTAGAAAACGATACTTAAAATATCATGTGACAATTTCATTACAACTAAATGTTGTTCATAAAACACTGTTCACATAACACTGTTCGTGTTTCACTGTTTTACAGAACACTGTTCATAACATTGTTCATGAATACTATTCATAATACTGTTCATGAACACTATTCACAGTTACTGACCACCACCAAATTTCATCACCACAATTTAAATGACATTCCTAACAACTTCCTAGTTCACAACAAAGTCTAAATCAAAGCTTAAAACTCTAATTTCAGAATATCCGAAAAATCCCAAATCAAGAACCCTAGAATTGAAATTTATTGGTTCGAGTTCTTACCCTTCGATTTAGCTCAAAACCTTTGCAAGGGTTGTTGTCGATGTTGAGACAAGGAGTTTGAGACCGGTGGTGAAGCCGAAACTCGTCAGAAAATTGAAGAACACAACCGGGTCACCGACGGGTTTCCGGGTCGACTTCCGCACTTTGATGCGTGAAAACCGGCGTGCTACTCCACGATCCACCACCACAGGGAGATGCACAAGGAGGAGACGAATCTATCTGGGTTGGCCCAGTCGTCTGAAACCGCTGAAGTCGACCGAAAAAGTCGGGTCTGAAGGAAATTTTCGCCTCTAAAGAAGCGAATGCGTAGAGAGGGGGAGAAAAAAATGGGGTTATTACAGTTAGAGTTATTGGCTTGTAGTTGTAATTCATTGTTGAGTGGTTGGGTGTGTGATGGTTTTATAGTTGTAGTTTATTGAAATTTCTTTTGATAACAAAAGAAAGTCAAACTAAGACTTTGAATGGTTCCTTTCGAGAGTTTTAAATCATTATATTCTTGACTAACGAGTACACAATGTATATGAATGCGAAGATAATTTCTTTAATTTCTTTTTGACCAGTAGCTGCATGTATAACTATACCCAGTTCGTTACTGGGTCTTCATCTACACTTGGGCATTGAAATCAGTTGATCAGCTTTGCACGTTCTCAGGCTCTGTGTTAAGGGCCACACTTGTAAGGCCGCAAGTAATCTTGTCCAAGGTCATGAGTCATGCCTATGGCCGGTTGCTTGCGTGTTAGTGGCAGTATTGTAATTTATATTTTCTGTAATTTCCTTTATTAAGTTGGCTCATGGTGGGAAGGTTCCATGTTTCCCCCTACCAAATCTAGTTTTGCAAAATATGCTATTATAGGGAGGCGTTCCTAGGCGGTGACGGTTGGCCTACGAAACTAGTCTAGGTAAGCACATGTACTTGCACCTCCCTTAACGTCTTACCATCAATAAAGAGAGGAATTATTCAATCATCTGTGCCTCGTGAGATCATTTCTTGTTGCCTACTCGATCATTCACTTGTTCATGAGATTGTCCCTTACAACTATATAAATTGTGTTCTCGCTTGTTGCTAGCACTATATTAATATCGTGTGGTTTCATTGTCCTTTGCAAGGTACTCATTTGGCTAACTTGCTTCTCATTCAACGATTAGCAAGTGTCGCACGGTCCTACTTGTGCTTTGCAAAGTCGGCCCGTGATAGTTGGTATTAGAGCCGGCTTGGCTCAAGGCTCTTACGATGACGGGAAGAATGACAAACCAACAACGATTCGATTTTTATGATTAGCAACTCGATGAACTTGCGAGAGTCCCGGATAGATTGATTGACATTACCTCCATGCTGGACCGTGTCGACCTAGAAAGGTTGGTGACACGGGTGGAGAACCTTGAGGGGTTAAGGGACCGTTGCGGCCCTAGAAAATGTTGAAGCTCCCAGGGGAGGAGCAGGAGAAGGTTTTGAAGAGTTGGAAGCACAGGTTACGGCCCTAGAGATGGAAACGCCCAAGAGAAGGGCAAGATATGAGGAAGAGCAAGGCGCTGCCTCGCTGGACCAATTGGGGGCGATGAGTGATGCCCTCGACACTTTACGTGTGACGATGGACACTATGGCGGATGATGTCCGAGCCACCATCAATGCATTCAAAAACGAGCTGATGGAGATGAACACTAAGCTCAATCTAACCATCCGTGTGATGGACAACCAACCTGTGACGGACTACAGGAAGGTCAAGATACCGGAATCTCAAGCTTATGGAGGGGCAAGAGATGCCAAGGAGCTTGAGAATTTCCTTTTTGATATGGAGCATTATTTCCGAGCCGTAAAAGCTGACTCGGAAGAGGTGAAGTTAAACATGGCAACAATGTATTTGTCAGGGGATGCCAAATTATTGTGGAGAACAAAATACAATGATATTCAGAGGAAGGTTTGCTCCATTGAAACATGGGAAGACCTCAAGAAGGAACTTAAAACTCAATTCCTTCCAGAGAACGTGGATTACATTGCAAGAAGGCAATTGAGGGAGTTGAAACACACCAACAACATCAGAGAGTTTGTGAACAAATTCTCCATGATCATGCTTGATCCTCCAGACATGTCCGAGAAAGATCGGTTGTTCTATTTCCTCAAAGGATTAAAGCCATGGGCTAGAACGGAGCTTCAAAGACAAAGGGTCCAAGATTTGGCCTCCGCTCAAGCGGCAGCTGAAAGGTTAACTGACTACACATTCGAAGAAAACTCTGCAAGAAGAAACTCATCCTTTGCGAATGTGAACGTCAATCAAAGTGTGAGACCAGGACAAAGCAAAAGTGGGGGAGGGGAGTCAAGATTTTCAAATTCTGGAGGAACAGATAAAAGACCATGTGTTGTGTATAACTGGTAAATATGATACATATATATGAGTTGCTATATTATATACTGTCACATTCTTATTTCCAAATGAGTTTATTTATGGCACCAATATTTATTTTAATTGAGCTTGAGTCGCTTGGTTGTGGTACAATAATATGTGAGGATTGTATTGTATATGGTTTTAACTTTGAGTCATGTTAAAACGTTTTCTGTCTTCGGACGTGTTGGCAGTATCATAACCAAGCCTTGGTCGGGTGACAGTTACGATTCAATTAGAGCTCTAATCTGTCTGCCGGTGTACTGCATGAGGGGTAACATCAGTCTGGGCCTGTCTATAAGGTAAGAAATGAGTTTTTGCTTTATATGGGTTGCTTATGTAAGTGATATTTGTCACGGCCAATTGGCGAGCATCTTAGATCTCAGCTGCCTTTAACAGGTTTGCTCAAAATGTGAGATTAAACAGGGTCAGTTGCTAGGAGGACAGGAAATTGCTGTAAAAAGGCTATCCAAAATATCAAGGCAAGGTTCAGAAGAATTCAAAAATGAAGTAACAGTAATTTGTAAACTTCAACACATAAATTTGGTTAGGCTTCTGGGATGCTGAATTGAAGCAGAAGAAAGCATTCTGATTTACGAGTATATGCCCAACAAAAGCTTGGATTTCTTCATTTTTTGTCTGTCCCTACTCTTGTTAAGCTATATAAACTGTGTATATATGTTTCCTTTTTTTTTTGACTACTTTCTTCCTATGTCATTGTATCATTTGTATTTTTTCATGATTTAATAGGATAAATGTGTGCAGACTCAATCAAACAGGTACATTTGGATTGGAGCAGGCGCTTGAACATTATCGAAGGGATCGCTCAAGGTCTTCCATATCTTCACAAACACTCGAGATTAAGGATCATTCACCAAGATTTAAAGACGTACGAGAAACATTTTGCTGGAAAGAGACTTAAACCCGACAATTTCTGATTTTGGAACGGCAAGAATTTTTGGTGACAATGACACACGAGGACAAACCTACCGGGTTGTTGGTACATTGCACGTAAATGTTCCACCAAATGTACCTTTCAAGAATTACTTTCTCATTCTCCTATGTCATCCTTTGCTTTACTATTTTTGTTACTATCTGTTCAGGGTTTATTTTAAGTAGCAGGTGAGACAAGTATAGCCTTTTAGCATTACTTCATCTGATGCATATTATCCATTGATTTAGTGGTTACATGGCTCCCGAGTACGCCATGGATGGCTTCTTTTCAGAAAAGTCAGATGTGTTTAGCTTTGGAGTGATCTTATTAGAAATCATAAGTAGCAAAAAAAAAAAAAAAAGAACATTGCCTTCTTTGAGGCCGATCAATCTCGGAACTTACTCGGCAAGGTAACCTGTAAATCCCTCAGCTTGCAAGCAATTTCTAACGTACGTTTGCATACATTTGTTGCCAACATTCTTATAGCTAGTTTATTTACTAGGCTTGGAATCTGTGGAAGAAAGAAAACTGCATGGAGCTGATGGATTCAACAATTCAAGATTCTTGTTCAAGCAACGATGTTACAAGATACATCCAAATCGGTCTTCTATGTGTGCAAGAAAGAGCTATTGATCGACCAACAATGTCGGATGTTATTGCTATGCTTAGCAATGCGTCATTTGCTCTGCGTGTTCCTAAAAAACCTGCATTCTTGAATCAGTTGAGTTCGATCACCGGTACAAATTCATCTCAAAGTAGGGAAAAAGAATTCTCTAAGAATGATATAACCATTTCAGAAGAATATGGCAGGTAAAAAAAAAAGAACTTCTATCTCAGGCTTTGGGGATAATATGTTGTGTTGTACGTGTACCTTAAATTTGTTTTGCTTGTATATTAAAACGTGTAATAGACATCAAACCAAATATTAAGCCAGTCAATTCCTCCTCAGTTTGCACATAATTTAGCTTATCGATCTTGTAAAATGTTCTTTTTCTTGCTCTGACATAAGTTTTAGTTCATCTAGTTCTAGTTACTTATTCGATCAACTCTCGTGGGGAACCAAAGTTCATCTAGTAGTGTCCGTTACATCAATTTTCATCTCCAAAGGTTAACTAACTTGAGAATCAACTCACTGCTAGATAACTGTTAAACAGCGACAAGCGTTGCCCGTTGACCAACTGTACTGATACTGTCCAAACTTAGCCACCTCACAGGTGTTGGGTTTTAATCACAAAAGGTCTCGGTACAATTAGTTATTATCCACCCACTTATAAGCTTTATTTTCTTTGTCATTTATTAGATATAAGATCTCTCCTCTCCAACACGCCCCCTCACGTGCAACCTAATTTTTAGGTTAACACGTGACATATTAACATCCCACATACTGGGACGAAATAAACCAAGGTCCAGTAACCAACGACACTTGGTGACCATCCAATCGGAAACTCTCCGATAGCATGATAATGACACCCATCTTGGGCCCATGACAAAGTGGCACCCAACTCGGGCCCACAATAAATTGAAAGCGCGACTGGAGAGGGACCCGTTCTGATACCATATTAAACAGCAACAAGCGTGGCTCGTGGACCAACTGTACCGATACTGTCCCAACTTAGCCACCTCACAGGTGTTGGGTTTTAATCACAAAAAGCATCGGTATAATTAGTTATTATCCACCCACTTATAAGCTTTATTTTCTTTGTTACTTCTTAAATCTGGGATCTCTCCTCTCCATCAGATAACATCGTCCATAAACCATGGATCAATCCCACACCCGAAATGAGAGAAAAGGCCAAGTTTTTCCTCGTAGTTGTAACTCTTAAACTGTAGCATATCTGTTGAGATGGGGTCTTCAAGTGCTGAGCTTAGTTGCTTCTTTTGTCTTTGCCCTTTATTTTATTTTTTCTAGTGTGGTTTTGGCCTAATTTCTCCATTTCTATTATACTTTTATTTTTTATATCAATAAAATTTTCGATGATTACAACGTCGTAGTGAAGAGTACCCGTGTCTTTTTATCTTCTTCTACCTGCTGTTTTATTTATTTATAGAGGCATCCGGTGCCGGCCACTTCCGGGACGGAAAAGTTGGGGAAGAAACAGGATGAGATGGATGGGGAGGTGAGAGAATGAGGGGTAGTTTTGGAAGAACAGTATTAAAATATTCAAATGGAGTGTTAGAGTGCAAATTTCAGCTCCCCTTTGAAAAACTCGCACAATTTGAACAGTCCTTCATGTCTGATGTAGTGTGGCCGGCCACCCAGATGAAGAACCCAGAACCACTTTTGAGTTTTCTCAGTCAGAGATTGGATTTCAGAAGTAACTGGCCTCTGTTTTACATCTGGGCTTCGTTTTCTCCTGATAAGGTAAATACCATCTGCTTATTAGTTCCCTATTGAAGTTTTATGTTTGTTGTTTTGGATGTCAAATTTTCTTTCTTCTTATTTGTAGGAAAGTTTCTGGCTTCACGGTCTTCGGCAATCTAGAAACGGTTGGTTGAATTTATTTATTTGTTTAACATTAAGTTATTTAACCACTAGGCTGTAGGAGTTTACATCATCATTGAACATTGAATCATTATTTTTCTAAAATGTGGCTTGAGGACTAAGAAATGGGCTAGTGGCCAGCTCAAGATTTCTCTTGGAATTATATTACCTGTAAATATTTGACTAATGAAGCTGCATCAGTGAGAATGAAAGCAAAAAATATTGCATTTACTTGGAAAATTCAAAACTAGCCAGCTCCAAAGCTTGGTAGTCATATGATGAACCAGTCTAGTTTGAGTTAGTTCATCTGCTTTGCACCTATTCTGAGTCTGCAATGGCCATGATACCTCCTATTATTTGCTTGATATCATTTCTTAGCTTCTGTTCATTTTCATCACTTGCAACAGACACACTTACACCTTCAGACACATTGACAGACAGTCAAACCCTGGTTTCAGCTGGTGGAGTTTTCGTGCTTGGCTTATTCAATAAAAGCTCTTCAGGCTATTACTATCTGGGAATTTGGTTGAAAGCTGATGCAGACAAGGTTGTTTGGGTAGAACGCGACAACCCCATGATAGATTCATCTACCCAGCTTCAAATCCGGTCTGGGAATTTGGTTCTCACAGACCGTCGTCAAGTTCCACTGATAATCAACTCAGGAAATCTTGCCACCAATACAACCAATACAAGTGCCACACTTCTTGATACTGGAAACTTTGTTCTCAAGGAAGCAGCTACAGGTACTACAATATGGCAGAGTTTTGATATTCCAACCGATACTTATCTCCCTGGGATGAAGATTGGGTTATTTGGTCTAAACAAAACTGAGAAAGCAGGCTTTCACATTCTTGTTTCTTGGGCAAGCCCTCTAAATCCGACTCGCGGCCTATTTACCTTAAGCGTTGATGTCAACGACCACACAAGGATTTTGGTTTGGCGAGGAGATGGAGCTAAGATGAATGTCGCTTTCTGGGAAGGAAATGGCTTACGATTTATTTTCCAGAACTCTTCTTCTGGGAATGTGTACAATTTTAGCTTCCAGTCTAATGAATCTGAAGCCTTCTACACTTTTAGCACCCCGAAGAACTATGATCTCATTTGGTTTGTGATGGCTTCCACTGGAACTCTGGACCACTATTCTATGTTTGATGGGAAGATTTCAAGTGTGAGTCATGCTTTGTGTGAAGATATTGATGATGGAAGTTCTAAGAGGTGCTTAACTTCATTACCATCTATGTGTGAAAATGATGGTAAATTTTCTGTTATGAATGGTTTACTGCCAACTAACACTAGTGATGGATCCATTGATATCTGGAGTGATGATTGTGAAACCCTGTGCAAAAACAACTGTTCTTGTACTGCATACACTTCACGTCATAATGGACAGCCAGGATGCCAAGTTTATTATGGGAGCAGACAGAATCTTTTGAAGATCGTAGAGAAGGGCGTGGGGGATATTTTCATCCGCAGTGGTGCTTCAAGTGGTAAGTCTAAAGTTCTAAATTCATATGCTTAATAGTGTACACACGCACAGGAACTTACTGTAAGGGAATTCCAATCTGATCACACAGCAGTCCCTCCTGCAATGTGGTCTAATGATTTGCAACTCTCAGTTTTTCAAGTCTTCACTCTAGTTAGATCATCCTTTTTAGACCTACATGCGATCTTTATGTGATCACCCTAATTGGGTGTTTCTTTACAGAAGGCTTATGTATATACTTTATACACATGCTATATGGTCTGGCTTTTACTTAAGCAGATTATTTACTTTTGGAGCAATCGAATCCTCTTGGTATGGCTTGAAGATGAGGTTTTGGCTCAGAAAATAGGTTCAAACTGTTCCCTCCAAGCCAAATCAAAAGGGTTGCAGTTGTGAACTAAAACCATGCGCATACATTCCATCGGTAGCTAGCTTATTATGAACATCCTGACATGATCGCAAATAAACAATATCTTAATTGTTTTAAAACTAAATTGTCAATGGAAAATAGATTATTAGAGTAAGTACGGTCATTTGCAATGTAGAGTGCGGAACTATAAAAGTATGAAATTCATTATACAAAGTCAGTTGATATGATTTCTTATCCTGGTACATAGTTTTATCTTTTTGTTTATCAAATGTTAGGTGGTTCGAAATTCTTTGGTTTGCTTGCTTGACTTTTCTGATGTGTGTGTTTTGATACAATATATATTCGGAAAGACTATATGTATACAAATATTAAGTGATTGTCTCTGTGCAAGAGCTCATTTGTTCTGTTGTGGCATCTTGATCAATAATTTAAAGCAGTTGGTATTAGTTATAATATGTTGACAAATAATAAGGGCTATGAGGAGATTGCAAACTGGGTCAAAACTCAAGCTAGACATGTTTACTTACCTGCTACTGGAATGTTTCCATTCTTCCCCCTTTCTTTTTGACATTGTAGAATGATAGGGTTGTATGAATCTACAAATAAAATATATATATCCTGGCTATTTATAGTTGTTACCAAAAATTCCTTCAGATTCAAACATATATACTCCTCTTTCATCACTAAAATAGTGTCTTCTCAGGTAAGGGCTATTCTTCCTAAAAAGATACAACATAGTCTCAGCAAAAATAATACAATATATATATTTTATATTCTCGACTACTGGAAATATATATGTGGTAGCTATATCTTACTAACATTATGCATCTAATTAAATCGCAGTCGAAAGTATCTTGACATTTTAGTACTCAAGCTTGATCAAGCCTGATGAGAATATCTGTTCTTTTATTCCTTTTACATACTCCTTAGCATTGTGATTACAGTTACAAAAGCAAAACTAGTCTACTTATGACATAGCACTTATTCCAATGGAATTAGTTTGGCAAGTTATGTTCCTACAATTTGAACTAATTGATCATGAATATCATATTTGCAACAATGAAAGTTTGGAAGCTAACAGCAGACCATGTTTTTCTATGGATTCTTGGAGGAACTCTGTACATTATCTTGTCAGAGTTAATTCTGCTTGTGTACAACAAGAAATGCGAATTTATACTTATGAACATTGTCTTCTTTCAACAGATGGTAAGAAGTGGAAACTCTGGTTGTCTATCGCAGGTCCTTTGACTTCCCTCTTGATTTCTATCTCCATCTTCTACTGGTGGTATCTGCGCTGCAGAAGGAAACATAAAGGTTTGAGTTAAAGTGTCTGGTATAATTAATGTAATTGTTTAAACTAAACAGGGGACTGCTATATACACTGTTAGAGTAATCCTACACTCAAGTGGGATGTTTTTAGATAAACCATTCTGCTCTATTGCAAGCATGTCAACAGCGATATCTATGTAGTACACTTGCATCAAATGATGTTTTCTTCATTTTGAATTTTATAATTTAGAAGCAACCTCTTCCATTTATTGTTACCAGAAGATCAAGTAACCAAACGAGAATCTGATCAAGCAAGGTTGTTCCAATTGTCCTCCAATAATGCATCACCAATACAGCTTGATGAAGTTAGAAGTGCAAATAACATGAAATTAGGTAGACAGAAAGACCAAGATATACCGTTCTTTAGTTTTTCTGCAATAAAGACAGCAACAGATCATTTTGCAGAGTCCAATAAGCTTGGGGAAGGTGGATATGGGCCTGTATATAAGGCAAGACTTCAGTTCCCTGCTTTGCATCGCCTAAAATCAGTGATTGTTCTTTAGTATGCCAAGATCTTCTTTATTATTTACCTTCAACATGTGCATGGAAACTGCAGGGTAAGTTGCTTCAAGAACGACAAGAAATTGCCGTGAAAAGGCTTTCAAAAATTTCCAGGCAAGGGTTGGAGGAGTTCAAAAACGAAGTCTCGTTAATATGTAAGCTCCAACACAGGAATTTGGTTAGGCTTTTGGGATGCTGCATTGAAGCGGAAGAGAGCATACTAATTTATGAGTTCATGCCCAACAATAGTCTGGATTCCTTCATCTTTGGTTTGTCCATTTCTTCAAGCTTTTAATCAATTTTTCCAATTACTGGTGAATTACTGTTAATCTGTTTTCTAGCTTGCATAACATAGTGTGATGAACTGGGTTCAGATTCAAGCAAACAGGTACTTTTGGACTGGGAGAGGCGCGTGAACATTATTGAAGGGATTTCTCAAGGTCTTCTGTATCTTCACAAATACTCAAGATTAAGGATAATTCACCGTGATTTAAAGACGAGCAATATTCTACTTGACTGTGACATGAACCCAAAAATTTCAGATTTTGGCATGGCAAGAATTGTTGGCGATGATGACATTAGGGGACAAACAAAAAGGGTTGTTGGTACAATGTAAGTTACATTCTGCAACATGTACTTATACAGAGAGATGACTTCATACATTCATATGGTTTTTTTTTTCACTATGTAGCCAGATGTTCTATGTTCACTGATCACATTACTAAGTATAGTCGGGACCCTTTTTTTTTAAGCGGGATCATCAAACATGTTTCACAGGTGTGACTAGCAAATAGGCATATAGCACTACTTTTTCTGAAAAATCAGTCTCTAATTCATTTTTCGTGCTGATTGTTAGCGGTTACATGTCTCCCGAATATGCCATGGATGGACTCTTTTCTGAAAAATCAGATGTTTTCAGCTTTGGGGTGATCATATTAGAGGTCATAAGTGGAAAGAAGAACATAGCCTTTTTTTATGTTGATCAGTCCCAAAACCTACTTAGCAGGGTAAGTAACTTCATTTACTTACAATATTAGACATATATTTGTTGCCAAAACATGGAATTTGTGGTTGTTTTAGGCTTGGAATTTGTGGAAAGATGGCAACTGGTTGGGGTTGATGGATTCAGCACTTCTTGACTCCTGTTCAAGCAATGAAGTAATGAGATACATTCAGATCGGCCTTCTCTGCGTTCAAGAAAGGGCCATTGATCGACCATACATGTCAGATGTGGTTTTTATGCTAAGCAATGAATCAATTGCTCTGCCTCATCCCAAAGAACCTGCATTTTTAAGTCATTTCAGCTCAGATACAGATTCATCTTCAAGCAGGCAAAGATATTACTCTAAAAATGATGTAACCATGTCACAAGTAGATGCTAGGTAAAATTCATAATTGTCTGGTGTCTACTTGTTTTGTCTGTATAAAATTTGTAATAGAATGTAACAGAAATGCACATTTGATTCAATTCTTTGTGTCCAACTTTATATTCATGTATTTAGAAATCTGATAAACCTCTGCTGTTGCAGTACAAAATAGATTTATTTCATCTGAACTATCTCGTTATACTCATATAGATTTATTTCATCTGAACTATCCTTACAAGTTCACCAACAAGGTAACTATCCTTACAAAATAGATTTATTTCATCTGAAATCTATATTGACACTGATATCGATGAATTGTTACAGTGCAAATATATGCACAAGTTAAGATTGTTCACAGTGAAACTTGTCGTATATGAAAAAGGTTAAAAAGAGAAAGTAAAGAGGGATTATAAGTTGGTCATGGTGTAATGCATGGAAGCATTTCCCAATGAGAATCGAATCAGTCCCCTCTCCCTTTGTTTTCGCTTTTTTCACAGTTTGCTACAGCCTTTCTTTACCACTCCCCAATAAAAACATATGCCCTGCTGCTTGTAATCTTGAATAGTAAATTCAAAACCAAGTTTGTGAGTGAGAGAGAGCAAGAATGTAGTACTATTATTACTACTACTACTACTAAGGGGGAAAAGGAACAATGTGGCAGTGAAAAAGCTAGGGATAGCAGTGGCAGAGAGCAGCAGTAATAGTACTTACTGGACTACTGGGCATGGTGATGAGAGAAAAGAAAAAGGAAAGATTATAAAGATGGTCAAAATTTGAAACCTCGAAGACTCGACTCCTCTCTCTCTCTCTCTCTCTCTCTCTCTCTCTCTCTCGAATCCGTCATCATCAGCTTCGACTATCTTTATCGAAACTCTACCAATTAATCTCCCCTCTTTCTTTCTTTGATTTTGAGCCTTCACGTCTCTCTGTTGATTTCGCATCACAGATTGTAATGAACCATGCAACAGCTTTTCTGTTTCGTTTTGGGCTTTTGGCAACGGTTAGCTACATATCGATCTTTCTTCTTTTTCTAAATTAGCTGACATGCACCAGTGTAAGCAACTGAGATAGCTTATTTTACTAATCAGATAGCTAATATGTAAGATTAGGGTTTATCATGTAAGATTTTAATATACTAAAGGGAGTAATTATTGGACGTTCTAGAATGAATTATGACAGAAGAGGATGCCTATATATATGTTGACTGATATGTACTCCGGTACTGATTAAAGTGATCATTGTTGGAAGTTCAAGAATGAACCTTATATTAAGCTGATGCATGTGGCCGGGTTTCATATTCGAAGCTTCAAGATGGCTTAAAGGTTCAAGAGGTAAGGTTGGAATCTTTATATAAGGCAATGGGCACAGGGGACCAATGCAGAATATAGAATTAGTCATGGTTTTGCTTCTTCTTCTTTTTTGGCTGAAAATGAGTGAAAAGGAGTAAAAACCCTTGACACTAATAGATTAAATAAAAATAAAAAAAAGAGAGAAAACAAGAGAGGGGTTTCAAAGTTCAAACCAAAACCTCTCATGAAAAACTAGCGAAATAACAAAATTAGGAAAACCGAAATTATGGGAGACCCATAAAGTCACATCTCACCAAACTAGTTGAGATAATGTCGTACCGTGACTAGTTAAAACATCTGCCACGTTATTCCCTCGTGAAAAATATGAGAAGACGGAAGGGTCATTTATGATATGTATCACAAACAATTAAGCTAACGAACTCGAAGTTGCCAATGAACAAGGATAGGGAACGCAAGTCTAGTACAAGTGACAAGTTAAACTTCTAACTAGATGTGCTTCCAATCCCGAACCCATGCAAGCTCAATAGCTATTATAACCGCCATCACCTCTGCTGCAATAGAACTTGAAATGTCAATGTTAGAAGAAAAGGCGCCGATCATGACTGTGGGCTTAATTAGTCATGGTTTTGCTTCCTTTTATTAATGTAGTTACATTATAAAGAAAATAATAAATGTACGATTGACAAACGAATTATTGTTCATTTCATAAATTATGATTTCCCTCCAAATTCATAAACTAATTGAGAAGAGCTAGCTCAAAGATTTAATTTGGGAAATGGAAGTAATTAAGTACACGTACAAAAAAGGAATATTCATGACAATTATAAAGCAACAACCATTTTTCCTTTTTAAGATGTGGGGTTCTCAAATTACAGAAAGCAGACTTGACCACTCCTTAGTTATAAACTTTGAGGAGTTTTGAGAGATAAGAACAATAGCGCAATGAAATCCCTTAATTCTCAGGGAGAGATTTTGCTATGACGTGTGAAGAATATTCATTTTGTCTGGTAGAAAACAGTGAATTTTGTTCCTACTTATCCAATCCTGTAGACTCCACACAAGAAAAACAAAAACCCTCGAACGAAAGTGTTGCTAGCTAATGCATATACATGGTAATACGGTTCAACATATGCGAGGGTCAAAAGAATTTCCAGAGCTAGGGTATAACAATAGTTAAAGAACATTGCTAAACGTTGAGTTTAGAGGTTACAAATCGTGCTATTTGCATTTTTGTGGGGACTAGGTTACAATTTATAATAATCTAGCAGCAAAGTCGATCAAATTCGTTATCAATATAATTTTCGATCTGACTTTCAAATTGCATGAAAATTAAGGAACTCATACTTTAATTATGATCACCTATATATCCAGGTGTGGAACCACATGTAAGACTAGTAAGGCTATAATCCTATCGAAAAACACCTGCAAATATTACCTAGTATATATGTTACATATGCAAATGTTTGAGTTAGTTGAGTTGACTAACTGTCAACTTTAAATTCAGTCATACTAAATGGTACTAGATTTAATTCACAACCTCCTAATTCTGATTTTTTCTTTCCTTTTTTCTCCTTCTTCCTCTTACTTCCCAGTTTTTTCACCTTTTTGTCTACTACAGAGTTTTATTGCTTTTTTCATTCTTTTTTTTTTCTTATTCCTCTTCCTTCATAGTTTTTTTCCCTTTCAATTTTTTTTCTCTATCCTTATTGCTTATACTTTACAACTTTGTCCACTATTTTCTATCTCTAACTCTATTGTTTTTCATTCCTTTTTTTCTTCTTCCTCTTCCTTCCCAGTTTTTTTTAATAGAAAAGTCAATCCATTTTATAGCTCAGCAAACAGTACATACAAGAAGAAACACACCCATTAGGGCTGACAAAAAAAGTTCATCCTCATAAAACTCATCACCTAGCCGCCCCTAGATCCCAAATTAACAAACATACATTCACCTTCTAAAGACTGTTTATAGCACATTTATTTCGGTAGGCTTGAAACAATTAGAAGAAAAGGAAAATGATGCAACCAATCAAAACAAGGCTACCATGTACTCAACATTAGACCAAATTATGGGCCATAAAGCCCAAATCCAACCAAATGAGCAATTCAACCACAGTCACCAGCCCATTCGAAAGGGAACAAGCCCACCAACCATAAGCCCACAGAGACCAAGAAAAAGCCTTTGCTAGAGGGGCCCAGCTCCACTCAAGCCTAAGACCTGAGAACGCCACCACCATCATCTCAGCAAGGTCACTATAAACAAAAAAACCGAGAAGCTCTGACTTCCCCAATAAACCAAGACCATCGTCGCCTTCAACCCAAACAAAGAAGCTTTGCCACAGCGTTGCCGTCGCATTCCAATCTTCATTGCCATAAACTGTTGTATCTACATTACCCTGCCCAACACCAGGCTAAATCTGCGACATCGGCCTTGTTAAAATATCGCCCACCTGCCGCCACCAACACGGCGACATATATAAATCGTCCTCTCGGAAAACTGCGCAACAACCATCTCTGAGATCGCGTCGTCTTCCACCTTCAAGAGGTCGTCACTCCCTTGACCCCGACAGTAATCGATCCAAGAAATCACCACCACCAAAGATCCAGAGATCCACCAACAATCCTCGTTACGCACATACTCAATCTCGCCTCTGATCTCACGACAAAACCACTGCCATAACTAACAGCCAACGCCTCTACCAAAAAGCCAAAAACCCACTGAGAAAGGGGACCAAAAAGGCCACCCACAGACCAACCAAAATGATGAGCAACAAAGGTCCATCGAATCAAGGATTCACCATTGCCGGCCAATTTTGAAAATTTTATCGAAGCGCCGCCGATAAAACTCTAGCAGAGCTAGCGTTGAGGGAAACATTTTTTTTCAAAGACAACTTCCTCCCCAATTATTTTTCCCTTTCAAAAAAATTTCTCTATCTTTATACTTTGCAATTTTGTCTACTTTTTCTATCTCTAGACTCTATAATAATTTATTTATATTATCTCCCCATTTTTTTCTCATTATCTTTGTTTAGTTACAACATATTATTTACATATTATTTAGGTATTTAGTTTTCTATAAATAATTGAATTAAAACTAACCCTACCCACTTTTCAATCATATTCCGTCCCTATATGGCTATATATATATATATATATATATATATATATATATATATATATCCATCTTGCTTTTGGATAGATGGAGCTATATATGATATCTTTGTAATGAATATTTCATAATTATATATTGTAACGACCCCAAAATTTCGAGCTTAAAAACTCAAAATTTCAAAATCGTTAAACACCAAACAATCTCAACGAATCGAAATCATTTAAAATGCCACAGCGGATCATCTCTGAGTTCAAAATACAACTCAGTCAAACCGATTATTACAACCCAAATTATAATTCAATATTATAACAATGGAATTGCGTAATCCTCACAACAAACTCACAAGATAGTCACACAAAATCCTCACACCAGCTGGAGATAAATAACTTCAAGTCCACTGAGCGGTACGTCAATTCCCACTAATCCACACCTGCAGAGTTATCCACTACACCATCGAATTGGTGCACCGGGATTGTAAACACAAACCCGGTAAGCTTTACAGCTCGTATGAGTAAAATGAAAATATATAACTCGCATATGAATATATACGAAAATCCAGAAATCAAACAAATATAAATGCACTCATGAGTCAATGGACGGCCCATCTGGTTGTCCCAAAGAAATATGAAAAGAAGCGCTCATGAGAAATTAAGTAACCCTTCTGGTTACCCAAATGCATTTATAATACGGGTACCAAGAACGCTGGTACACATCTGTTACCCCTCTCGTAATACACCGCCGATATTGGATAGCCACCCGCTACCCAACATCCAAACAAATCTGAGTACCCATGAGCAGATAACCACCCGTTACCTCACATGCAGTACTAAGGCAGACAGACTAGAGCTCTAACTGTATCGTAACTTTCGCCCGGCCAAAGGCTAGGTTCCGACTTGCCAAACACGTACAATAATCTCATATCATATTGTACCAAATCACGTCCGAAGACAAATCAACATTTTAACAATCTCAATGTTAAAATCACGTACAATAATCTCACATCATATTGTACCAAATCACGTCCGAAGACAAATCAACATTTTAACAATCTCAATGTTAAAATCACGTACAATAATCTCACATCATATTGTACCAAAAATCAAGTCCGAAGACAAATCAACATTTTAACAATCTCCATGTTAAAATCACGTACAATAATCTCACATCATATTGTACAAATCAAAATCACATGCTCGATATATAAATCTCGTCATCAAAATGACATAAAACACGATAAAATCATAACAGTATATTATATAGCAAACTATATATATATGTACATATTTACCATTTATACAATATATATATAATCCATTATATTATATACATGTCATATTTCATAAACACGTCCGAAGACAAAACTCATTCGAAAACAAAACTCGTCCGAAGACAAAACGTTTTAACAAACACCATATTAAAACCACGTACAATAATCACACCTCATATTGTACAAATTAAATCACATGCTCAATATTTAATTCTCGTCATCGAAATGACAAATCATAATGAATTTATAACAGTATATAATATAGCAAACTATATATATATGTACTTATTACCATTTATACAATATATATATAATCTACTATATCGTATACATGTCGTAATTCAATATTAAAAACTCTTGTAAAATCTTGAATCTCCGCAAGGGTAGATTCGTAAATATGTGAGATTTTACTCACCTTCTTTCCTGCGTGCAACTTCCACGACCCTGAAAGTAATTTCCTCACTCGTTTCGTCAGTCACACTTCGATTTGGCTCGATTCCTTTTGTGGGAATGTTGCTGGGACTGAGACAAGCAAAACCCCCCAAAAATCTCGAGCCATGGCGGCCGGAGGAGGCGGCGCCGCCACAGCAGTAACTTCCGGCGGTTGCTACACCGTGTGTGGTTGTCGCCGGAGTGCAAGGCGTAGCCCAAAAGATGGAGCTCGTCGAGCCCGTCAGTTTGATAGGTGGCACGACACGAGGTGACGTCGGATGGTGGAGAAATCGGCCGGAGAAGGTTTTTAGGTCGGGTGAACAGTACCCGAGCTCGTGTGAACAGTACCCGAACTATTTTCTGATTTGTAATCTCCTCTCCTTCCTTTTTATACTATTTCCAAAATCGGAAACGAACTTCCGACGTTAATAACTTTCGCGTCTGACGTCCGATTCGAACGCATGACGTGTCCACGAATTCGTATCGATGAGCTCTACGACTTTCGTGAAGGAAGTTTTCGTAACCGAGCGACGGAATAAAAGTCGATCTATACGTTGCGGTAACGTTACGTTTCTAATTAAACGATCCGAGAACGTTTCCGTTTTCGTTTCGAAATGTCGCAAACCCCCAATTGTCGTCTTGAATTAATTTCACAAGTTTAACACTTTGAAAATACTCGACATTTAGTTTCTAAAAATTCGGGTTATTATATATATATATATATATATATATATATATGTGGGAAAGTACATACCCATAGATCATCTTATTGATTGAATCGATACGTATACTGATGTGGAAAAATTTAGTAAAGAATTGTGTAGATTACTGATTGCAATGCATGCATGCATTCACGCTAGCTATTCAACTATATAGATATCAACTGTTTTAGCAGATCAAATGCATGAATTGTCGGACAGCAGATCTAGCTCCGATCGATCCTTAATTTCCCTTCGTATTCATTCGTACACTGCCCGTAATTATGCTCAAAACTAAAATAAAAATCCATTTCCTCCTTGATATCAATTGCTGAATCATAAAGAGGGGCATCGAACTGGAGAAATTTATGAACCTCAACAGTATATACATATATGCATGCACTAAACCCTAGAGGATATCGATATGTACCCAAGCCTTTAGCACTAATTAATTACTTTTTCCTTTTATATCATTGGTATCTAATTTCAATTTTCTCTTTATCTCCCTTTTCAGTTTACTTAATTTCGATTCCATTGTCAAGGAAGTAATTAAAGTGATGAAGATATTCTTCCCAAAAGGGAAAGAGAAAAAAAAACCACGTAACTAGCTAAACCTCTACACTGGATGCCTCTATCCACCATGCTCGATTTCCAAGGTCATCTTAAGCAAGTATAAAATGCCTCCCAAACCCCTTCACCATAATCACAAATACCTTCATTTCTATTCGATCAACTCCATCTAGCTAGTTGTGTACCATTTCTGAAGGTGAGCCCTAGATCTTATGCACTGCCTCAAACCCAAGTCGACTTTAATTTGGAGTTTTATAAATGTACAGCCATGCATATCACTGCAGGTAACTAATATTCTCTTCCTGATTCATTCCTCAGATGAATAGGCCAGGAGATTGGAACTGCAAGTCATGCAATCATCTCAACTTCCAGAGGAGGGACTCATGCCAGAGGTGCGGTGAGCCAAGGCCTGGCGAGAGAGGTAGTGACTATGGAAGCTTTGGTGGAGGAAGAGGAAGTGGTTCGTTCGGGTTCAGTACAGGCCCGGATGTCAGGCCCGGTGACTGGTATTGCAACGTGGGAAACTGTGGAGCTCATAACTTTGCCAGCCGCTCCAGCTGTTTCAAGTGTTCTGCGTCCAAGGACGAGTCCTCTAGTGGAGGTGGTGGCTTTGACGGTGACATGCCTAGGTCACTTAGAGGTGGTTTTGGATTTGGCGGCGGAGGCAGTGGCAGTGGTAGTGGTAGCAGCTCTGGTCGCTCTGGATGGAAATCCGGGGACTGGATTTGCACAAGGTATATATAATAACTCTTATATACCATCAAATCCGTCAATCTAGATCACATATTGGCCATATTTCTCCAATATTTAGAAGTCTAAGCCATTGATATAAACATATATACAGGTTAGGATGCAACGAGCACAACTTCGCGAGCAGGACAGAATGCTTCAGATGCAACGCTCCAAGGGAATCTAGTGCTGGCAAGTTTTCATACATTTCTCTTAAATATATCGATCAATCTATTCTGAATTCTTCATCAATTTATGTCTAAGTAAATATGTATGTTTCTGTTTGTTTATATGCGCGCAGGTAGTGCTGCGCTTTTCTGAAAGAACTGAGAAAAGGAACATTCGCTAACGATAATGGCTACTCCTTTTGGGTCAGAGACAGAGAGAGGAAAGAAACATCACCCTCTACTATTTTTATCAATTTTCCTTTTTTCCTTTTGTAATTTTTCTAGTGTCTAGGTTCTTTGCTAGCAAGGGAGCTTAATTTGAAATGTGGCTGTCACGAAGAACGTACTTAACAAAGCTTAATCACTTGGCATTTTGTGCGCTTAATTTCTCCCTGTCAGATGATATATGAAGTTATGAACTATAGCCTGGCATAACTCTGGTAGCATGTTTGATGCTTTTATCCAGAACAGTGGTCCCTGGAATATATAGATTAGATATGCGAAACCGAAGAGGCCGGACGTATATACAGAACATTTCCGTTGATTAAGCACTGCATGCATGAATATGAATATATCTACAAAAGTTAGAGCTGAGAAATAGATATTAGATCGACAAGATGATCGAGAAATGATATTATTGTAGACCAAATTAATCAACTTTATTCAACTATTCGATTCATGCATCCATGGACCAATATTTTTGGATAAAATACTGGTTACTCCTCAAAGTTTTATAAACTCGACAATTTACTCATTCAAATTTCAATTTCAACTGATCACTCCTTATACTTTTCAAATTCGAGCAAATCTGGTCATTTCGTCATCTTTCCATCTAATTTGGGTGTTAGGTCCATCTAATTTATGTTTACCTAAAAAACAACTTAACACTCAAATTTGATGGAAAGATGACAGAATAACTAAATTGCTCGAATTTAGAAAATATAAAGAGTGATCAGTCGAAAATTGAAACTTGAAATAGTAAACTGTCGAGTTTGTGATAGTTTAAGGAGTGGCTAGTATTTTGTTCTTTTCATTATATAGCTTTCTTCAATTCTTATTTTTCTTCATTTATTTATTTTGTCTTTCAGTGAAAGGATTCAATTAAGAATGTATAATACTGATATCTCTCATGCTTGATGAAACTTGATGGCCAGTTATAACTAAAGATCATATCTCCCTTACTTTGTTATGAACATCAAGTTTTTATCTTATTATTGTCACTGTATATTCTGAGTTTCTGTAATTTATATGTAAATAATATAATCAAAAGCACGGTGAAGTACTGGTGAACTTAATTTAATTAAAAATCAAAATAGTAGTACAAAAATATCAAAAATATATAGGACTCTTGAGACTCATATCAGGTCTTGCCCCGACTTCACTCTGGAATGTCAAATAATGCTACTCTCTAACTGATCAAATACAATGCGTATGCATATTCTTCAAAAAAAAAACAAAAACAAAAACAATGTGTATGCATAAGCCACTTCCTTTGGTCGTCATCTCTCACTTGTAGCCTAGGGTTTTGGTCGGGCTCTATGAAGGACGACATTAGAATCTGAGAGAGAAAACATGAAGGAAATGACAGCTTGTTTACAAAAGGGTATGTGGTCGTAATTATTGAGAAATTAGGACACCCAATGGTATTTTTAAAAATTCATTAATTCGCCGCTACAGTACCGCGTTAGAGAAGCAGAAATTGGCTTCTAAAAGGAGAGAGGGAGCTCATTCTGCTTATGACTTGAAAAAACCCTGACTTATTGGAAAAGCTCCGTGTTTTATAGTTTACCAAACACCAACAGAGGGCTTTGTTTATAAGCACAGAGCTGAAAACGACTTGGTGTTTCATTATATCTTAGATGTTTTATCGTTTGAACACGGCTTATGATTTCTAGATACGTACGTTGAAGATAAATCAAGCTTCGATATAAGAATATTCGAACTTCTGATTATTAATAGTAGTATTGAAGCCCAATATAAACTAAAGAACATGCTGAAACCGCGATTATGATTTCTCATATCTGATTTCTGTCATGCATGCATGGCCCTGCAATGTGCAATCATCTAAGATGTTCATCACTTCCATCGCATTGTATGTATGAGTATTAATGAAACAAATGACGAGCAGTCAGCCTAGCAAATGATCGAGAACCATACGACGTATACATCGATCACTCTAGCTTCTATGATTAACGCATGTATAATGACTATAATCAGATTGATAAACAATTCCTAACCATAGATGTTGATGATTGAACATAGTTTTAAACAATATACAAAACAAGTTCACATAGGATTCCCTAGCTTTTCAGAAGCACCTTTCATGGGTTCCCTCATTGACCTCATGGGTATAAGAACTGGAAAATGCAAATTTTATTGGTAAAAAAGAAGCCACACATGAATTAGTGTCTGCTACTACACTCCATTCTTTAGCTTTTAGCAAGATTCTTTGTTTCACTTTGAGCTCGGCTTTATGTTACTTCAGAGAATATATATGTGCTTTATATATTGTCTTCATGTCAGTGAGACGTAGAACTAATTAAGAAGAGTCATGAAGGTAGACACATATGAAGTACCTCCCATTTGATCAATCGTTCCCAGAGCACTGCCGCGGCAAGCTGTGGCTAGCTAGGTAATAAGTATTGTGGTTTCTGTGCCAATTATCATTTTTCTTCCATCTCGATCATCTGCATCCCATGATTCCCATCGTACCTATGGTTTTGTCTCATTGCATGCATGGAGAATCAGCAAATTAGAAGAAAGAAAGCATATGCTTATATAGTTATATATATATATATTGTTATGAACTTATGATATATATATGCATGGAGAATTAGCAAATTAGCCAACGTACGTATATATTCGTAATTAAGAAGAATATCTAGCTACTGAATTGATGGTACATTGGACTAGATAATATTTTCCTTCACACAAGGGCCGGATTGAGAGATTAGAACGATGAACAAATGCATTTTAACTCTACAATGCATGCCGGTTACGATCGAGCCCTCAAGTCACATTTTGAATGCGAATATTTTTAAAGTTCAAACGATATATATAGATAATGAGACTTATTAGTCAATTTGCATTCTAGATCGATGATAGTCGGAATCATATTTGAAGGTCAGAACGATAATCACATAATTTATTTCCCCACAACTTAATTTATCTAATTCGAAATAATTAGGTATAACGATCGATCAGATTCTAATTTCCCAACAAACTAATTAAATCAATGCATGTTCAACTCGGGTATTAAACTCTTATTAACAAAAGAACCAAAA
The DNA here is from genome assembly GCF_933775445.1 of Argentina anserina. NCBI lineage: Eukaryota > Viridiplantae > Streptophyta > Magnoliopsida > Rosales > Rosaceae > Argentina > Argentina anserina. The sequence continues at coordinate 24,092,303 of NC_065873.1, read as the reverse complement.
CTCATAATTTGGGACATGACATTTGATAGACTCATGCTCGTGAAAGAACAACATAAAAGCCGTTTTATGATGATTTACAATGTGGATTTGGGACCCAAAAGACACTAAAGACCAAGCAATACACCGGATTAAGCACACAAGTTGAAAGTTTATCAACACTGTAATGGTCAAAATTGGTAGGAAAAACAATGCAACTTTTTATCCAATTCAATGGATGAAAAAAGAATTTAACAAAATTATCTGTTTAAAGGTTCTTCCTTTTCCTTCTTTATAAACGCAACCATGTTCAACGCCCACTTTTCAATATCAGATTTTTCAGTTTAATTTTTTTCACCTTCCTTTAAGCCTTGAGTCCTTGACTACCGTTCAAGCCCTCAGCTTGGTACAAAGAACCGAAAACAAAAAACTTCACGTAGATACACTGGGAAATTAGAACAGTGGTGTTTAGGACGTCTAGTCAATCTCATTTAGAAATGCCTATCGAGATGTTTCCACGTAGACGACACATATATGACTTAATTTCCTATACATCAATATATGTTATACATCTCACATCCGACGGTTGACAATATATATTATTTTTCTGACCCCACTCACAAAACAATATCAATCGTCGTATATGAGATGTATAGCATACATTCATATATATTAGAATTTTCCCACATATAGTACATATATAGGTTATCTAGCCTTGCTCGTAAGTCATTTATTGATGAGTTTTCAGCAGATGATATGTGTAATGTCTTCATTGAATACAGTTGTACGTATGACATTATGATGTTTAGGCAATAATGTCTTGTACTATATAGACGATATCAGTAATAACATAGGTGTGACTGTGTGAGTCCCTCTCTCGCGTAAAGGGTATTCAGCCCATTATCAAACAAAAAAAATACAGTAGTATTCTTCTTTGGGTTCTTATAAAAAATTCTTTTTTTCATACATATATTTATAAAAACGCTGCGATTGGCCTTGATGAGAAGACTGCTAAGTCAAGAGCGGGCTTCAAGGTCTCGAAGTTGCTAAAGTCACGAGGTTGCTTCTCTTTACCACGTGATAGGTCGTCAGCGAAGCGTGAGCGGGTGCGTAGAAGGAAATGCCAAACACTTCGGCCTAACGGGAATGAGCAACGACGAAATGACAATTTGATGAGGTGCTACTTATCGAGAGATTTACCAATTGAGCTGCCCGAACATAATAAATTGTAGGAGGTTTTAATCACCGCGAAATAAGATTTGAAAATTAGAAAAAAGTCACTATTCTAAAAGTGTTATAACGTTGCCCATCCATTTTGTTAAATTTACAAAAATGCCACTGCATTCTTTTTCAATCTGCTACCTCGACAGACTCCGTCCTCGACTTGATTCTACCTTGCTAGACTCCGATTTTAATGTCGTGGAATTGAAGACCTCGTCAGACTCCAATCTCACCACATTCGTTGTCTTGGATTTGCATGTCTAACCGGAAGACTCAAGAATCGGAGCCTGGAGCTTGGAGATGAAATCCAATCGAATATGTTGACTGAGACAGGAAAGGTTCGGTGTCGGATGCAGTGGAGACTGGACCACCTAGTCCTTCGATTTGGAGGTGGCGTGATGGCACTGAGGACAAGATGGATGGTGTTGATGCAGATGTAGCTCGCTGGAAAAAAATCTCAGATCTGGAGAAGATGGTTAAGGGTGCCCAAAGCACTTTTTTTGGCTCTCATGATGTCGCGCCGGAGATTCCCTCCTGCCTCCGCCTCCACCTTCGTCGATTTTGGTTAGAGTATGAGCTAGCTTGGGTTGAGCTTTCGTGGCAGAGATGGAGCAAGTGGAACCGTGGAAGTAGTTGCTGGAAGTAGCCGTCGATCAAGATGGTCACCAATGGGTGGGCACAACAGCTTTCTAGGTGTCTACAACAAATTCTGATTTGAAAATATTATTGTCGATTCAATTATGAACTGAGTTTTGATGACTCTACTATCGCGTACCCTTGTGTTTCTGATTTAGTATCATGTCTCCAATATACCTATTACATTAACCGTCACACTACCTGTCACACTATATATCACATAACAAAATTAGTGTGACAAGTAGTGTGGATGGGGGTGTGACATCACATTAATGTCGATATTTGGATCGTATGAGTTGAGAAGTTCAAGCTCATATAACTATAAACAAAGGTTCGTTATTTCTAGTCATTTTTCTTTTTCTTTTTTATCACAACATAGTCACATAAAATAGTGTGACAACGAGTGTGACAGTTAGTGTGATAAGTAGTGTGACAACGAGTGTGATAGGTAGTGTGACAACATGTGTGACAGTAAATGTGACAAGTAGTGTAACAACGGGTGTGACAGTTAGTGTGATAGGTAGTGTAATATGTAATGTGACAAAAAGTGACAATTAGTGTGATAAGTAGTGTGACAACGGGTGTGACAAGTAATGTGATACGAGGTGTGACATGTAATGTGACACGAGGTGTGATAGTTAATGTAATAGGTAGTTCGATATAGAGTGAGACAGTTAGTGTGACAATGGATGTGATAGCGAGTTTGATAGGTATTGTGATAGCATGTGTGATAGGTATTGTGACAGCATGTGTGATAGGTAGTGTGGAAGGTAGTGTGACAACAAGTGTGACAGCGAGTGTGACACTATGTGAGATGCCGAGAGAAAATTTCTAAATATGCGAAATGATGTTAAAATTCAAAAGAGATTGGTATAAGTATGCTCAGAATGAAGAGAATAATTAGAATTAGAGTCTTAAGCTTCGATTTCGCCGGAATAGCTTGGAGCATCACCATAGACGGCGACAGCCCTTGTGAGGGTTGCTGTGCCTTGTACGGTGGTTGGTTCGGAGTAGGTATGGTATCAAATGAAAGAGGGGAGAGAGATATTTCCTACAATATCAACCACGCTCACATCCATCACCGGATGTGAAAGTTATAACCGGAATTCAAAGAAAAATGAAAAACAAGAAGAAAATGAAGAAGAATAGTTGGAAAAATGACAAAACTATTCAAAAAGTATTTTAAAAGTGACTATTTTCTAATTTTATTTTAAATTTGTTGGCTAATTTCTAATTAATTAAGATGACATTTTTATAATTGAAAAATAAGTGTTGATATTTTTTTAATTTATGATGAGACAGTATTATTTTATAATTTGTCATTCTTCTTTTTGCACCGATACAGTAGGACGCGAGGCCCAAACGGAGTGTCCGTGACTGTACAACACTACAACTACAGATTTCATGACAATGAAACATGTTCAAATGTTTAATCATCAATAAAATAATTTAATAAAAGCCCAATAGGCCCACTGAGACTAACGGATCCAAAGTCAGACCGAGCCCAAGCTCGTGCATAAAACGAATGTCCGACGACTCCTTTCAAACAAAGCAAAACCTTTTACCCGGTCATTAACGGCGGCAGTCGTCTTTCTTGTTCCGGTAATCTCCAACTTCAGCCGTCGGGGAAATCCATACCTGAGTTTTGATCCCAACCTTGTTATTGCTCGCATGATTTAAGCTCAAATAGCTGAGTCGTTGTTTGATATATTTGATCTTCAGTAAAGAAAGAAGTGCACACCAAGTGTTTGATAAAATGCCGCAGTAAAGAAGCAGCACTATAAAAATGGTCTTTAAGCTGATCAACACTGCGAACCGTGCGATGGGTAAGCCAAATGGCGCCCTGAAGTTGAATGTGATGCTGTACCATGGCTCAGAGGAGTCTCATGTGGAGACTCTGCCTGCAGAATGGTATAGAAATGCTTTTCCAAAGCTGTCGAAACTGACCCGGTTGCTTAAAGATGTGGACTTTGTCGATGGGAGGCTTTTTAATGTCGCTGATAGTTCGGTTATCGTGAATGCCCGTGTGGAACACAAGATGGTTGCTTTCAAGTCACTTGCTAGAGTGTTTATAGGGTCTCCATTGGTTCAGCAGAAGCTGTGGAACAATGTGGTGGGGTGGTCCGGCGGTAGAGGATGTAACCCTTTTGTGTGTTTTAGTAAACCAAGTGAGAGACAGCCCTTGGTTGTGAAATCAATGTCTGTAGTGGGTAGCATTATGAACATTACTGCGCAGCAGAGGCAGAAGGTGCGTGTGAAGATAGCTCCCCAGGTTACTCAGCATGGTATATGGACCGGCGCGCTTGAGGAGATACTTAATGGGTTGAAATGTGAGTTGGATTGTATGGATGGACAGTGCTCGAGCAGAGGGATGAGGATTGGTCAGCAGATAGTTTGTAGCTGTCTGAAGTTTTTGGCTGATGCATCAGTTTCATATGGTGATGACTCTGCTTCGTGGATGCGCCTTTCGACTGCAAAGATTACTGACTCTTCTAGTTTGCCAAAATGGGAAGACCTTCTTGAGATGTTTAATGATGTCATTGATTGTTTGAAATATGACGGGGAGTTGCTGCATTATTTGACAAAGGTTGAGGTCATGAAAGAGGGGCTGTCTCAAATCAAGGATGTGTTGGTTGATAAAAGTATCGGATTCAAGGAAGTACGGCATCAAGAAAGCCTAGTGCATAAGAAGCTGTCCAAGACATTGGGTCATTCATCCAAGTGTTTGTTCACACTATTGTTATATTATTTGTATGGGCATGTTAGAGATATTGAAGTAGACCTATCTGGTGGGCTGTATAGCATTAGTGACAAGAGTCTCTGTTTGTGCATGGGAAGGATTGTGACTTCAGATGAGGAGACGATGATTTGGAGTGGGGTGAAGCAGTTGGACAGGGCTCTCGGTCTTTTCAAGTTTGTTTGGGAAACTGCAGGAATGGAAGGAGGTTTGCAGTTGCAAGGCCATATATGGTGTGTGGGAGCTGAGAACAGAATACTTACGTATAGAGGAAACACATTCTTTGTTCATGGAATTCGTGTTTGAAGAACAACTCTTTCTGAATGTGTTCAGAAGATACTTACATGATTCGGTGATCATGCTACATTCAAGAATTGAAATGGGGCAAGCCCACTGAGTACAAATAGCTTGGTGTAGTTGTAGCAGTAACTGTTCTGAGTTGTTCTTAGACATTGAGTTTCACAAGTATATATATGATTACTGATAGCACCCAAGTACCATTCAGATTAGAACAGATGCTTTGATTGGAAGTGGGTACTAGGAGTGACTAGCCACAACACCCTTCAGAAAACTCAGGCCAAGCTGGATAGATTAATGTACTAGCTATACGAGAAAAAAAAAAGAGTTTCTGGATGGATGTAAGTTCTCATATTTCTTAGGAGTAGCTTGATCAGAAAATCATGTTCATGCTAATGGTTTGTTCTACTAATGCATTTGTTAGCTATGAGATAAAATGTAGCAATTAGCTGTTTGAAGATCTATATATTGCTGCAGCTTAATAGGAGTGTTTTGAATAATTGGTAGAGTTCGAAAGAAGATATGCGTCAAATTGAGGTATTGGTTTCTCCTTTTCTTTCGTTTTATTTTTTACATATTCACTTGACGTGATAGAGAAATTTGACATATACTTTTTGGTAATGGAAATAATTTGGAAATGTAGTTCGTAATATTACACTCTAGCCTGCTTCATCCATACTTCATTTTGATATATTACTCTGATTGATGGTGCATATTTCTATACAGTTTACTTTCTCAAACAGCCCAAAGTTTAAACAGTCCTAACTGCATATATTTGTCAGAAAATGAATCCCTTCAAACTTTGTTCCTTTAGTTTTGGAGGGAAAACAACCAAGACAGTAGATACTAAAATCTGCACTATTAGAAACCAGCGAATATTAGAAATTGCTACCAACCACGTTCAAAAGTAGAAAACAGGAAAAGATTGGACAACCAATTTAAAGGAAAGAAAATAATGATGGGGATCCAGATGAGGCCATCCAAGATTTGTAGTGTTGTCACTTGGTGCACATTTTCTATCATCGGTACCATGCGAAAGCATCTTCCACTTGCTGCATACACCATACAAATTGATTTTTATGGAGTTCATATATATCTCATACTTAATACACCATACAGAAATGAGTGATCGTTGGTGACTTGGTGTTCCTTAATAAGAAGTGCTGATAACAAATGCAAATTTATCTCTTCTTCATGTCTCTCGATCATTTCTCATCATAGACCTTCATGGCTGGTTTTGCTCTTAATGTGATCATCTGCTTTACGCAGTATATCATTGATGTATTAAAGATTCTTGTTTCAAATTTTTTGTTTTAGGCGTCTGAGAACGTTTTTCATGCTGATGATACTAAATCATTACTTAAGATTTCATAATTTGGGTTGTGCAAATTTCCGTGAAAATCAAGTTGCTGGAATATGCTTCAAAACCAAATATAATAAAAGTACTAAATATAAAATATCTCATTGCAAGCTAATGGTTAAACTTATTGCAGTAACCAGATGTCGAAAGTATGTCACTGATATACGAGTTTTCTGGAGATAACGAGCTCATTTAGGTATTTGAACTATGAAATGCTGAGGATACCACTATTATAATGAGTGTTTTGGCTTATAGTTGATGTAGGGTCTTCCCAAACAATCATTTCACATGGAAATCAAACCATCTATACCAAAAGGAAAAAAGAGAGGAAAAGGTTTGTTCATAGTTTGTTTTCTACAAAGAAGAAGGCAAGACTTGATAACTGACTAGCTGTTGATGTCACAATGGAATTTGTATAAACCTCCTTTCTGACAGGTTTTGGATGCAGATCAATCTGGTTTTTTTTTTTTTTAGAAAGGCGGAGCAAATGAGTTTATCTATAGTAGGTACTTCCTTAATCTGCTGTTTATAATTGAGCAATGATTTTGACATATTGTTCTTTACTTGAGGGTGCATTATAAGAGCAGCTAGTAAAGCTAGATAATTAGTTCTTTTTTGTGACTTGCAGTGTATCAATATGTTAGTAAGACCACAAATGCTTAGCAGACAAACTACATGATCATCAGTTCTGCATTACCTCGCTTGCTACTTATCTGACTATGACTACGAAATGCTTGCTTTCAGGCTATGAGAATATGGAAGAGCCAGATTAAGAAAAACTGAAAAACAAGCTGAAAGAAGTGTCTGTCCTTTCCACTGACTGTTGTATCTTCAGGGTTCCTAAGCGACTACGTGAAGGAAATGAGAAAGCTTACACACCCCAAGTGGTCTCAATTGGTCCTCTTCATCATGGAAAGAAAGGGCTAGAATCCATTGAAGAGCACAAAATTCTGTATGTGAGGGACTATGAGTTTATGGAACGGACCAAGGTAAGCATCAATGAGTGTTTCAATACATTAAAGCAGTGGGAAGCAAAAATTCGAGGTTACTATGCAGTGACCATGGAGTATAGTGAACATGAGCTTGTGGAAATGATTTTGTAGATGACATTTTTACCTTAGAGGTCCTTTTGAGAGGTTCGTTTGAAGCCTTACAAAAATGGCCGTATCTTTGGAAAATCATTAATGCATAGGGACATAATATATGACATGTTGTTGCTTGAGAATCAGCTCCCGTTCTTTGTTCTCGAGTATCTCTTATCCTTGGCTTATGCCACTAGTTTCTTTCCTATGGAACACGATACGGCTCATGTATCAGGGCTTCCCCTCATCAAGCTTACTCACAGTTTCTTCAAGGATAGGGTATACATTCGACCACTTGATGGGGTCATTTGTAAACTTGGTCAGTATTCTGAATCTAGAAGAATACTTCATTTTGTTGATTTTGTACTAAAATGTCATAAACCTTCCCCATTTGATCCTCCACCCAAGAGTAAACTCCAGACTCTAACCATACCAAGTGCAACCGAGCTGCACCAATCAGGAGTCAAGTTCATGATGGTGAAGGACAAAAAACTTCTTTGACATTCAATTTGACAATGGGATCTGAAGATTCCACAACACAAAATTCGCGGTTCGTCAGAAGTTTTCTTTCGAAACTTGATTGCCTAGCAGTGTGAGTTCTATGATCATTACATCAATGACTACATGTTCATCATAGACCGATTGGTTGACAGTGCCAAGGATGTGGAATTGCTTCTCCAGAATAATATTCTTGAATCTAAGCTCTCTGACAAAGAAAAAGTGGCTAATTTTATCAGCTCGCTTAACTCGGGGCCTGTGGTGTTCAGTAAAAAGTTCTACTTTACTGATCTGTGTGAGAAGCTGAATGAGTACTATGAAGTACCATGACATAACTGGAAGGCAAGCTTGAAACATGACTATTTCAGTTCCCCTTGGGCTGTGCTCTCTATTATTGCAGCAGCTGTTCTTCTTGTGCTCACTTTTGTTCAAACAGTGTGCTCTGTGATGAATTGATCAATGTGAAGCTAGTGGCTTATTGTGTCAAACTGTCAATTAGCTTTATGTGTGTTGTATTACTTCTTGTATTTGTAAAAAATAAAATGATGTGATTGTTTATGGTGTATTTGCTTATGGCCTTGATATCAGAATACTGATATTTCATCTGTCTTTTTCAATGAACTGCAATAAACCTCATACGTTTGCCTATATTGATACATAAATTCTGGAAAGCCTCAGGTTTGGGCCCCATATAATCAAACTTCAATCGATGAGGCCTTATCCACTTCATGAAGCCCACATAGAATCGATTCCTTCCCGGACCTGGTAACCTGTATGGACAAGGAACCTTATTCCCCTCAATCATTGAAAACCGATTGAACATAAAAACCTGAATATTTGAGTGATACTCAAATATATTATAATCAAAACTAAGATTCGAAAAAGCGTTAGGCGGTGGGCAGGCAGACAACTACCTCTTAGTGCTTAGACGACTAGGCAGTCTCTTAGGTGGCGCTTAGGTGGTTTCGAATTAGTAAATATTTATTTATTTTTATACATATATTTAAATTATTTTTATGATTAAAAATATATATAATGATGCTCAATATTAATTTTGAAAATAGTCTAAATTCACAATACATTAAATGCAAAGTTCATACAAAAATATTAAAATAAAATATAAATTATAAAGCAAATGCAATACTAAATCTCAAATTATTTTAGTTTTTTTTAGTTAACTAATTTTTGACCGTTTGGGAGGCCGTTTAATTCGCAAAACGCTGAGGATGGCCGCTGAGACAAAAATCGCGGCGGTTACCAACCTCCTAGCGCCTAGGCGGCTGTTTGTTTTTAGAACAGTGATCAAAACAACATCATTACAAATATTAGCAACACCAGAGGCTAGAATTACCTTATGTTTTAAACAAGACTAGAGTACTTCTAGTATTTGAAACACTAATATCAGTTAAAAGAACTAGAAATTCAACTTCCCTTATTTATTAAGAACAAGTTATAACTGTGAACAACACAGAGACTGAACTTAGAACAAAGTAACAATTGTGAACAACAAAAGGACAGAACTCAGAACAAAGTCACAACTGTGAGTAACACAAAGACTAAACTTAACCTTTAATAGCTAAAATAACATTGCACACTGCTTGTACGAAAGTGAGCAAGAGGAAAATAACTGCTGCAATCATCTTCTTAGTAGTCCAAGGTGAGTTGAAAAAATGTCTTATCAGACTCGCTCTCCATCTGTGCGGATACTATCTATAGTACTTTTGAAGGTATTCAAAAAGAGTAGCAAAACAGAAGTAACTAGGGTCCATGAAAACACCATCTGCAAGGTTGTTGATCAGAGCACACCCCTCTCTGCTGTCACCAAGCCTATTTTCAATAATTCCATGTCGCATAAGCAATTCCACATCCTTCTGTGTTCTCAGAAAGCATTTCATGACGAAAACATAGTCGTACACATAATTCTCGATGCACTGGCATTGTTCAAAGGCAAAGATGTTTCGAATTGTGATCCATGTTTCATCACTTAGAGTTAACTTGGGAATTTCAAGAACTCCATCAGTTAGCCTTATGCCAAATAAGTTTTTGCTCGATCCCACCTTGAATTTGACCACGGCACGGTCTAGTTCTCTCATGCTGAGAGTGGTTACAGTTTTCAGCGTGTTGAGATGGAAAAATTTAAAATTCAAACAAGCCAGTTCAAATCAATATGATAACAACTTGGTTCTTGGTTTAATCCTTATCTCCAAACCGAAGCATGTAGCAAAAGTCGGAGTTATCATACCTAACTGGATATTTGCATCTCAATTCAAAAGCATCAAGCTTGAGCAAAATTTGTGCATGCATATTTCAAAAAGAGAAGCATGCATGAATTAACGTCCAAGATGTTTAGTTGGACTTTTGAACTATGATAATCATCAAGATCAAGCTACTATAACCAATTCAAAAGAAGAGGACACAGTCGGTTGCACCGAGGCTTAAGTACACGGTCAAATCGGTTGAAATCATATCAAATTCAAATGGGAGATATCTTCGACTGTACCTCATCCCAAACTCCACTATATATACAAGCTATTGACACAAAGCAAGGACGAACGGAGAAGAAACAAAAACGAGAGCGGCAGAGATAGAGGAGAGGAAAAAATAGACATGGAAAAAGAGAGAACAAAGAGAAAAGACGACGGAAGCTCTATAACATCAAAGAGCAAGAGCCGGCAGGAAAAAGAGAGGCTTCACACATTCACGGAAGCAAATCATAGGTACAAAACCTTGGTTGATTATATTGCCTGAAGTTATTAATCTTCTTTTTCTTCATGGTGCAGACCAATATTTTAAAAAACGAATGCGTACCCCAATGCGTTTTCTTGAGAGCCTTGAGTCTTAGAACTTGAGGCGCATAAGGCGTGAGTCTTATATTATAAAAAAAATTAGTAGTTAAATGTGTAAATATATAATTATACACATACAAAAAGAATAAATATACATAAGAACTTACTAATTTATTGCATTTAGATATAATGAAATTCATAATCCAAACATTTTAGATAGTTTTCCTCAAATTAAAAATTACATAAATAAATATAAAAAGATACTTAAAAATATTATTTTATAAGGCGTAGTAAAATGCGTAAAAGGTGTAAAAAAAATAACATAAGACGTAAAAGGCAAGCCTCGGTGTCCAGACCGAAAAACAGAGGCGTTATGTAAGTAGTTTTAAGCTTTTTAAGCCTCAGGTGAGCCTTGAGACGAGTTTTTTAAAACATTGGTGCAGACCAAAAAAGTCGTATTCTTTCATGTTCTGCTTTCTCATGCAATGAAGCCAATCGCTACTCACGTCCTCAGTCCCTATCGATAATCAATGGTTTTTGGGAAAAGACACAAAGTCACTACCAAGCCCTTATTCACAGCCACAACGAAGTCTCTTTGTTTCACCTCCTAATACCGAGTTGTTCTCGCTTTCTCGTGTGATCAAGGCCACATAAAACACAAAAGCAGAAGCTTCTGCAAGTCGACAAAATCAAGCGCGTACAAGTCTGCAAGAAAGCACCTGCAAGTTTGCGATCGGCGCCTTCTCGACAACAACAACACCTCTCCAAATTGTCACAACTCAGTTTTGCGGTGGAAGAAGTGCTCTGTGTCTCCCAATACAAATCAGTGGCATGGCAATACAATTGTGAATTTTGTGGATGCAAGGTGCCCAGAACAAAAGACAGAGGAGCAATTGAACTTCTCAGTTTGTTTAAATGAAGAAGCGGAGGAGGTGTCTCTAGTGTCTGACGCTGAAGGAGTCACTCATAGCTCGGATATGAGGACACATGGTTTCAAGTGTGTCAAATACAAACCACCTGTGCTTCGGCGTATCAAAGGTGCATGATAATCAGAGTACAGAGGCTATGTGGACTTCCTCGTTCAAGGGCAATTAAAAGCAGGGTGCATGTACAAATGTCTCTACGAAGCCATGACGATTAGATGAAGCGGTGGAGATAAAGATAGGCGATGTCTTATGGTGCTAAACAAGAGGCAGCTGCACAAGAACTCAAGCAGGGCCGGCTTTGGGCTAAAGCCACTAAAGTACAAACTTTGAGCCCCCAAAATTAATCATATACACATAGTAAAAAAAAAATTGGGTCGGAAAAGAAAGAGGCCACGTTCTTATATCTCTTTCAGTTTTCTGACTTTATCTCTTTCTCTCTTTCTCTGATTCTCTTCTCTGTAAAAAAATTACCGTCATAGCTCCGGGACTTCTCGAAGATTCTCAACACTGCCAGCCCTTCGGCCAATCTCTCTCTGATACGTTACTGGTCTCCCCTTTCAATTTTTTTTAATTTTGTATATGTTTTTGTTTGGATAAAGTAGGAAGAAAGATTGGGAATCTGTGGTGTTTGGTAAAGTTAAAGATGTATGTGTGCTTTTCAATACAAATCTGAGCTTAGATATTAGATTGATAGATTCCATCAGTGTTTGGATTTCTGGCTCATTTGGTTTTTTCCGAAGCAATCTTCCAGTGAATGGAAAAGAATTCGCCAATCTTTGATTCATATAGGATGTAGAAATGTCTATAACTCTAAATGATTGAATGGATTGTAAGGAAAACGAATTTGCAGGAGATTATTGCGTGCTTGGCTTGATGAAACTTAGTTTTAATTGGATGCTTTGTTTACATAGTGTAGTTGTTAGTTATGGTAGCATTTCCATGTTATTCATATTGCATCTCTTCTTTTGTATACCATATTGTGCTTTCTGGCCGTCAAGAAATTTATATTGTATGAGCTTCTTAATTTTTGGAATGAAAAACATGGTGGCGAGGTCATGCTCATGATACAAATTGAACATTAGAATCTGTTTTCTATGGTTTTATCAGATTATGACAACAATTTTGTTATATTTTGCAGGATGCTATATGGCTACAATCAGGAAGTATCCTTCTGGGGCTAAAAAAAGAAAAGAGATTCAGATGAGGGAGGCGCTAAAGAAGGTTCAAGCAAGAATGTCAATTTTTGAGTAAAAGGTACTGATATTTGTAACTTTTATATTTTTGCTTTAAACATTATAGCATTTTATTATTATTGAAAGTTTTATTGCTATGTTTTGTTGTTTCAAAAAAATTATTGTTTCAAATTTTTTTGACAAAAGGCCCCAATTTTTCTCATCGCTTTGAGCCCCGAAAATCTCAGGGCCGGCCCTGAGCCCAAGCGGTGGAGTTTGAATTATATGGTGCCATATTACAATTGAGAAAGACATCAAGCTAATGGTGTACTCCATGCACATAAGACAAAATTCTTGATGGAAACATACGATTAATGTCAGTGGGTGGCCATAAAATTAACCACCATGGTCTTGATGCGCACCATTTTCTCAGAGGCACAAAACTCATCGATGGGTGGTGTCACTCAAAGGCCCACAATACAAAGGCCCAAGCCTCATCTCGAACTCAAGCTCAAAACGTCGACAACGTCAAAAAGTCAAATTGAAGTAGTGTAAAGACCATGTCAAGTCTCACATCCCAACTGCAAATATCGACGCGAGTGCCCAAATTAAATCAATCCACTATACTCTAAGGTCCGTTGTAAAGCCTGGTAAACATTCTACTAAATTAGGTGTCCAGCGAAATACGCTTGACGGATTCAAGTTTACATACATCCGTCGATCTCAAATGTCAATACAAAACTGAAAGCCTAAACCAATGAACTAAGGTAAGTTTGATCCCACAATGGGTACGTAGGCAATCTAGTGACCCACTAGATGCAACCATATGTCTAAACAGTATTCCTGACCACTAGTCAAATTCATCCTCAAATCCAAACAAAATATCTGACACTACTAGTCAAATTCGGCCAGTCCCAAATGAATCATTGACTGCAGTCACATTCTCCGTACACCAGAAAATCATATCCATTCTCAAATCACAAAATCCAAATCAAATTCAAGGGCTCTAAACCTGCATCTGAAACACAAAATCAAATCACTGGTTCACTTACACCAAATTGGTCACAAACACTACTCTCATTCCAAAATCATAGCATTTCCAAGTGTCATTCACACATTAGAACTCTTGAACTATGAGTGACTTGATCCCTCTCCTAGGGTACGTAGGCAACACGTACAATCAAATTTCTGCCACAAAAACAAACAAACAAACATCCCCCATATTTGGTTCTTCATAAATATAATCAAAGAGTATTTCCCTACAAATAAAGAATTGTAATTAAGAAACACATTTTGTCTTGAATGGGTCGAACCCGAAATAATTAAAACTTTATTCACTATATAAATGCGAGTGAAATTATGTTAGTGACATTTTCGCTCACTATGTGCACAATTTTACTCAATACAACGCTCCTCCAACTTTATGTGAAAACTCCGAAGGTAGACATAAAGTTCTTATGAAGTCAACAAAATGATCTGCTTTAGTGATCCTCTTCAGACCATCACCCACTCCCTCTATTTGCATTTGAGACCTGACGAATCGTTCAGACAAACTAAATATGAAAAGCCTATCACTACAGTCACTTGTAGAAGAAATCCCAACTTTCTGGGGCTCAAAAAAAATCCTCAAGAATGAAGAATGGCAATTGATTTTCAAGCAATTGCATGTCAGGCCTTACATCCTGCAGCATACATGATTTGTTAAAAATGCGGTCATTTTCGTCACGCAATTCAGGAAAGCTATATTTCAACAAGATCTCAATGATGAAAGCGCTGTCGACGAGAATAACTGTTACAAATTCATCACTGCTCAACTTGATTGGATAACAACTGCGCAGCCTTGCTTCCTGTCCCTTTGTTCTCTTCACATAATCGTCCAAACTCACTTGCGTCTGAACTAGAAAATCTTGAAGGTACCTTTTCTTCTGCTCTTCCATCCCATTCAAGCCTTCCTTACCATGGTGAATTGGGCCGATAGAGACTACCTTAGGAGTGTAGGCATCTTCACTTACTTGGCGTAGCCGCTCTGGAACTCTGTATATACAACATTCAGATGACAGGGGAGACAAGCTAGTCAAGTCTTTTGCTATGGAAGTTACTAGGGGAATGTAGGGGTTTTCTATGTCATACGGAGCTTCATCCAAGCTTGCTTCTCCCATTTTCTTCCTGATCGTTGATAAAATTCACAAGGTTAAATGATAACGACCTTAATACTTGCAAGAATGATCGAGAAGCTAATTACTGAGTATCATGGTATCAATCACTATCGAAACTTAACTAAAGTATACTATACCTACCAGAGTACCAGATAAAGAAGAAAATTTAAAGAACCGTGATGAACAAAGGAGAAGAGTACAAGTACATACCTGATAGAGAGACGGCGCAATTGAAGTGTAGTAGACAAATCGCGCACACACGTATATACACAGTATTTTCAGATCATTGATCGGTCGCTTAATACGGTGTAACAGTGGAGCATTTCTAATCAACTTTGCGGTTGTATCATACTAGCTTTGATTTCTTGTCATGCTAAGTTGTACAGGGATAGGGTTTTGTCTCATAGTCTTCATTCACCAAGTCCGAACGTGGCGCAAAAGACGAATACATAAGTCATACTATGCAGCATTGCAGCATATGAATTAAATGATACATCACAAATCCCTTCGGCATTAAGATTTCAAGGAAATGGAACGGAAAGGCAACAGTGTCATGATCCTCTTCGAAACCAGTTAAGATTACAGAATCATCGTTCCTTTAATCATATCAATTAGTCTAAAGTGTAAGAGAAAGACACAGATCAAGGAGCAAAAACAAAGGTGGCCATCGAATTATATGACGTTTAATAGTTCGACGTCACAACTCACAAAATACAAATATGAATCATATTATTACAACACACAAAGACAACACAAAACTAAATCTCATTAACACAATAGATGAAAGAAAACTAATTAGAGCCCAGAGTCTTACTGGAAATAGGGAACTCAAAATGATTTAAACTAGCCAGTCAGTGATAAATTGTATCAGTGTGCTTTGTATCTGCATGTCTGAGTACATTCTGTCATTCTCGAAGAACATTTAAGTTAATAATCTAAAGGTGGTGCCATATTGGAGACGAGAAAAACAAAACACAAAACACACCAAAGATTATATCAGAGACGAGAGGGGTCCTAATTTAGATAACACAAGAATAACTAGAGAAAAAATTGTTTTATTATTATTATTATTATATTGCTGCTTTGAAGTAATACATCCTGAGGTCAAAGACACACTATATTGCCAATCAAAGACACTTCAGCTTTAGCAATCTGGCCCATTCCCTTAGAGGTGCTAAACCCTCACAAATTTGACATTGAAAAGTCCAAAGCATCAACAAGAAAATCTGCAGAGGCACACAAGTATGCAACTCAACCATTTATATCTAGCAAAGGAAAAGATAACCACCGATCTATAAGGGGTATGATAAAGTGTGAATATGTTGTCTATTTATAGCATTTTGTGTACATTGGTACCTAATTTAAGAAAAATGACAAGTACCTGCGTCATCTTTGGTGAAACACAGTGGAGGTTTTATCCTGAAAACATTTCCATGAAGTCCACCTTTCCCAACTAGAACTCCAAGCTCTTCAATGAGAACCAGATTATGATTAGTATGTAAACAGGTAATGGGTGGAGAACAATTCCCTTAAACTAGGGACCTTATAAATCTATTGATATGAGCTGTGGATGAGGTGTACCTCTGAGTTTCTCAAACAACACAGCAGTTTCTGCCTTGGCAGGTGTCTTCTCGTTTCTGTCTGTCACAAGTTCTACACCAACCATTAGGCCTCGGCCTCTCACATCTCCAATTACTGATACACATTACATTCAAGAATCCTTGCATCAATATTGGACCAATTTGCAGCAAAATTATTACTTGAGATAAAATGTGAAATTAAAAAAAGACCCAGTGGAATGAATTAAGATATTTACTTTCATATCTTTGCTGAAGGTATCTCAACCGCGCAAGCAAGTGTGAACCAACATCTGCAGAATGAACTTGACGTTTCTCTTTATCAATAACTCTGATCACTGCAAGTCCTCCAGCTGAGCATACGGGGTTTCCACCATAAGTGTTGAATTGTGTTTTCTGAGCTAAAACACTAGCTATTTCTGGTGTTGTTACCACTGCTCCTAATGGCAACCCATTACCAATTCCCTGTAAAATATGTAAACCAGAATACATTGTTTACAAGTTCTGTAAATAAACTAGTTTGCTTCACTAAATCAACCTTTATTAGGCAAATGCTTTCAATGAAAATATGCACTTTCTGTAAGCTGATGATATAACAGTAGAACCCAAAAAAAGGTTCCTCTCAAAATTAAACGAAACCTGACCTTCGCCATGGTAACTATATCAGGGATGACCCCCTGTGTTTCAAAGCCCCAATAATGACTCCCTGTGCGGCCAAATCCAGTTTGAACTTCGTCCGCTATGCAGACACCACCCGCCTTACGAACAATTTCGTATACCAATTTTAGGTATCGCGGAGCTAATTCAACTGCTCCTCCAACGCCCTGTAAATGAAAAGGAAAATTACTAATCAGATGCCTCATAGCAGTGGTTATGTTTATCAAATTAAGTTAGGCAGCATAAAAATGAAATTTGGTGCCGACCTGAATTGTTTCGGATATGAATCCGGCCACTTTTCCTGAACTTCCATAATCAATGTGGTCTTGCACATCTTTCGCGTAGCTTTCTGCATCCGAGCCAAAGATTCCACGATAAGGGTCTGGATTCACAACATGGTGAATTTCACCCTGCAATATTGGAATGGCCCTTAAGCGGATAATCATAAAAACATGACTGGAGATACAAGTTTTGAAATAACTAGTAAGTGGTTATTACAAACCTGCGGAATCGGGTACTTCCATGTGTTGAGTGCAGTCAAACTCATAGTACTAGAACTGCCACCATGATATCCATTTCTCAGAGAAATCATTTCAAGATTACCAGTGTATAAACGAGCCATCAGCATTGCTAACTCATTTGCTTCTGACCCAGAATTGACAAAGTATACTACCTGCATCCCATAATATCCCATAATATCATGAAGAACATGTTTCCCACTAACTATACACAAGGAAAGTACCAAGTAAAAAACAGAAAAGAACTTGAACCTTTAGATTTCCAGGCATTTTCGAAGCCAATGCCTCTGCAAAATCAGCTATTGCATGGTGCAAGTATATAGTAGTGGCATGCTGCAGAAGCTTGCTCTGTTCAAAGATTGCATTTAAAACATCTGGATGGCAATGTCCAGCAGAAACTGTCACTATCCCAGCAAATGCATCAAGGTAACGCCTGCCATTCTCATCATACAAATATTGCATCTTCCCTTCAACAATATTTAGCTGCATACACATTAACAATTTCAAAGCAGATATCAATTATAAACTGGGATAGCACAGCATTGGATTAAGCAACCAAGTATCTCAGAACCAACCAAAGATAAAAGTATACACAAGTATCATCATATAAAGACTGCAACTTTCTACTGGTAAACATGAGATCGAAACTTTATATATCTCAATGTGTTCATCATAAATCTACTGTTTGAAACAGTAACCCAATTCCCAAAAAAATTCAGGTCTTAACCAAAATAACCTCTGCAAAATCTACTCAATGGTAAAAGAAATTAACTTGAGGGAGATTAACATACCGGCTTCTGATAAAAGTGAAAAAGAGAAGGACCCAGAAACTGCTTTCGCTTCTGGAAGACTTCATCTGCGCGTGGACCATTGTAAGGCTTTGGCTCATAATCAAAAGCCGGCAATGAAGGTGGTGCTGTAGAGAAGAAGCAAGACAGAGACTTGAGCTTAGCTTCTCCAAAGGCCTTTTTCAAGAGCAGCCTCTGCAATACCATAGCAGCTGCTACTCAGAGAGACCAAATGAGTTGGAACTAGAAGTGGGTTGAGTTTGGGACTTGGGGTTGAAGACGGTTTGTATTTGTAGGAGTACTGTGGGGTTGTGATGTGCTGGTAGTGACTAGAGTTTCCATATTTGGGGAGAGACATGATGAAGGTGATTACAGGAAGCGGAGTCAGCAGCAGAGGACGGTTTCAGGTACATTGATTCCAAGATTCACAAGTGATGAAGAATTGAAGATTATACTGAAATTAAGCGAAAAGTAATCAACATAATCTTTTTTCATTATCACTATTTACTTGTTATTTATTAACCAAATGAAGTTACTGCCTTATAGGTATGGGAATGAAAGATTCTATAAAATTGTGCAAGAGTGTAACTAGTAAGATGACGTTACATATGAACTGGAATCTGTTATATCTTGGTCAGATGAGTAGGAGAGTCTCATAAATTTCGAATTTATCATGATATGATTTACTTGCTATCACAAATTCACAATAACCTTACTGGATTACAACAAGTTTTTATCATGATCTGATTGTTGTATTAATCTGAAGTCGGGATCTAACTGTCCGTTTGAGTTGGTAGAACCGCACATTGGTGCTATGAATATTCTCCGTTAAAAGGAAGATACAGAACGGTGAAGCCTCTCCAAAAACAAATGACACATAATGGTACAAGTAGCAACACAACAAGCCAACTCTAATTTTTACTCTTGAGGTCGTGACAATAGGACAAGACAGAGATCACAGTCTGTATGAGAGTAAAAATGAGGAAAATAACTGCGGCAATGATTTCCTTAGTTGCCCAAGGTGAGTTGAAAAAATGTGTGACCAAGTATTCCTTCCATTGGTGCCGACTCATATTGTAGTAGCTATTCAGGTCATTGCAAAGACTGGTGAAATAGAACGAGTCCTTGGAGTAGTCCACCACACCATCGACGAGGTTCTTAATCAGAGCACAACCCTTCTTGCTGTCACCTAGCTTATTGTCCAGAATTCTATGACGGACTAGCAAGTCCACATCCTGAGGGGTTTTCACGAGTCCGTTTAGGAAGAAGAAATAGTCGTTTATGTACTCCTGGTCTTTGCATTGGCTTTGTTCGAAGGCAATGAGATTAGTGATGGTAACCTCCGTTTGATCACTTATAGTGAGTTTTGGCATTTCCAGAACCCCGTGGTTTAAGTCGAACCTGACGTCGAACATATTTGTAATTGATCCAACCCTAAACTTGACCCCTGCTCGGGATAGCTGTGTCATGTTCGGGGCTGCCAGGTTTTTCAGTAGCCATCGATTTTCGGTTCTGACTGACTGCCATGGTGGTAGTGGATATAATTTTCTAACAAAATCAACAAAATGTACCACTTCTTGAGGATCTATAGTCGCTAAAGTTGTATCTGCTACATCTATATGCATTAGGATTTTGAAGAAATGGTGAGAAAGATCGATAATTGAAACCTCCAGAGAGAGTTTCATCTTGAGTGGGTGGAAAAGCTTGTCGAGAATGAAGAAAGGCAGCTGATTTTCGAGCATCCGCATGTCAGGCCAGACATCCTGTAACATAAATGGTTTGAAAATGCAAAAAGTCAAAACCCATAACATTTCCACATATGGTTTGACTTCTCAAATATATGTAACTTTTCAAATATATTTGACTTTTCAAATATATGTAACCATTTAAAAGTCAAATATATGTAATCCATAACATTTCCACACATGATCTTTTACTTTTAGTTCTGAAATACAAAGTTCCATTGCATAGATATGTGCAAAAAGTATATGAATCTCGTTCTTGTAATTTAGCTTATCCAACTGAACAAGATTGGTTGATTGCTGAACTTACTTGCGGTTTTCTTGCAATTTTTAACTCTTCTACAACAATTTACTGTGGTGTTTATTCACATACTTCTAGTAGAGTTATAAATTGTCTAGTTAATATTTACCAAACATTTGCTGCATAATCTCATCTCAATATTTTCAAAGCTGCTTTAGAGGCAATGAAAACAAAATTTGATAAGTATTGGTCTAAGATTCCGATGGTTTTTTGTCTTGCTAAAAAACTCAAATTTCGAAGTCATGAAAACACTAAAACAATCTCAATGAATCAAAATCATTTTAAATGCCACAACGGATCATTACTGAGTTCACAATACAACTCAGACAAACCAATTATTACAAACCAAATTTAAAATTCAACATTACATCAAATGGAAATGTAATAGTCCTCACAAGTTCTCACAAAAATCCACAAATAAATCCTCACCACAAGCTGGAAATAATAACTTCAAATCCTCTGAGCGGTCCGTCACTTTCCGCTAATCCGCACCTGCGGAGTTATCCCCTACACCATCGTATTGGTGCACCAGGATTGTAAACACAAACCTGGTAAGTTTTACAGCTCGTATGAGTAAAACATAAATAAAACTCGTATGTCACCATATACAAAAATCCACAAAAACATAAATTATAAATGCACTCATGAGTCAATGGACGGCCCATCTGGTTGTCCGTAAATAATAAAATGAAAGTGCTCATGAGAAATTGGGCAACCCCTCCGTTTACCCAATGCATTTATAACACGGGTACTCATGAGCGCCGGTACATCTCTGTTACCCCTCATGTAGTACACCGCCGACATTGGGCAACCTCCTGCCACCCAACATCCAAAAATATGACTACTCATGAGCCGATAACCCATATGTTACCTCACATGCAGTACTCCGGCAGACAGACTAGAGTTCTAACTGTATCGTAACTTTCGTCCGGCCAAAGGGTAGGTTCCGACATGCCAAACACGTCCGAAAACTGGTCCGAAGACATAAACACGTCCGAAGACAACAACTCATCTGAAGACATCAACACGTCCGAAGACAAAACGTTTCAACAAACTCCATGTTAAAACCACATAAAATAATCATCGCCTC
Organism: Argentina anserina; assembly: GCF_933775445.1. Lineage (NCBI taxonomy): Eukaryota > Viridiplantae > Streptophyta > Magnoliopsida > Rosales > Rosaceae > Argentina > Argentina anserina. Next base: position 24,070,783 of record NC_065873.1, on the reverse strand, counting down.
ATATTGTACAATTATATCGCCATGCTCAATATATAATCTCATCGTCAAAATGACATATATTCACAACGAAATCATGACAGTAAATTATATAGCAAACTATATATATGTATTTATTTACCATTAATACGAATATATATATTCCACTATATTAAATACATGTCATATTTCACTCTTTAAACTTTTGCATAATTTTGAATCACCGCAAGGGTAGATTCGTAATTAAGTGAGATTTTACTCACCTTATTAACTCGAGCGTAATTCCACAATTTCTGAAGGTAATTCCTTTCCTCGATTTATCGATCACCTTGAAAAGATAAGAAAAGAATTTAGAATCGTTTCGTAAACCTTAAATGCCGAAACAGTAATAATAAGTTACTGTTAAGAAATTTTTGGTTTTACGAAATTATTGTTCACGGGGTTACTATTCACGATCTGCACTTTCAACTCCTTGAGTTCGTTTTGCCCCATTCTATAGGGTGCCTTTGACACAGGTACCGTACCAGACACTACATCAATGCAGAAATCTACTACTCTTCGAGGAGGTAGCCCTGGTATCTCTTGGAACACCTCACTATACTCAGATACTACCACATTGTCTGCAATAATTACTTTCTGATCCACCGATTCCACATGTGCCAAAACTCCTAATCTCATGGCATTAACTGACTTGAGGTAACGATAATGAAACACTGGCTCCCCAGGTCTATGAAAGGACACCATCATGTCAAAACAATCAATCACCGCATGTTGCGGTCTCAACCAGTCAATTCCCAAGATCACATCATAAGTGTGGTCTGGAATCACAATCAACGAAGCAGAGAACTCTCTACTTCCAATCACAATCGGACAAGCCTTGCAGATTGTCTCTAACTAAAGGGACACTCTAAGGGATGAAGTGACACATAAAGCGTTCCCAAGAGGTGTAGGAATTAATCCTAGCATCTCTACTACTGAACTAGCAATAAATGAATGTGATGCTCCCGTATCAAACAGTACTCTAGCAAGGTAGTCAAAAAGTGATAATGTACCTTCCACTCATGTGTCTCGCTGACCCACTGCAAACCCCCTAGCTTGACCAGCTGGTGGCTGTCTCTGCGGACGTTCCTTCTACCCTGAAGGGGTCGGGTACAATCTCTAGCCATGTGTCCCACTTGCCCGTACCTGTAGTAGCTTGCTCTCTTCGGTTTCAGACATGTTGTGGCATAGTGCCCCATTTCATTGCAGACAAAACACCTCACTGATGCCAATGGTCTAACTGGTGCAGTCCTAATAGATGGAGATGCTGCCTTTGCCGGAATCTAGTAATAGGGTCTTGGCCTCTTCCATGACCTACCCGTCGGCCCTGAGTGCTCGCTGCCTGAACAGATTGCCGTGCTTTTTCCCTTTGCATCTCTACCTCCCACATCTCCTGCTCGAATCTTATCTGCATGTTCCAAGCTCATGGCACTCTCAAACATCAACTCCTTGATAGATAGACAAAGAGCTGACATGATGTTCTTGTACTCCTGTTTCATCCCTCGTAGATACTTCTGAGCTAAGGAGGTCGCACCCATAGGCCTGACATACCGGTACAGCTGCGAAAAACGAGCATCATACTCTCTAACGGTCATATCTCCCTGTACCAGCGCAAGAAACTCAAGCTCTAAGTTCTCCTGTACTGAGGCTGGAAAGTACTTTTCTCGGAAAAGAGTCGTGAAACCATCCCATGTGAATGTAGACGCATCCACTGTCTGTCTCATGCTCTTCCACCAGTCTAGAGCATCATCTTTTAGAAAGAATGTAGCTATCTTTCTCTTCTCTATCTCTGAGCACTCTATCATCTCAAAATAAGTCTCCATACCCTCGATCCAATGGTCAGCTACCATATGATCTAGTCCTCCATGAAAGGATGGCGTTGACAGTCCACTGATATCCTTGATCAGCTTTAGCACTCAACCATCATCTCTAACATCAGTAGCAGGCTCAACCTGTTCTTCCTGTGGAGCAGCCTCCTCATAAAGGTTCTCCACGTTGCGGACTCGGCCTACGGCCCTACCTCGACCTCGGCCTCTCGCCCGTCCTCGGCCCTTATCTGAATTCATCACCTTCAAACAATGAAACACTTAATCAATATATGTGAAGTCTCGAATTCAACAAAATAGATCCAACAGATATCAACATGAAATTTCAGAATAAGGTGAATCATCGAAGTATCATCACGATACTCCCTAGAGGACCAATTATTACAAACCAAATTTATAATTCAACATTACATCAAATGGAAATGTAATAGTCCTCACAAGTTCTCACAAAAATCCACAAATAAATCCTCACCACAAGTTGATAATAATAACTTCAAATCCTCTGAGCGGTCCGTCACTTTCCGTTAATCCGCACCTGCGGAGTTATCCCCTACACCATCGTATTGGTGCACCGGGATTGTAAACACAAACCCGGTAAGCTTTACAGCTCGTATGAGTAAAACATAAATAAAACTCGTATGTCACCATATACAAAAATCCACAAAAACATAAATTATAAATGCACTCATGAGTCAATGGACGGCCCATCTGGTTGTCCGTAAATAATAAAATGAAAGTGCTCATGAGAAATTGGGCAACCCCTCTGTTTACCCAATGCATTTATAACACGGGTACTCATGAGCGCCGGTACATCTCCGTTACCCCTCATGTAGTACACCGCCGACATTGGGCAACCTCCTGCCACCCAACATCCAAAAATATGACTACTCATGAGCCGATAACCCATATGTTACCTCACATGCAGTACTCCGGCAGACAGACTAGAGCTCTAACTGTATCGTAACTTTCGCCCGGCCAAAGGCTAGGTTCCGACATGCCAAACTGGTCCGAAGACATAAACACGTCCGAAGACAAAAACTTGTCTGAAGACATCAACACGTTTGAAGAAAAAACGTTTTAACAAACTCCATGTTAAAACCACATACAATAATCATCGCCTCATATTGTACAATTATATCGACATGCTCAATATATAATCTCATCGTCAAAATGACATATATTCACAACGAAATCATGAAAGTAAATTATATAGCAAACTATATATATGTATTTATTTACCATTAATACGAATATATATATTCCACTATATTAAATACATGTCATATTTCACTCTTTAAACTTTTGCATAATTTTGAATCACCGCAAGGGTAGATTCGTAATTAAGTGAGATTTTACTCATCTTATTAACTCGAGCGTAATTCCACAATTTCCGAAGGTAATTCTTTTCCTCGATTTATGGATCACCATGAAAAGATAAGAAAAGAATTTAGAATCGTTTTGTAAACCTTAAATGCCGAAACAGTAATAATAAGTTACTATTCATCAATTTCTGGTTTCACGAAAGTACTGTTCACGTATTTACTATTCACGTATTTCTGTATAAATACACATCAATTACGTATCCATGTACATATACATACTGTTTACGTATTCTTGTACGTATGAATACTATTCAAATGTAAATACTGTCTCAGTAAATATTAATTACTGATTTATCCTTCTGAAATTACTTTTTACATTTACTTAATGTAATTTACATTTACATTTACCGTATGTAAAATAATTTTATATTTACTATACGTAAATCACTTTTACATTTACCGCACATAAAAATAAATTACAAATTTACCCTTCAGAAACACTGTTCACGCGCCGCCGCAGGCGGCGCGTGGGGTACACGCGCCACTCATTGTGACAGCGCGTGGGGCACACGCGCCGAGCCTAAGGCTGGCGTGTAGCACGCCACCGCCGCCCCCAAAACCTTCCTCTCCTCCCCCTCTACCTTCCCACGGCCTCACACCGCCCCTAGCCTCCTCCATGCTACCACACGCGCCGCCTAAGGCGGCGGCATCTCCTACAACTTCAATCTCCTCCGATTCTCCACAAAAACTTCCAAAATCAATTCAACAACATCACAACCCATTCAATTGCACAACCCTTACCTCATTCACATCGTGGGAGCACCGGAGAGTCGCCGGAGTGCTTGGACCAGTCGATCTGGCCTCGGTGAAGTGCGGCAAGGCTCCACGACGGCGAGAGACGGTGCGTCGACCTCGGGTTCGACTTCGGGGGGCCGCGCGATGCTCGCTGTGCCGGCGGTGTGGTTCACGGACGACCGGTGATGGAGATCGTCGGTGAGGGAGTGAGATCGGGGAGGGAGAGAGGAAAAGAGAGAGAGAGGCGCGCGGGGTGAAGAGAGAGAGAGAGAGAGAGAGAGAGAGAGAGAGAGAGAGTGAGGGGTTTCCAATTTTGGAAACCCTAAACTGATAAAATTCATTTATATACTCATTTTTAAAATCGGAAACTAACTTCCGACATTAATAACTTTCACGTCCGACGTCCGATTCGAACACGTGATGTGTCAACGCGTATCGACGATCTCTACAACTTTCGTGAAGGAAGTTTCCGCAAACGAGCGACAAAATAAAAGTCGACATTCACGTCACGAAAACGTAACATTTTTCTAAATAAACATTACTAGAACGTTTCCGTTCTTGTTTCGTAATGTCGCAACCAACTAAATTTCACTTTAAATGAATTTCACAACTTTATAGAATTTAAATTAAACCAAACATTGTTCCGAAAAATCAGGTTATTACACGTTATGTCAGATGCATTGTGGGTTTTAATTATGCAAGCGTTACATAATTCTTATGCCATAAGCATTTAGACTATTAAATTCAAATGTAAATGTCATAAGCATTAATGTGACTTGAAGTCATTCCCTTATTTACATATGATATTTATTTGGTAAGTTATACTATTAATATTTATATAATGTCGGTTATCAAATTCAAATTGGAATGGTTTTATTTCAATTAATTATGAATTTATGAATATGTAACGAGCATTCCGGAAGCAATCAACAATGCGAAAGAAATTAACTATGCACGTAATTGTCGATTGATTCATTTATTAGCTCAATAAATACCAATATTAATTTATTTTATTTCGATTTCATTGATTATTATATTTGCATTGATTCGCATTTGTTGTGGTTTGATAACATAAACTTTATTTATGTTATATTAGTAATATTAAATGTGGTTGTGTCAAAAGCTCTAAAAAGATTCAAAATTGAATTAATTAAATTGAGCCAGAAGCTCAGACTCAAGCTATAAGGCTAGCATAAAAGCTCCCAATTAGTCGCCATGACAATACTTATGAATGTTCTTAAACTAGACTCATCCAATCAGATGCGATATCTAAGCCGATGAGGTTGTGTACTTAAGCGACCCTCACTCCACCTCCTGATCTTCTACATGGTCGTATTCAGTTGAAGTTACCGAAAGAGGTGACTAATAACTCTTTTTATTAGTGTACGTATTATTCCGAGCCCAGTAGTCCCATTTTCATTATGTTGGACATACCCTCCTAAAACCAGCAGTTTGTTATGTATTCCAGGTAAAAGATGAATTGAAAACGCTTTAACTCATGCATGAAAGTCTGAGTCACGAATTCACAAACTAAGCCATGTAGGCATTAATGTCTCGTTGTTAAGCCGACTTACTTTTCGATCCAGCAGAATCAAATAAAAATTATTGATTTGATTACAATATATAGTTTGAATCGATAGTTCATAAACGCATATGTACGTAGTTCGTACATACATAAATCAATCTTGTAGTTATGATAAAGTCATTTAAGAAACTTGAAGTTTCCTTCACTTGTTCACCAGTAGATTGTACATGTTTAAATTTTTTTTCATACTATGATATAGAACTTAAATTTGTCATTAGTTACTTATGAATTATTGCTTAAAAGCACTTACCTCGATTATTTATTTTTAAATACCAATTGTAAGTTTTTAGAAGAAACTACATGAATTCGGTAATTTAATTGCCAGAAATAAGACTAAGCAGTGATGTTGAACGAGCTTGTTGCCCATAAAATTCAAATTATAATTCATATGTATTATCGACATTAAGATTTTGATTATTGTTCACACCTGATGTGCAAATATGTAAACAAAAGAGTATTATGCTAGTCGCAAAACTCGAAATATTAATTTCACTAAAAGATTATTTCAACATGAGTATGATTAACATTTACACCACGATTATTACGAATGTAATCTTCTAATTATATATTGTGATTTATGAGGTTATAGTTATGTTCAATTATATTTAATTCAATAAACTACATTATGCATGTGCTCCATTGATTTAAATGGATGAGTAGACACTGAGGAATATTCTTACTCATACCTCTATGACAATCATATCTGGTCAATTGAATTTGAGAGTCATGAAAATACTCCCCTTTATGTTGTCTAATGATAGTGAACTTGTCATTTAGGAGACATAATATCTTTACATTTCAGAAGAACGTTATTAAGTATTAAATATATTCGAACTAATATTTATCATGTTGAAACTATTAAAGAAAATGAGTAAATTATCTTTGCATACTCCAAGTGTATGACCAGAAGCATACATTGGACTAATATAAATTATCCGGTAGCTAGAAGCTAATTGATTCGAGCAAATTCTCACTATGACATCCACATTTGAGACTCCCATGTATAAATGTGATAGGTCATATCCTCAATCTATCACACAAGCATCCCCTTCTAAATAAGGGTATTTCCATTAATTTCAAAATATGTCGAGTTTGCTCATTACGAATACTAGACCATCATATGCAAGAATAGTATATACACTACCTAATACCGCACATAATGGGAGAAAAAAATTGTGGACATATCCAACCAAAACACATACCAGTTATATAATTTTGGTTGACACATCGACAAAGTGATCACATGTTACAGTACATATTGTCCACTAGAATAGTTGCCACTGCTAAACTTTCACACTGATCATGAAATTCAGGATTCACCAATCGGATTATCCCATAAAATCATGAAGGCTTGATAATATTGAAAAGTTTACATCAAAGTCATTCGATAATTATTGTATGTCCCTTGAAATTGATGTTAAATATATATTTTCTATGTTCACACCCACGATGGTCTCGTATATAGAATATTGGTTGTGCGCACTAAGTTTCTAATTTCTACGTGGGATTATGCAATATTGCATGCATCAATGTTGGTCCAATTGAGGCCCACTACTACCATATCATTGCGTTACAGCTGGTGACTGGGTATTAATATGATGTTTCGTACTTACGCATATTTGGGTTTGTCGTTACAGTGCCAATTGTGCCGCCACAATGTATAAAATTGGGTCCTCAACAAAGGTTGGACATACATGTCGATTATAAATTGCATCCATTATGTGCTCTTTAGAGCCCTTGACAGGCGTCTCTCTAATGATGTATTTGCGAAGTGTCACCATAAAGAGATAGTCTTCCCGCTGTTAGGGGAAGATAAGAACGTCACGGTTCCTGATGAACGGCATGAGTGAAACGTCGCCACAATGTCTCATCTTGATTCCCAAAATCGCACATGTAATATGGAAGTGCAAATAATTCTAGATACATAGTGGTGCACAAAATATGTCTGACGCATGCTTCATCTGATCTATCTAAAGTGATGAGATCATATACTTGCTACAAATGTGCTTGCAATGATAAAATGTCCCAGTAGGATGATGTATGTCCATGACGGCTAACCAGTCTTATGTCCCTGCCCAAAAGAGTGGTTGATCATAAGGTTTGAATCAAGGACTAAACTTTTCGGTGAGAACGGAAATATCGAGGATTTGAAAATTAGAAATTTAGATTTAAAAAAATAATTAAGTAAATTGATGGAAATTTATATAAAAACATGGAAAATTTGAATGAAACTTTGAGAAATGTTTATTTGATCAATTATCTACTATATGTTATAAGAAATTATTACATATAACTATTAGTTTATAGTGAGTTATAGTAATTTTAGGTGAAATAATCGTCGACATTATTAAAAATCTACTTAATATATATATATTTATTTATTTATTTATTTACCCAAAGTGAGACTAGATAATCACGCTTTATTTACATATGATATATAAAACATGAAATTACATGAGTGGTTTAGAACCACATAAGGATATATGAGATACACAATTTTCACTATCTTCATCATGTCCTTGAGTAAAACCCTGAGTGTATTGTGAAGAATAGTCATTAGATGATACCGTCCCTTTATAATTTTGCATATAATGATGACTTATATGCCAACATAAGGGTCGTGGGTGATTGACTATGGGTTATGATACTGGTAGTTCCCGTTCGGATCAAACATTTCTTGACTTTGGCTATAACCATAGTTTTGTGAAGATTGTGCATTAGATTTTATCCATATGTTTTCGCTTGATTGCATCTCATTAGAGAATAAATATGGTGGATAAAGCATGTTGAATTTCCCCCTTAAGAGTAAGGTCCATCATTGCTTCTTCATAGACCAAAAGGGTTCGATTCCCCTCAACAACTAGCTCGGTTTTATTTCAATTTAAGGGAATGTTGAGACATTGAATGCAATATATAATAAAAAGAGCCATATATAACAATAAGTTAGTGTAATAGAGTTGACTATAACTTTGTGCTTACAAAAGGATGGATCGGAGGTTCGATTCTCTTAATCAGTGATTTTTTATTTTTTTTAAGTTGCCTGACACGTGGCGATATTATGAAAATATCGGGAAATTTCGAAAATTTCCATCGAAAAATGTTTGGTATGTATAAAATATATCCATATACTGAAACTTTCGCAGAAATATCGAGAAAATTATGAATATTTCAGTCCTTGGTTCGAATGGTTCTTACCCCCATAAGAGTGTAAATTTGACACAAAATGAATCTCTTTAACATCGCAATCTCAAACCAACTCATCTCACGAGATAAATCCGGATTATGGGTCCATCTTAGAAGAGACGATGTTGGGGGACACTCCAACATTTAAACCCACTCACAAGAGTTGAAAATTCTTGATAAATTATGTGAGATTGGTATTGGAATGAGATTATCATCAATGAGTGTATATATTTGTGGTGGCCATTGAAACCATAACAAAGTGATGATGTCGAATCTTACTCTTTTGATGAATGTCAACAAAGAGATAACTGGTAAATAGGAAACAAAAAACAATCCAGGTCTAGTTATAATAATTAACTAAGAGAAAGGGGGTTTTGGCCTGTTGTCCGTACACCTTCCCATTTTATACCTGTAGAACTTAAATGGGTACTTATAAGGAAGCGTGGTGAGAAAAATAAGATACTGATAAACAAGTCTCGGATAGTGGGGCAAGAATTTTCTCAACGCCCTATGATTAGTTACGAGGAAACATATTTTCCCGTAATAGACATCATAATGTTCTGCTACTTTATCAGTTGGTAGTTTTTTGAAAAACTAATTATGCAACATATGAACGTAGTCATATTTTATCTCTATGGGGATTATAATACATAGATACAAATGAAAGTTCATGAAGAACTTATGATACACGATGCAAATAGTTATTGACCACAGAATATGCTCGGGATAGAATATTTGAATAAGAAGCTATGTCTATGCACTTTTATTAGAAAATATATTTTGGGTTTGCTAATTGTGTTTGTCTAATGATGACATAGAATTAACTGATACTCCAAAATATATCAAGAAAATCACAAAGCACGTAAGGTCAGAATTTTATTGAAAAGTCTTAGGATATCAAATGATTATATCGACTTGGAGTTCGAGCAAAGTGTAGGATAAATTTTGGATTCATCAATCAAATTACATGCATAAATTTAATTGAAATATAAATATGCATTTGCTCATTTTTTTCCCTTCGATTACGGGTTTTTTCCATTGGGTTTACCGGGAAAGGTTTTGGTGTGACAACTATATATTATGCATTTATCTCCCACAAATGCATAGCTTATGGTCCTATTAAAACTACTTTACAATAATTAGAGGTCTTGTTTGTCATCTCTACATGTGCGTTGTACTATTTTTCTTCTTCGACCATGATTGTTTTTATCCCACTGAGTTTTTATTTCCTGGCAATGCTTTTGATGAGACAACAGTGGACCACACACATCAGAGAAGACTAATGACGAAAAATACCTAAGAGAGAGTGTTGTAAATAGTTATTATTAGTAGGCATTATTATAATTAGTCTACTAGAGTATTACTGTAATTTATATCATAATCTCATCTTTATATAAAAGAGAGTTCTTTACTCAATAATACACAATTTATTCTCTGTGTCAATCATCTCTTTTCTCGATCTCTTTTACTTCATTTTATAACATTATACAGATATTAGGAATCTTTTTTGTATTATTACAATTGTATATAACCGACCTTTTAATTTACAAACAAACTTTTCAATAGACTTAATTTACCACTGAGCTAGCTATCTGTATGAGAATAATGAGATCTCATCGGCGAGAATGATCATCATGAATAACAGATATAACAGAGCACACTGTCTGTATGAGAGTGAATATGATTATACAAGCAGCTGCAATGACTGAAATAGTTTTGCAAGGCGTGTTGAAATAATTTTGCCTCAAAATTGCCTGCCATTTGTGCCTCGACTTTGTGCAATGCTCGTTCAGTTTTTCGCAGAGTGGAGCGAAATGGAACTTGCTGTAGTCCACAATATTGACCCCGTCTCCCATATTCTTAATCATAGTACACCCTTTCTTGCTGTCACCTAACTTGTTCACTAAGATTGCATTCTTCACAAGCAATGTCACATCCTCTGGGGTGTTGACAAGAATGTTCAAGATGCCAATGTAATCGTTTATGTAATTCTCAGTTTCCTTGCATTGGCTTTGTTCAAACACCAGGAGATTTGTGAGATTTACCTCTGATTGATCACTAAATGTTATCTTTGGAATTTGCAAGGTCCCATCTTTGAATCGTATGTCAAACATGTTTTTTCCTGATCCCACCTTAAACTTGACTCCAGCCTTGTATAGTTCAGTCATGCTTGGTGGTGTAGGAGTTTCAGTATGCCCTCGAGCTTGTGGTACTTCTGGTATAGATAGCTGTCTCATGCTGGCACCTATTGGAGGTTTGGAATGCACTCGAGCTTGTGCTTCCTTTGGTGGTGGTGGTGGATACAATTTTCTGACAAAATCAACAAAATGGTCTATTGTAGATGAACTTATTGTTTCCAAAGTGTCTTCTAGATCCTCTATGTTCATTAGAGCTCTGAAGAAAGTGTAAGAAAGGTTGATTATGGAGAGCTTCTCCTCCTTATAAGGTATTTGAATCCTTTCAGGGTCAAAAAGATCCTTAAGGATAAAGAATGGAAGCTGATTTTCAAGCATTCTCATATCAGGCCATACATCCTCAAACATCCTAGGTTTCTTGAAAATGCGATCATTCTCATCCTGCAGCTCATGGAAATGGTACCTCAACAAGACCTCAATGATGAAAGCAGCATCCACTAGGACAATTCTTACAAATTCATCACTGTTGAACTGAATGGTTTCTGCATAACAACCACGCAATTCTGCTTCTCTTGCCCTTATCTTGTTTATGTAATGCTCCATGCTTAGATTGGTTCGGACTAGAAAATCATGGAGGTATCTATTTTTGTGCTCTTCCATAGGCTTTAGTCCTTCCTTTCCATGGTGAAGGGGGCCTATAGAGACTACTTGAGGTGTGTAAGCCATTTCACTAACACGCCGAAGGCGCTTAGGAACTCGGCAGATACAGCAAGAAGAGGATAGAGGAGACAAGTTATACAGCATACTTCTCATTGAAGTCAGTAATGAAGTGTTTGGATTTTCTATGTCATGTGGAACTTCGTCGTAGCTGCTCTCAGATTCCATTTTGCTCCTCTTGAAGAATGGTTGTCAATAGATTGATGATCACTGAACCCACAATCAAAAAAGCATTCATCAGATAAGATCCAAGATGCTCCAATTGAAATCAAAACACATAAGAGAATATGTGCCAGATAAACTTCATTAGATGGTTGAGAAATTCTAAAGTTTTTGCAATGATGCAGTTTGGCAGTTTGCAGACCTCTAACGGCGTCTATTTTTTATTTATAGGAGACCAAGCACAGAAAACTCTTGCAATATATGCACCTAATTAATTACTAAATTATTTATATTTCATGTTCCATCACATCATCTTAATCAATTTTTTTTTTGGGAAGACACGAGAACAATTTTATTAAATCAGAATTGGGACCAAGCTAGAAAGCAACCTTAATCATACAATCATGATCTATTATCAGAAAATATGGGGAATACGTGTTGATACAATATATCTTATGGTTCTAGTTCATACAATCACACAATTACTTATATGAACTGCAGTACATATTTTCCCTGGGTGGCGGAATCCGTGCATAGAACATGCATGAAGGCCAATAGAGAGAATTATATATGCCAGAAAAAGGGTACAAGTGCTACTCTGAAACCTTCAACTCTTCAAGTCGTTGTATACTTGTATATACAGACATGCATATGATGAACCAATAAACAAAATGAATCAGGAGAACAAAGAAAGGCTAAGAGAAGAGAGCGAATTCGAACCTGCAATGCTTTTGTAGACGCCTCAACTCAGATCAACCAGCTTTTCTCAACAGTAGCCAAATGATGGGCTATTTATAAGCTTTCGATCAAGACGTTAGGCCACAACTTCCACGCCTTTTCTCTTTAATATGTTTACGCACGTCATTGACATTTTGAGCCCAAAACAAAATCTAAGATTACGTAAAAGATTCCTGTACGTGTCTGTGTTCTTCATTGAAGCTTCTACCAACCAAGGTTCTGTGTAAATCTGGAGGTTGTTTCTCCAACATTACATGAGCCAGCAACTTATATAACAGGGACACATTTGTTCTCTAATATCGTGTTTTTAGACACGTTGTTGTGTATAAAAGCTTCGGTTAGTGTCAGCTTATGTCAGGAGCTATTAGCCTAATACTAATTCACATATGAATTGAAACATATCTGACCATGAAACTTATGAAACTTGTGGTTCAAGAAATTTGATGTGTAAAAAGTCGGATAACTACAAAGCCAGAGCATTCGTCCTCATCACTGATGTGACTGTGATGTGATAGCTATACTCCAGTCAGCTCCATCTCAGGAGCTGATTTACATAATTTAGATTATTAGATAGTGTCAACAAAATGTGCATCATCTTTATTTCAGAACTTTGTAGTCTTTGCATTTTGGTTATCGATTGCCTCTAGTTTCTCTGTTTCTGGGAATTTCGTCCATATTGTTGACCAATGCTAAATCTTATACGTAGGCGGCAGAATTTCATTTACATAGACTGATAGACCCCAAATTATGTTGATCGGTTGTGATCAATGTTCTAAAAAGCGGCCGTCTAGATCGCCTAGGCGCTAGGAGGCGGGTCACTACCACGCCTTTTGCTTATTCGGCCATCCATGGGGTTCAAGGGATTTGACGGCCACCTAGGCGGTCCACGGCTGTGTATGGTGGTAAAAAACGGTGGAATTAAAAATATATATATATATATATTAAAACGCAGTGGAAGTAAAAGAACTTCATAATGAAGATTTTATTTCAGATGATGACACGGAAGATGAGGAAATAGAAATAGATATTGAGTTTGAGTTCGGTATCATAAGAGTTAGGAAATGATTTAGAGAAGAAGAAATTAAGATTTAGTATTACATTTGTTTTATCATTTAGATTTTGTTCTAATATTTTTGCATGGACTTTGGACTTGAGTTATTTTGAGTATAGATTATTTTGAAAATTAAGATTGAGCATTATTATATATTTTTAATCATATAAATAGTTTAAATACATGTATACAAATAAATAAATATTTAATAATTTGAATCCGCCTAACCATCTAGGCGTTAGGAGGTATCTATCCGTCTGTATACCGCCTAGCGTTTTTTCGAACTTTGGTTGTGATCTGAGTTGCATTTAATCAGCATGATTGAATTAAAAAAAAACAGAATTTGTAAACTTAATTGAAATGTTGGATAATAGGGTGGAAAAGTATTCCTAATAATCTTTCTGTTACACAACTTACATTGGTAGTCTCCTGATAAACACTACATTTCAGTTGGTGAACCAACTGTAGAACTCCCTCAGGGACTAGATCTCATACCTTTACGCTAGTACAAAGCATGTATGGTGGCATGGAGATGATGTGAAATGTTAAAGGGTAGGAAGAAACCAACTTACTGATGAGTTTGACGAACACCAATAATGGAGCACACTGTCTGTATGAGAGTGAGTATGAGGAGAACTACAGCTGCAATGACAGAAAGGGTCGACCAAGGTGTGTTCAAATAATCATGCTTCAAATTTGCCTTCCATATGTGCCATGACCTACTGCAGTGCTTATTCAACTCTTCACAAAGATCTGCATAATAGAATTTGGAGGCCACAATATTAACCCTATCACCAAGGTTCTTAATCATTGTACACCCTTTTTTAAAGTCCCCAAGCTTATTCTCAAAAATGTCATACTCAACTAGCAAAGCCACATCCTTTGGAGTGTTGACAAGAATGTTTAAGAAGCCAACATAATCATTTATGTAATTATCTGTCTTCTTGCATTGGCTTTGTTCAAATACCAGAAGATTTGTGAGGTTAACTTCTGATTGATCACTTATGGTTATCTTTGGGATTTCCAAGGTCCCATCTTTGAATCCAATGTCAAAAATATTTTTGCTAGATCCCACCTTAAACTTGACTCCTGCGAAATATAGCTCTTTCATGTCGAGTGTAGCTAGAGTTTCATTTTTCCCTCTATGCGAGCTTTCTAGTCCTTCCACTGGTATCAATGGCCTATGCGAGGTTGCCGGTCGTGATGGTGGCAGCGGGTATAACTTCCAAACGAAATCAACCAAATGTTCCACCGGAGAAGATCTTATTCTCAGCAAAGTGTCTTCCATTTCCTCTATATGCATTAGAGTCTTGAAGAAATTGTGTGAGATATTGATGATCGAATACTCCTCTGTAGCAACAACATTGAAAAGTTTTTCAAGTATGAAAAATGGCAGCTGATTTTCAAGCATCCGCAAGTCAGGCCATACATCCCCCAACATCCTTGGTTTTCTGAATATGTGGTCATTTTCAGTCTGCAGATTCTCATAATTGTACCTCAATAAGACCTCAATGATGAATATAGCATCCACTAGGATAATTCTTACAAACTCATCACTATCATACTCAATGGTCTCCGCATAACAACTACGCAGCAATTGTTCTTCTACCTTCACTTTCATAATACAATCTTCCAAGCTTGTGACAGTTTGATGACGATGCAGAAATTCTTTCAGATACCTATGTTTGAGCTCTTCCATTGCTTTTAAGCCTTCTTTCCCATGGTGAAGTGGACCAATAGAGACTACCTGAGGTGTATAGGCCTTTTCACTTGCATGACTTATCCGCTTAGGAACCCTACAGATGCAACAGGAATGAGATAATGGAAACAAGTTATCCAACACCTTTCTCATTGAATCTGCTAATGGACGAATGTTTGGGTACTGTTCAATGCCATTTGAAGCTTGACAAAGGCTTTCAGCTGTCATTTTCCTCTCGATGTATTGTTATTGTATCAGATGGATGACAATGCGGTGGTGATTACTGGAATTATGGATCACAATCAAGAAAGTAATCATTAGCATTTCAAGATGCCACTTCAATACAAAAATATACTACATATTCCCATTTCAGTTCTTGAAAAAACTTACATTTTTCACTGCAGATGGAGTTTGTATTCTTTGTGAAATATACTTAAATGTATACAAAATTATTGGAATATTCTAGATTGGAAAACTATGTAATAGTCGTATGATTCACATCTGACAATACCAGTAGCCCAATTCATATCAGTGAATTTGAAAAAAATATATATTGCAGATAGTGCATATAATCCATCATTTAGAGTAGATGCCATGTGTCTAATTGGAAAATGCCTCCAAGAAAACAATAAATAACTGCAACCACAGTAAACTAAGGAAGTGAGTTCGCACCTGGTATGTACAAATTGCTTGCTCCCCTGATATAGGAAATGGAAGCTTTCTCATACAAGGACTGATTATCACATACTAAAAAGATTTCTTGTTATAAATGTTTGTGTGTTTCCCTGAGCGATTTATTGCAGTAGAATGCTTGCATCCCGGTCCTTTATTGCAGGATGGGAGGATAAGGTTATATGCAGAAGACTTCCTTTGTAGACTCATGGTCGACTTAATTGATAATCCATCAAGTTGACAAGTCCAAATATGCGGGATGGGAATATAGTGGCAGAACATGGCCATCTAGAGACTGAAGTTGACACTAACTTGTATTTATGTAGGAGTTTATATCCAGTTGCAAGTTGGAAGCAAAGATAAACCACACATACCAGCAGCAACATACTGTCAGTCTGCCACAATATATTTTCCAACATAATTAAAAATTGTTTCAAAGTGCATAATATACATAACTTCCCGTATAATTATTGGCAAATAGCAGCTCTGCCTTTTCCTCTGCTTTGAAAGCAACCAGAAGAAGGTACACTGGTACAGAGTGAGGAATTCAACATAAATATGGAACAAGAGCAGCGTAGGCACAATTTGGGTTCACAGGCTTAGATTTTTTAGTGTCCCTCGTTAATGAGGCCATAAGTACTTGAACCAACTCAATGAGTGATGAACAGATAAGATTCCTCCTGGATACTGTAAAAGACTAATAGACTGTCTTTGTAAAGTGGGATTTTGACTCGATATATAAGAGTTTCCAGTCAGAATTGTTGCTTACATAATACATATTACAGGTAAAACATGATTTAATTAATTTTCTATATATTAGAACATAATTGCTGATATAGATGAATAAACGACACTGAATGATGCCTAACTGTTATTCACATACCAAGCAGATGCACAAGGGTTTGGCATTTCTTATTGGCAACAACAAAGTTACAAACATAAATCTCTACTATTCTGGCATAATCCTGCAATCTCACACAACACTAGCTACCACCAACAGGAGAGTGTATATATTCTTACTGACCATCGGGTCAGTTCATAACTATTTTACACATTTCAATAAAGTTGGGAGCAAAAGGAAACGATATGGAGAAAGAGAAAGGGTAGCAGATACACTTACTTTCTAGAATTATCTTGCCCAGCAGAGACAATAGAGCATACTGCTTGTATAAGAGTAAGTATGAGAAGAATAACAGCTGCAGTGAAAGAAATCACTGCCCAAGGAGTGTTGAAATAGTTTTGTCTCAAATTCGCCTTCCATTTGTGCCATGTCCAACTGCAGTAATGGTTCAGGTCTTTACAAAGAGTAGCATAACAGAAGTCTTTTGAGTCGACGATGACCCCATCAGCAAGATTATTAATCAAAGTAGACCCTCCAAAGCTGTCACCTAGCCTATTTTCAACAATTCCATACTTAACAAGCAACTCCACATCCTTTGGGGTGTTCACAAGACGATCCATGACAACAACATAATCATTTATGATATTCTCCAGGCAATGACATTGTTCGAAGGCAAGGATATTTCTGATTGTAAGCTCTATTTCATCACTTATTGCTAACTTTGGAATTTCAAGCGTCCCTCCTTGAAATCGTAAATCAAATAAATTTTTGCTCGGTCTCACCTTAAACTTGACTCCAGCTCGGTGTAGATCTGTCATGCTTGGTGTGGTTAAGGTTTCAAGTTTTCCTTTGGTTGGCCTTTTTGGTGGAGGAGGTAGATATAAGTCTCTACAAAAATCAACAAAATGATGTACAGAAGAGGAATGTATGGTCTCCAAAATGCCTTCTGTGCCCTCTATATGCATCAAACTTGTGAAGAAAGTGTGTGAAAGATCAATTAATGATTTTCCCTCAGTAACATTAGAAGAGACTTTAGCATAAAGTTCCTCAAGAATGAAAAATGGCAGCTGGTTTTCAAGCAATCGCATGTCAGGCCATACATCCTGCAACATCCATGGTTTGTTAAATATGCGATCATTCTCATCCTGCAATGCATGGAAACAGTACCTCAATAAGACCTCAATAATGAACGCCGCATCCACTAAAATGATTTTCACAAACTCATCACTTGTAAACTGAACAGTTTCAGCATAACAATTCCGCAGTTTTTCTTCTTGGTTCTTCATTTTCACAACATAATCCTCCAAGCTGACCCTGGTCCGAACAATAAAAGCTTGCAGGTACCTCTTTTTGTGCACTTCCATTGATTTTAGGCTCTCCTTCCCGTGGTGAAGTGGACCTATAGAAACAACCTGAGGTGTGTATGCCTTTTCACTCACACGCCGTAGCCGCTCAGGAACTTTGTAGATACAACACAAAGGGGACAGAAAAGGCAACTCGTCCAACTCCTTTTTCATTGAAGTTATCAATGGAACATGCTGGGCTCGCTGGCTTTCAATGTCATCTGGAGCTTCACCGTTTCCTGCCATTCTTCACTGATGTGTTCTTTTGACCAATGACGATCACTGCACCAAAATCAACAAATCATTATTGTTATTCGAAAATTCCATGAAATGCAGATTTATCATTATTTTTATCAATTCCTCGATTATCGACCTCAATACTTGCAACTCTTTCATTCTCACCGCAAAGGCCTTTGGTCTAAATAATGCCCCAGAAAGTGTTTACTACTTTGCTTATACACTACTAGTGGAAGATCCATTCCACTTGAATCCTTCTGAAAGTTTCTGGGATTACAGTAACACAGACAGAAACAGCCTTTCTTACTTCGTTTTAAACTTTCTTTATATCCCTCCACATTTTGAAGCAGTTAAGCAAAAACGTGTACAGAATTTTCTCAAACTTTTGGTCTTCTACAAAGCTAAAATGGGTGTCTAGCTATTCCTTTTCTACATTATTGCAGCATATTATTAAACAAATCTTATGTAATGATACGGTTGTGAACTTGTGATTCAAACTCATTTAGGTATCTTATGCTTTTCAATCAAAACATACAGAGACGAAGCACAACCGCTTTGCCCAATTTCCAACTAAACTGAAACATTAGGAACAAATTAACAGCCTCATATCAAAGGAGAAGGTTAAACAAAGACCGGAAGTCCAGAAGGACCAGAACTATACATTAACACCAAATATAGGACAGAGATATAAAGGAAGTGAATCATACCTGCTATTAAAGCCTTTAAACTTCGCTGGAGGCCCAGAAGCTCAATCAAGAATGCTTATTTCATCTCAGGTTGATCTAAATTGATAACCTTCCTCAAATTTTCTCACAGTGATCGAGAAGAAGTCAAAAGTCAAGTCAACTCAGAGCTCTGCTTGCACCCGTTTAAGATATGTGATATGTCTATGCGCGTGGCGAGTTTTAGAAGTTTATCGCAGGCCCCCACAGAAACTAGAAGGACCAATAATGCAAGGCTTTCTCTCTGACTTACAAGTGAAATACCTTGTTTTCATTTTCGTCAAGCTTCTGCGACTCTGTCGACCCTCTTCAGAGTTGTCCTCAATGCCCTATCTTGCGGCATTTGTTGTGGGAAAATTGAGGTTGTTTCTTATGATTTTTCAACAAACCCATGTAGACCTCTGATATGTAGTTATATCAAAATGACGAAGTACAGACTGTTTTCGTATCTAATATTGTGCAGTTGTATTCATGTCACTTCCTCAACCCTCATCCTACTTTACAGTATTGATGAGAGATGAAATTCAGAAACAACTGGTGATTGAAGAGAAAGATGACAACAATATTTTTCGGAACAAATCTTGAACAGGTTATGCAGTTTTGAACCCGCCAACTGTCAAAAGCATTACACAAAAATTTGATGGATACAGTTCAACTCATTTCAGCTTAGATTTTGAAGACCTCTGAACAGGCTTTGCAATAGGCCTAGCCGGTGCAGGTCTAGCAAGCTTCTTGGTATCATACTTTACAGATGAGAAGGCGGCGATCAATGCAAGCAACATAGTTGGGTAGACATACACGGCTTTAGTAGGATCAGTTGTTACAGGCTTTCCTAGGATACCTTCTTTGATGAGGCCCCAAATCAACAGAAGTGTCCCAAACATGCTCATCCTCCCTGATTTCAGAACACCTACAAGGGCTCCAGCCACAGAGAAGTAGCTCCCTGTAAGAACCTGGTGAATAAATGAAAAACATGGATTAGATGACTGGTATGCTAGATACTTTCAAATGAGAAAGCCTAAATAGACTGCTACTCCCTGATACGGATATACAGGACATATCATGATAATATAACGGGAAGCATGAGATAAAATTTCACATAGTTTGAGATGAAATTGGATCCGACATATCTGCTGTAAAGTACTCACCTCCCTTAATCGTTTTGCAGTCAGTATGAAAAGAGAATACTTACTATCTTATATTATTTGTTTACATTACGCAGCTTCCTATTCAAACACTAACAGTGTGCAATACAATTGCAAAGAAAGTTAGGTTTTAGAAGTAGACGATTTATGGATGAGAGTTTAGCAAGATCAAAAATTTAATCCAGCAAGCGAACAGGAAGATACTAAATAAGAAAAAAGATCATAGGCTTCCTTTAAATAGAATATTTATGTTTTAAAATAACAGAAAAGGAAAATTGGTGGAAAAGCGCAAACCTCTAAGCGCTGGAGATCAGTAACTGGACTGGCTTCCTTTGCATTGGTCAAGTTATAGATTTCTAACAAGTTATCCCAACTTGGAACAGTCATATTTTTTACAAGGCCATTTGCCAGAGCCCCAGGGTAGAGAAGAGCCTTTACTACCGGAACAGGAAAGATCTCACTCGTAATCAGCTGAGAAGATGTGAAATGCAATGGTGTGGTGCACATACCAGCTCGGCATGGAACTCTGTGACAATAACCAAAGAAGAAACAAAATATACACATTAAAGACTTCTGCGATTTGTTCAAGAAAAGCTAAAGTAACAAAACAGGGACGCAAGAGATAGATTCACAGTACTACATGGAGGTTCAACATAGTACAATGATAAGTACATGACTTTACAATAGCAACACAATGCACAGATGCACTAGTCAACTGCTACTAAAAAAGAACTCATCTTTGAGCTTAGTTGATTTACTAGTCTCAAATTACTGATCCAACTGCCAAACCAAACATGTTCTGCAGATCGAAACAGCCCCAGTTAAATCTAAAGCAAAGGATCAAGATTCAGTCTTTTTGGAAAATCTAGCATTAACAACATGATCCAAACCAACCCAGATTCCACAAACCCAAAACAACCTACCCAGATGCTGAAACACGAAACAGAGCCAGCAATAACCACAATCCATATAGACTTCAAAGGTTGCGAGCTACAATTATAAGAACCAAAATTTCGATAGTTCTACAGAATTTTAAAGTACCTAAAAAGTGGGACCTGAAAAACGATTAGGACAAAAAAGATGCGAGCAGCCTTCGTTTGAATATTGCTCATCCATCCTTTGGACGACGACGACGACGAAGAAGCAGCAGCAGTCGCCATTATTCGTTTAGCTCAAATCCAGACTCTTCTGAGATTTCAAGGCTCTACCTGCAATACGAAAAATTGTGTTTATAGGCATTCGTGGAATAGGGGTACAATTGTCTTTTCATCAAAACATTATATCGTATCCAACCATCTTCGACGCGGTTCCGACGTATCCATTTCCTCCAAAGGTATGATGAATTCAATTTCTTGTCGGATAAGCTTCAAAAACCCTCGAAAACATGCCAGAGACCGGACGGAGATGTTCACAAAAGACTATTTTACCCCTACATTGTTGCATTCTTTTTGCATCATTGACAAAGGGATAAAATTGTCCTTTCAGTCAAAAATATTGGAACGTATTCAACGTTTGCAGCTCGAATCCGACCATCTCTAGCGCGGTTCGGAGTGTATCCTTCGTCCCAATGATATGAAGCGCTCAATTACTTGTCGGAAAGGTATCGGAAAACCTTGAAAACATGCCGGAGACCGGACGGATGTTGTTGAAAAGACAATTTTAGCCCTACGTTGTTTCTCACGTGCAGCGCACCAAACGACGTCTTTTTCATCTGTGACTCCACGTCGTTTGAGTGTTCAAAGCTTCAGCCTCCAAAAGGGCACCGAGGCCAGTCGTTTAAGTGCGGCGAGACTTGAAAGAGTGGAGTGAGGAGTAGATAAACCCAGAACCACCGAAAAAGGCGCCGCTTGTTGTAATCGGGATCCTCGCGGCCGTTGGTGACCTTCAAAACGCCGCCGTTTTCATTCCAGGCCCATTCTTCCGTTAAATGGCTTTCAACGCTCCTAACTGCCTCCACCGTCTACCGTCTTCCCGCCACGAAATTACCCGAATCACACCCGCCACTGTCGTCCTGCCACGTCACCTCCCGACTCGCTTATCCTCCACGCTCGCCCTCGCCCGCCGTAAAAACCACCGCGCCGCCGTGACGTCATCTCCGCCGAAGATAAAGAAGGTAAATTTTTTTTCATTTTTCTGAGGGTGGATTAATTTTCTGGCTGCGGTAGTTTAGAATTTCGGGGTTGAAATGTAGAAAAGCGCGGCGAAGAATGAGGAGGAGGAAGTGGATGGCGATGCAATCGACGCTTTGTTTTCGCTGCTGGAGGAGGACCTCAGAAACGACGGCGTGTCGTTGGAGGATGACGGCGACGACGACGAGATAAGTGAGGAGGATCTGGCCAGGCTTGAAGAGGAGCTGGCGGAGGCTTTTGGTGCGCTCGATGAGGATGAAGACGAAGACGAAGACGAAGACGAAGAAGAGGAGGACGAAGCCGAACACGGCGATGATGACGTCATTAAGAACGATGCGGCTGGAGAAGAAGATGAGGACGATGAAGTCGAAGTTGCTGTGAAGCTCAAGACTTGGCAATTCAGGAGATTGGCTTCGGCTTTAAAAGTCGGTCGCCGCAAAACCAGTGTGAGTTTATCATCAACCTGGCTAATTTGAATTTGAGTGGAAATGATTCATATTTATAGCTATATTTTCAAATTTGATTTCGCTTTTGTTGTACAAGTTCATGTTTGTATCAAAATTTTCGAGGTAGCTGATTATTGATTGTCATGTCATATTGATGAAACTTATGGTCAATTGGTTGTGATGCAGATAAAAAATCTTGCCGCTGAGCTTTGTCTTGACAGGGCTCTTGTCCTTCAAATGCTTCGTGATCCGCCTCCGAATCTTTTGATGCTCAGTGCTGCTCTACCTGATGTGCCTGCTCCTAAAAAGTCTGTGCCTGCACCAATGCCTGAAGAGACTATAGTGGAAGCTGTTGAGGAGACGAGTACAGATGCTGCCGTGGTAGAGAAGGTGCCGGTTCATGTCCGGCAACAAAAGTTTTCTGCGCAGAAGAGGCTGAAGAAAGTGCATCTTGATACCCTTGAAAGAATTTATAGAAGAACAAAGCGCCCAACAGTAAGCACGTCATTTTGATGGTTTGGTTTAGTTATAAGAACTTGGGCATCATTTTCTGATTCTTTGTGTGCTTTGACTTGTGCTGCAGAATTCAATTATCAGCAGCATTGTGCATGTGACTAACCTGCCACGCAGAAGAATTGTGAAATGGTTTGAAGACAAACGTTCTGAAGAGGGGGTTCCCGACTCTCGGCGTCCATATCAACCATCTGCTCCTACTACTGTCAACTAGAGAATATGTTAATCAGGTACCTAAATTTGTAATGATGTGTGAGAAGAGTTTTCAAGTATTTAAGAGAAATGGCCTGCTTTCTAGATTTTACTAACAAACATGGAAAAGGGATAACCACCTTGAAAATGTTACCAACCTAACAGTGTCTGCCTTTTCTTATTAAGTATTAGTTTGTTTATCAGTTGGATGATTTAGGAATAAGTTAGAGCTGAAGGTTAGTTAACTTTCATTTCTGAAATAATTCGTAATTGATTTCTCTAATAAGTAATAACAAAGAATCTTTGACCTCAATTATCATCTCTTTCCTTGGGAGGCTTAAGAGAACATAGAGCTGGATAATTATGGACGGCAACAGTATAGTGGTACTTTCCTAGAACAATAACTTCAAACATGAGACAAATTGGAAGCATATGTTATTTATTAGATGCCATCTCCCGACTTCTTCTCCTTGCATTCACTTCTAATATCCTTTCCTCTGGTATTTATAATTGCCTGCTCACCTAGTATCATACATCACAACTGAAGAATCAGATTGAGAGACTATGGCAACATTACCTAGGTCAGTGACCTCATTTAGGAGGCAAGGCTCTTCAGGGTTGGTATGGGATGAGGTATTACAGAAGGACGTAGGCAGGACAGAGTTTAGAGAGCTAAGACTATGCCACAGTGCCAAACCCCTCGGTATGGTGTGTAGCAATTCAAATGTAGAAGTTACCTTTTGCACCCGCAGTAATTCTACCCCAGCCACAGCCAAAAAGTCTAATAATTCATTTAAAGCCAAATTCTTGAAGATGCTTCCAGCTGTTTTCAGGAAATGGGCAACCCGGAAATTCAACAATGGAAAGGAGATGGCATAGTTCATTTGGATACATTCTATCATTTGCGATTCACGCTTCTTCTATTCATCTTTTGGCCATTTAAGTTTGTTCATGTATAAACATTCTTGAAATCTGACAGTATAGACATATGATGCAAAAGAGTGTCATCCAGGCTTTTTCATTCTTGTTTTAGCCATTTAAGTTTGTTCGTGTATAAGGCTATAAGCAGTCTCGTATCGTTCAGCATTGATTTATGATGCTAAAGAGTGATCGCATTTTCTTCATTACTGCATGTAGAAAAAATCCCGTATCTTAAATTCTTGCAACTGTTGTGTTTTGAGGTTCTTGGGGAAACTGTGCCGCTAGTGTGCTATGTTGTCTCTATGGACATCCTAATGACTTGAGAGTTTCAGTTCTATGTATTAATTTTGTGTATATATTTGTAATTCCTTGACTCCGAGCATAGGTAATCACGATCTTAGCTCCTTTGTCTTGTCAACCGAACATATTGACAAATTGGTATTTTACCAGATCACTTTCATGTAAATGAGGAGAAATTGTGGTCAGGAAACAAATCACATCTCCATTCCCTCATGATTTAGAGTGGAAGAGACAAAAGTGTTGGTCAAGAAAGGGGCACAAACCCATCTCTGGCCATCTTGTATCTGTGGCTGAAAGAGACCATTCCTCCAAGTTATGGAGGATTAATTGAAATGGATTGGCAACGACCTTTTGGTCACCACAAATATCAGTCTACCTACAAGTTGCAACATTTTATGGCTGCTCCAAGCATCACATCTTTTCTCTGAAAACGAACTAGTCTATCTTTACCTCAAGGGGTTGGAACTACCTAACATCTCCATTTTGCAGCAGAGGAAATCGATATTTTGAAGATGATATTTAGAGTCTCAAGTCTTTGTGTGATGCTAGATTCACAAGGTTGCTTGGTACATAATCATTGTTCTTCGTACCTATCCAAAATTCCAAACCCTGTTCATGTTAGGTTGCCTTTCGGGTATTCACCTCCACAACTTGCAGTTGTGCAGAAGAAAAGAAATGTCTTCCTCTGTTTTGATGATACTTAATAAGCTTGTGCAATTGTGCTTATCATGGTTATTACTCCTAATCTTTAACATACAGTATGAAGTTGCGCATGCAACACTTGTACTCAATATTAACATTCACTCGCACGTCGCATGTTAGCGTCTTAAGTAATTGAATCTCAACACAAAAGACACTTATTTTTGATAGATTAAGGTGAGATTCCACAAACCCATCATTTTCTCATGAAGAAATTTTAAACAATAAAGAAAAAAACATTATAGCCTCTAGCACAGCTTAAATTATGAAAGTTACAATTGAAGGCACTTATTATTTATTAAAGATAGAGCCATAGAGGGAGTTCATCTACCCGCCATTAACCAAAGTTAAAAGATCAAAATCTACAATTTACAAAGAAATCTGCTTCTCGTACAAGTATGAGCTTTTTCTACATTCAATTTACAACGTGTTTTCGAATGTTTTTCAAATCCAGATATTGACCAGTGCCAGTGGATCTTGTTTAATTTCTTATTTTTCATTGGTCATTAAGAATAGATTGAGATTTGAACTCCAATTACATCGATAGAATTTGTACCTAGGTATCACGCCAAAACTCTCTCCAACTCAACCACATGTGGTGGTAGGGGTGGAATTCGGTCCAAACGGTTCAGTTTTGGGCTAAAACCGGAAACCGAACTGAAATTGAACTTTGGTTTGGCTCGGTTCGGTTCACGGTTCTCCAATAGCCTAAATTGAAAACCGAACGGTTCAGTTCGGTTCGGTTTTTCGATTTTTTTTTCAAATTTTTTTTAACTGGACTGAATCTAGGGATTGTCAACGGGCCTTGCGGGCTTGTATAGGAAAAAATATATAATACTCTAATTTAAGGGTTTAAAATAATAAAATAATTACTTTAAAACATTCTAAAAAAAGTCACAAATAAATTCTAGTTTTGAAATATTGTCGATTGACACTAATAGATGTGATCGATATATATTTAGGGACCATGTAAAAATTTCATCCATTTTGAACATGGTTTGACCATCCGTACCAACGGTCAACCAAAAAAGAGACGTTTTCACATAATAAAACCTCATTGACCGGGGTTTTGTCAAATGAGTTTCCTCGTTGCGATCACGCACGATCGATGATAAAAATTATGTGATTTCAAATATGTAAACAACTTTTCGCATTCCCATCTTGGTAATGGGTCCCCCCTTAGGGCATATTAGTGTTATTTTTGATTTACCAGAAATTCCGACAATCAAACGAGGTCCGAATTGGATGAAATTTTAAAATGATCACTAAATATATATGCTGATCACATTGGATGATGTCGATCAATTCCGAGAAGTTTCCTTCATATAGTCGCTTCATAATGTGATAGTTTTATTATAAACCTAATATAAAGGTTATGATACATTAGTGAACACTTGGGCGATCGACAACTCCAATTCGAAATATGGTCTATCGACACCAGTAGATGTGATCGATATATATATTTAGGGACCATGTAAAAATTTCATCCGTTTTGAACATGGTTTGACCGTCCGTACCAATGGTCAACAAAAAAATGCGTTTTCAATAATAAAACTTCATTGACCGGGGCTTTAACAAATGAGTTTCCTGGTTGCGACCACGCACAATCGATGAAAAAAATTATGTGATTTTCAAATATGTAAACAGCTTTCCGCATTCGCATCTGGTAATGGGTCCCCTCTTATGACATATTAGTGTTGTTTTTGGTTTAACAGAAATTCCGACGGTCAAACGAAGTTCGAATTGGATGAAATTTTAAAATGATCACTAAATATATATATTGATCACATCGGATGGTGGCGATCAATTCCGATAAGTTTTCTTCATATAGTCGTTTCGTAATGTGATAGTTTTATTATAAACCTAATATAAAAGTTATGATACATTAGTGGACACTTCGGTGATCGACAACTCCAGTTCGAAATATGGTCGATTGACACCAGTAGATGTGATCGGTATATATATTTAGGGACCCGTAAAAATTTCGTCCGTTTTGGACATGGTTTGACCGTTCGTACAAACGGTCAACTAAAAAAAGGCGTTTTGACATATTAAAACCCCATTGACCTGTGTTTTGCTAAATAGATTTCTTCAGTGCGCCCCCGCACAATAGTTAACAAAATTAGGTGATTTCAAATATGCAAACGGTTTTCGGCGTTCGCATATTTGTAATAGGTCCTCCCTTAGGGCATATTAGTGGTGTTTTCGATTTACCGAAAATACCAACGGTCAAACGAGGTCCGAATTAGATGAAATTTTTATAGGATCACTAAATATATATACCGATCAGATCAGATGGTGTCGATCGATCCTGAAAAGTTTCCTTCATATAGTCGCTTCATAATGCGATAGTTTTATTTTAAACATAATATAAAAGGTTATGATACATTAGTTGACACTTAGGCGATCGCCAACTCTAGTTCGAAATATAGTCGATCGACACCAGCAGATGTGATCTGTATATATATTTAGGGATCCTGTAAAAATTTCGTCCGTTTTGGACATGGTTTGATTGTTCGTATTCACGGTCAACTAAAAAAAAGTGTTTTGACATATTAAAATCGTTATTAACCGGGGCTTTGCCAAATGTGTTTCCTTGGTGCGACTGCACACAATTGGTGACAAAAATTAGGTGATTTCAAATATGCAAACGGTTGTTGGTGTTCGCATTTTGGTAATGAGTCTTCCCTTATGACATATTAGTGTTGTTTTCGGTTTACCGGAAATTCCGACGGTCAAACGAGGTCCGAATTGGATGAAATTTTTACAGGATCACTATATATATATATATCAATCATATCGACTGGTGTCGATCGATCCCGAGAAGTTTCCTTTATATAGATACTTCATATTGAGGCGGATTTAGTAATTACACATCCGCTTATATATATATATATGTTTGTTTGAGCAAACTTATTTGAAACATGTATATAGGCATACATATATATATACATAGATGATTATATATACATATATAAGACTACAAAAGAGAAATATATAATTATATATGATATAAATCTAAAATCATATTAATCAAATCAAATATTCGGTAAAATAAACGTAAAACAACATTGTTTTATGAATAGTTCGGTTTTTCGGTTCGGTTCGATTTTTTATGTGTCCAAACCAGAAACCAAACCGATTGATTCGGTTTGGTTCAATTTTCTAAATTTCAGTTCGGTTTTTGTTCGACTTCGGTTCGGTTTTTGGTCGGAAGTGCCACCGGTATGTGGTGGTTGCGCTAAGTATTGAGTTGAATGATAAATTAACTGCTTAGTCAATTGTCTGATTTCTTGGAAGCCTAGGAACCCTGATCACTAGTGAAAAATTGAAACCTCTTGCTCAAACACATTTTAACAGAATCTCACTAATGAAGCTCTCTCATTATCAACACGCACAATGCAGGTACCAAATTAACATGCTAAAAGTTCCATATGATCACTCTACTCTATTGTCTCTCCGTATAGTTTATGCTTTACCGAAATCTAGAATTCTAGAAACACATGCACTTCCATCCAGCACATACCGTGGTCCCAATTCATTGCATCTCCCACCCAACTTCCACACCATCCCTTAGGTCTCAACCCAATCCAACGCTCCCCATTCCTCCACGATCTGACTCTGCAAACCTTTGATTCATCCTCCTCTATATGGCTCAGAGTGCTCCACGACGCCACTTGCAGAGCCCGCCTCTCTTATTTACTCTAATGAAACATTAAAGTCCCGCTCTTTCCATTTTCTCTCACTTGGAACTCAAACAAAGATCTATTCTTTCCATTTTCTCTGTCGATTATTTATTCTGTTTTGGATCAAATGTTACAAGACCAGGCGACGAGCTCCCTTGCCGCGAGCTCTCTGCCTTCCAGTAGCGAGAGGTCGTCCAGCTCTGCATTCCAGCTCGAAGTTAAAGAAGGTAATTAAACTTGTTAGATTATCACTCAATTCTGTTACTTCTGTTAATTAAGAAAGCTGTAACCTGCTTAATTTTCCATCTGGGTTTGTTCAATTGGTGTTTGTTCGCGGCAAAGCTCAGTTCTTTCTGTAACATGCTTGAACTTGTTTCTAGCTCTTTCATTATGAATCTGGGTTTTACAGAATGCGGATTTAACTCTACTGAGTTTTTGATTGTTTACCGGTAAACGGTAAGGAGATTGTTATTATATTAAAGAATACAGATTGGTTCTTTTGAGGCAAAGATATGGATGAAGAGTTCAGGGTTTTAAATATGAGGTCCTGAAAAAGATGCGACTTTTTTTACATGGATGCTAGGCATGGAAAGTGATGAGGAGATCAGGAGAGTGCCGGAGATTGGCGGCGAGTCGGCTGGAGCATCCGGAGCTTCGGTCTCTGGCAGGGAAGCCGGTTCGGTAGCTGGTCCAGACCGGGTCCAAGTGGCAGGTGAGAGCCAGAGAAAGAGGGGAAGAAACCCAGCTGATAAGGAGAGCAAGAGGTTGAAGAGGTGAGCTCAGCTTTTGCACCGCTTTCGTAGCTGATTTTACTGTTCTGCCCCTTCTCGAACTCATTGGCATTCTGGTTTTTGTATTGCAAAACTAAACAGGTTGTTAAGGAACAGAGTTTCGGCTCAGCAAGCAAGGGAGAGGAAGAAGGCATACTTGAGTGACTTGGAAGTTAGAGTGAAAGACTTGGAGCAAAAGAATTCCGAGCTTGATGAGAAGCTCTCTACTTCGCAGAATGAGAATCAGATGCTTAGACATGTATGCCACATCTTTCTCCTTACCCTACTTCATATTCATCATCATTGTCTATCATTATGGTAATATTAATTCTTGTTGGAAAAGTGCATTCGATTTGGTAGCATTTCAATATGTTTGTGTTGCTGATGACACAGAGACTTAATGTTTAACCGATACAAAAAGAAAGGTTTGCATTTAGGGGTATTCTAGTAAAACATTGTTGATGTGATCGGAACAATGGGATGATTGTTGGGGCCTTGAGGTATGCACTTATTGAGTGTGGAAAGCTTTAAGGACATGTATGTAATTATGGGCCTACTCCACCTGATCCATTACTGCATAATTTTCTCTTCAAGGGGAAAGGTGATGTATGAAATAAGGGATAGAGGTGATGCATGATTAATCAAAGTTTGCATATGTGAATCTTGTCATTATAAGGGATTCATTATGGATCCCTTTTATATATGATCCTTCTTAACATTTGCCATGTATGCAGTTTTAGTGTCCAACATGCACATGATACCACCATGTGTAGCAAGTTAGTAATGTACCAATGTACATGAGCAAAGTTTTACTTGTTTGGATTTGTCGCAACGTTCATACTATTATTGCTTATATGTGTTGTCAGCATAACTTACTTGACTGTCTGATCATTAAACGGCCCCCATGCTATGTACTTTATCATTTTGTTGAATGGTGAATGCATACTAGTTAGTGTAGTCCTGGAACTTCACAGGCCTTTGTCCTTGGAGACTCGACAGTGTTGGAAAACATGTTTTAAACTGGTCTCTGGGCCAGTTTAAGTTTATGCCAAAAGCCTTGATTTCTTGTATTATGCTGCACCTCTAATGTAACAGTAGCTATAGATTTCCTAAATATAATTGCTCCTGAATCGGTTACTGTTTCCGGCACTGTACGTACTTATTTACGGTTGTGCCATCGGGTGTAGCTGTCAAGTATGTAGCAAGGTTTTGTTCTATAGGTTGCTATATACTGCTTCCCGCCACTTGTTTATTAATTAGCTGGTGACATCTGTTTATGTATTTTTGTTGCAGATATTGAAGAACACAACAGCAAGCCGGCGAGGAGGTAACGGTGTGAATGCTGAGGGGTCCTAATGAGATAGGGTGTGATAGGAGGGATTGAGAGGATGCAAGGATACAGCTACCGAGATGAACATATGGGAGGCAATACAACTCTTAACATGCTAAGCTGAAACCTATCGCTAGAGGCCTTTGCATGCTTAATTTTAGATTAGCATTTCCTTTTAAGTTATCTTCACTAGCTAGTGTTGCTTCATTTGCTTGCCACTTTCTTGTTCTTCCTAAATGCACTTTTTTTTTTTGCCAATTTTGGGG
Organism: Argentina anserina; assembly: GCF_933775445.1. Taxonomy (NCBI): domain Eukaryota; kingdom Viridiplantae; phylum Streptophyta; class Magnoliopsida; order Rosales; family Rosaceae; genus Argentina; species Argentina anserina. Next base: position 24,039,343 of record NC_065873.1, on the reverse strand, counting down.
ACAAATATGTGCAGATATTACAAAAAAATCTAAGACACATCGTGCATAATACGAATTACTAGTGAACATTAAAGGATTGAAGAAGGCGCGCATGGTGGTGTGAATATAGCAGCTTAGGGTGGAGGAAATTAGTACCCAGTACAAATGTGTTTTGAGTTTGCCTACTAATTCTTCTTTGAAGAAATGTTGTAGAAGCGTAATGAAAGGAAGTTGAGTGCATCACTAAATGAAAAATAATAGCATTATATCTATCTTCTTTTAGACATGGATTATAGTTCATGAAGCTGAGTATGATTTGGAAGCAAGGCTGTTTTATTTCCCAACTACCAGTTATGATGTCCAGTTTATTAGCTTTCCAAATACACAATTGGAAAATTGTCTTGAAAAATAACTAGACATGAAAGAACAAGGAACCGATGATTAAATCGTCCATGTTTCTCTACACCTTTAATCATGAAGAGCCACTATTACAGATTTACAGTGTTGTTTTATCATACCAGAGCTGTCCTTGATATTGGATGAACATGAGCACAACATATCTGCAACATGAAAGAAAATGTCGATTGTTGTGGTTAGAGTTGAGTATGTAACTGACTTGTAGCCTTACTATATTAATTACAGAGAATAATATCACTTCTCTTGGTAGTATGGTTAGTCATATTGATTCCCGTAGTTGTTAGGAGGTTTTAGAAAGACAATTTTCTAATGAATGAGATGAAAAATAGCGGGTGAGGCACCGACAGAGGCAAATGGCTTGTTCATATGCCGACGCAGTTGGTACACAGCTTGATCACAGCAAACTGCAAAATCAAAAGCTTAATACTATTTTATTAACAAATTTTTGCTGCTTATTGATAGATACCTTCAACCGGTAAACATGTACTTGTCTATATTTAACCGGATGTCATGGTTTCAAACCAACTCAATTATGCACAACAACTGCATGCTTTATTATTGCTGGATGACATGTCAGTGATGTTATCATCTCATAGGAGCTGAGGTTAGGGAAACCATAATCCAATATGCGTGGGGGAAGAAACAGAGAGAATACATATATGAGGAGGGGAAGGTAAAACCTTCCTCCTATACTTGACGTCTTAACCAAACTGTCTTTTAAACATTAAACAAAAGGCATAAATGCCGATTTGCACCTTAAATTTAGCTGAAATTGTCAATTTCCACCCCGAACTTGCATTTGAGTCAATTTACCTCCTAAACTTGGTAAAAATTGACGATTTACACCCCGAACTTGTATTTGAGTCAATTTACCTCCTAAACTTGGTAAAAATTGCCGATTTGCACCCTATCCGTTAAATTTAACTGTTTCTATCCAATTTTGCGTCACATGTCATGCACATGAGAGTAATGTCGTCATTTTCTATTTATATTTTTCTTAAAAACAAATAAAAATATTCTTTAAAATGAGGATTATTTTGTTAATCAAATTATTTATTTACATCTTTTTTCTACCTAATTAACCCTACTTTGAATTATATATTCAATATACCCACTCATTCAAATATAATGTGTTGTGTATAAATATATTTTTATATGTACACATTGTTGGAGGATGAACAAAACGAGAATAATAGAACATAACGTAACCCTTTATTGATTGATAATGAGGCCAATATATATGCATTACATAACCACAATCCCGTAGGATTCAGAGTCCTAATCTATTACAGAGATGCGAATCTATCTCTAACAGTAAACCTAATAAGGCTAAGACACACACAATGGTAGAATAGTAATTCTCTCGGAACACACATTTATTTTTAATTTTCAATGTATTTATTTATTTATATTTTTTCTAATATCTTTTAACATACCATATTACATAAAATAATAAATATATAAATCAATAACATGTTTCGCAAAAACAAACATTGTAGCAAGTGTTCCTCTTAAGTAATGTTATTAATTATTTAATTATTCAATATGAATAAAATATATAATGACAACATTACTCCTCATGTGCATGACATGTGACGCAAAATTAGATAGAAACAGTTAAATTTAACGGATGGGGTGCAAATCGGCAATTTTTAGCAAGTTTAGGAGGTCAATTGACTCAAGTACAAGTTCGGAGTGTAAATCGGCAATTTTTATCAAGTTTAGGAGGTAAATTGACTCAAATGCAAGTTCGGGGTGCAAATTGACAATTTCAACCAAGTTTGAGGTGCAAATCGGCATTTATGCCTAAACAAAACCATTTTCTATAAACTTTGTGTGTTTATCTTTAGAATGTATATACGATCGCTTACCCAAAAAAAATAGGGGGCTACAAGTAAGAGTTATTTTAAAGAATGTAAAAAACATGTCAATTATAATAAGATATTGTGAATTTATATTCTGTAAGTCTATTATGTATCTTTAGAATCTTGACTAAATATTTAATTTTAAGTAAACGGACTATGAATAATAGTGTTCGATCTTCACTTCCCTCGAGGAATACTAATATAATCACATAGTCACTTATGTAATTTATCCAACGATAAGTACTATGATAAGAGTAGAAGACGTGACCAATGTTCTAAATATCCCGATATATCCTCGATATACTCCCGATATTAAGAAAACGATACGATAAGTTGCTTATCGGTCCATTATATCGGTCAACCCGAAAAATCAAGTCAAATGACGATATATCGAGTCAAACCGAGTTTGACCCGATATATCAGTGTTTTTTTTGTTTTTTTTTTTAAAACCACGTCGTTTTGAATTTTTTTTTAGAAAATGAAAATTTCGTCGATAACATTCGATGACAAAAGAGTTTATGATAAATGATCACCTCTATTTTTTATTAATTAATACTATTTATGTATTTTAATTGTCAAAACAATCAAATATTTTTTTATGAAGTTTATTTAGTACATTTACTTCAATAAGTTTTAATTTCTCAAGTTTATTTGGTATATTATGATGTATATGTTTATAAATATATTAAATTTAATTAAAAATTAGCAAAAACGATAAATCCGATATATTCTCGTTATATCCTTATTTTACAAAACCGATACGATGCCGATACCCTCTATTTAGACCATTTGACGTGATTGAATGATAATATTCATCTGAAAAAAAAAGTAAAATGAAAAATACTGCAAGTTGTAGACCACTGAGTGATACGTATTCCGAAGACGCGTATAAACCAACCAAGGGAGAGTGTGACTGTATGACTACTAAAAGCGAGCTGGATAGCGGGCAACCGGGTGAGCCGGTTAATAAAGAAAATAATTGATAAAAGAGAAAGCTGTCGATGAGTAGAGAGATAGAGAAAGAGAGAGCCAAAGATCTCTCACTTGCTCATCACACCTTCCACACCGACACTCTCAGATCTCTCTCCTTCTCTTCCCTGATTTCCAATATTTCAGAAACCTCAAGGGACTGAGAACCAGTCATGGAGGCCAATGCCGGGATGGTCGCCGGCTCTTACAAAAGGAACGAACTCGTTCGGATTCGTCACGATTCCGATAGCTCCGTAAGTTCATTTACCTATTTGGATTTTCTGTTGGAATCGTGATTTTTGGGTTTAATTTTTCTAGTGTTGTGTGTGGATCTGACTGTCGGCAGTGTCATTTTCTTTTTCATTATTTTAGTCTCTTGTTTAATTGATGATTTAGTTGTGCATTTACGATCAGTGATTTGACTTTGATTTCACAACTGCTTGATTAGTGGTGTTTGGATTGGGAGTGTGAGTTGTGATCATGAAAATGGACTTGGATTTGACCAGAAAGCCTAGTTGCAACACATTTTGAAATAGAGATTTGAGTTTCGATTCGCCAACTGAAATTTGCTCTCTTTGTTTTAACAATAATGAAATTGCTGATATGATTTCGCATATGCGAGGGGAATGTGTCTACTAAAGGTCAATGTCTGATGTGTGTATCTTGATTGAGGACACTTGTGGACTGATCGAAAAGGATTGCTTAACCCGGTCACTCTAAAATCTTGATAGTTTACTCATCTCAGCTGATTTCAGATCAATTCTCACTTAACTAAAGTTACTAACTTCCCTTACGAAAATTTGAGCTTTGACGGGAGATCTGTTTGGAAAGAATGGCTTAGCCAGGAGCCTCTCTTTGCTTTGACTTGTCTCTGAACGTTGTCGTTTGTTAATGCAGTCGAAGCCGTCAAAGAATCTGAACGGCCAGATATGTCAGATCTGTGGTGACACTGTTGGACTTACAGCTACTGGCGATGTCTTTGTTGCCTGTAATGAGTGTGCGTTCCCAGTCTGTCGGCCTTGCTATGAGTATGAGCGGAAAGATGGCAACCAGGCTTGTCCGCAATGCAAGACTAGATATAAAAGGCACAAAGGTAGGCTTCTCTTTTCATTATTCATGTTGAACTTATTGCTTACTTCACAGATTGCAACCATGTTAACTAGAGTTTGAACTTTAGGGAGTCCTCGGGTGGACGGAGATGAGGATGAGGATGACATTGATGATCTTGAGAATGAGTTCAATTATGCTCAAGGAACTAGCAATGGAAGACGACAATGGCAAGGAGATGATCCTGACCTCTCATCTTCGTCTAGACATGAATCTGGACAACCGATTCCCCTTCTCACAAATGGACATTCGGTAGGCAACTGAGCAAATAAGAATCTTGATAATGCTTATATATCAGAAAACAAAATCTGTCTTTTAAACTAACATTTTCATAGTCCCTCCAGGTATCCGGTGAGATTCCATGTGCTACACCTGACAACCAATCTGTGCGTACTACATCAGGTCCTCTGGACCCACGGCAGCCAGGTAAATTTATTTATGTTCATTAAGAAAGCCTTCTGACAAATGGCTAAATTGAGTTGTCTATTTAATCATGTTATATATTGTTACAGTTCCAGTGAGAATAGTAGATCCTTCAAAGGACTTGAACTCCTATGGGCTTGGAAATGTTGACTGGAAAGAAAGGGTTGAAGGATGGAAACTCAAACAGGACAAAAATATGATGCAGATGACCAGTAGATACACTGAAGGAAAAGGAGACATGGAAGGCACTGGTTCAAATGGAGAAGAACTCCAAATGTGAGTCGAAAAAGGCTGTATTTAACTTGCTGATTGGGTTATAATTGCTGAGTTGAACATCTGTTATCACTGTTATAAGATTCAAATTTTTCAAAAGCTACAGACATTAATGACTATTGGAGAATGCATTGCATGATAAGCAAGAGAAATGAAAACATGTAATTCCTTGTTGCATACAATTTTTCAATATGGTTCAGTTTTCCGTTGTATATGACATTTTTTTGTTTTCATCCCAGGGCTGATGATGCTCGACAGCCTTTGAGTCGTATTGTTCCTATTTCTTCATCTCATCTGACACCTTATCGTGTTGTGATCATACTTCGGCTTATCATTCTGGGTTTCTTTTTGCAATACCGTGCAACTCACCCAGTGAAAGATGCGTATCCATTGTGGCTAATATCAGTCATCTGTGAGATTTGGTTTGCATTTTCATGGCTTCTGGATCAGTTTCCAAAATGGTTTCCCATAAATCGTGAGACTTATCTAGACAGGCTCGCACTGAGGTTGGTCAACTACTTATCATCAGTGGCAATCTACAGTTGATATGGTTTCTTTTTTTTCTTTTTTTTTACAAATCATTTTGAAATTATCTGAATACTGTTCTTTTTTATACTGCAGGTATGACCGTGATGGAGAACCATCTCAGTTAGCCCCAGTGGATGTGTTTGTCAGTACAGTGGATCCCATGAAAGAACCGCCACTGGTTACAGCCAACACAGTTTTGTCCATACTTTCTGTGGACTACCCTGTGGACAAAATTTCTTGCTATGTGTCAGATGATGGATCCGCAATGTTGACATTTGAGTCCCTTTCTGAAACTGCGGAATTTGCTAGAAAGTGGGTGCCCTTTTGCAAGAAACACAACATTGAGCCTAGAGCTCCCGAGTTTTATTTTGCTCAGAAAATTGATTACTTAAAAGACAAGATTCAGCCTTCGTTTGTAAAAGAGCGCAGAGCAATGAAGGTGAGTAATGTGCATAGATTTCTCAAAGTCAGTACTTTCTCTCAAATGTTCAATTTAAACAATGGGCATTTTGGTTCTTTGCCCGACAGCCTGCTTTATACATATTTCTTAATTTGTATCTCTATTATCATGTGCATGTGTCACAAGACATCATCATTTAGTATGTGGATGTAGATTAGTATAGGCGTGCTAAGACATCATCTCTCTGGTTCCTTTGCATATCCAACTCAAAAGGAAAAGTGTTCAAACTTGGTTGCTGTAATAAAAGTAATAGTCTTGTAGCTTCTATCTTTAGGTGTTCTGTAAGTGATAAGTTTTGGTTACTTTCACAAGTGCTCAGAAAAAGCCTACAGGGTAGATTGTGGTAACTTTGTATGTTGGTAGCACTTCAAAAGGAGAATAATGTGTCTCTGTCTGACCCACAGAGAGAGTATGAAGAATTCAAGGTAAGGATCAATGCCTTGGTTTTCAAGGCACAAAAGATGCCTGAAGAAGGTTGGACAATGCAGGATGGGACTCCATGGCCTGGGAACAACTCCAGGGATCATCCTGGAATGATCCAGGTACTCTTATTCTTCCTTCAGTGTATTGGGTTTCTGCCTCCTCATTTTTGCTGTTACAGTTATTTTAACGCTCTTGTGATAATGCAGGTCTTCTTAGGCCACAGTGGTGGCCTTGATACGGATGGCAATGAGCTGCCACGACTTGTTTATGTCTCTCGTGAGAAGAGACCTGGCTTTCAGCATCACAAGAAAGCTGGAGCAATGAATGCCTTGGTAGGGTCCACTGTGAACTTGTTTATTACTTTTGTTTCATTTCTGAGTGTGATAACCAAAGTTTGACTGACTTGGAACTATAGTTTGATTATTCAATCACTTTTTATTGGTATGCATTTGTGTAACTGCATAAATGCTCAGCACTAGCTTCTATTTATGACCTCTCTCGAGGATCTTTCTATGCAACATGCCTGATTAAGATCCTCAATAATTCCTTGACCAAGTGGACCATTACACATTATGCATCAGTAATTGTATGTCCAAACCATCTCAACTTTCTGATGTGATATACCATGTGCCTTGTAGATTCGAGTTTCAGCTGTCTTGACAAATGGTGCCTATCTTTTGAACGTCGATTGTGATCACTACTTCAATAACAGTAAAGCCGTCAAGGAAGCCATGTGTTTCATGATGGACCCAGCTTATGGAAAGAAGACCTGCTATGTACAGTTCCCTCAACGTTTCGATGGGATTGATATGCACGATCGATATGCCAATCGTAACATTGTCTTCTTTGATGTGAGTCCTACTTGTTCTGTAATACATTTAGCATATCATATTATGCATCTTTTCGGCAAAATAATATTGTTGTTTCTTCTTATTTGCAGATCAACTTGAAAGGTTTGGATGGCATCCAGGGTCCAGTATATGTGGGAACTGGTTGCTGTTTCAACAGGCAAGCTCTATATGGGTATGATCCCGTTTTGACTGAGGAAGATTTGGAACCAAACATCATCATCAAGAGTTGTTGTGGTTCAAGAAAGAAGGGAAAGACCAGCAATAAGAAGTATATTGACAAGAAGAGGGCTGTCAAAAGAACTGAATCTACCATTCCCATTTTCAATATGGAAGACATTGAGGAGGGCGTTGAAGGTAGATTCCTCTTTTGAATTAGTTCAGGATCCTTTACCAGCTTCATTAAAATTATTCCATTTTTGTGATAAACCAGAATAGTGATTTACTCAATACATATCATGCAATGTGAACTAGATTCTTACCCTGCAGGTTATGATGATGAGAGGTCCCTTCTTATGTCTCAGAAGAGCTTAGAGAAGCGTTTTGGTCAATCTCCGGTTTTTATTGCAGCCACCTTCATGGAACAAGGGGGCATTCCACCAACAACAAACCCTGCAACTCTTTTGAAGGAAGCAATACATGTCATAAGCTGTGGATATGAAGACAAGACTGAATGGGGAAAAGAGGTTAGTTATTGTAGCACTTTGATCCTAGTCATCCTACCAGTTTTCATTTCGTAATATAAATAGTAGCCTTCAAGCGGAGGATATTGAATGGAGTTGCAGTTGTATTCACAATAGTTGAATTCTTTTTTGTCACCAGATCGGATGGATCTATGGTTCTGTGACTGAAGATATTTTAACTGGGTTTAAGATGCACGCTCGTGGTTGGATATCAGTCTATTGCATGCCTCCCCGCCCTGCATTTAAGGGGTCTGCTCCCATCAATCTTTCTGATCGTTTGAACCAGGTGCTTCGGTGGGCCTTGGGATCTATTGAAATTTTGCTCAGCAGGCATTGTCCCATATGGTATGGTTACAATGGAAGAATGAAACTTTTGGAGAGAATTGCATACATCAATACCATTGTTTATCCCCTCACCTCTATACCACTGATTGCATACTGTATGCTTCCTGCGTTTTGCCTTCTCACAAATAAGTTCATCATTCCTGAGGTAAGTACATAATTAGGTTGATCTTACTTTTACTGAATTTAATGCACCAACTTTTACTGTGCAGTAAGTATGTTAAATTCTTTTGCAGATAAGCAACTTTGCTAGTATGTGGTTTATTCTTCTCTTCGTTTCAATTGCCGCAACTGGAATTCTTGAGCTTAGGTGGAGTGGAGTCGGTATTGATGACTGGTGGAGAAATGAACAGTTCTGGGTCATTGGTGGAACATCTGCTCATCTTTTTGCTGTCTTCCAAGGTCTCCTAAAAGTTCTTGCTGGGATTGATACCAACTTCACTGTCACATCTAAGGCCTCTGATGAGGATGGGGATTTCGCAGAGCTTTATGTGTTCAAATGGACATCACTTCTCATCCCTCCGACCACAGTTCTCATTGTGAACTTGGTAGGTATCGTGGCCGGTGTTTCGTATGCCATAAACAGTGGGTACCAATCTTGGGGGCCACTTTTTGGTAAACTGTTTTTCGCCATGTGGGTCGTTGCCCATCTATACCCATTCTTGAAGGGTCTGTTGGGTCGCCAAAATCGTACCCCTACTATCGTCATCGTGTGGTCTATCCTCCTTGCTTCCATATTTTCCTTGCTATGGGTGCGCATTGACCCGTTCACGTCCGACGCCACAAAAGCTGCAGCGAAAGGTCAATGCGGAGTCAATTGTTAGTTCACTAGAGACAGTCCGAACGCCATTTCTCTCCACCTTTGTGTGTATATATCAAGATGTGAAACAAAGTTGTCTACAGAACATTTTCTGTAATCTCTGCGCGGTCCAAGTCCCAAAAGGGAGTCTGGTGGATACCATAAATGACAGGAAACCTCCTTACCTTTTTGTTGCTCCTTTCAAAAGTATTTATGTTTATTGAACTTTGATGTTAGTGATTGTTGTGCAGTATTGTTGTTAAGAAGAGGATGTAGAAGCTATTTATTGGTCTGAATTGGACACTGTTTTGTGCGATGTAAACTTATCAATGAGATAAACTTATTCATGTTGGAACCTTATAATTCAATACAGATTCTTTGTTTCTTTCCTGTGTCTGCACAGACTTCTATCTTCAAGTCTTCACCTTCAAAATCTTAGTTACTGGAATTGTGAGGACTAGTAATCTGGAAGCTAATGCCAAGTTGCCAACATCAAAAGCGACTTCAACATCAGACAATCACAAACTTGCTCAGTTTCTATCTACTAAAATGTAACAATTGAAGCACCTCTCATAAAAAGAAAGTACATGAGTGCTTCTAATGAGTTTCACTAAAATTCTTAACGTAATAAACCAAAGTACGAAACACCTCTTATAAAAGGGAAGTTTAAGAGCGTTTCTAATGAGCTTCACTAAAATGATGACTAGTTTTGGAGTTCTAACGGTTTATGAAACCTACTATCAATCACACTTTTGGCATCTCAACCGTAATGCTACTAATGATCTGGTGCGTTTATGTTTAGACTCTCTCTTTTTTTAAAGAAAAAAAGAAAAGAAAAGAAAATTGACTGATATGTATGTGAAACGACGTGGCGTGATTGCCCCAAACGACGTAGTTTTGTCCAGTGGAGTTGGGGAGTTTTAAATACTCATCGACTCCTTGAGCCTGCTCACTCCGTTTCTCGCAGAGCTTTAGGGTTTAATAACGCAAGCGAGACAGAGAGAAAGAAACAAGACGAAGCCGATGGAGGGACTGACGGAGGCAGTGAAAGACATCCACATCACCGACGCGGCGGCGAACAAGAAGAATCACCGCATCCAGAACCGCATCCAAGTCTCCAACACCAAGAAGCCCCTCTTCTTCTATGTCAATCTCGCCAAGGTAATACCTAAGCCCTAGGCCTTTCAGCACTGATACGGATCTTCCAAACGACATGTAGTATTATTGTACTCATGGTTTTCGCAATCTTGGGGTTCTGCAGAAGTACATGCAGCTCAACAATGAGGTCGAGCTCTCCGGTCTCGGAATGGGTATTTCCCTCAATTGAGATTCAGTATTGTTAAATTTGAGAGCTGCGTTGACAGTTTGTTGTGGTTTTCTTTTTTGTATCGAACAGCGATTGCTACGGTTGTTACAATTGCTGAGATTCTCAAGAACAATGGATTGGCTGTTGAGAAGAGTACGCCTCTGTTTTGTAATTGTTTGTCCGACTTTCGGTTATAACTCCGGGGCTGGATTGAAATGTGTGTTGATGTTGATTTAATTTGTTTGCAGAGATCATTACCAAGACTGTTGACATGAGGGAGGATGCTGGTGGGAGGCCAATTCAGAAAGCCAAGGTACATTTTATATGATGTATTAGCTTAATAACATGCGGGTGTACATTTTATATGATGTAGTAGCTTGATGTAACTTATAAGTTAGTGAAGCACGGAATGGTACCCACATATGAGCACATCTAGCTTCTATTGCTTTGAAGGAAGATGCCATAGATGTGCTTTATGTGTAAAAATGTTTTGTGTAAGGAAACTAGGCATCATATTATTCCAAGTTTGCTTGTTTCTGAATGACTTAATATGATGGTCTCAGCTTGAGTTTTGGGGTTCAGTGCCTGGCTGTTCTAGCAATTAGATGCCAGGCTCTTAATAATAGCTGTGGGGGCAAAAGGTTGCTTCATGTTTGGTCATTCTTCACTTAACCTTCACACAACATGTGATGATCAAAATTGAGTATTCATTTCCTTTGTTTCATGAAGTAGTTTACTAATGTTATTCCATCTCAGACAAGCTGATTGTATCATCTGATTTTTGTTGTTTAGATTGAAATACTGCTGGGAAAGTCGGACAAGTTTGATGAGATGATGGCTGCTGCAGCTGAGGAAGCCAATGAATATGAAGACCAGAGTTGAAATGTGTGTTTCAGATTGCAGTAACTGATAACTTCTCTAAAGCTGTGGATTTCTAACTTCTGTTCGTAGATTGGCTTCTCCAATTGGTTCTTGTTTAGCTATAAACTTCCATCTAGGAGTTGTTGTAATGCAATTCTCCCTGCTAAATTTGGATCTATTCAGTGTTTGACAATCTTATGATATGAAGACTTCTAGTTTTTCTTTGCTGGTAGATCATCCTTGTTCTTTTCAAGCTTTTTAGTGCTATAGTGAATTTTGTTGTTCAATTGCTTTCTTCTACCAGATCACCAACGAGCAGCTTAGTTCTCTGATTTCATTTGCATTGATTGAGTTTGTCAAGTAACGTAACTGCCAACGTTGAGTAATTTCATTTACAGACAGTATCTAAGATCATACACTGCAAATAATTCTTTCAAGAGCAAAAGACTACATGGATTTAAATCAATTGTCAATAACATCAAAATTCTAACCTCAACCCAAGGCTCCCTGAACTGAGTCGCAAAAATATCTGAGTCGCAAAACTAGATCGAAAATTATCCAACATTAAGAAAAGGGAAACATGCCCCCTATCATAAAAAATAACCTATCCCACTTCTTTCCTCCCTGGTACATCCGATGTGTGATATATAGTTAAAACTTTTTGTAAGTTTCCTATGCTTCCTCATCCTCCTCTACTAGTATCTTCTTCATTGCTTCGTAACACATAAAAGAAATCCCAGCTGCAGGGACCAATTTCACGCAGCTAGGCCCGAGCCCCCTGTATAAACCAGGAATACCTTCATGTTCAAGTATGCTTGTAAGGGCGTGAATCACACCAGTATACTGTCTTCCACCCACAGCCCCCACCTGCATATGCTTGCGAGCCACTTCGAGTGGGAAAGTCGCAGTACTTGAAATAGCACCAGCTGCTGATCCAATTAAAAGGGTCTGAATGTTCCCAATCTTCTCCTGCTTGAAAATCTTACGATAGGCTTTCCGCAATGTGTCATAAGCACAGTAATTTGCTGCAGCATAGGGAATGACTCCAATAAGACTGGGGGCAAGACCTCTATAGAGCTCTGCAGGTCCCTCTTCTTGGACAATTTTTACAAATGCATCTAGAAGACCGTTATATACGCCTCTCTGCAAATTTAGCAAACACCATCATGTGAAAACTATAGTCAAAGATATGAACAGAACTTCTGCGTTTTCACAGTACCTGAATGGTTAGCCGAGTCTTCAGTAACTCAAGGGGGTATGTGATAAGAGTGGAACTCACTCCAGCACATGCTCCTGCAACTAATGAGGCAGGAATTGGAAGTTTAGACTGTTCTCCAGCTTTAGGTGACAAACGCTTGTTAACCGTGTCATAAGCAAACAGCTGCAGAAAAGAGAACAAAAACTTAGCCAAAAAAAATAAAAGAAAATTGATATCTTTAAAACCCTATCAAAAATTGGATTCCCATATTTCATTAAATGTGACAAGTGTCCAACACAACTAATTTACTAAACATGCACTTATATTGTATAAAAACCAAAAAAAAAACACACACAAACACACAAAGTCCTCATCCCATAAAAAGCAAACCTCAAAATTTTCTGTAATTTGAACTGAAACCAGAAAGACCATTTCCTCAAACATAAGTTCCATTCTTCAATGATGAGAAGTACCATAGCTAAAGAAAGCTAATAGGAAAAACAAACAAGCAAGTCAATCAGAAATTGCAGCAGTCTTTCCCCCTTCTAAGACTAACAAAGAGCAACATGCAAACAACTCAATTTCTTTGATGCAAATTGTCTAATGAACGCTAGGTGAGTTAAGGACCTGGAGTGACAACAATCATGCAAATGTTTATGAACGACATGAGGAACGGCAATTTAACATTTCCTGCAAGACTAAAGTTCCTTGACAAGCCCACTGCAAGAGCATATGTAAAGAACGAAAACATCTACTAACCTAAGCCATCTGCAATGAATATTTACTAAAAAATTGACAGGCGGCAACCACTAATTTCTAACACAACAACCAGGGGCTGCCTACGGTAGAAAAGTTTTGTAGCATCCATATCAGGTCATTGGTGTGAAGGGTTTTAAATGAAATATATGACAGCAGAAGCAAATGGGTGAATAAAATGTAACTCAATAATTTCACTGAGGGCAAACAAAGTACTCTTAGTTTCAGGCATCCCTGTTGTAAGAATTGAGTCAATTGACACAAATAAAGTGATGACATAAGGATATGTGTTGAAATGTATGTAATGGCAGAAAAAGTAGCAAAACAGAAAGCGCAAGATCAGTTAATAAGCAATGCCAACAACCAACAGAACCCATATCTCAATCACACAAATGGTCAATAGCCATCAGCTAACAACCAAATAATTCAACATCATCAACCTAACCAAACAAAATGACCAATGCTGCTAAAAGTGTACATGAAACGACCAATTTTCCATACCTCTATAGCCTTGCTCGGCGCAACCCGAATCACATTGACCAAATTCCCCCTAAACAATCCAGTCCACCCATCAACCTTCATAATATCATTAAACACCTCAGCACTCGAATTCCCACTACTCCCAACCATCAAATGCGTCCTTATAGTCTCCAACGGCGCCACCGCCGTCCTCGACACCGCTCCGGCCACGGCGCCACTAATCAACCTCCTAAGAGAAGGATTAGCTATCTTAATCTTCAACTTAAGACCACCCTTCTTCTTCACCACCACCCCTCCTTCCCCTACTACCTCCTCCTCTCTCGCCCCGAAATTCTTAAAGCCCTCCACATACTTCATGTACAGGTCCGCATACGACAGCTTCACGCCGCCTCGCGGGTTCTGCGGCTCCGGCGACGGAGGCGAGACACCGAACCCCATTCCGACCTGGGAAACACTGGCGAACAAGCCGCCGGGATATTGGGGAGTGGAGGGAAACCCCAAATTGCAAACGGAGAAGAGCCCATCGCTCCGGTCATCGAAAAGCTGAACCTCGTTCCGGCCCATTGATTAGTATTACGATATGATTACAGAAACCAATTCAGAAAGATTCGATTTTGATCAAATGGGTATGCAAAGAAAGCATTTTCAACACATGGGCATGGTGAAAGGTTGGAAATTTTGCTTGTTTTTGAGAGAAAAGGGTTGGTGGAAATTATGGGTTTGGGTTTCTGAAAATAGACGAGGAGGCGATGAAAACGAAAGGGCGAGAGAGAGAGAGAGAGAGAGAGAGAGAGAGAGAATGTAAAGGAAAACCTAGGGAGGGAGAGAGGGGTAGTCTCTCTCTCACAAACACAGATTCGGCGTAGGTCTGTGTCTGGGAGTGAGAGTAGGCTTTAAATATGGAGAGGTGTCTCTTAAGGTTGGTGAGGGAAGAGGGGAGGTAGGTTTCATATAGTCCAGGGCTGAGATGCCTGTATAAAACGACCCTGCGCCATTCATATTGTACGCATTGTCGTTTTGTATGGGTGGAAAGCTCACATTTGGTTTGGGTTGTTCGGGGATTATAAAACTCGACCACTAAATTAACATCCTATGATTAAGGGATTTAAGGATTTTTAAATGGAAAGGTGTATACTTGTAGGAGGAAAATCAAAACGATTCAAGTGTAATCTTGCAATATTGATAGAGATCAAAGTTGGGATGCATTTCTTTTGGGAAGATTATGTGATGTATCTATCTATACGATGAGATCTTCTATCAGACGATCACGTACGTTCTATTTCTACTCTAGTCTTGTTTATATATAATATTCATCTTCTCATGATATCATAATCCTTTTAATAAAAAAAAATGAAGTCGATCAAATCCATTTTGATCAAGTAATTAGCATATATATACCTTGTTTATCGTGGACGTAAGATATGATTTCTTCATTGACAAGGAAAGATGGATCTGATGGCTTTAATCAAATTATATTCATTCATATATGATTAATATGAGAAATGATGGAAACCCATAGTGAACATACCATATAATGCTGCCCTTCCTTTTAGCTTTAGCCTTTAGGGGTTATTTGTACAAAGTATCTTGCCAATAATCATGGATAGTAAACATGTTGGCAGTAACACAATTTAGGAGGGTGTACCATATCTTTGTTCTTCTAAAAACAATGATTACATTGTGCATGAGCAAACCAGTGCGCTCCTTAGATCTTAGAGAAATGAACGAGAAAGGATTGAAAGTTAAGTGAACCAGTTAGGTAGCTTGCTCGATTGTTGACAAACTGCTTCAAATTCAATTAAAAATAAAGAGGTCGATCACTATGCATATGTTGCTGGATATGCTGATTCTGAACTGGAATGTTAGCTAGAGTTCTGTTGGAACGCAAATAGAAATCGAACTTTTAGTGTGTTTCATCAGTATAATTGAAATTCATCAGCTAGCATCTGCCTTAATTTATCGAGTACATAACCATATTGCTAATCTTATTATTGATCGATGCCGAAGAATCTAATGAATGCAGAGTATGTATATATACGAGGAATCCAAAGTCATAGTAAATGCAAATTAACAAAGTATATATGTAGCTAACTTAAGTTTTGTCGGGCTTTGATTTGTATGCGTTCACGTACTTGGTGAAATTTTCGTTTCAGTTGTCTTGCATTTTTTGCTTGGATGCATGTGTAACTTCCTATATTTCATAATCACGATCATAGTGACTAGTGCCTAGTGAGTCTTACAAAATCAAATTGTTACACGAGCTATAGCCTCAGCTAATTACATTAATTCTTGTTCTTACTTGAATGACGTATAATAAGACTCTTTACTTATAAAATGAATACGCATACGTACAATAATGGTCGATGATATATTTAAATAGTGGTCCGGTAGTACGTAGCCACTGTTAAAAGAATATATTTGACATATGTTTTGGGTGCATCATATGATTCATATCAATCATCATTGTCTGTCAGAACGACACAACGAGAGTGAAATGTATGCGATATTCAAACTAACTATTGACTAAAGGACCACATCACCAATTCAGTATGTCACCGTGGTAAGGATGGCTTGAAACTTGAAAGAGAAAGCTATATATATAGTTCCTTTGAGAGCGGAGTCTCGTTATAAAATTAAAGTGTATAATTTCTTATTTAATTCATTTTTCAGTTATATTTTCAAATCTTTATCATTTAGTATGTAGGTATATATATATGTATAGATCATTTATACAAAAATTTAATTAATTTAATAATTGTTTAAGCTTCCATAGTTATGATTTACAAGAACAGTTCTGATTGAACATATTCAGTTAGTTAATTTAATAAAAAATTTATACTTAAACATTAACAAATCAATTAAATTTTGTATAGATAATATATATATACTGAATGGTGGAAATGTAAAAATATGACTGAAAATGAGTAAATAAAAAACTCCGCACTTTAATTTCAAAAAAGTAACTCCACTCTTTCTCTTACTAGAGGAGCAATGCACATGATTTCGGCAAAGATCTGAGACTACGTACTTAAACAACAAACCAATGAGATAGGTTGGATCAACCTACAAAACAAAAGCAATGGGTGGTAACAATATTATATTAGGGTTGTGAGACATATTCGGGACCAATAGGTAGAGGGAAGCTCGATTCATACTAGAATTTCTCCCAAGTATTAACTTGTTCCCATCCTCAACAGCAATATTCCTGCTTGCTCAGCTTCCTTACCATGCATATCTGATAAAATCATAATCGACTTGTTCACCATCTGATGATCTTCATTATCATGAGAGACGGGACTTATACCTCTGATTAACATCGTGAAAGGCAGCAACTTGGTTGCAATCGGTCGGAAATTGAAAACCTTCCGGTGTCTTGGTGGTCAAGAAAATCGTAAATTTTCTCACAATAAAAAAATTAAAAAGTGATTGTGTGATGACTGATGAGTAATTCTAGGCCAAGCTAGCACTGGAAAGTGTATCACTAATTCTTAGTTTGCCAAAGTGTGACACTCATCGAACCAGCCACGACATGATCGAGGTTCGGTTAGAATGATGTGGTTAATTGTGCTCAGACTTAAGTGTGACCTCACCGAGGTCAACAAACCAAGATGAACACAATCCCATGACTCGGAACTTCTTCATCACCAATCACTATAATGCCCTGCTTAGTAACAAGTCCACGTCCACGCTACTAGACTCGGCAATATTTAATCATAAGTTTCACCTTCATAAACAATATTACAATTTAGTGATTTACCGTATTTCCGATGTGGGAGTAAATTGCAAGATGACTTGTTGATATGTCGTCACATATAATATTACACGTGGGTTTTCGAACCATTTGCGGACCGCAGCTAGACTCGGGGCAGTACTTAATTACTGCATAGTGCATACTCATTACAAGCTACGCCCTCAGAATCCAGTGGGTAGGGTTTGCTGGTTTTGGTACCAATGTCGATCTCGTCGTCTGTCTTTTCTCTCCTTATATATATATGAACTCAGATACATACTTCATTCATAGTTGTTTATGATCATCTATGGCACCTACAGCAGCAATGCTCCTTCTCTCCGATCACCCCCACTCTCACCACTTTAAACCATCTTTTGTTTCTGATCTTCCTCCTCTGCCACCACCTGTAACTAGCTTTCTGGGCAATCAAGTCTCGCCGCTGAAATGGGTTTCCGGACTGGCAACCAGTATTGCCCGCAAAGCAAGAGCAGATTCTGATCACCATTGCCGGGATGAGACGTGCTTGGATAGTGGTGAAGAATCCCAGGCATTGGTGGAAAAGAGGTTTGAAGAAGCGCTTCGACTCAGTTGTTGGTAGAAGCCAAGCTTGGAAGTCCTCTACTCCTCTATGTCCTTTGGGTTATTATTATCTTTCTGTTGCTTTTTACTCTGTATTTCAGTATTTCTGCTATAACTTACCTGTTGTACAATTGTATAGATGAACAATGCAAACATTTCACAGTTGCAACATACATGTCCGGTGGTAACTGTTAGTTGTTACTTCAATTCAGTTTCACCAATACTAAAAGCACACAAGGGTTGGGTTTGCTTGTGTGCTCAATTTTAAGGGCTAGCTTAAACTGTTTGATGCAAGACATTGAATGATTCACTAATTGTTGCTCAACTAGAACCTCATCAGATTTCCGATGATTTGTAGTGCTAATGAACAACTTTTCTTAATTTGGAATTGTATCTGTCACTGCATTATAGCAATGAAGCCAATGATAGTCTGGCTCAATAATAGAATCGAAGCATAAACGTTGAAAGCATAAATGTTGATACATTGCATTTTGCATACTGAATAAACTTGTTCTACTACACTGGTAGAGTTGGTGCAATCTTTATCCACTCTCTCACTATGGAGTTTATTGATCGATCAATCTGAATTCTGAAGCGGTAAAAGAAGTTTTAGTGCTTCTCAACTAAACTGCACATAGTACGTACTTGACAGCTATATGAAGGAGAACGAAAGAAAACCAAAAGAGAAGACCTTCTACTGTTCTACACATGCGATGGACTAGAAGAAAGCTAATTCTGAGTTGACTAGTCTCCTTCTCTACACCTCGCAATCATGGTAAATTAAACTAACTTAGGCATCACTTTTTAGGTGATTTCATGAATTCTAATAGTCTCATGGACATTGGGTTCAAGGGTCAGATGTACACTTGGGTGAGAAAAGAAAATGGTGTGGTGGTTCTTCAAGAAAGGTTGGATCGTGCCTTAGTTAGTTCGGAGTGGCTTCTACCCTGGCCGGACACTTCCCTCACACATCTTCCTCGTGTGGGTTCGGATCACACTCCCCTGCTATTCATGACATCTAGGGCTGATGAGCCGGAAGTAAGGACACTGATTGATGATAGCTGGTTGAGTTATTGTACTATTGGGCCTGCTACTACTTGGAGGAGGAATATAAGCCGTTGCAGATCAAAACTGAAGGCCTGGGGTAAGAATAGATTCCCAAGGAGCAATAAAGAGATGATTAAAGATTGTATTTTAGAACTTGATGAGCTTCAGGGGCAACATCCTTGGAGGCTTGGACCAGTTCAGAAAAACAAATGGAAGTGTATTCAAAATTGAATGAATTGTGGATTAAAGAAAAGAAGTACTGGCATCAAAGATCAAGAGTCAAGTGGCTGAAAACTGGAGACTCCAACTCTCGCTTTTTCCATCCGACACACTTCAACACCGCCAAAGGAACAAAATTTTGAGGATACAATCTGCTGATGGTACCTGGTTGATGGGGGAGAATATGATTAGGAGAGAGTTTGAGACTCATTTTCAGAATCTTTTTACTAGTGCCGGGCCTAGAAATTGGGGAAACTCTCTCATTGGTGTTCGTTCCGGAATTACTGAGGATATGAACTCCACTCTCTTGGCGCCAGTGACTGAGGAAATAAAAGTAGCAATTGATCAGTTGGGGCTTTGTAAGCCCCGGGACCGGATGGCTTTCCCGGCTTATTTTACCAAAAATATTGGAGTATTGTGAAGGAGGTGGTTTTTAATACTAGCAAAGCTTTTCAGAATGGGGGTATGGCTACTAGCTCTATGAACTTGACAAACATTGTTCTCATTCCTAAAGTGGAGAGCCCGGTGTCGACTTCTCACTTCCGGCCGATTAGCCTTTGCAACAACTCATACAAGATTCTTTCAAAGTTTCTTGCTAACCGCCTTAGGGTTGTTTTGCCGGCTCTCATTTCTCCTAATCAAAATGCTTTTGTTCGCGATCGGCAAATTCAAAATAACCTTCTCTTAGCTCATGAGTCATATCACTATTTGAAGTCAAAGGAGGGTGGGAAGCATGAGTTAGGGCTCAAACTTGATATGAATACGGCTTATGATAGGGTGGAATGAGATTTCTTGGAAGGGGTCCTTTTTCGATTTAGGTTTGCCTCTGATTGGGTGCCGCTCATTATGTCTTGTGTAACTTCGGTAACTTTCTCTATTATTCTTAATGGTATACCGGGGAAGACTTCTCGACCTAGTGGGGGGTTGAGACAAGCTAAGAAGCACGGAAGCTTGCCTGCAGTTGCGCTTCGCGCTTCCGAAGCGGAAGCCCGTCGGAAGCGGCCGGAAGCGCGATTCTGAGAAAAAGGTGGTTTGGAAGCGATATGGAAGCGCGAGCTTCTAAATTGGAAGCGTCAAATAGGCCGGAAGGAAGCGTGTGCAATTTTGTAATATTAATTAAAACCTAATTTCTTTCTTACCTCCCTCCAGCATCCCCGTCTCTTACCTATTGGGATGGAAGTTGAATTGGGAATTGAATTTGTGTCACTGGAGCTGCTTCTAGAGTTTCTGGGTGTTATTGATTCTGCAGAGCATTGAGGATTTTGCAGTAGGTACTTTCCTAACTTCCCTTTGTATGTTTGGTTTTGGTGTTTCAGTTCTGCTCCAAAGTTACGAGCTTTGGTTCCGAAGTTGTCCTAATAGTTTCTGTTTCTCTGTATCTAATTACATAATCGCTACGGTTTCATTGTTTCCAGTTTGAGTTTGCTAATGAGCTCTGTTTTGATTGAGAAAAACTAATACTTGTTAGTAGGGTTGATAATGTGAGCTTTGGAATCAATCAACGGAAGATGTCTTACTGAAGCTTGTGCTTTGTATTCATTATCAGTTTATCACCCTTGTGCAGGTTTGTTGGTCTTGTTGGTTAGGCATGTCATGTTTGTGCAGTAAGTATGGCACTGGCAGTTTCAGCTGGCATAGTATGTTGTAGTTGGCTCCTTGTCTCCACCCGAATGCCCCATCTTTTTGTGATTGAAAAAAAAAATAAACTAGGGAATGTGATTTTGGGAATATGTATTTCGAGTTTTTTTAGTTTCACTGATGTTCAATGAGATTTTACGATTTTAGATATCTAGCAAATTGATGTTTCCAACTTTTGGCTTCCAGTGTTTCAGTGGAAATGGATTGAGAAGTGCAATAGCTTTTGAAGCTGAGAAGGGATATCGGAATGCATTGGGTAGCAAAATGAGGTTTGTTTGTTCTTTACAATTCGATAGTCTGATGATAAAAGTATGGTGAATGATTTTGTGATCCATAATTTGCACTGGTTGTTTTGGTTGCAGGTTCACCACTTTTCTCCTTTCCAAAGTATTGAAATTGTGTTCTCGATCAAAGCATACTTTTGGTAAGAGTATTTTAGAGGAGGCAGATAGTTATGGGATGTTGGAGGTCCGTATCTAGATGTAGTGACTCTTACAAGGAAGGTCCGTTTCACATGTGGGATGTTGGAGGTGATCAATTTGATTCATTAGATGAAACTAATCTTGGAAGGCTTGAGTTTGAGGATTTTTCTCTTGATGAACCGACTTTGGAGGCTGTTTTGTTTGATAATGTTCAGGAGAATGTTCATGAGGATGATGTCGTTGATTTATAAGTAGTATTGTCTTTATTTTTATTGAGTTTATTTGGTTGTGTAACAATAACATTGAATTTGCTATGAATCGGATAATGACTTTGAATTTGCTATTTTTGTGTTTTTGTAATATTATATATACAGATTGATATCTTTAATTATATATTATTTTATTCCGCGCTTCCGAAACGTCCCCGCTTCCAAGAAATTTTGAAAAAAACACTTCCGCGCTTCTAAACGCTTCGCTTCCAAGTCCCCGCTTCCGATTCCATACAGCCTAGGAGACAAGGGGATCCACTCTCCCCCTATTTATTCCTTCTAGTCAGTGAAGAACTTTCTCTCCGAATTACACCTGCTGTGAAAGACAAGGTTGTGATTGGTATGAGAATTTGTAGGGGCAGCCTGGACATATCCCATTTGTTTTTTGCTGACAATGCTCTATTCTTTATAAGAGCGACCCTCAGCAATATATCACACTTGACTCATTTTCAAGGAATATTGCCACGCTTCGGGGCAGGAGATCAACGGCTCTAAGTCCAGCGTTTTCTTTACTCCCAATACCCCTGATCAAATGGCTATACTTTTCTGTGTACTGGGCTTTATGGAGGTACATGATCCCGGTACATATCTCGGTCTACCGACTATTTGGAGTAGGTCAAAGAAATCAGCTCTGAGCTTTATCAGGTTAAAGGGAAGATTGAAGGTTGGAAGGAAAAGTCGTTATCCTTGGTCGGTAAAGAGGTACTAATCAAATCGGTTGTCATGTCTTTGCATGTTTACCCAATGGCATGCTTTAAACTTCGAAAAGGTTTTTGTAATGACCTCAATTCGGCCATCAGCTATTTCTTGGTGGGGAAGTAACGAGAGAGGCAACAAATTACATTGGAAGGCTTGGAGTCATCTTGGGAAAGCTAAGAGAGGTGTATTCAATCTAGATTTCAAATGATTTTGTTTAAATTTTTATAATCCGTGGAGTTTTACTGAATTGCAGAATCCATAGATTATTTAAACTCTGTATGAATTTAAGAAAAATCTATTGTATTGTGTTTGGAAGATTTTACTAGATTTTACGATGATATGTTGACAAGATTTACTAGTTACTTACATCCTTATAAATTTTATACATACATGTTAAGCAATAACAAACATCTATGTATTATTAGAGATTAATATCTCATTTTTACATAATCCTAAAGTCACATGAGTGATTCAATTCTATAAACTTTCATAAGCATCGATAAAACAAAGGTACAAGATCAATATTATAAAGGTACAACTATCTTGAATGAGGATCAAAGATATAATAACAATTTTATAAACTTTCACCCAATTAACATTCAATAGTATTCTAAAATCTAAAATTTGATTTTTATATAATTGATTTTTTTAGCAAAACAACAATTAGTACAATTATAAAAACAACCATCATTTCTTTTTTGCCTACAAGAATTGTACCAAATCATAAGAAAAACCCAGAAAATTGATTTGAGCAATTAAAATAAAACACATGATTAAGAACATAAAATTTTTCGATCTTATTGAGAGAGAGAGAGAGATAGAGAGAGAGAGAGAGATACAGAGAGAGAAAATACATCAAAATCTCATGTCTAGATGATTGATTTCTAACAAGCATGATATAGTGTAAAAATACTTCAAAATCCAACAAAATCAACTAATAAATGAAATCATTCAAAATCAATTTATTTTTGAATACCACCAAAATTCATAGGAGTTTTTGAAATCTTAATTGAATACCTTGAGATTTCAATTAATTATTTAAAATCTTAATTGAATACCACAAGATTTCAAAAGATTCTTAAAATACAAGAAAATCCTATAGAATCTTAATTGAATACACCCTCCTAAATGTGAAGGAGGTATGGATTTCAAGGATCTTCATCACTTTAATATGGCTCTTCTAGCCAAACAGTGTTGGAGGTTACTTTCAGAGCCGAATTCTCTATGGGCTAGAGTCATGAAGGCTCGTTATTTTCCCAAATGTCGATTTATGCAAGCTATTAAATGAAATCGCCCTTCTTGGAGCTGGGCCAACCTTCTTGTAGCTATAGATGAGTTACTCACTGACAGCAAATGACTATCATATGACTTTGATAATCTCTTAGTAGACATATAGTTGGCGACTTGATATTTTGATTTGGCCTGTAAACTAGATTCATGTCTTTTGAGGGATTGACTTCTAGTAGACCTATTTGGTAACACATATTGCCTACTATCAGACTCACTACTAGTACTAGTGAATGGACATACCTCAGATTAGTGATCTTCTGCACCAGTGAGTTGTTGGTCAGGGGTATAAGTGATGGCAGGAGGGGTAGTTATTCTCTCAACTATTGGTTCTCCTTCTAGAACCTGAGTATCTGATGCTTCTACCTTTGGTGGAGCTTCTGCCACTGGTGATACCTAATTATCGGAAGTTTCCTCCTCAAAATGAGTTTATGATATTGTTGGTACATGATTATCTGAAGTTTCCACCCCAGAATGAACTGCTACTGGAGTCAAAGTATCTCCAATAATGACTCTAGTTGATTCCTCCCCTCGCCATGATACAACTATTCAAAAAATGAATTCTCCCCCTGAAGGGCTGGATCCGAAGAGGTAAAATACCCATGTCTTCAAAGAACGTAACATTCATAGTGACATAATACTTTCTATTGGGTGGATGATAACACCTATATCATTTATGATTGCTTCCATATCCAACGAACACACACTTGATCGCCTAGGGATCCAACTTCGACTTTCTCTGGCTTTTAGGGACATGAATAAAAACCACACAACCAAATAGCAACAAGCATAGTCCGTGGACTAACTGTACCGATACTGTTCCAACTTAGCCACCTTACATGTGTTACATTTTAATCACAAAAGGCCTCGGTATAATTGGGTATTATTCACCCACTTATAATCTCTATTTTATTTGTCACTTCTTAGATGTGAAATCTCTCATTTCCAACACGCCCCCTCACGTGCAACCTAATTTTTAGATATGCACGTGAATGATTAACATCTTGCACACTTGGACGAAATAAATTAAGATCCAATAACCAACAACACTTGATGACAATCCAATCAGAAACCTTCCGATGACATGATAATAGAACCTAACTCGGGCCCATGACAAAGTGACACCAAACTCGAGTCCATGACAGATTGGAGGCACGACTAGAAAGAGACCCGCTCTGATACCAAGTAAAATATGCACGATTTGGAGAAAGAATTTTCTGATATTTATTCATCTCACACTAGAGGCTATATATAGAGAATACATTGTACTACAACTCTACGTACTACGTAGTACCATATACATAATAAGTAAGTACTAACTACATGATGTACATTCCTAAATTACATTTTATGACTTACGCTGACAATTTTATCTGTGAACTTAATTTTATAGGCCTAAACTGTGTGATGAGATGGAAATATGGATTATGTGAGGAAAAACGATATTGTATATCATAACAAGGCCATTATTGATTTATGAACTTGATGGGTTCTGATGTTTTTAGGTTCGTATAATTTAATTGATCATATCAATCTCATACCAATATAGATGAACTCTTTGAACAGAAGTGAGAAGGGTGAGGTTGCTAAATTTGTGTGAGGAAATCCAGAAGGTAATTTTTTTTTGTAAGTATTTGTCATGTTTAAGTTGTAACTTTGTATTACTTTGGCAAGGTTTGGCCTAGTAGTTAGATTGCTATGTCAATTTTGGGTGATTCTCTGATATGTGATTGTGGCTAGATTCAATGTCAGATTCGAAGTGAAAGCTGCAGGGTTTGACAAATTTCAGTGTCTAATAATGTTGAGCAATTTTTCAGTGTAAAAAAAAAAAATATATATATATATATATATAAGGCTTTTTCGGTACGGAAGTCCGTACCGTGCGGATTCGCCGAATCAGGCGACGACGAGCCGCAACGGTACGGTGGACCGGCACAACCGCACTACTCATCTCCCGGTGATCCCATCTGTGCCGGCCGGAGCTCTATCGGCGACCCACGGCGGCCGAAATCTGCAAAAATCAAGTTTCTGGGTAGATTTTGCGATTCCGGCCACCGTGGATCACCGATGGAGCTCCAGCCGGCATAGATGGGACCGTCGAGAGGTGGGGAGTGCAGATGTCCTGATCCGCTGCGCCGTTGTGGCTCGCTGTCACCAGAATCGGTGAATTCGTACCTTACATACGTCCGCATCTGATCACCGTGTGTATATATATATATATATATATATATATATATATATAAACTAATAAACTTGTACAGCCGGCCGGCATTCTTAATGAATTAGCTATTCTAGGTTGATCTGTCATTTCGCATTGGAGTGAAGATCTTCAATGTTGGTAACAACTGATTTTCTAACTATACATTCCGGCACATTGTGTTGTCGATCTTGTTGATATCGTGAAGACTTTGGTTACTTAAGCTGTGCCATTATATATACATTAAGAGCAAGTTTCTATTTCACATTACTCTTCATATTGCATGCACTGATTTGGAGCAACAAGCACTTATCTGTAGTTCTAAACTAACGAAGGCAAAACTAACTTGGTGCAGCCCCGTTCTATAACAAAGGTAAAAAAACTGACCCTTCTCATCTTTCTTCAAGAGTTGAGGAGAACGTGTTCGATTTCATTCTTCGTCATTATATTATGGTGCTCATTTCATGACCGAGGTTAACAACTACTACCCTGGTCTACATCGTTATATACGAATTTGTGTGAACATGATATATGCATCCTGCATTAGTTTCAAATCTTGTTATATACTGGCGCGGAATGTTAGTAACAAAATGTTTGTTGCTTGTGGCTGTCCTAGGATCTTTAGCATCCATCATTCCAGCAAAATGGGAGGAAGTAAACATTTGGTAAGTTCAGTGAGAGAGGAGCTGGATGGTTTGCTTCCCCTGTATCCGCTGTGCAGTATCTACAAAGTTCCCGAGAGACTAAGGCGTGTAAGCCAAAAGGCTTATGCACCTAAGGTTGTCTCTATAGGTCCACTACACCATGGCAAAGAGCATCTCAAACCCATGGAAGAGCATAAGATGAGATACCTGCAGCAGTACTTACGTCGGACGCAAATAAACTTGGAGGATTATATACGCAAAATAAGGGAACAAGAAGCAGGATTACGCAGTTGTTATGCAGAAACAATTGCATTTAGTAGTGACGAATTCGTAAGAATTATTCTTGTGGATGTGGCCTTCCTCATCGAAGTCTTACTGAGATTCCGATTTCGTCAGTTGTCGGAGGAGAATGATCGGCTATTCAACAGACCGTGGATGTTCGAAGATTTATGGATGGACTTGCTTTTGCTTGAAAATCAATTGCCTTTCTTCATTCTTGAGGATTGTTTTGACGCTGACATAATGCAAAGATCTTCCAACCTTTCTGAGAGGCTTTCCCTAATTGATCTCTCTCATTTTTTCTTCACAAACAAAATACAGATAAAGGAAACTGAAGGCAATTTGGAGATCATACGCTCTTCTCAAGTAGCACATCTTGTTGATTTTTGTAGAAGCATATATCTACCACTGAAACCATCAGCTACAAGAGGTCCGGCACCAAAAACCACCCCTAGAATCACAGAGCTAAATCGCGCTGGAGTCAAGTTCAAGTTGGGATCGAGCAGTGACTTATTTAACATACAGTTCAGTAGTGGCGTACTCGAAATTCCAAAGTTAGCTATAAGTGATCAATTGGAGATAACTATCAAAAATCTCATTGCCTTGGAACAAACTGACTGCATGGAGACCATCGTAAGTGACTACGCTTTTATCATCAACCGTCTTGTGAAGACCTCAAAGGATGTGGAGCTACTTGTTAGCAATGAGATTCTTGAAAATGGACTTGGTAGTATCTCTGCAGCTGCTGCTGTGATTAACAACCTTGCTGATGGATTGACTGTGGATCCCGAAGACTGCTGTTATGGGACAATTTTGAAAGATTTGAACGAGCACTGCAGCAAGCCATGGCACCAGTGGCGGGAATACTTGCGTAAGCATCTTCTCCACTCTTGGGCAACCAAAAAAACTATTGGGGCTGTTGTTTTACTAGTACTCATTTTCATACAGACAATATGTCTTCTTATCTTTATAGGCTTACTCGGCTAAAAAACAATCCTCACTCTGTACGTCAATAACTCAACTATGTGGAGTATTCCTCCACTTCGGTTTTGGCAATGTTATCTCTAGTTGTTTCATTGTTAGTATTAGGGGTGGACACGGGTCCATTCGGTTCGGTTTTGGACAAAACCCATAACCCAACCCAAATTTTAAATTCGGTTCGGTTCGGTTCAGTTTTTCTATTTTAGAGACTGTGACCCACAACCCAACCCAACCCGTACGGTTCGGTTCGGTTCGGTTTTTTTTCAGTTTTACCCATATGTAAAATACGTAATATTATATATTAATTTTAAAAGTATAAAATTTAACATAAAGATGAAAAACTAATAGTCTAATGATTATTTCATACCTAATTGACTTATGCCTCATCATTTAGCCCGTGGATCTGAAAAGCTCGCCGAGGCCCGCAAGCCCGATGGGTTTTTACCCGAAAACAACACTATTATGTCATAAGGGAAGACTCATTACCAATATGCGAACACTAAAAGTCGTTTGCATATATGAAATCACCTAATTTTTGTCACCGATTGTGTGCGGTCGCACCAAAAAATTCCATTTGGCAAAGCCCCGGTCAATGAGGATTTTAATGTCAAAACGCCTTTTTTCTTGACCATAAGTATGGACGATCAATCAATATCCAAATCGGACGAAATTTTTACGGGTTCCCTAAATATATATACTGATCACATCTGCTGGTGTCGATCGACCATATTTCGAACTGGAGTTATCGATTGCTGAAGTGTCCACTAATGTATCATACCTTTATATTAGATTTATAATAAAACTATCGCATTATGAAGCGACTATATGAAGTAAACTTTTAGGGATCGATCGACACCATCCGATGTGATCAGTATATATATTTAGTGACCATGTAAAAATTTCATCCAATTCGGACCTAGTTTGACCGTCAGAATTTCCGGTAAACTGAAAACACCACTAATTTGTCCTAAAGGAGAATCTATTACAAAGATGCGAGCGCCGAAAGCCGTTTGCATATCTGAAGTCACCTAATTTTTGTTACTTATCATGCGGGGTCGCACTAAAGAAATCTATTTGGCAAAGCCCCGGTCAATGAGGTTTTATTATGTGAAAACGCCTCTTTTTTGGTTGACCGTAGGTACGAACAGTCAAACCATGTCCAAAATGGATGAAATTTTTACGGGGTCCCTAAATATATATACCAATTACATCTGCTGGTGTCGATCGATCATATTTCGAATTAGAGTTGACGATCACCTAAGTGTCAACTAATGTATTATAACCTTTATATTAGGTTTAAAATAAAACTATCGCATTATGAAGCAACTATATGAAGGAAACTTCTAGGGATCGATCGATACCAGCCGATGTGATCGTTATATATATTTAGTGACCCTATAAAAATTTCATCCAATTCGGACCTCATTTAACCGTCGGAATTCTTGGTAAATCGAAAACATCACTATTATGCCATAAGGGATGACCTATTACAAATATGCGAACGCCGAAAGCCATTTGCATATCTGAAATCACCTAATTTTTGTTACTTAACATGCGCGGTCGCACTAAATAAATATATTTGGCAAAGCCCCGGTCAATGGGGTTTCAATATGTGAAAACGCCTCTTTTTTAGTTAACCGTAGGTACGAACGGTCAAACCATGTCCAAAATGGACGAAATTTTTACGGGGGCCCTAAATATATATACCAATCACATCTGCTGGTGTCGATCGACCATATTTCGAATTAGAGTTGACGATCACCTAAGTGTCAACTAATGTATCATAACCTTTATATTAGGTTTAAAATAAAACTATCGCATTATGAAGCGACTATATGAAGTAAACTTCTAGGGATCGATCGACACCAGCCGATGTAATCGGTATATATATTTAGTGACCCTATAAAAATTTCATCCAATTCGGACCTCATTTAACCGTCAGAATTTTTGGTAAATCGAAAACACCACTATTATGCCATAAGGGAGGACCTATTACAAATATGCGAACGCCGAAAGCCGTTTGCATATCTGAAATCACATAATTTTTGTTATCTATCATGTGCGGTCGCACTAAAGAAATATATTTGGCAAAGCCCCGGTCAATAGGGTTTCAATATGTGAAAACGCCTCTTTTTTAGTTAACCGTAGGTACGAACGGTCAAACCATGTCCAAAACGGACGAAATTTTTACGGGGTCCCTAAATATATATACCAATCACATCTGCTGGTGTCGATCGATCATATTTCGAATTAGAGTTAGCGATTTCCTAAGTGTCAACTAATGTATCATAACATTTATATTAGGTTTAAAATAAAACTATCGCATTATGAAGCGACTATATGAAGAAAACTTCTAGGGATCGATCGACACCAGCCGATGTAATCGGTATATATATTTAGTGACCCTATACAAATTTCATCCAATTCGGACCTCATTTAACCGTCAGAATTTTTGGTAAATCGAAAACACCACTATTATGCCATAAGGGAGGACCTATTACAAATATGCGAACGCCGAAAGCCGTTTGCATATCTGAAATCACCTAATTTTTGTTATCTATCATGCACGGTCGCACTAAAGAAATATATTTGGCAAAGCCCCGGTCAATAGGGTTTCAATATATGAAAACGCCTCTTTTTTAGTTAACCGTAGGTACGAACGGTCAAACCATGTTCAAAACGGACGAAATTTTTATGGGGTCCCTAAATATATATACCAATCACATCTGCTGGTGTCGATCGATCATATTTCGAATTAGAGTTGGCGATTTCCTAAGTGTCAACTAATGTATCATAACATTTATATTAGGTTTAAAATAAAACTATCGCATTATGAAGGAAGCAAGACGGCTAAATAATGCGCCTCTTATACATTAGGCCAATTAGGTTAGAAATTATGTGCGGCTGTGAGACCGACCACACTATTTTTTTTATTAAAAATATAATAATAATGTAAAATTATAAATATGACAAAATGATGTCGTTTCGTAACGTTGACCATTGACTTCGGGTTGTTCGGGTCGGTTCGGTTTCTAAGGGACTGAACCCAAAACCCAACCCAAATAGAATCGGTTCGATTCGGTTTTTTAATTTTCGGTTCGGTTTGATTCGGGTTTCGGTTTGTTCGGATTCGGTTTGGGTTCGGGTCCGGTTTTTTTCGGTTTTCGGGTCAGTTTGTCCACCCCTAGTTAGTATGTTTCGAGAGGTTACGGTTTTGTCCTCCTCTCTTGTTCACTTTTACTTTGATTGATTCAATAGTATTAGGGAGATTACTCCTCTCTTTCTCTTTCTTATTGTGTATCTTGCTTGTTATTCTGTTACATCAATGATAGTATTTCAGCCCAGTTGTGTTTACACATGCCTCCTCCAAATATTTGGGTTCAGCATTTTCATCCTTATGTATCTCAGCTTATCGGGTTTCTAATCAGCTAATATTATGGCACCAATTGCTCTTAGAAAGCTACTGCAGTTGCAACTCATCCGATATCTATCTGACTTTAGTCTCACCAAAACTTATCTACTACTTATACTTCAGAAAAAGGATTGTGCCTATTGCCTAAAACTGCTATCTAAAGAGAGATTTAAAGAATAATTTCTTGTATTACTATAAGGAATCTTACAACATCTTATTGATTTTCAGTTTAATGCCAGATTGCTATCTTATTACAGTTGAAACCTTTTTGAGATACAAAAATTGAACAATCATAAATATACAGGAAGGGTTGATGTTGGCACCACAATTCTGCTTCTTAGAAAGATAACTGAGGTTGCAAGTTTTCTGCAGTAATATTTTGACGTTGCCTCTGAAAATAAGGATGAAGACTATGAACTCCCTCCAAGTATAGAGGCGTCTGCATTTCAATCAGTCGTGAAACCTACAAGGCAAACACATATCTTCAGCATACAATTCCTTCAATTTTTCAAGCCTACAGGCCTAAGAAATGTTGGGGCGTGCTAAGAAATTACGGTGAACAAATAATAAACAAGAAATAAAATCATCATATAAGCTTTACAGGCCCACATTCATCTGACGCTCAGACGTTCAAGTGGCCACAATAAAAAAAAAACCAGTGTTTAAGCGACAAGACCCCCACTTACTGCTCGGCGGAAAGCAAACATTTCTTCTTGACCAGATAGCATGGACACTATACCAGTTGGGGCACCTCCTGAACTAATATTCCCTTCTGCTAAAACATCACGCCGAAGTTTTGCACCTTCTGTCTCTGTTTCAAACTGGAAACTGGAAGCAAACAAGTACACAGTTCAATATGTCACATCATAACAGAGAAAAACTAAAAGAGCCCTTAGGTCAGTAATTTCTACTAGCCTAGAACTAGTACGAAAGATATACACAAATATATGTGTAGATGTGCACGATCATGTAGATGTGCAGATCATGCTGAAAATCAGATAAGTACTATTATTTCCCTCTACAAAACAACTTTCTGACAGGAATGAAATTAAGAAACAGATTGACCAAAAAAAAGAAATTAAGAAACAAAGCAGTCGGCTGCAAGTCCTGGCTATAATGGCAATCCCGAATCATTTGATCTCATGAGATTATAAAAAAACATTCAGAGAAAAAAGAAAGAGGAATACCTCTCTAGATCAAAAAGTGCACCCTCTTCAGTTCCTTGAAACAAATCATCAATAGAAGAAGCTGCAGAACAAAATACGCGGCAGTGATGATTGTATAATTCATCAATGAGGGTAATAAATCTCCGTGCCTGAAAATGATAAAGAAAGTTTGGTTTATAATGGGTGCATACAGAAAATATACTAGGCACAAAATTAACAGACATATGGTAATGTGTACAAGTACATATACTTTATTTGCCTAACCCTCCTCCATTTTCTCTTTTTCTTTTTTTCTGAGACCCTAAGTACCTATATGCATTACCAAATGCTAGTAAGTTTATAAATAATAGAAAGTACATCCTGAAATCTTATTCTTCTTCAGCTGTATCTTATGTGCACTCAACGACCTATTAAGATATATGTACACCTAGTTCATATATAAACTATTTTCAGTAAATCTTTTTAATTAAAATGAAGCATCAGAACATGAAACAGACCAAAACATAGTATTTTAGTAGTGATAGTACCTTATCACGGATACGCATACTCATAACTGGAATGCCAGATATGAAAACAGTATGATAATTTTCTGCTACAGCAATATAATCTGCTGCACCTACCTGAAGTGAAGTGACAGAAAAGATTGTTATTCGTCAGATTCAAGAAAAAGTCCCTAAAGGGTAACACCAAGAAAGAAAGTGCCTAATTGAGCTTTCTTATAGGTAGCTCTATATTGTAATTCAGCAGCCAATAAGCAGCCTTGAGCAAAATACTATGGAACACAATGTTTACTGATCAAATAATTTTGAGAAAGAAATAACACATAGCTCCATCAAACCATTGCACTTAAACAAGCATCAGATAATAATGATAATTTTATTAGGAAAAGAAATATTTTGAATTAACACAGCTACACCAAACCATTGCATTTAAACAATTGTCAGATAATAATGAATGAGAAGAAACTTAAACAAAACAGAAACCACACGCTTACCGGCTGGCCACATAGGTACTCAAATGTGAATCTCGCCACTCCATCACAGCATTCAGGAACCTCCAATTTTCTAAGTTAAGAAAAGGGTCCGGAAATTTATAAGGTAATAGTAATACCAACAAATGTATGTCTTTAGTTTTGAAAGATGTACAGTATAAAAATAAACAGATGTACCTTCCGAACATCACCGAAATAGTACTTGAGGTGATCTGTTCACCTACTTGGTTTGTGACTTCCTGCCACTTCCTCTCAAACTTCTCATGAGCAATGCTGTCAGAGGGCCAGAAGTAGTGCTCCTGTATGTTAAGCAGGTAATAATTTAACCACCTAATTTCTTATTTTGTACACAAGTAAAGTACCAGAGAAAAATCAAATAATGAAAGGAAAATATTTGAGCTTGACTTTGAACTATTTAGTAAGGTACATATTTTCAAATAGATAGATGTGTTATTGATCCATATCCATCACTAAAAGATAATTCAAACCGATACACCACGTCACCATTAGGATATGAATATATATTTCAGACTTGGGCAATTATTCAAACTATTAGAACTTATAGTTCTTATCCAAATTCCAACTAGAGAAAGGAATTACTAACATGTTCAACCTCACCTGGTCCTTAGATCTTTGATTTTCAGCTATAACACGGCGGTAATCTATCTCACTTCCAATCAGAACGTTCTCACAGTGCTCATTCAATTTGGCAACAAACTTTTGGAAGATCTCCTTCTGCATACCATCCTGCATGAGGAATTTTAGTTTGAAAAAAAAAACCATTAATCTTACGCAAAGTGGTTTCCCTTGTACATTTAATGAACTGCTGTTATTGACAGAGAAATGAATTAAGTTTGCTAAATAATTTGGAGAAAAAGAATAAATGATAAATTTATGATACTTCTGTCCGTAAGTCCTTACCCAAGAAGTTACATGATGAAAGTAAAGACATGATAATGCCAATACATAATCGATAAGTAAAGCCGTAGGGTTTAAACACAGATGTATACCTGATTTAAGTCTGTTGGTGCTCGATTACTAGTGGCCACAAAAACAGTTCCCGTACTTAACAATCTGCTAACAATTCCAGATAAGGCCACAATAGCAAATACATCAACAGTCTGTAATGAAAGAAATCACAAGTCATAAAATGAGCTTCACATTCTATAAGCTTGTTTTCATTTCTTTTCCCCCATTCATGACAGGTTTAAGAGCTCAATCCCATGCTAAATCTATAGCTGTAGAAATAACTGAAATGTAAATTGTTTTAAGACGCATCTGACTGAGATCAATATAACTATGAAACAGAAAAAAAAATGATCATGAACAGTAATAAGAGATTTTGAATGGATAGAAAGGGGCCCGGGAAGAACATTTAAGAACATATATATCTTGAATCAACTTCTAACAGATCAACCGTTTGTTTTTTCAGCTATTTGTCTAACATATCACTAGATCATCATATGATAGCATTCTAATCATTGAAAACCTCAGCATACGTCCATGAATTAACTTCTTCCATTCAAAGTGACTATCATTAATGAATAGCAATAACATTATGAGTCAATAGATATATTAACCACACATTCCACTGATTAAAGTGACAGTATTTCAGTTTGTAATGATGATCCTTTCTCATATTATAATGTATATCATCATATTCCTGTCTGGTTCGGTATGGAATCAACTTGTCACAGTATCAAAAGAAAAAACTATTTTGGCACACATTTAGGCTGACCTGTATCTCATCAAAACAAAGAATGCTTCCCCCTTTTTGATTAGCCTGCCGGTCTACGAGAAGCTTATCTGCCACAGCTGGAAGGATGTTTTGCATCTGAAACTGTTGTTTGTAGTTCTCTTCTGCAGCTACCCACTCCTTGACCTTCAAATCAAAGGGCAGACTCATTATCCAATTGGCAATGCTGGACTGCAACGACTTATCCGCCACTTGGTTTTTCCAAATATTATGCATCTGTTCATTAATTTTCAACATAGCCTGCAAACAGAAGTCAAGGATTTAACTTAGATTATCAATGACCAGCTTGGATAGACGACAATCCATATGCATCCACATCTCAAAAACACAAAAATTGGTACGTGCATTATCAGTTAGGCTTCATACAGAACCCCACCTCATGAAAATGGTATCGCTTTCTATGCTTAACAATTCCTTCGGTGGCACTATAGAACATGTCCATAAGCATTGTCTTTCCTGATCAAAATACCAAACCTCAATTCATACATCCACATATTCACTTCACAGATAAACACACACACAACACAGAACCATACCACTCCCAACATTGCCATAAATATACAATCCTTTCGGAGCAGCAGGCGCAGTCGGCCGGCGACCAACGACCGAATCCAACTTCCTCTCCCGATTAAGATACGACACCCATTTCCCAACTCCAGGCTCCACATTCTCAGGTCTTTTCCTGAGCCAAACCACATTCACATGTCATAACTCATAACCAACATTGATCCGCATTGCAGACCAGTACAAAATTCTCTAAACCCATTTTCGACAAGTTACAGTACAATGTAGCTTACTTGGACGTCCACCTCTCGAAAAGCCCATTCCCTTGCTTGCCCCCAGCATCATCCTTCTGCTTATTCTCAGCTTCCTCCATCAAAATCCGCCGCCTCTCATTCTCTCTCCTCTCCTCCCAATCATCCAGCCTTGTCTGCATTAACTTGAGAACATTAAACTACAATCTCTAAATTTACGAAATTGACCTCGAAATTTCTTACATGATAGTCCTCCATATCTCTCTCGTACTTGTCTAACCTCCCCAGCAGATTCTCCAACTGAAACGCCACCGCCTCTTGGTTCGGATCATGCCGCAGCTTCCCTTCCTCCACTAACCTCTTGTACTGCGTCAACGGCCCTGAAAATCCACGTGCCTTATCGGAATCCAAAATTTTATTCTTCATTTGAAAATCTACATAGAAACCAAAGAAAAAAGAACCTGCAAGCTTTCTGGAGCTGGGAACAGTTCGGTCACAGTAGCAGCGAATCGCACTGAAGCCGGAAATGGGCTTTGGGCCGCGGAGAAGCCCATACACGATCGCCGAGATCGTCGTCGCTTTTCTCATTTCGTTCGATCACAATTTTCTGCAATGACGTCTCTTTTTTAAAAGCGTTCTGGAAAGTATGGAGGTAGACGAAGGCGCGACGTGGCCGGTCTCCCCACCATCCACCTGGAAAGAGCGGGAGGTAGGTTGGGGAAAACGACGCGTCGTTTTGGGGGGAGTCTCCCTAATTTTTAGACTCTTCTGTTTTGATTAGTGGGAGGGTTTTAAGAGAAATGAAGAAGCTGATGAAGCCCAGAGAAGCAGAGCAGAGCTGCTTAGCGCTACTCCAGCTCTGCGACGTCGTTTCGAAGCTGACGCAATGCCAGGCCCACATTGTGAAACTGGGCCTCGGGAACAACCCCATGGTGCTCACCAAGTTCGCCGCCACCGCCTCCGACCTCAAAGCCGTCGACTACGCCTCCTCCGTCCTGTTCTCGCCGGACTCCTCCACGCATTTATACGACGCATTTCTCTTCAACACCGTCATCCGAGCTTACTCTCAAACACGTCACGCAAAGCATGAAGCTTTGCGGTGTTACCGAGTCATGGTAAAAAGTAAAGTCTTGCCTAATAAATTCACCTACCCTTTCGTCCTCAAGGCCTGCGCCGGCGTCGGGGAGTTGAATTTAGGGAAGACGGTTCACGGTTCGGTGGTGAAGTTCGGGTTTTGTGGTGATAGTCATGTGAGGAATACAATGGTGCACATGTACTGTAGTTGCAGTGGAGGGATTGAGAGTGCACGGAAGGTGTTCGATGAAATGCCGAGCTTAGACTCCATTGCGTGGAGCGCGATGATTGGCGGGTACGTGAAGGTAGGGTCGTCTAGTGACGCGGTGGAGCTGTTTAGGGAGATGCAGATGAGGAGAGTGAGGCCGGATGGGGTTACTATGGTCTCGGTTTTGGCTGCGTGTTGTGATTTGGGTGCGCTAGAGCTAGGGAAGTGGGTGGAGTCCTACATTGAGAGAGAGGGGATTGGGAAGAGTGTGGAGCTTTGTAATGCGCTGATTGATATGTTTGCGAAATGTGGGAGTGTTGATAAGGCTTTGAAGCTGTTTAGGGGGATGAGTGGGAAGACGATTGTTTCGTGGACTTCAGTGATTGATGGTTTGGCGATGCATGGGAGGGGAGAGGAGGCAGTTGGTTTGTTTGAGGAAATGATTGGAGATGGGGTGGTGCCGGATGATGTTGCGTTTATTGGACTGCTTTCGGCATGTAGTCATTCCGGGATGGTTGATGAGGGGAAAAGGTACTTCAGTATGATGGTGGAAAGGTTTGGATGTGTGCCGAAGATAGAACACTATGGATGCATGGTGGATATGTTATGCAGGGCTGGACAGGTCAAAGAGGCATTGGAGTTTATTCGGAAAATGCCTATTCAGCCAAATCCAATTATTTTGCGAACGCTGATCAGTGCCTGCCGTGCGCATGGTGAGCTAGAGCTTGGAGAGAGCATCACCAAAGAGTTGATCAGGGCTGAACCTTTGCATGAGTCGAACTATGTCCTACTTTCCAACATATATGCAAAAATGAAGCATTGGGATAAGAAAACCAAGACTAGAGAGGCGATGGACAAGAAAGGGATGAAAAAGATCCCTGGGAGCACTATGATTGAGCTAGATAACGAAATTTTTGAATTTGTGGCGGGAGATAAATCACATAAACAGTCCAAAGAGATTTATAAGATGGTTAATGAGATGGGGAGGAAGATGAAGAAAGCTGGCTATGTTCCCAGTACATCAGAGGTTTTGCTAGATATTGATGAAGAAGATAAAGAAGATGCTTTAAATAGGCATAGTGAAAAGTTGGCCATTGCGTTCGCCCTCCTGAACACGCCACCGGGAACTCCTATTCGCATTGTAAAGAATCTTCGGGTTTGTGATGATTGCCACTCTGCTACTAAGTTCATCTCTAAGATCTATAATCGAGAAATAGTGGTGAGGGACCGAAACAGGTTTCACCATTTCAAAGATGGTATGTGCTCTTGTAGAGATTTCTGGTGACAAACTGATTATGGAGTATCAATTCATTTTTTGAAACTCACTTGTCTGGTTACTGCATTTGCTTGACATAAGTTCTGATTTGCTTTTTCTTGAAAATCGACTCTCATTTTTCATTCTTGAGGAGCTAATTTTCGATCCAGAAAAGGTTAATCTGAGGTATCATGGTGAGGCTGAGAAAACTTCTTGCAATTTCTGTTGTGCTGAATTAGAGAATGTTGGAGTGGGGAACAATATGGAGACCTCTACTGAAGTAGAAGCACAACATTTCGTTGATTTTGTCAGAATATTATGTCTACCACAAGAACATCTAGTTGGAGGGAAACGCAATGCTGCAGCCACTTTTGTACCAAGCATCACAGAGCTACACTGAGCTTGAGTCCAAGTAAAAGTGTGATCAACCAGAAACTTATTTAGCATACAGTTTGATAATGGAATCCTAAAAATTCAAAAAATAATTATTTCTGATGATTTGGAGCTTACATTAAGAAATCTTGCCTCATATGAACAATGTCATTACTGGAATAGAAGGATAGCTGATTATCTTGATCTCTTGGATAGTTTTTGTGAACACCCCTAAGGATGTGGAGTTGCTTGTCAAGTACGGAATCACTACAAATGTTTTGGGTGACAGCAGTGAGGCGTGTTCTTTGATTAACTGCCTTTGTGAATTATGATGACTTCTATTTTGCTTCTCTTTATGAAGACCGGCACGAGCACTGCAATAGGCCTTGGAACAAATGGAAGGCAAGTTAAAGGAAAAATTATTTGAACACACCATGGGCAATTATACTGTTATTGCAGCTGCTTTTCTCATCATACCTACTATCTTACAAACGGTGTGTTCTCTTGTCTCTCTCTGAGTTAAGTATCAACGATAACTACAGGTCATCTCAAAGTGTGTAATTGAGTAGTCTAGAAGAAACTATGTCACAGGTGTGAATGGCAAAAATGTCTGTATGTTGTAGAGTCGACATTTAAAATTTGCTTAGATCTTCCTTTTCCATTATTGTTAATTGTTTGTGAGTGTGGAATGTAGATATAATGTTCATTCTCTGGTATCTCATTTTCTTGCTTTCAAGGTTTATGACCCCCTTGATTTATTCTTTTTTTTATATAAATAAATTTCCTCTTTTCGTCTAAAGGTTTGCCGGAAGGAGTAAGCAGAGTTCTCATAGCAGCTTTACATAAAAATTAGTAACTGATGACTGATGCCTTTTGTCAGTTGTACGTAGATTTTGAGAAACAACATGAAAAGTTTTGGGTGCATTGTTCAAATCAATGACAGATGTTAGTTAGAGAAAGAAATTCTGAATCTAGCTGTGGCCAGTTTTGTTTTATTTTGTCAAATAATTAACCGGAGGAATTGATCGAAGCATAACTGCATAGGAACCTACATGCTTTGATCATTTTATTGGAATTTTCGTAGAATTTCAAAATACAATATTATTTTCAGTAATATTAAATCTAAAGTTGAATATCCGTTTTATTTCTAAAGCATTCAATGAGGATTACAAGCTCATGAATTAATTATATTTATTTATATTAATCAAGGCTCATTATATATATATGATATTTATGTGGGGGTTATAGTAGTTACAATTTATTTATTTCTTTGTAACATCTATGATGTTATTATTGTCTTTATGATTTACAAATTTCTATTCCTATATAATCTTGATATCTCTTGCTCA
Organism: Argentina anserina; assembly: GCF_933775445.1. NCBI lineage: Eukaryota > Viridiplantae > Streptophyta > Magnoliopsida > Rosales > Rosaceae > Argentina > Argentina anserina. Next base: position 23,999,297 of record NC_065873.1, on the reverse strand, counting down.
TTTTATGATATAGAGAAATACATATACACATAAACACATTCTATTATCTATAGTTAAAATTTTCTTAGTTGTTTTCCTATCATGCCAAAAGAAGAACCAAATAATTATAGGATCCAAGTCTGTGAGTGTACGTTTACGAGAATCAACGGTTGTTATATCCTAGAGGGTAGATGTCATTAACCTGTTATATCGAGACATTGTCTCAAAGAGGCGAAATTTACTCTTAGGAGCAGTGTTTACACACCTTAAACTTAAACATCTCTTCATTCAAGTGTTAGTTGCAAGTCTCGTTGATAAAAGATAAGTATTCGTATGATGTTATTTTCTATTGATTTCGACTTAATAACTACTAATATTATTTGTTAATAATATTTTGTATTTGCATGTTTTTGTAGGAGATGAAATCTCGGTGATTAGAGGAGCATCTATCAACCAAATTTACTGTAGCTATCAGCCTAAGTAAATGTTATTGCTCACTAGTCACTAGCTAGCTTCATAAATATGGACTTTTGAGTGTAACATCAGTCTGCTGCTAATTGATGAATCAGCCAAGAGCATCCAACTACATCTGGTGACTACTTATTACAGAGTATTGATTAGTCCTCTTTGTGAATCACACTTGGTCTGGCCGTGACTGCAACAGCTGTTGTTAGTTGTTAGTTGTTACTGTGATAATAAAACTTTGGGGGCCTGCGAGGACGAAGACTTTGGTCACTACTTGTATCTATAGGCTATAGGCTATAGCCCATGCCTTGATTGAAGTCGATTGTGCTATATCTCTCGCTATTTGTTATTTGAGAACAAAAATTAATCTGTCAAATCTGGGCCTCTGGGGCCGTTCCATTAATATCAATAATTGCTATATTCAATTATATATAGAGTAATTGCAGAACTTAGAATAAAACAGAACCGGAAAGAAACAAAACTTTTACAAATAGCCAAATAGGGATCGAGTCATACCTAAAAGCCAATTAAGTCCCCAGCTGTTCATACTGTGATAAATAAAGACTTTGGGGCCTGCACGACGACGACTGCGATGACCAACAATTTCGTTATTAGTGATCTATATAGCACTATATGTGGGTATGTGTTTTCTGAGAACTAAATACCAGAGCCAAAAGCGAGCGTTAAACACTAATGTATGTTGATCCAGCTTAGCCGGTAAAAACTTGCTTCCTGTATCACATACAAGGTGCTTACTCCATCACTCACTTGGTTAGTTGGTTAATTATCTCTGTTATACTTTTGTTTCCTCTCGATCTGTACACTTTTAGATGCATTTTACAGTGTTTAGACAGTACTAATTAGTAATTACTATCTAAAATAATTGAAATATATGTGTGCGTGTGTGTGTGCTGTTAGAGTGCTAATCGTTTCATATATTATCATCTCAACTAGTTGCTAATTGCTTGCAGTGCCAGTAATTGTCATAGTCAAGAGCAAAATGAGCGACAAGAATGGAGCAACTCAAGATGACACAAAAAAAAAAACCGTTTATTTGGTATCCAAAAAAAAAAACGTCTATTCCAATAGAAATTGTGATAGGAGAGAGGCTGGAACAGTTGGCTCCCGTGTCTGATTTCTACTGTATTTACAGAGTTCCAGAGAGATTAAGGTGTCTGAATCCAGATGTCTACACACCAAAGGTAGTCTCTGTTGGCCCGTTACACCGTGGCAGGAAAACCTTACAATACATGGAAGAGTACAAATATAGGTACCGAAGAAAGTTTGGAGTATTATATACAAAAAGTAAGGCTTCAAGAAGCAGAATTGCGTGCTCATTATGCAGAACCCATTGAACTTAGTAGTGACGATTTCGTAACTATTATTCTTGTGGACTCTGCATTCATCATTGAGCTGTTGTTGAAGATCCATTTCGGCGAAGCTTGCCGTGGAGACCGTGGAGATAGGATAATGAGTTACACTAATTTATTAAGTGATATAAGTCTTGATTTAATGTTGCTTGAAAATCAACTCCCACTATTCCTGCTTGAGGATCTTTACGATCCAGAAAAGGCCCGTGTTAGAGAGAAGCTTTCAATTGTTCAACTTTCTTGCAAGTTGTTTAGCCTTCGGTTAGGGGAAATTGGAGTGGACTACGATTTGGAGGCGGTAAATTCTTCTGAAGTTAAAGGAGTACATTTTCTTGATATTACAAGAAATTTATGTCTGCCAGCTGAACCTCCCCAAGTTAAAAGCAGTCGCAACACTGCAGCTATTGATGCACCAAGCATCACAGAGCTACACCGAGCTGGAGTCAAATTGAAAGTGCGATCAACCAGAAACTTATTTGGCATACGGTTCCGTAATGGAATTCTGGAGATTCCAAAGGTAAACATTTCTGGCGATACAGCGCTTATATTAAGAAATCTTGCTGCCTATGAACAATGTTGTTACTCTAATGCAAGGATTACCGAGTATCTTGGCATCTTGGATAGTTTTGTGAACACCCCTAAGGATGTGGAATTGCTTGTCAAGTACGGAATTGTTACAAATTATTTGGGTGACAGCAGTGAGGCGTGTATTTTGATCAACAGCCTCTGCAAAGGGCTTTATTCGGATTACAGTAACCTTTATTTCGCTAATCTGTATGAAAACCTGCACATGTACTGCAAAACTCCTTGGAACGAAAGGAAGGCAAGTTGGAACGAATGGAAGGCAAGTTTCAGGCAAAAATATTTACACACAACATGGGGGATTGTTTCTGTTGTTGCAGCTGCTTTTCTCATCATACTTACTACCATACAAACGGTGTGTGCTCTTGTCTCTCTGAGTTAAAATCATCAATAACTACAGGGCATCTCAAAGTGTGTCATTCCGTATTTTCCGAGAAATTATGTTAGGTGTGAATGACATAAAAGTTGGTTTGTTGTTGAGTGAGCTAGATCTTAAATTTCTCCGTTTGAATTTGGTTAGAACTTCCTAATTTTCATTTCTTTGTTAGTTGTTGTAAGCTTGGCTTGTAGATGTATTTTTCATTCTCTGGATATGATTGTTCTTGCTTGTTAAGATTTATGACCCCTCGTTGTATTCGTTTCTTTTTTATAAATTTCTTCATTTCATCGAGGTTTACCTTAAGGAATGAACTCTGTTTTCATACCAGGGGCTCTTAAGTGATGGCTGATTGCTTCTGTTAATTGTAGTTTTGAGAAAGCACATGAAAGTTTTGGTTGCATTGTTCATCCCAAACTTGTAGTTTCTTTTGGCAGAATGGGCTTAAGTTGGGCCAAATTTTTTTTTCTAGTTGACCCTAATAACCCAAGTCCTCGTTGTGTCACCAACTTATAATATTGGTTCTCCACCAGCTTAAATGGTGGAGTTTGAACTCTGAAGTTTGAATTACACACTGATAAGTGAAAGGTGATCCCTTTTCTAATATATCGATAACCAAATAATAAACTATTCATCACACCCGAATACCCATTTGAAAACCGTAGTTACTTGCCATATTGCCATTATAAAAAAACAAAAGACTTCTTATAAAAAAATCACTTTTGATAGATGTATTTATAAAAAGATCAAGTAAGATTTGAAAATTATAAAAAAGTTAATTTTCTCAATCTCTTATACCGTTGCCATTGCTGTTTGTAATATTTACAAAATGCCACCGAAATTGTTCATCACCCAAACTGCACATCTCGTCGGAGGAGCCATCTTCTTCCTCTCATCTGTAATTTTGATCTAACGAAGGCTGGCCTCTCCTTCCTCCTTCTCCGGCCAGAGACTCCAAAGATCACCTCTATTTTCCTGCAAGTTTGCTACCTACGTCTCTTTTCCGGCCTTGTTCCCTAGCAGTTCGTTGACGCCGTCGAAAGTCCAAATCGATCTCAATTTCAACAAAGTCGTCGACGACGACCATGGAAGTCTTCTTCATCGACGATCCAACCCGACTACAACCCAGAGCCCCAAGGCCTTGATCTCAAACCCATCACCGACGAAATATGGCCGGAACCGCTGCAATTGCTTCCACAGGATCAACGATGACAGCTTTGACGACGAGCTCGACTTCTTTGGCGCTGGCACTACTGGAAGTGCTCAACGTCGGAGGACGAGGTCCTCGAGATTCTTGGAGAAAGTAGCCAGAGTCGATTTGAGCGTCTGAGAGAGGTTGGTCGTGGTGGTGTGAACGAGTCTTCATCGAAGATGTAAATTCTTGGGTGCCCAGAGTAAATTGTACTATTTGTGTTGGTTTTGATTTTCAATAAATTAGCTGCAAGAAATTACCCGTCACACTACTCGTCACATTACCATCATAAAAAAAAGCTAGTGTCACGGGTAGTGTGATAGGTAGCGTGGCTGGGGGTGTGACATCACATTAATGTCGATATTTAGATTGTATGAGTTGAGAAGTTTAATATCACATAACAGTAAACAAAGGTTCGTTACTATAGTCATTCTTCTTCTTCTTCTTTTCATAACATAGTCACATAAAACAGTGTGACATGGGGTGTGACAGGTAGTGTGATATGAGATGTGACAATTAGTGTGATAGGTAGTGTGACAACGGGTGTGAGAGGTAGTGTGATAGGAGGTGACAGGTAGTGTGATAAGAAGCGTGATAACTATTATGATAGGCAGTGTAATACATCACATTAAATGTCGATATTTGGATTGTATGAGTTGATTTAAGAAGTTTAAGATCACATAATAATAAACAAAAGTACGTTATTTCTAGTCATTCTTCTTCTTCTTCTTCTTCTTCTACGTGATATTGGTTGTGACATGGGTTGTGACAGAGGTTGTGACAGGGGTTGTGACACGGGGTATAGTGGTTGTGACAGGTAGTGTGATAGAAGTTGTGACATGAGTTGTAACAGGTAGTGTGACAGAGGTTGTGATAGGGGCAATGTGTGTGATAGTGGTTGTGACAATATGTGTGACAGTGGGTATGACAGTGGGTGTGACAGTTAGTGTAAATAGATAGTGTGACAGTCTTTGTGGCAGTGGGTGTGATAGCGGTTGTGACAGGAGTGTGACATGCCAAGAGAAAATGTGGAAATATGCGAAATTTTGTTAAAATTCAAATGAGATTGGTATAAGTATGCTCAGAATGAAGAGAATAGCTAGAATTAGGGAACCTTGAGCTTCGGTTTCGCCGGAATTGCTTGGAGCACCGACATTGATGGCGGCAACCCTTTGCGATGGTTGTTACGCCTTGTACAGTTGGTCGAATCGGAATGGGTAGTATATCAAATGAAAGAGGGGAGAGAGATCTTTCTAAAGGTACCAATTTCGTCAAAATCTATTGCCGGACGGGAAAGTGATGACCGAATTAGAAAAAAAAAGAAAAAGAAAGTGAGAAAGGGCAAAGCAGTCCATACAATATTTTTAAAATGACTTTTTCTAATTTTGTTGACATTTTTCTAATTTCCACTTAAATGTGATGACATTTTTATAATTAATTCATAAGTAGTGACTTTTTCTACTATAAGTTAGGAGATGTACCTTTTTATAATTTGCCAAAAAAAATCAGCCATAATATAATACAAGTTATACAACACAAGCTTGTGACAGCTTATCTCATTTGGTATCATGTCAATTTGTCTACTAATAACGCATTTGTAGGGATTTATCTACTATACATCCCACCTCTGACGATTGAAAATAAATATTATTTTTCTGATCTCACTCACCAAACAATGTCAACCGTTGGATGCGAGATGTATAACATGCATCAATGTATACTATAATTTTCCCATTTGTAGTTGGTCTTTTGAAAATCTCAAAAAATTCTTCAATCAATATTGTAACTAGTTTACATTTGTAATCTTATGTTTGGTTTTTCTCTCCACCAAGCTTCTGGGTAGTTCATCAATCACAATATTAGAGGTGGCAAAAGGGTCGGGTCAGGCTGGCCCGGTCCATTTTATGTGAGCCAAAACTGTGTTTGTGTCGTGCTCGGGCCGACCTATTTATTTATCGTGTCGAACTCGGGTTAGCCCATTTGCTTAAACATCAAGCCCGGCCCGGCCCATGGTGTATGCCTATGCCGGGCCGTGTAGGGCCAAGAAACGGGCCGGCCCAACCCATTAGTATTATAAGACACAATTACAATAAAAATATTATCTAATTAGAATATTTATTTAATATAGCTATTTAGAATAGTAAAATTAATAAAATACTACAACATATTTTATAATTTTATTTTTAAAACGTTATGTATTTCCAAACAATTACGTTTTCTTCACTATTTAAATAATTGTGAAATACTGTAGTTAAAATAATGAAATAATCAAGATATTTTAATTTAAAAGTTCTAATATTCAAGTCTAATAATGATAATTATTTAAATATTTATATAAATAATATAAACTTATGTGTTTAATGGGCCGGCCCATGAATTTATTGTGTCCGGGCCAGGCTCAAAACAGGCTCGGGTCCATGGGCTCAATATCTCGGCCCAGCTCAGCCCATTATATTAACGGGTTTGTGTCGGGCCGACTTTTAACGGGCCGAGTTCGGGCTTTTCGGCCAATTTACCACCTCTAAATCACATTTGACATCCCTTGTGGATTTAGTTTTTTAATATACAATATCGTGCTACCAAAGCTGTTTTGAGTGGAAGGAATTAAGGAATTGAGTCAACCCATCGAAAGAAACACATATTGGAAGTTTCTTCTTGAAAACAAGACCATTTGCTTAAACAATTTTAGCAGAACAACCTTGTTAAACCTCATGCCGGAAGTTAATGGGGGTCATAGTTTCGGGTGCAGTTTGCTCAGAATGCGTGGCGTGAAGGTTAGATAACAAAGACGAAGTTCAATAGTAGTTCAGACCTAAAACTCTAGATACGCGAACAACTAGATTAATCAATGTTAGAATTAGAAACATTTGACCTATTTTACTATTTTAGAAACCGTCTACTTGAGTAAACTGATGGATAACCCTCATGAGCTTAAAAGGGAAGTGAGCATGAGCAAGTATAACACGGCGAGTTCTGGAATGCACCGTGACCATACGGAGCCCTTAATTTGTCTTATTACGTGTCGCTCAACAATTGGTGTAGAGGCCTGGTCCCGCCATTTCCCTCTCTTTCCCTCATTTTCTTCCAACGCGCGCGTTGGGCAATCTATCGCATTCTCTCGGCTCAGTTGAGTTGTATTGAGCCGAATGGAGCAACAAATTGATTTTACCAGTATCAGTTAATTGCTTTGATTTATTTGCTTAGTTATTTTTTTCTCTGTTATATCTTTGAACATTGCTTAGATAAGTAGATGTGGTGATGGAGTGATCTATTAATGTGGCCGCGGGTTTTGGTTGGGATGAAGTTCCCAGATTTGTAGATTGAAGTTCAGCAGCTTCCTTGCCCTCGACTTCGTGTTGTTTTCCTCCTCCAAGGCTCACTGGTATAGTAGTACTCCTTAAATGCTTCGATCCTTCTCCAGAACCTCGCTCAACATCGCCTAACCTCTGTATCGTCAATTGGGCTTGACATTGGGGTCAATGGAAGTAACATGGGGGAAGAAATAGGAAGAGAATTAGGTTAAATTTTTGGAAATTGAAATAGATTCAATTAGATCTCGAATTGGGTTTAATGGAGGAAGAATTTAACTTACTACAAGGAACTAAATTAAGCTTGCCGAAGCCTTGATTGAACGCCAGAGTTCCTCTTTGGAGTGCTACTGTTTCAGTCACTCACTATTTGTATCAGTCATTGAATCTGTTGGCATGTTTGAGACGCGGAAGATAAGGGGATGATGGTGGTGTCGGTGTTGACTCTGCCAATCGGTGGAGAATATAGTGTCGGTGTGGAGCAGTGCGAATTATGGTCTCGGGTCTCGATTTGTTACGGACTTACGGGTTCCATTCGGCTCAATACAGCTTTAGTGAGCTGAGAAGATAAGATCTGAGGTGCTACACGCGCCAGGAGCCGAATAAATGGACATCAGCTGGGTTATACATGGGCCATGCCTCTCCACCAATCAGTAATTGACACGTAATAAAATAAACAAGGGGCTCATCCGGGTAACGGTGCATTCCAGCCGTTGCCGTATAACACTACCCAATGGTTTAAATAACGGTTATCAGTATCGTATCGGTTTTATAAAATAAGGATATAACAAGGATATATCGAGATATATCGGATTTATCGTTTTTACTAATTTTTAATTAAATTTAATGTATTTATAAACATATACATCAAAATATACCAAACAAACTTGATAAATTAAAACTTATAGAAGTAAATGTACTAAATAAACTTCATAAAAAAAATATTTGATTGTTTTGACAATTAAAATACATAAATAATATTAATTAATAAAAATAGAGGTGATCATTTTCATCATAAACTCTCTATTCATCGAATGCTATCGATAAAACTTTCATTTTCTTTAAATAATTTTTCAAAACGACGTGGTTTTAAAAAAATAAATAAAAAAAACACCGATATATCGGGTCAAACCGAGTTTGACCCGATATATCGCCATTTGACTTGATTTTTCGGGTTAACCGATATAATAAACCGATAAGCAACTTATCGTATCGTTTTCTTAACATCGGGGATATATCGGGATATTTAGAACATTGACACTACTAAATCAAGCTAAAGCTATTTATCTTTCTTGGTTTGAACTGGAGCTAAAACTGTTGATCAATTTTTGAAAATGGATGATATGAGCACTTTGTGCGACGTTCTTAACATATTTTTACCTCAATTTGTACTTTGCTTAGCCCTTATTGTTGTACTATTAAGTCATTGAGTCATAGTAAGAGTCTCGGGCGGTATTGGATGCATTTTTGTGCTCACGTGCGTTAAAAACACATAATTGGTCTAGAGTCATAATTTGACTAGGAATATTTGTTAGGTTTCGAAACTAATTATCTCTTACTTATGATTTTATTTTCTTATTTTCAGATTGGATTGGAGAGATAATTAAAGAAAAAGAGATGGAGCCAAGTCATGCAACAACTAAATAGAAGATGATCATTAAAGACATAAAACATGACATGATTTAGGGAATAAAACATGACATGATTTAGGAAATAAAACATGACATGATTTAGGGAATAAGACATGACATGATTTAGGAAATAAAACATGACATGATTTAAATGATTAAAACATGACATGATTTAAAGGATGAAAGCATGACATGATTTATGGAATAAAACATGACATGATTTAAGGGATTAAAGCATGACATTATAATATGAGGAAAGATGCAACTACCCTCCTTTTTTCCTCTATATATATCTGGTTTCACCTCTCAAATAATATCACTTCTCATTTGCATTCAAGAGCCAAACCTTTGCCAAAATACTACCTCAAACATCCTTCACCAAAACAACAAGTCATTATGTCTCATCTCCACCGAAATCACCATTGAAGACACACCTCCAAGGTTCATACAACGTGTGATTCTCGCAACTCTTCTTAATGAGTTTGTTCATTTTTGATTTTCTACGATATTTTGTCTATGAAGATTGTAGTATGATGTTTGTGTGGGATTATTGTTTTGTATTAAGAATCAAAATTTTCAGATTGTTTTATTGGATTTTTGGTTCTTTGTTGAATTGATGGTTTCCTATAATTAATGATTTTGTATTTCTATTGTTGTGTTCTAATCATCTTTCTCATATTTTTAGATAATTTTCTGATATGTGCATATGAATTTAGTATTTGAATGCAGTCCTTAAGATTGTGTTTAAGTGCTAGATTCATCAACCATATTGACACAAATCGAATCATGCCCTAAGTAGGTTCGGTTTGTGTCTATGAAGCACGGACACGGACACGAGTGTCCGTATTAGACACAATACGATACGTGGACACGCCAAATGAAATTTTTGTTGGACACAGACACGTTTTGGACACGTTAAATATTATTTTAAATAAAATTAAATTTTAGTTTTCGTGTTCTTTAAGAAAAAGGTGACTGCCAATGGGTCTGAGAATAGTCATGGCCGCACGGCGGATATGGTTTTTAAGAGGAACAAGTCGACCACGACGCCGAGGATGGGTCATTTCATGGATGTTGCTGATGAGTTTAGCCCCAGAAAGAGAAATGGATTCTGGTCGTTTCTCTACCACCACCACAAAACTTCCAAGAAAATAAACAACAAGAGCTTCCGAGACAACTCCAAGATATATTCTTCCTCGTCTTTCGCATCTTCGGCGACAACAACTACAACAGCTGGGAGGGACAAGTCTTTGGGTTCTTCTCTGAGGAATAAAGCTGAGACAGAGGTTGAAGATGACAGTAGCCCCAACAACCAAGCCACAACCTCAGCCTCTTCGTTTGAACGGAAGGTCTCCAGATCCAGATCTGCGGAACTCGACTGGTTTCGGCGACTGCACTCTCCAAAGATTTGGTCTCGCTTTGGTGATCTTCTTCGATCTTCGGTTTGGTCTCGCTTTGGTGATCTTCAAGATTTGGTCTCGCTTTGTTTTCTTGCTGCAGAACTAAGCAATTCGTGTGATTATTCTCCTCTTCGAATATCTGCATCGATGATCGAAGCTTGGAATCAAGATTTCGCCAGACTCGTGTCCTCAAGTTTCGTGTCCAATGTGGACAAGCTCGTGTCCCTTATGTATCCGAGGCGTGTCTAATTCCAGTTCGTGTGTCCGACCGTATTGGCGCGTGTCCAAGCATGTCTGTGTCCGTGTCCGTGCTACATAGGTTTGTGTTGATTAAAAGTGGTAAAAATTCTGGAAATTTGCATGTGAAATCATGGTGGGTAACGCCATTTATGAAACATGTCTTCAACAAAGATTTAGTGCTTAAATGTTATCTTATTTGATTTCTACTCTAAGTGTTATTGAATTCGATTGCATACAAATTTAGATTAGGCCCTAAGTCAATCTAAATATTAATTGAAATCTTACATGATTAGATGATCCCCTGAGGCTCTAATTGTATTGGTGTCTAAAAAGTATGTAATTAGTCAAATTAGAATGCATGTTATGTTCGAACTTGTAATTATGTGGTGTAATGGTAAATTTGGTTTAAGTTTGTTAAAGAAAAGTCGATAATGTAAATAGTAATTTATAATTTATTTTCATTAGTAGTTAATAATCAATCTAAAATCCCTCATTATTTGTTAATACTAAAAGTTTAGAGTTCTCTTCAATTCTCCGGACTGAACGATCCCTGCTTATTCTATACTAACGATGGTGTTTTACATTATTTATTATAGACGTTTTAATTAACGTTTATCAATGAATGAGATGGTAAAGTTTTATAATCATGAGAGATAAAATCTTGTGAATTCAGTAACTTCATAATAGAAGGTAAAAATAAGTTGGTTTAATTATTACAGTAAAAGCATATAGGAAATGGTCCTAGTCAAAGACACAAGTCTGTAAATGCCCATAATTTGAAGTAGGCAATTTCAAAGTGCATTTAGCAAGTTCTTCTTTATGGCCATGATGATTATTCTCAACTCAAATTAAGTCCCGCTAGCTACAACTTCTGGACAATTGACTGAAATGAGTATCTGTCCTTTTCGCTTTTACATTTCACAACTATGTCCAATCTCTAAAGTCTCAATAATCTTATTGATAGTATTGACAAAGATGAATCCAGTATGGACTATGGTGGAGAAGAAACACTAAATGATGATCGAGTGCCACCTTCAAATTACCACCAACAACAATCCCATAGACACAATGATAATGAATTCATAACAAGGAGTTCTACAAAAACATAAATGAAAAGAGGAACCCAAAAAATAAGGCATATGAGATTCTTCCTCTTCTAAAAACACATGATTGGCACTATAAGCAATAGTTGTGTATCTCAAATCCTCAAGCATTACTAGAATGGGAGTACTAAAAACAAGGACAGCCACAGCTAGCATAACAAATAAAAACCAAAATCTAGAACAACGTACCAAAACCCGAATTTTCATATCAAGAAGCAAAAGAAAACCGAACCAAAATCAAGTTCCTCTCGCCCCGCAATTCGAACCCATTTTATGCTCTTCCACCTTCTAACCCAACAATGCTCTTATTATCGTAAAATCTACCTCAAATATGTTCCCAACTCAACTAGGAACAAATGAAGCTCAAATTCTTGGGACTCATTTCTCTTCCCGGCCATCACCTTCAGCCTCCAAGAGCCTATTATTCGCCTCTTCATCCGCCTGAGGCACCTTCTTCTGCGCCTCCTTCGCCTTCAGAGCCTGCAACTTCGAGTGATTGTAATAAGCAACCCCCAAGAAAGCAAGGCCATAACCCACCAGATTGATCGGGGTCACAGTGTCCTTGATCACCGACCATGAGAAGGCGATCAAGAGCCAATCTTTCACCACACCAGCCACATTCATCGTCAAAGCCGAGGTCTTCCCCACGAGCAAGAACACAGCGAGATTCAAAGCAAAAGCACAGAACGAGTTGGTCCCGAAGATCACGTAATCGAAATGGAAACTCGACGTGTCCCTCAATGTAGGGTACTCCACGTAGATCCAAGGCACCAAAAGAAATGCCAAACAACATGGTGCAACGTAGTACAAAGATGTGATTGGGTTCAACGTGATCCCTTTAGATGTCAGCAAGATTTGGATCAAGACAAGCCTGGTGGCCTCGAACACAACCGCGCCGAGTTGCAGAATGACACCCCACGTGTCGAACCTGGCCTCACCGTAAGCGGCAATGGCGACTCCGATGGAGATGGAGAGCATGTTGACCATGGTGTCAGTCTTGAAGGTCTCCTTTTTTAAGGAGACGCCGATGGAGTAGACGGCGACGGGCATGAGGGCCTTGAGCATTTGGATGAAGGAGACGGAGAGGTAGATGTATGCGGAGTTGGAGAGCCAGAGGGAGAGGGAGTAGAGGGCGCCGATGGGGACGACGGATGAGAGGTAGACGTCGCGGGACATGGTGATGGGGTCGACGAGCTTGAAGACGCGGACGAGGAGGAAGGCGAGGGCGGCGCAGAAGGACATGTGGATCATGGTGAGGGAGACGGGGAAGGGCCAGTTGTACATCTTCTTGTCGAGGATGTACTTGTTGTAGACGATGACGGTGAAGCTGAGGAAGATCCATATGGCGACGTAGGTGTAGGAGAGGAGGATCTTCTTGATGACGCCTTCGCTGAGGGAGCCACCTTTGCCCATTTTCTGGGGAAACGGAGGTGGAGGAGGAGCGGTGGTGGGAGGTGAGGGGAGGTTTAAGGTGAGAGAAGGGTGGAGGAGGAGGAGGAAGAAGGGGTCAGAAAGAGAGACTGTGATCAGAGAAGGGGGTTGAGTTGGGAGTGAGAGCTGGATTGTAGTGATGTGGAGGTTTTTTATGTGTGGAAAACGGGGAAAGTGGGCATTGTGGGGGTTTTTTTTATGGGTATTTGGGCTTCTTATAGGGTTTTTCCAATTTTCCATCATTTTTTCTTAAATTCTTAAAGCTTTTGTCTTGTTTGATCATATTGTTAGAGAATTTTTATATGGACCTTCTATTCATATCTTCTAAGATGTTACTTGGACCTCTATTTTTTTTAAATAATTTTGACTTAGTCAATGCATATAAAATAACTAAAAATATATATAACAATAAAAATATAAGAAGAATTATCTTTTATATTTATTGCTAGACAATCCAAAATTGGATATCAAATTGCATTAAATGATTTAATTGATTACCTTCTTTTTTTATAAACATCATTAATTAAAAATTTCATGTAATTGATAAACATTAAATTGAATGTGGACGATTTAATGTATAAACTATATAGAATTTCTCATAAACGTCGATTTGAGCCAAAAAAAATAAAACTCATTCATTAGAGGTTAAAATATTTCATATACGTTGATAAAAAAAACTCGTTAATTAGATGTTAAAATATTTATATATGTTGATGTTACTATCAATGAATGAAAAATATAGTTTCTAAATTTATTATAAATTTAGAAAACGAGTGGAAGAGTGATCAAATTAATTTGAGAAGATAGTTTGTGTGATTATTATGCTGCATTGTTCGAGTTATATATAATAAATGAATTTGAAATTGAGTATGAAATAAATTAATAGATAATAGTATGATTTGACATATCAAATTAGATAATGGGCATTTTAAGAAAATTTTGGAGGTCTAAATAGTATTTTATGTATCTATAAAAGTAAAATGGAGGTCTATTAAGTAAAGAGATCTAAATACTGTTTTAGAGGTATGAATATAAAATGTAGTTTATTTTTCTTTACTTTGGTAGGATTTTGTGGAAGGACTTTGCATAATTTGCAATGAGGAGTTAGTAATATGGGGATTTTCTTGTGTGATTAGCGTAATTCTGTGTGGTCTAATTCTATGTATAGTATTGGTTTTGTCTAAATTTAACCACTTTGATGTTCACACTCTAACGCCTTGATATTATTAGAAAGAGTTGAAACACTTATATCTCTTATATTGTTGTGTCTTTTCTTTACGTGAAATTTTCATCATTTCAACGTTTTAATCCATGCCGAGCCATCAACACACCATATCCTTACCCCCCCCCCCAAAACTTTCTGTTTCAGGATGAAATAATTGTGTATTATTGAATGATATGGCATTTACAAAACCACAATCCCGTAGGATTCGGAGTCCTAATCTATTATGGAGATGCTAATCTATCTCCTAACAGGAAACCTATTAGGCTAAGACACACATAAGGGTAGAATAGTAATTCTCCCGGAACACTCCCCCTTGTGTCGCATGCCTAGGTTGCATGGTGCACATATCGTTGCCTCGGTAAAAACCTTGTCAAGCAAAATAAAAACCTCTTGGGTAAAAACAAAAGCTTGATCGAAGGGAAAAAGAGTACAACGCACCGTCTACATTTGATAGCATCATGTGAGCTAGACTCCCCCTGAAGTCTACGAAACAACTCCCCCTGATTAGTGCCATAATCATGGAGTACAAAGAACAACGTATACAACGTTCATTACATGCTTCTCAAACGTAGTCTTCGGCTAATGATTAATCATTAATCTAGCCACACATCCTTAGATCATTCATGCTATACTTAGCCAAACTTAGATCATAGGAAACAAGATTGCATAACAACTCAAAACAAGAGTTTGCAATGAAAATCAGATTCTCGGGTAGAATGACCTTCACTCACTTAAACGGCGATAACTTCTTCGTCAAAATAGGTATCAGCGAACCGTAAAATGTTCTGAAAAGTAGACACCCGTGGCTTTCCAGTGACATAAGGTTCACAACCTCATCCGATCGGAGCAGTTCACAATGCTCTGTCGAAGTTGACTGACTTGCAAATTTCCAGACAGGACTGTCCTACTTTGCTAAAACGGCCATAACTCACTCAATATGATAGCTATGAACAAATGGTTGGTGTCCCTAGAAAGTAAACACATAGGTCTTTCCAACGGTACCAATTTCACCATATTTAATCGAGCGAGCTGTCTTGTAGGTCTCGTTGAAGTTGACCTACGAAACTAAACAGATTCTGATTTGTCATATTTAATGTGTCTTTCGCGAAAAGAATGGGGGAATGGACCAATGAAGGACTGATTTTGGTCCAAGACGGAACCGTACGCATCCTCTACGCTACCAGTGTCGACTGCTACACCAAGGCGTACGTTGATGTTGCTGGAGCTGCTGGCGGCGTTGGTGTGGATAGGATTTGTGTTGGTTCACTAAGTGTAGAACTAAACCCATGTCAAAGAAGCAATGCAAGTCCAATGACAATGCATAGGCGCATAGTTAATCACGTCATAATGAAAGCAATAGTGTCCCAACAACACTAGCATGTATGAATGTATAGCTCATTGAATCTCTTCATCATCTATACTTAGACGGAATAGAGAATCAAGAATTAGTTTTATATGAACACATATGGGTATGAGTTCTTGCAACCAATTGTACTACGTTCTCTCGAACGTCGCAATCTGATTACATAATCTCTCCGTGGTCTAGAGGCATTTAAAGTCCCTCGGGCACTCTCATATCTGCGTCAAGATCCCTTTACAGATATTCTATGACCACTATCATATGCTGCAAATCAGTTTTCATGGACACTACTACTGATCAAGTAGCGGAAAGCAATTATGTCCATAACGAGAGAATATAACTCATCGTATTCAATACTAGGATAATGAGACAATATTTGCGCCATAAGTCCTGCATATATTGCATGACTTCATCTTTCTCATTACACTTACGAACAACGACCAACATAACAAGTCTAGTTCAGCCTATATTGATTCTTTCCACTTCGGTCAAGTTACTCATCGTTGATGATTTACAACGGAATAAGGGCATAAGCGAATACATCATCAATCATGGGAGATCAATACATTAAACACGCGCGCGCTGTATATGATTAATTCGTGAGATTTCTATTCTTCTCTAACATCAACAAAAGGAGTCTGTAGCGTCCCACAGAAACTTAGTTGATACACATGTTTAGAGAATATCTCTTGATGATGGGCGAAATACTTGTGCCTACGCACTTCGCTTCTTTCTAGTTTTGATACCAGAGAATAATGGTCTCCCCCTCATCTAGGCATGAGCCAAGACCGAAGCTATGACCCTTACTAGTCAATCTTTGCGTTTGCCGCCCTTGTTTTGTGGTGCAATGACACGGGCGCCGACAACACCACAGCGTACGATGGTGCCATCGCCGGCTTCCTTCCCACTGTCAGGGATGGTGCCAACGGTGCTAGGACCAGGTCATATGAAATTCTCTCATATTCTGAGAGTTCCAACCTTCCCGGCACATCACAGCATTTATGTGCGATCTCGTCACTTTCGCAATATCGGTAAATTCATTGAGCATCGAATCTTTGACTTTCTGGAGGTCGATAATGCGTTGCACATTTGCTCACTTTGAGTAGTGCAAGATCTTAATGAGACATAGTGCCACACCACGTCAATTCCTAGCGTTAAAACCGGAATGGGAGCATTCCATATCTCCCCCTAACGACGGGAAGTATGTCTCATCAAAGTGACCGTCTGCTAATATCGCAGGATAGAGATCAACGGTTGTAGATTGGAAATAGCGGACAAGTGTTGGTGATTCATAAATCATAACCAACCAGAATACTTAATCGTTTCAAGTAGACCCATTGAGATAACTACAATAGAGGCACATAAACAACTTTAACCAAATAGGCGTTTAAGGAAAAGAACGTTGGGATCGTATCCAGTAACCATCTGGTACGCACTAAACGCTTGGCAAGTTGTGGGTCTGAAACGAATAAGTGTCATTGCATGCAACATCATTACATATCTCCATGCAAAAATTGGCAGGTTAGTACCCATAACCAAGTCCGAGCTCTGCTAGATCGTGCAGTGAATGAACATGAGGAAAGTGAATGAACATGAGGAATAATATGTTCAACGACGATCCCAGTAGATATGCAAAATGAAATCATCAAAGTCGTGGAGGTGAACTCTCCAACGGTATCCAATCAAATAGATTTGAGATGGTGGGAAGGGTGGTGAGCCCTTAGTATGATGATCATAGCTAAAAACTTTAGCGAATGCAGCGTTTCTTGTGGAAAGCAAAGCGACGTGTGACCAACGCGTCGATGCTCTTAACCTATACCATAAAAATACCAAAAAATGTCCGTATTCGGTTGGATAGGGTCCACTAATGTCACTTTAAATACTTTGTAAGAATGGAATGTTCTCGGTTGGAGCCTTAGTAAATAAGGACTTCCTTGAAATCTAGCAAAAGAACAAGCTTTGCAAAATAAGCGATTGGCATCAGAGATTGTCATGGAGGCATTAGAAGACACGGGAGGCATCACAAGCTCCTGTGAAGGAGGGGATGCCGCCACCAACGGCCTTAATGCCATGGAGCCGCCGAAATAGGCAGGCTCGGCCTCACCGTGTGGAGCATGGGTGAGGTGGTCCTCCAATCGCTTCGTGAACATGAAAAATAGATGATAATGTGAATTTCAAAGAACTCGAATCATCATATCTTGTTCAAAATGACCAAAAAACGATCATGTCAAAACCGAGAAGACAGTAAAACCGAACCCATGATTCAAAGAATCTTGAGTTACATAAACTACTGCTGCAGGCAAACAAAACTATGTCTGCAAGCTAACAAAGCTACTGTCGAAGCTTGAAAAAGATACTGTCAATGAAATCAAACAGATTTATTCCTCTCCATTCTTAACACATATATCAAGATGAAAATCCATCATTGGCATGAATGGCCTTTAAAACTTAGCAAGGCACGAAGATATACAACACAATCTCCGCACGAGATCCGTAAAACAACTACCTGCGCCGTAGGACAGTGTGGGTGGTTACGCAATTAGCAAGACACTCGATTTCACGGCGGACATTCTCAAAATGAAGATTAAGAGAGTCAACGACGCGGTGAACTTCTCTACACAATACGCCGTAGGATATTGTAAGAGAGGGGATTGAAACAAATGGCAATCCCATCGAATGTATCACATGGCAATAGAACTACATTCTTCAACTTAAGAGTTGGAAAAACATGGTATTAGAGCAGTTGAATACCAAACAATTACGGTGGAAAACCTTCCATTTGGTGCGGGTGGTCACCAATAATAATAAAATCATTTGAGCTATGAAACGACTTGGAGAAAACCGGAAAACCATGTCAATATAACTCAAAACCGGGTGAAATTTTGGACTAGGAAAACATGGCAGCAAGAACTGCTGAGATATGCCGGAAAAATGACGAGAAACGACGAAAAAAAAAACGTCGGAAAAACTCGTCGGAAGCCGGCGGCACCGATTGCCGGAAATCCGGCCGGTATGGAGGTCGTAACTTCCGGTCTGACAGGTAACGCCGTCCGGAACCGGATGGCGGTGTCGGAAACGCCGGCAAATGGCCGGAAGGCGGCGAATACGCCAGTAAAACGCCGGAAAACGTTTCGGAAACGCCGGAACAGTAACTGGGAAAAACGACGTCAATTTTGACGTTCCGAGGTCCGTTTTCCAAATTTCAAGGTCCAAAATCACAATGTAGTGCTATTGGGGTCCCATGTAACCCAAAAGCGGCCAATTTAAAAACCACGTGAGTTGCAAACGTTGACCGTGCATGCTAAGCCAAGGCAAATAAAATTCTCACGAGTCCAAGAAAGACGAGAAATTTTATAGAATATGCCAATATTTAATACAACACAACCAAACTTCCAATTCCAATAGACGACTTAAGCTAAAGTCGAACAAGAAACATGGCAATGCAAACGTCATACTTGAAAAATAGTAAGCAGAAAACATAGTCAAAATATATTGACTAATCAAAAGTCCGTAGCAACAAAATCTTGCATATCGGATCGGGCGAAGCCTTAGCCTGAGGCTCAAAAATGTTTGCTTACTTGAGAATGGAAGAATGTTACTTTTCCATCTCCAAAATTCCCTCAAGAAAAAAAATACAGGTGCCAAAAATGGGATGCGTTTCTTGGATGTGGAGTATGCATCAAGGTCAACTCTGATAATACAACGTCATAGACGTTCATTAAATCACTTTAAGTGTGTCCCATAGAATTCTTTATTTTTGGGATCTTTTGTCAGCAAATAGTGCTGCATCAGAGTAATGAATCAACTCAAATAAATGAGTACGTAGACCTTGGGATTATCGTTTATAGACATGAGTTTAAGAAAACTCAAACATTCAAATAACAGTCGCGATGACGACGCATCCATAAGAAACGAGGGTTGTATAGGTTTCGAATAATCGAAATATTCAAGTATGTAACCGGAATTAGAAGGGTTGTGATGTATATGGTCACAAAATAATCGATGCATATCGGCGATTCTCATGATCGCACCCAAAACAGCGGTGCACTCAGGCGACCACACGAAATCGATATCTTCCTTTTTAAATAATAACGTGACTCCCCCAGGACCGTCACACGAAAAACGTCGACCAAGAGGGGAATCATATCCCTCTTTGGTCTCATCGGCGTTATAAGAAAGGCCGGAAAAGAAGACATGAAAAAGGCTAATAGCGCCCGATAATTTATATATATATCTTCAAAAGCAGCAACTTTAAGAAAAACATACTTGTTGGTCTGCCAAATAGACCGCATATAAGTAAATTGCTCTGCAAATCGATCGTCATGCATGAAGTTGCTTGTTGAATTCTTTTTTCGATCTTCGTCCGATGACATAAAAATCTTGGGAGGATACGATCGAAATCGTATGTAGATGGCAAAAGTATCGTCCATCGCGGCATGAATGTCATCACCATAGTACGACGAGCAATGATTTTTCCTATACGAGCATGTGAAATATCGTTAGAAATAAAAAACGTGCCAATGAACAGTGAAATAATGAAATAGGAAAAAGGAAAAGGAGAAGAAAATATAGTATGAAGCCCAAATGGCTATTGTGCTCGGCAGGCCATAGGCCCAAAAGGGTAGAGAAGACGAGAGTAGCTTCTCTTGGGCGAAGAGTTTGCTTGTGCAGTACGTGTTTCTTGCGTAGATATGCGGGAGGAGCAATTTTGAATCCTCTGATGCGGGGTCTTGCGGGGCAAAAAGATGTTTTTGCGGAGCGAATGCGGAAGAGACCCTGCGGGGCTGCAGAGGCTACGTGCAGGGGCAGCGTGCAGGGCTGCGTGCGGGGCTGCGTGCGTGCATGCAGGGCTGCGTTGCGGGGGCAGCATGCAGGGGCTGCGCGCGGGGCTGCGGGGGCAGCATGCAGGGGCTGCGCGCGGGGCTGCAGAGGTAGCAGGGGGGCTGCAGCGACGGCGAGCAGGGGCTGTGCCGACGAGGAACGTCGACGGGAAGATGTCGGAGGCCGGAGACGACAGTGGCCGGCGGTGGAGAAGAGAAAAAATTTCTAGGGCTCTAAAAGTTCAGGGTTTTAGAGCAACGTGCTGATAACGTGTTTCAGGATGAAATAATTGTGTATTATTGAATGATATGGTGGCCTATATATAGGCATTTACAAAACCACAATCCCGTAGGATTCGGAGTCCTAATCTATTATGGAGATGCTAATCTATCTCCTAACAGGAAACCTATAAGGCTAAGACACACATAAGGGTAGAATAATAATTCTCCCGGAACACTTTCGCAATTTTACAAAATTTTATTATATTACACTTTAAAAAAAAATGTCTTACGACTAATCTAGGGGATACAAGTACAACGATAAGATGAACAACCATTACGTATCATTTCGCCCACTATTTACAGGCATGTGAAGAAGTTGCGAGAATAGGCTCCCATAACTAGCCCCTATGTATCCAAGCTTTCCAAAATCAAATAGTGTCAATTAGCGAATTGACTGTTTTCCCTGGTGGTTGGCTGCCTACAAGTCTACAACAAAAGCAATTTTGCTTCAATTCCTTGTTCATGTTCAATTTGACTCGAAGCAGGGTTTGGACAGCTAAACAACTCTGCGGTATGATCAATGGGTTTACCAGCTAATTCCTAAATCAAACAGCAGCAGACATATATATGCATGGCAAAGTAAATACTCGATCGTCAGCTCTTGTAAACAGAGGCCAACACATAAGAAAAGGTGAAAAAGATATCTCATGCAGCTACAAGTGTACAACCATGCAAGCAAAGATGACACTCGCATTGAAAGCCCCGAGTATGCTACCTCTCTCTATATCTTCAAATTAAGCATTTTGATCAATCATCGTCTGGTCTAAACACAAGAGTTTTAAGGTGAAAAACGAATCAATTCAAATTTAATCACTAATCGACCATGGACAATAATTCATGCATCAGAGAACCCTACTAACTATACATACCAAACAAAAGGGATTAAGAACTAGATCATGCTTCTACTATATATTGGTTTTGTTATGCCACCCAACTATTATCCGAAAGAAAAATGTAGCATGGTCCAAGCTGAACCAATAGCGCGCTTCATCAGAAGAAAGTCCTTCACCATGGCCTCCCCCTGCATCCTATTCATGACCGTATCGATAATTCATGTGTTGATTCTCCAAACAAATAATTCATGAGTTATGGTACAACCATATATTTGTCTTTGATTGATGGTGTTACCTTTCACAAGATCTTTAAGTCTCTGTTTCTCACTCCAATCATTTTCAATGCAAGCTTTCTCTTGACGCTTTTAGAATGATTCTATAATGGGCAACTAGTTCTTTTTAGCAACTAGTTCTTAATAATGTCTCTGTTTCTCTATGACTACATGCGTCTGTAGTCCAACGGTTAGGATAATTGCCTTCCAAGCAATAGACCCGGGTTCGACTCCCGGCAGACGCATCCATTATTTTTCACGACCTTACTTTTACACTTCCACTGTTCGTTACACAGTTGCACACTACAGTAATTACAGCATTTGCAAAAAGCAACCTCAATAATCCTCTTATACAAGGAATTTTATGTCATGGTGATACTAGTTGAGGCATCAGAGCCAAAACTAGTGGTTCTGGGAGCAGATGAAGATACTGATAGGTATACTGAACTAGGCCTTGGCCTTGAATCTGGCAGATCCAGTAGAGGCTCATTTGGGTTCATCAAAATCTGCACCACCTTCCTTATCTTTGGCCTGAGCATAAAATCTGTGTGCAAGCAAGCAAGGCCAACTATCAATGTTCTCTTCACTTGTTCCTCTTCAAATTTCCCATCAAACACTACTTGGTCCACACACTCTAGCAGTTCGTCTCTCGCGTACAAATTCCATACATTTTCGACTAAACTATAGTCGTCGAAGATGCCCTTTGATCTTCTCCCACACACCACTTCCAGCACTACCATTCCGAAGCTATAGACATCCGATTCCGGGGTAGCTTTTCCAGCAAACCCTAGCACCTCCGGGGCCAAATACCCGGGAGTACCAGCTAGGGGAATTGAAAACTTGGGATCTTGTAGTATTAGTCTTGCAAGTCCAAAGTCACCTAGATGAGCGTTGTAATCAGAGTCCAACATCACATTGTTGGGTTTAATGTCTCTGTGAACCACAGGGTTGCCACATTCTTCATGGAGGTAGAGCAATGCGGATGCCAAGCCTGTTAAGATATTGTACCTTGTTTTCCAATCAAGGATGCCCTTTCCAATGTAACGGTCGAGGCTTCCATTAGGCATGTATTCATAGATTAAGCAGCGATTTTCGTTTTCGTTACACCAGCCTTGGAGTTGTACTATGTTCTTGTGCCTTAGCCGCCCAATTGTGCATATTTCTGCAAAGTACTCTTTTTCCCCTGTAATGCGTTTGAACAAGTTAGTAGGCACAATTTGATAGTGAACTTTTTTGCACTGGAGGACCTGCATACTTTAAAATTTGACCGATACTAACTATATGATTATATTCATGATTACTGAAAAGATGGTTGATTAATGTCTGTTTCAGGCAAAGAAAATTGCAGTAAGAACTCAGAACAGAGCTGACTATACCTTGTTTGGAGGTTGCTGTGATCCTCTTGACAGCAATAGTTTTAGGAGGAACATCCAGGCCATCTGGTATGATGCCTTTGTATACAACTCCAAATGCACCTGCCCCGATTAGATTTTCCTTGCTGAAGTCCTGGGTGGCCCTTGAAATCTCCTTGTAACTAAACATTTTAGGGGCATTTACAGCTTTTCTTGTCCTGCTTTCTATGTCATCTCTCTCGTTCCCACCGCAGCGATTTCTCTTCACAACTCTCATAATAAAAGGGTAAGTAAAGGCAATCAGAACCAACACGCACAGAAAAGCAGGAACATCAACAACCCAAATGTTCCTGGTCTTTCTCTTCTGCCCATTGTCATTCCTAGGAGGGCTAGGATTCGGCAACGGAAGGGAGGTAAAAACCCAATCACGGACTTGGTGGCTCTCAGGCAGAGTTCCAGTAGATCCTGTGAAACCAACATACACGGAGCTCGGAACAGTGCTGTCAAGCATGGAGATTGAATAGTTTAAGATGGTGACCAGTGGGTTCTCAGAGTAGCCAGCTGAAACATGGAGGATCTGGTTCCAACCATCATACTCAATAGTGAACTTGATGTCTCTTCCACTCTTGAGGTTGATGCCTGAACTAGTGAGACTCTGTATTGCAACTGGGTTCATAACGCTTGTTGTGTCGATGGCAATGTGATTGTCATCTGGATCAAACTCATGGTTCATGAAAGTGTCCAGCTCAATTCCCAACTGCTTAATCACCCCACCTGATATTTAGAAAGTTTCAAAAATTTGAGAAAAGATCAATGTAATGGTCACATAACGTGATTACGATTTACGAAATATCGTCCTAAAGAGCTAAATCCAGAACAATGTTAATTTGTAAATAATTACCTTCTGTTGATCTGTCTAGGAGTCCAAGAAAGGAGCCATAGCTATCAGGTGGAGAAGGACGACTATCCTGAGCAAAAACAAAGGCCATTCCATCTCCAGAGCCAGTTGTATTTGAGAAAGCTGAAATCCTGATAGTGAAGGTTGTGGAGAAATAAGAGGACCATACCGGAACTGGGTGCCGATACAAAACCCTCCCAACTTTGTATAACGGTAAATCCGTTGGCGAACTTGTGTTGCTCTCTTGTTGCTCTGGTGTGAGACTCAAATATCCTTCACCTGAAGTCACTGATCCCATGCATAGTAATTTACCTTCACTGCTGCAACTTTGGGGAGTGAAGGTGGGGAAGGAGAAACTGATGGAATCACTCAGAAATGCTTGGTTATTGTGAATAAGAAGAAATGTAGAGAAGAGCAGTGGAATAATAAGCATGGTTGTAGTCTGTAGATGAGAGCAACAACCTAAATTAAACAAAGCGGATTATCATATGTGCATATATATAGGTGATGTAAACAAAGGTTACTCTTGTATAAGATATTCTATGTCTCATTTGACCACTACTACTGATCTGTTTGAAATTTAGGTTGTTCTTAGTTGCTGTTTTTTTTTTAACTTAATTTTGTGTCAACGTACGCTAATCTTTGACTGGAGTTTTGGGTAATGGATATTATGGATTGTTGTAAATACGGATGCCATGGTTTGTATTGTGGTGGCCTTATCTAGCAGGAGTTGACTTGCATTATGATGTACATGTTTAGAACCAAGGAAAATTAGTGCAACTTTGTCCAGCGAGACAAAACTCCTTTCTAATCTTACTAAGAAGTAGAACAAGTTAACAATCAAATTATTGTGATTGCAGCTGATCGAAAAGAACATCCCCCCAAATTCACCGTATGCATAGTGATATATACTTGACTTGTATCAGAATTCAAGATTAAAGGCAATATAGATATGAGTACAAGGGTTACCACATTGATATCAAACTTGAGTTGCAAGTCATGACATCAAAACGATGTATTAAAAAAAAAAGGAAAACGATTTCTCATTAGCTCTTGAGCTATGCATAATACAGTTGTCATTATGTGGAATAATAGAAGATTCTATCCTCATTAAAAAGTGGAGATTCTTTTTTTTTCTTGAATCAACGGATAAGGTGGAAATTCCTTTTATAAATATTCCGGCATTAATAATTTATTATCGTCCAGCAAAGTTAAGATGCACGAAGACATGCATGCACACTATTAAATGAGAGCTGCTAAATATCGTAAGTTATCTTCGTCCAGAAAATGTATACGAGCGTAAAATAGGAAACACATCTCAGAAAAAAAAAAAGGCATTTTAAAGACTATCTGTAGTCCATATTATTCATTCTCATCTGAATGTGTCTACATTAGTACTTCTCTATTGACAACCAAACTCTTACATTGTTGAAGTCAGAGTAGTACTGGATCTTATTAATCATCTTTCATCTAATCTCGGCGTTCATATTTTCGTGCCCAGATGTGCTTGCCATTAATCCGAAACTTGGCGACACGATTCCCTTTCAATATCTTGTCAACAAGTGTGACAGAAGATAACACCATTTTAGCATACAGTGGTTGTTCATCAGAAGGAACATCTTCCATGTCCACATCTTCAACACACTTCTCCATCCCAAGAACATTTGAAAAAAGATGCTTCACTTCTTCCACTGTCACATGAAACCCCCTTGAGAATGTTAGAAACATAGTCTTGTCATCAACAGATAATTCAATAGATGGCTTCCATCCCCATATTCCCCCTGTGGGAGTGAAGTTTGCAACAGATCCCGGAATTATATTGAGGGCACCAAACACTGGATGTGGAAATCCCGGAATCAGAAGGGGCTGCTGTGGATGAGTAAACTGTGATAGTATTGGATTTGTACCGAGCAAAACCCTCTGCAAAATATCAGTGAAAATTCGAGCACAAACATTAGTGAGATAATTCTTTACCCCACATATTATTGTGTATCTGTTTTGAATGAACATTTGGAGTGAGATTTCCTTCTGCATGAGCCTAGAGCTGAGGACCATTGCACCGTTATTTGACACTAGACATAAAATAGTACTGTTACTAATACTGCAGTCCAGACACCTTAAACAAAGCACAGCTTCATCAACCAGGGCATTGACAATGATGTTCCCAAGCTTCAACATCTTGACTATGATGTTGGGGCAGTCCTTTTCCATCCATAGCCATAAGGCCATCACTAGAAGGGATTCAGCTGGGGCACGCATGAGGCTCAAGACCAATTGGGAGAACATCTCTCGATCGATCTTGTGAAACATATGAAGCTCCCCTTCAGTGACAGTATTAGTGAAGGTACTCATTTTGGGACTAACAGTGTGTTTGAAGAACAGACAATGAGAATTAGTAAGCTGTTGGGTGGGCATTTATATAGTGGATAGATTTTTTTTTTTTTTGCTCAAATCACATAGAACTTACAATTAGATTCTGTGTATACAGCCAATTAATTGATCATCACATAAGGTAAGTTTTCTGGCACACAGAATCACATCAGGCAAAAATTTGAATTTCAACTTTTCAGATAATGTGCCTATAGGAGGTTATTTATTAACACTTCCTGTGAATTCACCTGCCATTATGGTATCTACGCCAGAAGGTAAGTGTTTATAGATTTTGCTCTTACGGTTTTCCTTCTGGACATGCGTTTTAAGAACCTGTGGTAGGAAGTTAACTTTCATTTGTGCCATTAGTTTGGTTATTTGAAAAAGCAGTTGCATTTCCCTCTAAATGAGTCTATTCACAAGTTTAGGTGATATATAAATTTTATTAGTTAGATCTTCTTAATCTTTATGTGTAGCTTACTAGATTTTAGTGTGTGATTGTCTCCGGTCATATTTTAGCCGTCAAAATTATATTTTATGTACATATAGATTGAAGTCTTGTCTGCTAGGGAAACTATCGTTAGATACAATTATTGTAAACTCCCAAATTTGAAGCATTGAATTGGCACGCTCATATATAGGATGTTCAAAAGGTGTTTTAAGGAAGACGATTGTATGCACCACGGTGCTTGAGCACCGTCTAATATTTTAACCAAATCTAGGCAATCCCAGCCATCAATCTATGAAGACTTTTCACAGCCATCAGATCGTTTTCTTTACTAAAGAATGTCATCAGTTTGTTTAACTGTCAAACCTAAGTTGACATTCACCCTCGCGAGCATCGTTCTTCTCTCTACACTCAGACGAACCGCCACGCCTTTGTTGCCGTCCGTCGACGCCGCCCGGTCACCCTAGGCCACACAACCATCATAATTTAATAGAAAATTACTTAATGGTACTAGACCACATTTGGATTAACTAAAAACTCATTTTTCATATTTTCTTATACAAATCAGGACATAAGTCCAAACCTAAAAAATAAGTATAAAAAAACTAATTAATTAATGCAAAAATATCTAAAATACCTTTATTTTTCGTGAAAAATACAAAATGTCACTCATAGATCTAACAAATTTCTCTCCTCATTTTTTAGTTTTTTCTGGTAAATTTAAGTTTTCCGGCCAAACCACCAGTAATTTGGAGGTGTGCCAATATATAAAGTTATTCATTATGTCATGGGCTTTCATTTAAGTATCATTTGCATATGTTTCAAGAAATTTTGAAATTTCAAACTTTACTCACCAAAAACCACAGTAGCAATTAGTTTTTCAGTCGACAGTAGCAACTAGATTTATAATCGACAGTAGTAGATACATTCCAAGTCGACAATAACAGGTGTCTTCCAAGTCGACAGTAGCAGCTAGTTTTTAACTCGATAGTAGCAGTTAGTTTTCATAATCGACAGTAGCATATAACATCTCCATTGATAATAGCAAACACTATGGGTCAAATAGGGGTAAAAAAGTAAAATATTTTATGACATGTGACAACTTGCCATCATTTGGTTCTTATTTGTTTTATCAAATTTAGTGAGTTATTATAAACTAAATTTTTGTTTGGTACTTTTTAGTAGTTTGTTAATAATTTAATTCTTCTCTTTTTCCTCTTTAAAACCCATGCCATACATGTATGATTTAAACAAGTTTCAGAAAAACTTATTTAGATGCAGATTGGAAGATTCCAAATTCTCGGCGACAAAATGAAATTCCGGCGACCTTTTTCCATCCTTCTTGGTAATCTCTTGACTATCCTCTTGGATTCTGGATCTTTTTGCTCTTTAATTTCTCAAATCAGAGCTCTAATCTAGATTTTTCTCTTTTTGTGCTTTACCAGCACCGCACTTAGGTCGTGAATTTCTTTTTCTCTCGGCTAGATTTCGGGCATTGATTTTGCTATATTCTCTGCCGGAGCACAAACAGTCGTCGCTTGAAAGGAGTGAGTGGGTGGTGAACTGGCGATAAGATGATGGAGCAAAGATGGGTTTGAAGCCATGGGTTCTGTTGGGGGATGTTCGGGTCTAGGTTTACGGTGGCTGACGAAGAATTATAAAGAGTCACGTGTCTGAGCACGTGTTGTTGGTGCTCAAACACCGTTGAAACACGGAATACACTCTCGTGTTTTAATACTTAAATTAAGGAATAATACATGTGTTGGGCAAACGAACCACGTGGTTGGTAAAGAAGAACCGTTAAATGTATACCAAGAAGCTATGTTTAAAAGGAGATAACTATCTAACGGTTCTTGCCTACCAGCCACGTGGTATGTTCGAGTGCTCACTTTAGAGCTAGAGACAATTCTGTAGGGGCCGGTAGCTCCACCACGTGGCGACAGGTTCAGAACTTAAAATGGATGTTTAGGTATATGTTAAGTAGCACATACATGGATACGAGTGTCCGTATTGGACACGATTTGATACGACACGGCATATAGAATTTTTTTTAGACACGGACACGTGGTGGACACGTTAATTAAATATTATTTTTAATATATATATATATATATTTATTTAATTTTTTTATAGGAAAGTATTTAGATATATATATATGTCAAAGTGTGCATTAAAATGAAGTAAACATAACTTGTTGGAATGACTAAGGACTTGATTAGTACCTTGGATAACCAAGGTTTGAATCCCACCACAAACATTCTTATTTTTATCACGAGTTTCTCTCCTTATATATATTAAAGTGTGCATAAATATAACAAAAACGGAATCTGTTGGAATGGTTGAGAAGTTGTTGGGTGCCTTGGATGACCAATGTTTGAATCTCACCATAAGCACTTTCTCTTTAATCATGAGTTGTTGTGTGTCCGCGTGTCCTATGCGAATACTCGCATGTCCGATTCAGATACTCGCGTGTCTATTACGTATTGCATCGTGTCCGAGCCATGTCCAAAGTCAGTTCGCGTGTCCAAACGTGTCCGTGCCCGTGTCGGAGACGCGACCCAAATGGCGCGTCCGTGTTTCATAGGGTATATGAGAAGTAATCATGTCAGAACATACCGTAAGCTACATTAGAAGTAGCACACATCTCTTGGTTGAGCACATCTTGTATAATATTAAGCTCGTCAAACTAAACATCATCAAGAACACCACACATCGTTTCACCTTAATAAAGGACAATGTTAGAAAACATGAAGTTTTACAAGTTTTGATTGGTTTGCCTAGAGGTATTTGCCTTAGGGACGGAGAGCCGGGAAGGTAATAATGACATCATATAATCTGGACGTGCATTTTGAGTATCTCCCTTTCAGATTTAAAGTCATTATCCCCCTCCAGGATATCTCTCTATAGTGAAAATCGAATCCATGCATGACATCCAGTGGGTTTCTGGATTCAAAAATATATAACTGGCGCAGCTCAAAAATGCAATCTTTTCTTTAATGTAGGATTTTTCAATTATGAAGAAAAAGTAATTAAGCTACGATAACAAACTGACTGATCATGAGTAATTAGTGAATCCAAAAATATCGTATCATCAGATATTTTTTTTCAAACAAGCACATCAAATTTCCCTGTTAGCATTTGTTCTATCAGTACGGTATTTCTTCTTCTGCATGTCTCGCCTTATAATATATTTACTTATTAATAAAAAGGGGAGGACAAGGTTACAACTTACAATAAAACAATGCCATGCACTACCAAAACATGGAAGCAGCCAAATTAATAGCACATGTGCATATCAATCATGTATTCTCCATATTAACAAGAAGCTAGCATGTATATAACAGATCTGCATCAGTGCTTGTGCAGGCAAGGAACATCAGGAGTAGTAAAGCTTGATCTTCCATCGGCGAATTCACAGTAAGAGGAGGTTCGCATTCCGGGAATCATTGAAGATATGTTGACATGATCCATTACAATGTTGGTGCACCTCAGGTTAGAGCACTTGAGTATTATTGCTTCATTTGAAGCTGCAGTTCCTCGGAAACCACTGAATGTTATATCACTCACTTTTATTTCTCCGTTACTACCATGCCGGTCACTGTAGTAGTGTTGGTCGATAATGATCGGATTTCTAGTCTGCACAAGTATGATATTGTTGAACGAAATCGCTCTAATATGCCCATTTGATCTTCCCTGCAGCATATTTCAATTACAACAAATGAAAGAAATAAATATATCTGCCATACATGATACATTGATCCATCTGATCTTACTTGACATAATAGATTGTTAGCAAGAGGGTATTAAGTACCCCAAATGTTTTGATTCTTGCACCATTCTGACTTTTGTAAACGACAATGTTCCTAACGTTCACTTCTTCAACTTTATCATCAGGATGGGTTCCCAAACTTCCCACACTTGGAGGCATACGCATGAACACATATATGAAGAAGTGTCATTCGATTCATAGCTTATATAGAGAGAAATGCTAACTATTTTCACTTTCACATTTCATTGTATACGACTAATTTTCATCAGTATTAACAGATACAAGATTCTTTCAACTTAAATACATACGAACATACCTTATACCATGACCTGGTCCGCATGCCACGCGAGATATATTTACAAAAGAGCAGCCGCTTTTAAGTGCAATGCAGTCATCACCTGCAGAATTCGGTTACAGTCAAGTAATCAATCAGATCCATGCATGAAAATAGAACAAACCAATTTATTTTTTTATAAGTTGTAGCTGACTTAAGAACAGGAGAGTACTTTAGATTACCAGTTCTAAAGACAGAGTTGAATATATTTACTCCAGTAGACCCAGAGAGAACAATTCCATCAGTGTTGGGGCTATCTTGAGGTGCATTTACATGAATGCCTGTGATGGCTACACCATTGGAACCATGAATCGAAATATGCTTGTTTGGGCTATTGAGACAAGTAAATCCACTTAGGACAAGTTGGTCACAGTATAGGAATCGTAGAGCCTGCATCAGATGTGTTATTTATTTCTCAAAATGTATTATGCCATGGCATTACTTATGAATTCATTAATTCTCTATTCTTTGTCTTTCAGCAGAGAATCTCTCAGTTTTTCTTAATCCACTGCTGAACTTGTGAGGAAATGTTCTCGTGTTTGATTCTACCAATTAACCAATGAAATTGGGAAAGAAAGCAATTCAAGAACACATTATACTGAAAAGTTACATACCGTAGGTGCTTCATTTTGAGTCCCCTGGATGCGAGAAGCAAATACACATGCACAAAAGAAGAACTTCAGATGTGTTATAAGGGTATTTTATTTCTTTCGTTAAAGTATTAATACGATAACTGATTGCCTTACGTTTGTGTAGTTGGTTATTTGAGGCTTGTGACTCCACCAAAGTGAACCCTTGCCATCTATAACTCCTGCTCCCGTGATGGTGAGACCTTTCACATTATGAAACTCCAGCCAGCTTCCCGATTCGCATCCAGTCCACTCACTAATCGTTAAAGGAGCTTCAATCCTTCCGTCGAACTGATTAATATTACAGTTTACATAATAGGCTAAATTTTATCAAAAACCAAATCGATCGGCATATATAACATGACCATTTCTGTGGGAAAAAAAAAA
Organism: Argentina anserina; assembly: GCF_933775445.1. NCBI lineage: Eukaryota > Viridiplantae > Streptophyta > Magnoliopsida > Rosales > Rosaceae > Argentina > Argentina anserina. The sequence continues at coordinate 23,967,241 of NC_065873.1, read as the reverse complement.
CCAGATTGAAAGCCATAAACGTACCTGAATTACAATATTTTTTGATATACAAGGACCGTCGAATCGCACTGGTTTCACCTTGAATATCCTCCCGATTGGGATGTTTAGGGTCTGTCTTTCTCCAAAAGCACCACATGCAGTTTGCCAAGCCTCTAGAAAAGCCTTCATGCAAACACATATAGCATTATAATGACTCCAGTATGTTGATTGTAACTAAAAAACTATTTCCGGACTCGATACTTCATGGCACAAATATACTGCGTATGTAAATTTTATCAAGAATTAGAAGCTAGAAAGAGATGGACAAGAGATGGTCAAAATATTTTTACTCGGGAATCATCATCGAGGCCATTCCCAGTCGCACCAAAATCTAGCACATCAAATGTGCCATTTTGGTCATCTCCAATGCCAAAAGTAGATGATGAAGCAATAACCAAAAACAGAAAGGTAAATGAGGATAGCTCCTGCACAAGTTATACAATGTTAAGATCATTAATAGTAGTCCTAGCTAGCTATAGTAACTGATGATCGACTCACCATTCTAAATAAATATGCAGCTGATGGGTGAATATCAACCGAGTTTTGATTAGGATTACTCAACTCAGACAGTATGAATTAATCTTCCTATATATAGCCTCGCAAAACTGTATTATGGATTTTCTTTTGCTTAATGACGATAAATGGTCAGGATTTATAGATACGAGGTATAAATAATGCATGATTTGTGCCTTCTGCTGTTTTACTTGCTTTCTATAGTGGAAAGAAGATGATTAAAAGAAAAGAACAGGAAAAATGAAAGACTAATCTGTACTTTCCGCACGCAAGATCAGAGTCTTGATACATTTGGATCATATTCTGCTTCATTCCAATAAATGGTTGCAGACTCGTTTTTAAATACAAAAATTAGAACCCTGCAGGAAAAAAATGGCCTTTTCTGTGAAGGATAGGAACCCGGCGCTGTAAGAACAATTTAACCTTGACAGCAAGGAATTCCTGTCTCACTGAAAAACAAATTAAGATTGATTTGGAAAAGGGAACCCGCTTGGATTTTAGCACCATAAGATTTCGCGGAAGTTTTACGTCAGAAACTATCAATACTGGTACGGTGGCGCACTTTCCCCTGTAAACAATTTGAAAGCAACACGGTTATGGAACGAAAAATCTAGCTCGCACGACCAGGCGTTGGTAAAATATTTTCTCAGGAGAGCCATAGGCATATAGAGCCAGGATCTCAGCTCAAATTATAAGTATCAAGGAGGATCACGAGTGGCCAGCAGCTAATCTATATTTTGGTTGTAAAGAAAAGTAAAATAGGTAAACAAATTTCCCCGCACCAACTTATCCTTCAAATTTCAAGATGATAAATAGCAGAGTATAATCAAACAAAGAAGATCCGTCTGTTGTTTCGCAACCGTGCATATAAGCAAAACTAGTTAATGTTACATAACACTGCAAATGATTCTGAAAAAATTCAACACAGCTACAACTCAAAAGCCTTAATAAAGGGTAGGAGCCACAATATGGTAATGTCTGTCTACTTCCTTCTGTGGAGGATAAACATGGGTCTCAGAGAAACAGAATTTGCTGCAGCTGCCTCCACATTTTGAATGCATCATGCATTTTTGTTGAGACACATTTATGATGGCACTGCAAAAAAAAGAACTACTGTTAGCATTCTCTACTATAAAACTACAACATGGTATTGTTCACAGTTGACGGACACAAGCCAGTAAGAGAAAATCACATTCAAAACTAATATTTCCACACAAAAAAGTCACAAAATGTTCCAAGATCGGCAAGGACTTCAAAATTTGCAAGAGATAATCACATTCAAAACCAATATTCCACAGGTCGTACAATGGGTCCAGATGCAAAAGGTTAGAGTGAAAATATAGTCCCAGTGAAGATAACTGTAAATTGAAACAAAACTTTCATGTATATTGATATTCTTTTTCTTTTTTCCTTATTCAAAATGGAAAGAAGTAAACAAACAGGTACCAAAATTAACCACCTTCTACTACTCTAGTTTGTTGAACCATTTCACATAGCCCAATGACACAGAATAAAAGAGATAAGGAACATACTGTATGTGGCAGTATCGATCTGTTCAGGAAGCTCTTGTATGTCAACCTCAAACCTCTCCTGAACCTGCAGTTGTAAGAAGTGACAAAATTAACTCCACCAACTGCGGCGATAAACAGCAATTCAATCAATGATTCAATGGTAATCAAAATTGCATACATCATTAAGGACTTGAGAGTCCGAAGTAGATGATACGAATGTAATTGCCAGCCCTTTGGTGCCAAACCTACCAGCTCTACCAACCTGTCAATATTTGATGTGAAGAAAGAATTTAGTGAGCTCTCTCAAGGCATGAATACATTCATCTACACTACACTCTATAAGTACAGCAATATCATTTAAAAAATTTACATAACATGAAATACTGTGATGTAGAAAATGTCAAACTTGACATACCCTGTGCAAGTAAGTGTCAGCAGAGTCTGGCATGTCATAATTGATAACAATATTGACACGTTCAATATCAATTCCTCTGCCAACCAAATCAGTAGCCACGAGAATCCTGTTCTGGCCCTCCTTGAATCCTTTGTAGCGTTTCAACCTGAAAAAGGCATGCAGTAGCATTAATGTCTGAAACAAATGATTCACACATTCTAATGTTCAGAAACATTCCATGCTGGATGTGCAATCACAATATGAAAAAGAATAGACACATCAGATATGACTTCACATACCTTTCTTCTTGGTTCATCCCAGAATGGATGCATATAGAGGGAAAATTACACTCTGAGAGTAACTTGTTCAACTCCGCAGCTCTGCTCACACTTTTGACAAATATGACAACCTGGTTGAAGTCCAGGGCATCGAGGAGATCATTCAGCTTCCGGTTTTTTTCTGCCTCAGTTAACTTGATGTAGTGCTGAAATTTCAGATACAAATGTAAGAATGTAAGACTCATTTTCACGATCAAGTATGTAATAAACAAACATTTACGAAAAAAATTACCTGTACTAGACCATGAAGAGTCAACTTGGCTTCGTCGTCAACATATATTTCCATAGGCTGAAAGGAACAAATGTCACAGTAAATCATATTAGGGGCCTTCCTCAAGCTAATAGAATCCAGAACGAAATGAATGACGGATGCACATCTCTTGGATGGATGAAGGATGAAGCTGGTCCATCTTTTTGTCTCCTCCAAGAAACTGTTCTAAACCACCCGGCAACCACTGTCAACCCATTGACACCCAATATAATATATTAGCACTTCACCTACAACACCCAGCCCACTATCTCCAACTCCCTCATGCACTCGATTGAAGCAATCCAGAAATATCCTATACCAGAGGAATACGAAGATACTAATGCAGTACTAAAGAGACTAAACCGACACAAATGTCCTGTCCCCCCCCCCCCAAAAAAAAACAAAAAAGCAAAAAAAAAAAAAACCCCACCAAAGGCATACTTTTATCTTTCCACTCCAGTTGTACACCATTATCAAGCCGCATATTCCAACGGCTGAATAAAGATATCGTGCAAACGCAATGCCATCACCAAGCACGTCATGAGATCACCGCATACTATGTAATTAGAAAACTCTTGGAGAAAGTGGGATTATGGAAAAAGAGACTTCAAAATTGAAGTAGTACTGGCCATGGGACATTACATCTTGCATAAATTTCTTGCAAACCGGTCGGATCTCTTTGCTGAGTGTTGCAGAGAACATCATTACTTGCTTGTCATGGGGCGTCATCTTGAAAATCTCTTGCACATCTCTCCTCATGTCTGTAAAACACAAAAATTATGAGAAAAATATGAAACCATGAAGTGAGACAATACCGGACACATATATAGAGCAAAACCATACCAAGTGACTCAAGCATCTTGTCACACTCGTCGAGGATAAAATGCCTCACATTCTTCAAAGAAAGGTCTTTATCTCTTGCCAGTGCTAGTATTCTTCCAGGAGTTCCAACAACAATGTGGGGGCATTCATTTTTTAGCAAATCTTTGTGATTCTTGATAGGGACACCACCATAGAAGACAGCAACCTTGAGATCTGGCAAGTAGGTGCTGAACCTCTCGAACTCATGGCAAATCTACACAATGTTGAGCACAAGTGAGTACTTAACATAGATAAAAGATTCATTAAGGGCAAGAAAGATAACAGCAATCAGATTTCATTTATTTTCAAGAAAAATTTAGAAATTTGCTGTAAACAGATAGAAAATGGTGGATCTGAACAATACCTGGTAAGCTAATTCCCTAGTATGACAGAGAATAAGAGCAGAAACTTGACCAGCCACAGGGTCAATCTGTTGCAAAGTAGACAGGACAAAGACAGCTGTTTTGCCCATCCCAGATTTAGCTTGGCAGATAACATCCATTCCCAGAATAGCTTGTGGGATGCATTCATGTTGTACTGATGAAGAGCGAAACAAAACCGCATCCAAGGAACCAATTGTAAGTAAAACAAAATGTCTCCAGTCTTTTATGAGAGTCTTTACCAAACTCTGAATTCAAGATTATGGTAGAAGAACAAATTACCTGAACAAAAGAAAACATCAAAAATTACGCACTCACGAACAACTACACATCATCAAATTGACCGAATGAAATTGAGAACTCAAAATACATCCACAAACTATAACCACATGGAAAAGTCAATTACATTCCAAATATTTCAATCTACACCCCTTTCCAAAGAGTAATCAAAATCAATGGTAAAGCTGATAGTAAAAGAAACAAATTAGATATTTAAATTAAACAGCAACTTCAAATTCTTAAATAACTGCATACCGGACCGATGTACTTCTATAAACTTGGAATTAAAAATTACGTAATGTAAGAGAAAACACAAGGCTCCGAGTAGAAACAAAAGCAATCACTGAACAAATTGCAACCGAAATACGAACCTTCAGAAGGATGCTCAAATCCAGAGTCGACAATAGCGCGCAGAAGCTCCGGCTTTAGGAGGAAATCTCTGAATCCTGAGCTGTGAATTCCAACATATCCCCTGCACAACGCCAAAAACAAACAAATCAGACCTCCAGATCACTCACACAATCATAGATTTCGATCGAAATTCACACTTCACAAGTCAAATTAGCCGGAAACAGTCGAAGATCTTCGGATCCGGAGAACTTACTTCTTGGCGGATTCGCCATTGACTTTGGCAGCGGAGTCGGGGGCCTTCTCGTCATCCTCTTCGTAATCAACGAGCTCCTCGTCGTAGACGTCCTCCCTTGTCTCGCCCATGGCTCTGCTGGAGTAAGAGAGCTCCAATTAGGGTTGCGAATCGCTGAGCCGCAAGTTAGGGTTTCGAAATTTGAAGAATCCGACATCGGAGAAAGAGAGTTTTACCTGTGCGGGGAGTGTGGAATTGGTTGAATTAGGGTTAGGGTTTTGGGGGGTTTGGGAGTGAAAGTCTGCAAAGGAAAGCGTTAGCTGAAAAAACCGAATTTGAAAACTTTTTTTTTTGGAGAGAGAAGAGAGAGAGAGAGAGAGAGTCGGGAGTTGGACCTCGACGGAAGGAAGCAAAAGCTGAGAGAGATAGGGTTCAAGGGTTGGCATCCACATATATAGAGAACCAGTTGCCTTAATTCTCCTCGCTCTTTACCGATAATTACTGTGATACCACTACGTCAATTACTATCTAAAAATACTTTTCATTGCGACTTATTAATAACTTATCAAGAACAATAATTGATATATGCTAGCAAAAACATGATCTAAAAGTTTGATTGGCACGAGTCTATTAAATTTTCATGTTGTAATAATTTTTTTTACTAGTGATCAAATAAAGCTTATTCTTCATTCACATTTATTTACAAGAAGCCTATCTTCCGGTAAAACAGTTCATATGATCCTGTTACAACTGGAGTAATTCATATTTGCCGCCATTTGTGTAAGTAGTTTGAGATGAGTAGGAATCCTATTCCTGGTTACTGCAGACGTGATCTCTCAATACGATGGGAAGTATATTAAGCTTGGATGTTGTAGTTCAGGTTCTAATAGAAAATACATTAATCTTTTATGAAGAGGATTATATATACAATTAAGAGAAACCGAGAATTGAGTATTCCATAATGGTGGCATTCTCATCCTCAGCTGGTAGGTGATCCTATACTGCTGCAAGTACTATATAGTTGTTATTGATATATGAATGCTTCATGTTGTCCGTGTTTGTTAACTAAGCCAATCTATGCTCGTGGTGTTTCAGTTCATTCAATTTGCGACGAGCCTCCTGACCTCGAGAAGCAGCAGCTGCCTGAAGATGCCGCTGACCGTGTTCCCAATTCTGATGTGGCACCGCCGCTGCTGAACGTCGTTGTTGTTACGGAACCACCGGCTCCATTCCATGCCGATTCCTCGAAGGAGGTTAAGGGGCACCTCTCCAGATACCTCAGTGCTCAAGAACAATGCAGAGTGTGTCAGCAGGATAAAGATGAAGCTTTGATTGATTTGGGATGCCATTGTCGAGGTGGACTTGAAAAAGCACACAGGTCGTGTATAGAGATTTGGTTTCAAAGAAAAGGATCCAACATATGTGAGATTTGCGAAGGGGAAGCTACCAATGTAGAGGTTGTGCGCTCTCCAGGAGTCCCCCTTGGAAGACTAATCTGCGAAATAGGTGTCGTTTGCCTTATACTCGGTACTTATATATTCATCTTCGTCTCCTTTGGGTCTTGGCTTTGATAACCCTCATATGTAGTCTGCTGTTACTCCTGTTAGACGTGTTAATATCTGCTATCCTTGGCATCTCGGCAGTTCCCATTAACATGCTGCACCTGTGTAACTGACAGGTGAGTGAGATTAATATATATGCTGCTATTTGAGTAAGAACAATATATGCAAGTTTCCATTATACACTCATCCTAGTTTTCCTTGCAAGGTTTATTGACGAACATACAGTTCATATTCTAAACATCATGTGTTGGCGAAATTTACTTGAGATTTCTAAAAATGTATCATAATAGCATACACTATTCTAAATAACAAGAAATGAGAGAGGTTTCTCATTTCTTTGTCAGTTAATAGTTCATCCTCTACTTTCATATGGAGCTGTAGCAGGGCTCCAGGTTTAAGCACAACCAACAACGACGAAAACACCACTGGTATTGCTAAGACCTAAGAGCTACACTCATACACAGTTACACACCAAAGTTTAAGAGATAAGCAGTACTAAAGTAGTATTAAAGCTTTTGGGAATTCAGTAAGGCTATACTGCTATAGATTAGAGGGCCAAAAGAGCATTTTAAAACTGAAAGCAGATGCCAATCCTGCACCTGCAGAGGGAGGGGGGGGGTACTAAATCTATAAGTTTACTTGTCAAGCTCTCCCATTGTCTGGATTGCTGGGGCTGTAACTATGGCTAGATTTAGACCACCAGGGCCAGATTCAGCAGACTTTTCACGGATCTCTCTTTTGGTATGTTAGCAAACACTAACATACCAAAAGCCAATGCTTTAACACCATCAATCCTCGTTATATTTCTTCAAAATCATATATAAGATACTTAATAGGTCAATTTAATTCATGTTCAACTGTAAATCAGAACTTATCCTGGGAATTCAAGAACTTGCATTCTGAAAATGCACGAATAGATAAATGCACTTATCTCTTTTCAAAAAAGAAAATTGTCACAGCCGTGAAGGTAGGTGAGAGAAAACTACGACTGTTGTCCCGAAAATCAAGGACAAGAGCAGTTGCAAGTTTGATACAAGAAAAAATTAAAGTAATTTTAACATTTAGCATAAACTATCGGTCTTCAGAGCTATGAACCTAGATATTAACAACCATTCAAAATGTGAAACAATAACTAAACAAATTATCTATCATGTCTAAACCCCCCCAAAAAAAAAGGTTAATCCTACAGTCAAAAAAACACAATCCAATTAAAAGAAAACTCAAAATCGCAGTCAGTACTCAAAATCTAAGTAACAACCAAACCCCCTAGTTCCTAAAGTTGTATACCTTCATATGAAAGTGGAACTTCATTTATCATGTATTATCCATTAGAAACCTAGGAATAATTAGTCTGTTAAAGCTGTAATCTTTTTCTCCTTCCTATCCTGTTTCTCTTCACCATGCGACTGTTTTAGTTTTGTCACGTCTACATGACGGTATACATGACCTTAGTATATATTGGTTTATCTAAAACAATGCACAGATAACTAAATACAAGCAAGTTCAAATGTGAAAGTATGATGAACACAAGCTAACTTCTGTTTCCTAAATCAAAATCATAAGGGGAGAGAAAGTAGCGTACAGCTCTGTGTGTCATCACAACACGCGCAAATCCCAGAAGACCATTGCATTGGCCCATCAACACTAGTTTGCTGCAGAATATGAGGAATATGTGTTGATCCAGAATCTGATTCCCCCAATGGAATGTAAGCAGGTGGTGCATAAATCCCTTGGCTCTTCATCTTTCTGTGATCTGTGTACCATAAAACATTAGATAGATTATTAAAGAGAAACAAAACACAAAAACACCCGGAAAAGTAGAGAGATGAAAACTACATACCCAGATACTCGAGCTTCAAAAAGACTCAAACTTTAAGCTTTCTTCATCTTCTTACCATAAAAGAACACAGACCCAACAACACCGTTCTAACTGAAGCAGAGGATTTAATGAAATCGCTGCCCAGTCTCCTGTAAATTCCACCCAAATGACAAGAATTAGAAGAAAGGAGGCTAGTATGTCAGTGTTTTGGGCTTCAGTTATTTTTTGGGCCGCAGTTAGGCCCACTGGCCCAAATATGTTCTAGAAAACCAGATGACCAGAGCCACATGCTTAGACTCAGACTGGTGTAGCTAGGCTGCTGCTGCTAAGCTCATTCTTACATTCTTCAATAATGGAATATGCTCTCTACGCACCTCCTTTAAGTTCCTTCAACGCCACTCCAAAACCAGGTTTCTCTTCTCACTTTTGGTTATGTCCTTAATCAGGATTGAGTTGTTAAGTTATTGACATTAAGCTAATTGACTAATATATATGTAGGCAATCATAGCAGTAGGCAGAAGCTCATTAGAATAGACTACTTGGTCCAGAATTCTCCTGCTGCTAAAGTCTTCCATGTGAAAGCTAAGGTATACTGGCATATACACTCCTGCTCCTTAGGTTTTGAAATAAATTTGATGCATAGTCAATAGTATTGTACCATTATGATATTGTGCAGGTATGCTTTGATGAATTGTGTTTGCCTGTTTGGTATTTTTTTTTTGGAGGAAATCCATAGTCTGCAAAAAGTGATGAAAGCACGACGCGAAAGAGCATGGTTTGTTCTGATTGTGAGGGAAATGGTGAGCTGACGTTGATCACTAAAATAGATAGTAAAGAATGTAATGTATAGGGAGAAAATCTTATGTTGTGTTTGCCAATTGTGTTGGTTAGGTGCAGTTCTTTGCTCTCAATGCAAAGGGAGTGGAGTAAACGCTGATGATCTGTTTGGTGGCCAGTTCAAAGCTGGGGAATCATGTTGGCTTTGCGGGTAACCATCATTAAGATACAATATCTACCAATCGTTAGCTCATTTGTAGGGAAATACTCTTCTGCCAAATAGTCTATTATGATATATTGCCCCACTGTGAATTTGAATAACTAATAATGTGTGGTTCTATTTACCATGTGGTTTAAATTTATACTCGAACAACAATATAACATGTCATGTATCATTTGGTATCTGTTAGTACAAAATGTTTGAAGACATGCATCTGTTGGTAGCTATTTACTCTTGCTTGTTCTTGTTTTCTGCAGTGGCAGAAAGGAGATGTTGTGTGGAACTTGCAACGGAGCTGGCTTTCTTGGAGGTTTCATGAGCACTTCTGATACTACAGCCGAATGAGCTGGTCTCTGTCAGGTGCAGACCTCTTCTAGCTTGGACTAATTGGATGCTTATGTACATTGAAATATGTATAGATCTTTTCATTGATTACTTTACAACATATATGCCGATGATCTTACAGCTATTAGTACTTGCTATGAAAGAGATTCAGTTAATTGGATTCCATATAATTATATGCGATTGCATCTTCAATATTGCATAAATGATACATAATAATCACAAATGATTATATGATGAGTAAGATTATAAAGGAAATACAAGGCTTTGATATCTGCATTATTTTCTATTTTGTTCATTATCATCTCTCAGTAATGATCATCTGTTAATCTGAGTTAGCAGCTAAGAGTTCCAAATGAACTCTTTCATGTTTTTCTGAAGCAAACGGGTTGCCTCACAATCGGGTTTGAAAATATGAAACACATGGGACTCATTCTCGGCCTCAACCAGCCTCACCTCAATTCCTTTTCTCTGCAAAAACTCTGCATACATTACACCCCTCTCTTTCAAAAAATCCAATTCAGCCACGTAAACTGTCACAGCAGGAAATTCGTTGCGCCATTGGGTTAGAGACAGCTCTGTCCTGTCAAAGTTACATCCAAAATAATCGCGATTGTCACCTTCAGGTATGCTAAGTCTCCAGAACATGTCATTGCTTGCCACATTCCTAACTGCCTCATCATCTGTCGACATTTCTTTCTCAGTTCTCTTTTCACTCCCAAAATAAGGATGAATCGACAACAGTCCTCCTATCTTGACATGAATGATTGGATTCCACATAGTTTTCACAGCAACATTATGTGCTATGTTCCCTCCAGCACTGTCCCCGGATAGGAAAAGCCGGGAGAGGTCCGCCCTGTTCAGCCATGGATCACAGCTTGCTTGGTGACCAAGCCAAACAAGTGATTCATAACAGTCTTCATAAGCTATGGGAAGCCGGTTCTCTGGAGCCAAACGGTAGTCAACTGAAAGAACAATCGATTGGCATGCAACAGATAAGTCTCCTAGGAAATGATGGTAACCAATCCATGTGGTTGAGCCGATGCAGAAGCCTCCACCATGAAAATAAACCACAACTGGAAGCTTAGCTGTGGATGCTGCAATCTCAATAGGAATGAAAATCCTCCCAGTAATTGGTTTCGCGGCGTCGATGATGACATCCTTGAACTTGTATCCATCAGAGGGTTCTGATGAGGCAGGGACTACTCCAGGTGCAAAGCGTTTCACAGTTCCATCAGAAAAGACTTGAAGATAGTCTGGTGATTCTTCAACTAAAAACATTTTTCTTGGAAAGAAGCGCACTTTGTGGGGGTTTATATAGTCACCTTGATCAATATAAGATTTTAGAAATTGTACCAAACCATGAACTGTGAGTCTTGGTTTGATGTTAGGTTCCTCATGTAACTTGCAATCCATGATAAAACAAGTATGTGGAAACTTAAGTGCAAAGTAGAATGGTACTTACTGTTTAGTCAGAGAGTGCATTATGTAGGTTGTGGTTTCAACCTCCAACTACTTACAAGTTACAATGTTCATAAGTTTCACGGTGAACAAAATTACTTACCAAAACACTGTCAACAAAGACTCCGTGGCCCAATGGATAAGGCGCTGGTCTACGAAACCAGAGATTCTGGGTTCGATCCCCAGCGGAGTCGACCATTTTTAGTACCACACTCTTTTTAACCATCCCCGGACAGTTTTCTAGAAGAGGAGCAAAAAAACATCAATCTTAAACACAGATCTGGAGTTAATCATCCATCTCATGAGAGGCTGTCTCTCATCTCACAGAAGCACATACTCGGTCATGCTGATTTACAATGACTAGTGAAAATGGTAGAGGGAATGAATCACAAGGTTTCATTCTTTAGTTTTCTCCTAAGCATATAGTTGGTATCTACTAGCATCATCAATCACAAGAGTAGGTTTTCATCCAAAGTTTCATTTGGCTTCTTGTTGTAAAACATGTATATTCTTCGAATCCTCCTTCACCACGTTTATTTGCAAAGGGGGCAGAGAAAATGCACTAACAGTTGAGCTTCCACTCCGAACATCCTTCAAGACACGCAATGCTGTTTCAGTTTGCTTCCCGTATACGCTCTCCATTTGCTTTATTTCTGCAAGTTCTATAGGAGCTTTCAGTACAATCTCTCTAGTTTCAGTCACAGGCTCGGAGTTGCACTGTTCTGTTTTGGCTGCTTCGGATGGACCTGATGGGTCATTCCTGGAGAAGACTTGATCAAGCATCCCCTCACATTCCTTCACGAGCTTATCCAGTACCTCAGTACTGAAGAATGGCTGTTGCATTACCCTTTGAACAAAGGGGAAGCGAATTAGAACACCAGTTCGCTTGTCATGTTTCTTCAGAATCTTCAAAAGTCCTGTAGACAGGAAGCAGAAACACCAAGCAAGCGAATTAAAAGCCAATTTTAGACTTCCAAGAATATAGAGAGAAAGAAGACAGAAAATTGACAAGTTGATCTCTCAATTTTAATCATTGGATTTATATGACAGAGGAAACAAAACGAATCACATAGACTACATAAGAGATCAATATGTCCTTTAATCAAGCAATCATACATGTATGCCTCATTCAGACATAATGATAACGTTAATTGATTCAACATATAAAGATGACTACCTGTATAATTAAGAGCACTGTAGTTCTCTAACAAAACCATCTCTCCATGAAAATCAACTATTTCTCTCCCTACTCTCATCAACTCCTCATTTGAATCTTTGGCTTCTGTCACCCTATCCTGTAGCTCCTGCATTCAGAAACAGCCCCAAATTAGTATGAAAAAACAAATCAAATGTCTTCACCAATTGCCAGGTCATTCAGTAATTGCTATACACCTCGCAGAAACAATTAATGATTTAAATGGAATAGGGCAGCTACAAATAAGCATGTTTGCACTTTACTAAGAGTCTATAACATCCATTATTTCACATTCAACATATAGTCCGTTCAGTGTCAGACTCTCGTGAAAAAGAGAGTCGGGATCGACAGGATGTACTGTCAAATGGCGAACAGAGCTTCAGAGGGATAGCCATGGTGCTTAAGGCCAAACAATGGACTAGAGAATGTATACAGATCTCAGGAAAGCGGAAGAGAGTAAACAAAAACATAAATAGATTTACAAAATACTCTAGAGAACTAGAAACTGGAGGTCCAAGTGGGAAACTGCTATAACATAAAAGCTGCATACGGGTCATTCAGACTTCTTTTTGGTAATCTGACTACATTGCAAGAGAAAAAAGATCCGGCTTCATGTAAATTATTACAAGACACAAAAATCTTTCCCGAAAGTACTTGCTCCATAGGTAAATTCATCAAATTTCAGTTAAAACATCACTTGCCATCTGACAACAGCAACAACAGAAGCTTAAAGATGCAATCACATATCTACCTCACGCCACAAGACTACACTTTCCATTTGCCCAACATTTTTGTTCTATCACAAGCTTTCTAAAGATCACACAACTAAATCAAACCACACTTTCTTGATCTTACATATTACCATCCTTCCTTACATTTGCTTCTAAGATTAAATTAACAATCGCATCTTCTCCTATTTTACGTAAACGCTTCAATTACAATGTCTCAAAAACTACACAGCAAAATTACAAAAATTTAAACCAAGCAATAAAATGAACCAGAATTTCTCAACTTGTATGAATCGAATTAAAGAATTGAGAGCTATGAATTTACCTTCCATCTAATAACGTACTCCTCCTCTTTCTCCTCGAAGAACGAATTGAACTTGTCCATTTCGTTCTCCAACAGCCTCACGAAATCGGCCACCTCCTTAGAGACGTCACCGCCTTCGTCAGCCAAATCCGCACCGGCCTCGTCGTCGTTCAACCGCGGACGTTTACTCGGCGGCGGCCTGTCGCCGTCCTTGGGGTAGATCAGCTTCAATTGCTTCTTGAGGTCCTTGTAGGACAAGAACTTGTCCCGCCATTCCGGCAAGGCTTCCTCGATCAGCATGCCGAGGCTCTTCGAGAACTTCATGGTTCAAAGGCTACGCCGACAGCAGCCGGGATTTTCAGCTTTCCGGTGAATTTCACGGTTGTGAAGCGACGACGTTTTGATGTGTGAAAAGGAGAGAGAAGAGAGAGAGGGAGATGGATGGAGAGACGGAGGTTAAGGTAGTGGGAATGAGAATATTCGGCTACTGTTTCTTTATCGTTTTCTTCTCTGGTTTATAGTGGGAATATTCTCTCTTGGTTTGACTAAGAAAATGATGATGTTTATATGGTAATTAATTATATATTAATTTTTCCGTAATCCATAACGCTCTGGGCTTGTGGCCTTTGCTCTCTATAGTGCGGCAGTGAAGAGCTAGAAAACAAACTGACCTTTCCTCACTTTGAAGGCTGTTATTAGAACGCAACTCACAATGATTCAAGGTCTTAATGTGTGATTCAAGGTGATTCAAGAAGAAGATAAATGTATCGAGGAACATGGGTTAATTTCGATTATTTCACAATTTCTCGTTAATTTGCAGTAAAAAACATAGAAAATAAAAATTGTACTGAATAAATCTAAAATCAACGAAATGTAATTTAGTTTGGCATGTTAAATATTTCACACATACTCGTGGATTTTTCTTCTTCTAATGTCTTAGATAATTTATGAAATTACTCTTACAACTTTAGGATAAGGATTTTCTCTTTTTGTAACATAGTTCATTTCCTCGGCCACTTTCATAGTTTCATACAAGACTCTCCTCTTTAGTTTTCTATGTTCTCACATGTACGTGTAGCTCCCTTTATAACCATTTTCTCCTCTTCTCATTCCAAACCATTTTCTTTATCTCAAATTTCACTTAGTCAAATTCTTGTTTGATATTAACAGGCTTCACTTAACAACATTTAAACGTTTGTTGATTGTTGATTATTTGATTGATTGATTTTGTTTATTAATTATAACTGCATGCAATACTTATAGGCTTGCATGTATAAGATATAGAGATTTTGATCTTGATTTGAGCTACATTCTTTTTCTAAGCTGATTTCGATAATCTTGGATCTATTTAGCTTGCATTTGATATATGTATGTGCTTTGTTGTGTTTGAATAAACACTATGCCTTTTAAGCTTGAATATCTGAATTAACAATTGAAAACGTAAAGCTTGAATTACCATGAGCATTTTTCTCCATTTCTTCTCTCTTGGGGTGGTTACTGGTTAGAGACTGGATTGGCCCTTTGCTACAATTCGTCGCATATTTGAGCTCCTCTCTGATTCTCAAATCAACCTTTTTAATTCCCTCTTCAATGAAAAAAAAACAAAGCAGAGCAGGTGGGAAGTCTCAGTCCTCACACTTCAATATATTCTCTGGTCTCTCTTTTCTAGTCATGATTGACACAGAGGAAAACAAAGGGTCTGGTTCTTTCAACACCTTCAACAACACGCTTCTCTCACTCATACCAAGTCTCTGACACTCACACTCTTCCTCACTCTCTCCTATTGATTCCTTCCATAACTTCCAAACAGGTCAGTTGGCCCTCTTCTTCTCCCCTGAACTTTGGGTTCATCTGTGATTGTTGGTTGATCATTTTTGCGACTAAAAGTGTGTTAATCTCTCCGGTTTCATATTGATCGCCTGTCTGATGGTATGAACTTAGGATTAAAGATTAAATCTTATATCTTTCTAGTTGGATTCAAACATTTTCTTTGATCAATCTTGGAGATGGTGGGAGTTGGGTTTGGTTTTGCAAGTATGATTCTTGGTTCTGTGCATATTGAGGCTTCTTGGTTCTGATCATAGTTGTTGGGTAATTCGATGATGTTTGAATGGGTATATGATTCTCTTATGCTTCAACTATCATTGACTTGGTTTAGTATCTTTCATTATGTTTGACTTCGTGGGCTGATCTTTGTGTGCCTCCTTACAACATTAATCTTTACCTGCACTTGTAGTAATTATATCTACTGTAAGATATCATGGATCAATCGGGTACAGTTACCTAGTGTTGTGTTTGTAAGGGTTTTGTCATATATACACAATGCAGGACTTTAAGGTTGAGCATTTTACTGGTATTGTAGGCAAGTTTTTGGGTTTTGTTATATTCTGCTTGAACAAATGAATATTTTTGTTTAATAGGGGAAGATGGAATTGGAAGGAAGGGATAATGCCACAGTGGTGACTGAAGTCAGCTTTGGTGGATTCAAAAGTCATGTTACGGCCAGAGAACTTGTGGACTACTTGGAAGATGAAATTGGGCTTGTATTCAGGTGTCGTTTGAAAATTTCTTGGACCCCTCCAGAGTCTGTTCCGAATTTCGATTTTACTGATACTGCAAAAATTGAAACCACAGATGAATATAAGAAGGTTTGAGCCGCATGAATTTGTGCATTTTGCTTCAGCTGAGTCAGTGACTGCTGCTATGGATGCTGTTGGGCGTTGTCGACTCTTTTTCAACAACCAAGCGCTGAAAGCAAGTTTGGGCCCTGAGAATTTGTACAACATGAACAAGAGGATAAGGACTATAATTCCATTCAATTTAGCTGATGTGGGTCTTGAGATTGGGAGTCTAGTTCGCCTAGATGAGTTCTTTGTTGCTTGGAGGGGACCACGTAATGGGGTTGATTTTGTTGTGGATCCTTTTGATGGGACTTGCAGATTTTGTTTTAGAAGAGATACTGCCTTTTCATTTAAAGGATTGAATAAACATGCTGTGATAACTTGTGATTTTAAGGTGGAGTTCCAGGTGAGAGAAATCAGTGAATTTAGATACTACACAGAGCCTTTTAAATCATGTACTTCTGTTGAGGCTGGTTTCATCACCTTGGGTTTCATATCGAACTGCTGATATGATATTGAACAATCAGTTTTATTCGATTTATTGGATGACGATGATCCTTGGATCAGAACCACAGATTTTACTCCTAGTGGGGCAATTGGGCGTTGTAATTTTTACAGAGTTACAATCCCCCCATGGCATGGTGCTAATTTGAAGAAAGCCATGAGTTATCTTAAAGAACGAAGAGTACACGAGGCGTTTATCAAAAAGCCACCCAGGATGAACCTGGTTTTGGAATCCCGATGTCAGATACTATCTGATCCATTCACTACGAGAAAAGTATTTCATTTGATATATTGTTCTTGGTCAATGCAGTAATGCACAAGGGCATATTGAATCAGCACCAGTTGTCAGACAGCTTCTTTGATTTGCTGAGAAACCAACCGCAGGAGATCAAGGTGGCTGCATTGAAGCACTTGTGTTCATACAAACACCCAGTTTTTGATGTCCAGGAATGGTTGCTGAGAAACCCCAAGCTTATCAAGAATCCCAAACGTTTGGAAGATATTGCCGAAGTTAGGAGGTTGGTGATTACCCCAACTAAAGCCTATTGTCTTCCACCAGAGGTTGAACTTTCCAATAGGGTTCTTAGAAAATATAAGGAAGTTGCTGATCGGTTCTTAAGGGTTACCTTTATGGATGAAGGAATGCAGCCAATGAATTCCAATGTCATGAATTCTTATGTTGCTGCTCCTATAGTGAAGGAAATCACAGAAAACGCTTACCCTCAGAAAACAAAAGTGTATGCAAGGATTCGGGCCATTCTGATGAATGGATTTCATTTATGTGGTCGCAAGTTCTCATTCTTGGCCTTCTCATCCAATCAATTGAGGGATCGTTCTGCCTGGTTTTTTGCTGAAGACAAGACGATTAGTATACAAGGAATCAAAAATTGGATGGGAAAGTTCACCAACAGAAACGTTGCAAAGTGTGCTGCGAGAATGGGTCAGTGCTTTTCGTCTACATATGCAACGGTACAAGTTACATCAGCCCAGGTCAATCCTAAACTTCCAGATATTGAAAGAAATGGATATGTCTTTTCTGATGGTATTGGTAAGATCACCCCCGACCTTGCAATGGAAGTTGCAGAAAAACTGAAATTGGACAGAGATCCACCTTGTGCATATCAGATAAGATATGGAGGCTGTAAAGGTGTTATTGCTTGTTGGCCACCGACAGGTGATGGCTTCCGGCTTTCTTTGAGGCCTAGTATGCACAAATTTGATTCGGAGCATACTACATTGGAAATATGTTCATGGACTAGGTTACAGCCAGGTTTCCTAAACAGGCAGATAATAACATTGCTTTCAGCACTTGATGTCACAGATGATATATTCTGGACAATACAGGAGACAATGGTTTCCAAACTGAAGCAGATGCTGGTGGACACGGATGTGGCATTTGATGTTCTCACTGCATCCTGTGCTGAACAAGGAAACTCTGCAGCTCTTATGTTAAGTGCAGGTTTCAAGCCCCAGACAGAACCACATCTGAGAGGCATATTGACATGTATACAAGCCGCACAGCTCTGGGGGCTTAGGGAAAAGACCAGGATTTTTGTTCCTTCTGGGAGATGGCTTATGGGCTGTCTAGACGAGTTTGGGGTACTTGAGCAAGGCCAGTGCTTTGTTAAAGTGTCTGCCCCATCTTTGGAAAACTGTTTTGCAAAGCATGGCTCTAGATTTTATCAGACAGATAAAAATCTTCAAGTAATAAAAGGATTTGTAGTTGTCGCAAAGAATCCTTACCTTCATCCAGGAGATGTCAGAATTCTTGAAGCAGTTGATGTACCTGGCTTACACGACTTGCATGATTGCCTTGTTTTTCCTCAGAAGGGTCATAGGTCCCACACGGATGAAGCTTCTGGAAGTGACCTAGATGGCGACCTCTACTTTGTCACATGGGATGAAAATCTTATTCCCCCAGGTAAGAAGACCTGGCAACCTATGGAGTATGAACCTGCAGAAGCCAAACTTACAGGGCGCAAGATCACTACCCAAGTAATTACCTGCCACTTTATGGTTGTCCCTGAAATTTTTATGTGATTTTTTTAATTATGATTAATTTCTTTTTGTTAAAGTTTATATCCCCTTGTTGGAGAAAACTGTAACAAACATAACTAAAATATCACTGCAATATTTGTCATCTGTTATAATAATATATATGTTGTATATACATATGATAATGTTGGTGAAATGTCTGTTAACATGAAGACAATGATGTCAAACTTTTGGCTGAACCTGAATTCAGGAAAGATAATTGATGACATATGGTTAGTGTCTCTTGAAATACAGTCGTAAGGCTACCGTTATTCCTGACATGTATATTTATGCTTATGTTTCTTCTGACATGTGGCATTCAATCTATACTGGAAGCTGCAGTTTGAACCGTCAAGGACACACAATTGTGATGTGTTTATTTACTGCTGTTCCTAAAAACTTTAGACTATTTAGAGGGATGTCGGATTATTTATATTCTAACAATAATGAATTTTTTTATCGGTATTGAAATGTGTTTATTGAGTTTGTAAACTTTTACAAAAAAATATTGGTCTTAAAAAATGAAAGAAAATCTTAACAATCGTCTCACGTAACATTCAATATGATTTGGTAACCAGTGATTTAATAGGTTTACATTCTAATGCAGTTGCATTTTCTTTGGTCTACTCTGCTTTGGAATTCCAAGTTTGCCCCAAAATTATTCTAACTGTCTTTGTGTTTATCGTACAGGACTTAATCGAGTTTTTGTGAGAAATATGGTGAATGAGAACCTCGGAGCGATATGCAATGTACATGTAGTTCATTCTGACCGCAGTGAATATGGAGCTTTTGATGAGAATTGTCTCAAACTAGCAGAGTTAGCAGCCATAGCAGTTGATTTTCCCAAAACGGGGAAAATTGTTACCATGCCGCCGCACCTAAAGCCAAAAATGTACCTAGATGTCATGGGAAACAGGACTTCCTGTCGTACAAGTCGAGCAAAATTTTAGGGAGACTCTATCGCAAGATTAGCGATGCTTATAATGAAGATGTGGAAACCTCTTCCGAGCAAAATCATGTGCCCAGTGAAATCAAATATGATATGGATCTTGAGGTTCTAAAAGCTGCAGATTTCATAGCTGATGCTTGGGATAAAAAGTGCTCTTATGATAGTCAGCTACAGGGTCTCATGACACAGTACAAAATTATGAGGGAAGAAGAGATTGTCACTGGGCATGTATGGTCAATGCCCAAGTATAGCAGCAGGAAGCAAGGGGAGCTGCAGGAGCGGTTGAAGCATTCTTACAGTGCTCTGAAGAAAGAGTTCAGGCAATTTTTTGAGAAGATGGATACGGGTTTCGAGTCACTGACTGATGATCATAAAAATAGCTTGTATGAGCAGAAGGTATCAGCTTGGTACCAGGTGACTTATCACCCTAAGTGGGTGAAATAATCACTCTCTGTGCAAGGGCCTGATGGTCCTGGAGATGTGCTGTTGTTAAGTTTTGCCTGGATTGCAATTGATAACCTTGCTCGGATCAAGATCAGGCGTCGTGAAGTGGAAATGAAAGCCAATCAACTCTTTGAGAAGGTACCTTGCTGATAGGATATAGGGACATGCATTCCGGAATTTGATTCCGGTGACTTGTCAAATTTCATCCCATTCTGCCATTTAATTAGGTCAGCTATTATCTTTAATATTCTTCTTAGATTTCTAGATCAATAGTTATAAAACTCTTGTTGTGACTAGATTTATACTTATGAAACTTCTGTGACTAGATTAATATACTTGTGAAACTCCGAGGTCCCTAGGGCTACAATTATATATAAACATCCTGATTGGAATGGGGTGAAGTGCTTTTTTGCTTGTTCATAGTTGGGGACTTGGGGATTGGATTTTATATGAACTTTGCGTGAAATATTTGCACGAGTCCTTGTGACTTTTATCACAGACTTGCTAAGTTACATCATGTATCCGAATGTAATGTTCTAAACATTATATATTTCAAGATTCAGATTTATAACAGATACCTCTGTAAAGATGGAACATAAAACATATAGATCATGTGAAAGATATGCTACCAAAACTATATCAGAATGAGTTTAAACTTGTAACAATTGGTTAACGTATGACATGGTCAGCAGAGACTCAGATTCAAAGAGAAACTTCCATGGTTACAAAAGCGCATGCTGGCCATCGGATTATACCTCGTTCTCCTATGCGGGCTTGGCGAAGACGCCTGTCTCGAAACCCCCACTTCGCGTGGGCCTATGCTGACTGGGGGTCTCAATGTTTCATAAGATTCTCCCTTTAGAAATAGGCTACCCTTAGTCTCGACTTTCAATTTTTACATGAGAAGAGGAAAATCATTCTCCAAAAAAAAAAAAAAAGATGATCGAAGACCCCATTTGTTGAGAAGTTGCTTCTTCTTCAGTCTTGGATTCGACTCATTCGAGTGACCCAGTCCTTGCAGTGGATGCCTTTACGCCAGTGCAATATTGCCAACTACAAATTGAAAAAAGTTGAAGAAGTATTAGGAAGAATAAGGCTTTGGATCAAGGATTTCTCTTGAGGTAAATATTCTCATGCGACTTTTACCTGTTAGGGAACGTGGAAGAATAAACTGAAGAATGAAAATCGAAATAACTCACAACCACAAGTGAAAATAAAATGAAAGAGAACACCGGGATTTAACGTGGTTCGGCAAAGTGCCTACGTCCACGGGTAGCAACAATAAAGAACCTCCACTATACGAAGAAAGGTTACACCGAGAGAAACACTACTACAAGACTCACACTTGAAGGGATACACTTTCACACACTTTATTTTGCTACACACAAAACTCTCTACTTGGAGTTTTCTCTCTATCTCTCACTCTTGATCACACACAAGATGATCTCTCCCTTATTGTTCTTCTATGTTTATTGCACCACTTCTCATGCCTTTATATAGGCAAACATCTTTGTGCAATTCATGCATTTGCATGTAACATGCATGGAAGCAAAGTCAATCTTCTTCCTTGATTCATGCTCAATGTTGGCATGCTCATCCATGCATTCTTCTTTCTTTGTCAAACAAATCAACCACCTACCACCATAAGGTTGTAGATTTGTTTCTTACCTTCAACAAAAGTTACTCCAAGTTTCAACAAAACCAACTCCATCAATTAATGAGTCACCAAAGCAATAGGTGTGCTTGATTTATGTAACAACCCCAAAATTTCGAGCTTAAAAACTCAAAATTTTAAAGTCGTTAAACACAAAATAATCTCAATGAAATCGAAATCATTTAAGTGCACAGCGGATCATCACTGAGTTCTCACTCAGAAAACCAATTATTACAACCCAAATTTATAATTTAACATTACATAAGATAGAATGTAATAATCCTCACAATCTCTCACAAAACTCACAAATAAAACCACACCAATTCTCACACACAAATCCTCGCTAGAAACCTCACCACAAGCAGGATACGAACGACTTCGAGCCTCCGGAGTCGTCACTCAATCTCCACTAATCAGCACCTGCGGAATTATCCCCTACACCATCGAATTGGTGCACCGGGATTGTAAACACAAACCCGGTAAGCTTATAGCTTGTATGAGTAAAATCAAAATATAATTCGCATATCAAAATATACAAAAAATCACAAATCAACAAATATAAATGCCCTCATGAGTCAATGGACAGCCCATCTGGTTGTCCCAAAGGAATATGAAATGAAACTCTCATGAGAAAATTAAGTAACCCTTCTGGTAACCCAAATGCATTTATAATACGGGTACCAAGAACGCTGGTACACATCTGTTACCCCTTTCGTAATACACCGCCGATATTGGATAGCCACCCGCTACCCAACATCCAAAACAATCTGAGTACCCATGAGCAGATAACCACCCGTTACCTCACATGCAGTACTAAGGCAGACAGACTAGAGCTCTAACTGTATCGTAACTTTCGCCCGGCCAAAGGCTAGGTTTCGACTTGCCAAACACGTACAATAATCTCACATCAAATTGTACAAATCAAAATCACAATAAATCATAACAGTATATTATATAGCAAACTATATATATATGTATTTATTTACCATTTGTACGATATATATATATATATAATTCATTATATCTTATACATGTCATAATTTATAATCACGTCCGAAGACAAAACGTTTAATAATCTCAATATTAAACTCACATGCTTGTCATCGAAATGACCTATTTCAAATGAATTCATAACAGTATATATTATAACAAATCATATATATATGTACTTATTTATACAATATATATATATATAATCCACTATATTGTATACTTGTCGTATTTCAATATTTAAAACTCTTACAAAAACCTTAAAATCACCGTAAGAGTGGATTCATAAATATGTGAGATTTTACTCACCTTATCGAGTCGAGCGTAATCCCACAATTTCCGAAGATAATTCCTTTCCTCGCTTTATAGATCACCTTGAAAAGATAAGAAAAGGATTTAGAAACGTTTCGTAAACCTTTAAATGCCGAAACAGTAATAATCGGTTTTACGAATTTACTGTTCACAGTTACTATCCACAGTATTGTTCATGTATTACTGTACAAATACACAAAATAATACGTATTTCTATACGTATACATACTATTTACGTATTTTTGTACGTATACATACTGTTTCTGTACGTATACATACTATTTAAATGTAAATACAATCTCAGTAAATAAAATTTACTAAATTACCTTTTACAAATTACTTTTTACAATTACTGAAAGTAATTTATATTTACATTTACCGTACTTAAAATTTAATTACATTTACCATACGTAAAATTTAATTACATTTACCGTACGTAAAATTAAATTTACATTTACCGTACGTAAATAAAATTTACATTTACATTTACCGTACGTAAGTAAATTACTTAAATACCCTTCTGGAATCACTGTTCACACCTCCGCCGCATATGGCGGCGCGTGGGGTGCACGCGCCACCTCCGGCAGGCCGCGCGTGGCGCTCACGCGCCACTCACTGTGGCAGCGCGTGGGGCCCACGCGCCGACACTAACCATGGCGCGTATGACGCCACCGCCACCCCAAATCCATCCTCCTTTCTTCCTCCGCCCTTCCCACGGCCCAAGGCTACCTCTCCACTGCCTCACGCTCTCACACGCGCCACCTAAGGCGGCGGTGCTCCATTCTCCTCCACATCTCCGATTCTCCTCCGAAATCCTTCCACACCAATTCTTACATCCTCCCAATCACTCCCAAACATCATACAATCACACACAACAACTAATTTCATCAAACCTTACCTAAATCGTACGGTGGAGGCTTCGATTCGTCGTCGAGCAGTGGCGAGCGGGCGCGAGGCTCAGCGAGGTTGAGGGTTGCAGAGGGGGTCACGCGGTGCTTCCAGGGTCAGGCGGTGAGGGACAAGGCAGCTTGGAGGCGGAGATCACGGTGCGATGCAGAGGGAGGCTCGGGGAGAGAGATGGAGGTCTCAGCGGCGAGCCAGTGCGTCGCAAGCTCGGGGGTGGGAGGGGAAGGTCGCGCAATCCTTCTGAGCACGGCGATGCGGCCCACGGAGGGCTGGAGGGCGAGATCGCCGATGGTGTCGTTCGGAGAGAGAGAGAATGAGATGGAGTCTTCGGGAGAGAGAAGAAAGGAGGCGGGGAGAAAAGAACGAAAGGGTTTCTAATTATGGGAACCCTAACTAAAAAAAATTTCCTTTTATACTAGTTTCTAAAATCGGAAACAATTTCTGACGTTAATAACTTTCGCGTCTCATGTCCGATTCGAACGCGTCACATGTCCACGCACTCGTATCAACGAGCTCTACAACTTTCGTGAAGGAAGTTTTCGCAACCGAGCGACGGAATAAAAGTCGATAATTTCGTTCGGAAACGTAACGTTTTTCTTATTAAACGTTCCGAAAACGTTTCCGTTTTTCGTTTCAAAGCATCGCAAACAATCACAGTCGTTTTAATCGAACTTCACAACTTAATAGAATTTAAATTAAACCAAATATTGTTTTGAAATTTAGGGTTATTACAATTTACTCATGTGAACATCACATAGTTTTCACGGAGGGATTGACCCTATCAACTTTTACTGTGGCCCAGTCGCATTTAGATGTGTAGATTCAAATCATACTGTTATCTTCAGGAGAGCGAGATGGGTTCAAGGAGGAGCGCGATTGCACTCTTAGGAAATCCATAGGCGAGGCCTCCAACTCTCTTTTGATCATGTCAATTGAGGAGCCCCAGTTGGTGGCCATCTATCTTTTGTAACAAGAGGGAAATATGTGTTCTTTTAATTAGGAGAAGTAAAATCACAGAGGATGTGCTTCATGCTATGCGAATGTTGAGAAGGTTTTATGTGCATAAATTCAATCTGTTATCTGTAGTTTAAAGTTTAAGTGATTGGAGTGCGGAATTGGATCGGTACGTGTGTTTGCAGTATGCTTCTTTTTAGCAAAACAGTAACTGATGTACGTCATATTGATTCGTATCTCACATACACTAATGACCTAGCTATTGGCAGTGGACAGACACAGTGCAGCATAAGAATGAGACCATGAATAGGAATCCCTTTGTGCCCCAAGCTTCTGTTACGCCTGGTTAAGACACCAGTGAATCATCTACCTCTGCTTCCATATGGCATCGAATTCATGTGGACCAAGTATCCGTGATAGCTTGCCAGTGTTGAGCACTGTTGCAAAGGTACATAAGTCAATATACGTTTACATAATCTAAGCACCTTATGTGCATGTTTTGGTATTATGTAATGTCACAGCCATAGATCACGAGTCTGTGTAATTTAGGTATTATGTTAGTAATGTCTTGCTTTTGGGAGCCTAATCAAAACCACGTTCCTTGTTCTGGTCTCCTGTTCGAAGCCTATACATATGGTCCCTTTCAAATCAGAAGCTCAAAAATGAATCCGTAATCTTTCCTGTAATATCTGTGATATCTGCATCATTCACTTTCCAAAGATGGATTGCTAGAGAAAGCTAGTATATTGGATTCTTTGTTGAGGATGGATAGTGATCCACGACAACAATGAACTATCCTCCTATTATTTTAGTAACTGTCACATCCTAATCATCTGCCAGGACAATAATTCACTCTCACATCCTGATCAACTGCCATTGATCTATCACATGCAGTACTGAAATTAGTTAGACCTTCATGTGATAGAACTTTGGTGGCAAAAATGTCTTCAAGTCTTAGTCTCCCTTCGTGCATGGAGCATTCATCACTCAACTACTAAGAGGGGCACCCTCTCCCCTCTTGAAGACTATCTCAATTTCCTCCCAGCAGGGTTTCGTCATTGTACGGACTTCAATGAACAAGTCATGTGGTCTGTATTCATTATCTCGATATGGTTAATTTATCCAGTTTTTCCCCTGATCTTCCCCAATTCGAGTTCAGTAAATTGCATCCCCACATGCAGGTTGAGAGTTTGATTCTTGTCATTTCCTTCTCTTCAGGTCAATGTATATATTACCCTTTTCTTAGTCAAGAGTCAAATTATTTATTTGATAACAGTAAACTCAGTTACTCAGATATGAATATTTGATAACCCTTTTTTTTTCCTACTTCACTTCAAATTGCTTGAACATGTGATCTTTTCAATATGTTTAAGCATATATATAGGTCACACGACTCTATATCTATGTTTCATTTTCATTCCCAAATTTCATTTATTTTCAATTCCTGGGTTATAGCAGAGTTGCCAATTTCATGACAATCATGGTAATTCATATACGTACATATATGTCTTATGAGATATTATTGTTTCTGTATATGCATGAAACCATACCCCAAAACGGTATATGCTAGAATTATGTCTTTCAGCAGCCACCAGCGCCTTGCTTAGATGTGTGCATCTTAGATATTTCTGAGCTAATATAATCAGCTCTATCAGTCGACGATTCAGATTTTTTGTGATCTTCCACTTCTGTAATTCCTGGGTTTAGCCAGTGACAGATAGCTGGGGTGATGCTAAATGAAAACTGTGACCGCTTCTGATGTAACAAAAATTTCCAAACTCGGACAATAATTTTCAACTACATATTAGTCAGAACTTCAGAAGATGGGGACTTAATAACTAATGATATGGGGACTCATCTATCCTATTGTCGAATCTTGCTTCTTATTCTTGGATTCTCATTGATGAATAAGACAATTTCAAAATAACAGAAGCAGCTTGTTGTGTTTAATGAAACGCAACTGTTTGAGATATCTTGGCAATAAGCTGAACATTTTGCTTGATTTTTGGCCTTTTCTTCCTACACAGAAAAATTCCAAATCTAGGAAACATATCCTAAGCAAGATATATTATAGTCAATTAGATAAAAAATTCATAACTAAAGAAATTATAATATATATAATCATGCCTAGCTTCTTTTGTCTTCTCTTCTTATTGTATCTTTGCATTTTTGGTTTTTCCATCAATTGCATCACAAGTTCATAGTTTCTGTATCAGGACTTCATGATGTGCGGATCAGTAACCTTTAGACTTACAACCCTCACAGTTTGATAAACTAATCTGGCTGATTCAGGTTTGCTTGGATTCCAGTGTGAGCTTCAGTGTGATTCGACACTTACAGTATAGGTTCGAATATATGAATCATTAATCTTTGTTAGTCAATTAAACATCCTTCTGATCTTTATATTTTTATCTTTTCCAATTAGTTCTACTTGCTGAAGCCTAACATCGGTAACATGTAACTTTTCCGTCTATATTTTAGTAATTGTTGTCAAAATAGAAAACCTAAGTTGCTTGTCTCTACATTCAAACCAATATTAGAATGGTTTAATCTCACTCAATATGAACAAGTAATTGACCAAAACAAAAGATACCAAACTTTTTTACCAGGAGCAGAAATCCTCCTGAGATGATCTACAACGTGCAGTAGGTGTCAATACCATATACCTTTACTTATAGTTATACTAAAGTCAACCGTTCTGCAAAATGTGGTTGGTTGATCTAGACTACTTATTCCACAACAATATCCAAGTACCCACATTATTCATCATCAAGAAGCAGTTACCTGATTATATAGAAGCTGTGCTTTAGTTTTCTACAATTTTCACATTGATCACCAATTACGAACATTGCTAGTGCGGTGAAATTTTATGACTACTACTATATGTAACTGAAATTATACTCGAGCTTGGTAAGTACCAGATGAGGACGTTGTCACTTATCTTCAGTTCCCTCCTTGAACATTACTTGTAGGTGAAGGAATGGGATAACTACTCAACTGGAGTAATTCCTCTATCATTTGCATTGCAAGCTTATCCTCTTCACCATGATCCTCATCAGCTTCTTCAATTGCAATTCCAGCCTCGTTAGTAATTGATCCAGCTGATAATTCACTTATTAAAGATGTTGATGATGATGTTGATCTTGATCCATCTTCATTTTCAATATCTGTTGTGTTGCATTGCTTCTTCTTCTTCCCCAGCTCAATTCTCATGACCCAGTTAGAGCTGGCTCTTGATCCAGAAGGGCGTTTCTGCCAGACTCCAATGTGAGAATTGTCATTGTCAAGCCTCAGACAAGTGAGGGATGGAGATGGGTCTTTGCAACACTTCTTGAGCTTGGAGCTGAGAAGCTCTGCCAGTTCTTTGGGATCCCATGGAAGCTGATGACCCTGAGGAAGATGATCAGCAGTTTTGGAGTCTCGATCGGCAGATGGGGCGTTGTCATTGGGAAAATTGGTCTTGGCATTCTGACCATTCATCAATATGGATGCTTGGTCATATGCTCTTGCTGCTGCCTCAGCTGTCTCAAATGTGCCTAGCCACACCCTCCTCTTACTGTATCCATTACAAATATAAGAAACAAGAATAATATAGGAGTCATAAAACAGTAATCACATTAAACATTTAGTCAGAACAAGAGCGTAAATGACGCTACATTCGCGGACTGGTAGACATGTTTGTACGTATTACAAGACCGTTGCATGTCCCTGATTCACTCTCAACATGCAAAACTATATGGCAAGGAATCATTAGACTAAAACTATTTATGCATAGTATGAGAAGTAATCGGGTTTGTAGTGTTGAAGGAGAATGCAGATATAATTGGGAGAAGAAGCAACATAGCTTGTACGTCTTTTATACTGTGGGGGGAAGACTTACAGTAATGGATGGCGAATCTCTGACACCCAAGAGCCCCACTGGCGCTGCCTGACTCCTCTGAACTTCCTTGATTGCACCATGTTTGGTTGCACTAATTATAATCTCAGAGATACAGTTGCAGAGGAATAAGCTGCATTCTAAGTAGAGTAGGAGAGATATTTAGAGAGAGGAGAGTAATGTGAGGTTTGAGTGAGTGAGAGGCAACTGAGAAGAGAGATAAGAGAGTAGGAGAACATTTATAAGAACTGTCGGTGAGCTTAGTTAAGTTGCAGCTTGGTCGGAAAGTCTTTCCGAATAGTACAAGCAAAGGGTTGGGGTTGCAATAAAGATTTCACCTGCAAAACCCGCAAGCCATTATAACATTACGAACACTCCCCACATAAACTCACAGTCTTCTTCTTGACAACTGGATATTCGACACAAAGCAAGAGAAAGCAAGTGAGCATCATGTTACTATGACCTAGCCTTCTGCCCACCAGAAAGAATAGCATTTATGATTTCCAACTCCATATATTTTTCTACAACACGTACTGTGTTTTCATCTCATATATGTCCACTCTAGCTTAGCTAGCTTCTTTCTCTTTATGTAACTCTCACCCTTTAACTCGCGTCTGCCTAATTATAGAGTTATATTCGAGTCATTTCAACAAACATCTTGACCTGTACTCTTGATCGAAAAGAACTAGCTAGAAAGAATTGTCACGTCAAACAAATTCTTGCATTTAGTGTAATAACCCGAATTTTTAGAAACTAAATGTCGAGTATTTTTTTTAAGTGTTAAACTTGTGAAATTAATTCAAGACGACAATTGGAGGTTTGCGACATTTCAAAACAAAAACGGAAACGTTCTCGGATCGTTTAATTAGAAAACGTAACGTTACCGCAACGTATAGATCGACTTTTATTCCGTCGCTTGGTTGCAAAAACTTCCTTCACGAAAGTCGTAGAGCTCATCGATACGAATTCGTGGACACGTCATGCGTTCGAATCGGACATCGGATGCAAAAGTTATTAACGTCGGAAGTTCGTTTCCGATTTTTGAAATAGTATAAAAGGAAGGAAATGAGATTAAAAATCAGCTCGGGTTACTGTTCACCCGAGCTCGGGTTACTGTTCACCCGACCCAAAAAAAAAACTTCTCCGGCCGATTTCTCCACCATCCGACGTCGCCTCGTGTCGTGCCACCTATCAAACTGACGGGCTCGACGAGCTCCATCTTTTGGGCTATGCCTTGCACTCCGGCGACAACCACACACGGTGTAGCAACCGCCGGAAGTTACTGTTGTGGCGGCGCCGCCTCTTCCGGCCACCATGGCTCGAGATTCTTGGGGGGTTTTGCTTGTCTCAGTCCCAGCAACATTCCCACAAAAGGAATCGAGCCAAATCGAAGTGTAAGTACCCGAATCAAAATTTCAATTTTCTAGGGTTTGTGAATAGTGCCGAATATATGTTCTTCGGTGTTTGGACTGTTTAGGCTCGGATTTAGAACTTTGTGTCAACTAGGAAGTTGTTGGAAATGTTGTTTAGGTTGTGGTGATGAAATTTGGTGATGATTGGTGGCGGTCGGTGAACAGTAACGACGCATGAATAGTGACTGTGAATAGTACTGTTGAATAGTACCATCGCATGAATAGTGTTCTGTAACAGTAACTGTGAATAGTAAACTGTAACAGTAATTTGAACATTGACATGGTAAACAGTACTGTGAACAGTGTTTTTGTAAAACAGTAACTGTGAACAGTGGTTTAGTAAAAACAGTGATTAGTAAACATGAATAGTGTTCCGTGAACAATGTTTTATGAACAACATTTAGCTGTGCTGAACTCGTCACCTGATATTTTAAGTATCATTTTCTAAGCATTTATCGTGCTATTAGGTGACTGACGAAACGAGTGAGGAAATTACTTTCAGGGTCGTGGAAGTTGCACGTAGGAAAGAAGGTGAGTAAAATCTCACTTATTTACGAATCTACCCTTGCGGTGATTCCAAGATTTTTGCAAGAGTTTTTAATATTGAATTACGACACGTATACAATATAGTGGATTACGTATATATCGTATAAATGGTAATAAGTACATATATATATAGTTTGCTATATTATATACTGTTATGAATTCGTTGGAATTGGTCATTTCGAATGACGAGAATTAAATGTTGAGCATGTGATGTGATTTTTGTACAATATGAGGTGTGATTATTGTACGTGGTTTTAACATGAGTTTGTTAAAATGTTTTGTCTTCGGACGAGTTTTGTCTTCGGACGAGTTTTTGTCTTCGGACGTGTTTATGAAATATGACATGTATACGATATAATGGATTATATATATATTGTATAAATGGTAAATATGTACATATATATATAGTTTGCTATATAATATACTGTTATGATTTTATCGTGATTTATGTCATTTCGATGACGAGATTTAAATATCGAGCATGTGATTTTGATTTGTACAATATGATGTGAGATTATTGTACGTGATTTTAACATTGAGTTTGTTAAAATGTTGATTTGTCTTCGGACATGATTTTTGATACAATATGATGTGAGATTATTGTACGTGATTTTAACATTGAGATTGTTAAAATGTTGATTTGTCTTCGGACATGATTTTTGGTACAATATGATGTGAGATTATTGTACGTGATTTTTAACATTGAGATTGTTAAAATGTTGATTTGTCTTCGGACGTGATTGGTACAATATGATGTGAGATTATTGTACGTGTTTGGCAAGTCGGAACCTAGCCTTTGGCCGGGCGAAAGTTACGATACAGTTAGAGCTCTAGTCTGTCTGCCTTAGTACTACATGTGAGGTAACGGGTGGTTATCTGCTCATGGGTACTCAGATTGTTTTGGATGTTGGGTAGCGGGTGGCTATCCAATATCGACGGTGTATTACGAGAGGGGTAACAGATGTGTACCAGCGTTCTTGGTACCCGTATTATAAATGCATTTGGGTAACCAGAAGGGTTACTTAATTTCTCATGAGCGCTTCTTTTCATATTTCTTTGGGACAACCAGATGGGCCGTCCATTGACTCATGAGTGCATTTATATTTGTTTGATTTGTGGATTTTCGTATATATTGATATGCGAGTTATATATGTTCATTTTACTCATACGAGCTGTAAAGCTTACCGGGTTTGTGTTTACAATCCCGGTGCACCAATTCGATGGTGTAGTGGATAACTCTGCAGGTGTGGATTAGTGGGAATTGACGTACCGCTCAGTGGACTTGAAGTTATTTATCTCCAGCTGGTGTGAGGATTTTGTGTGACTATCTTGTGAGTTTGTTGTGAGGATTACGCAATTCCATTGTTATAATATTGAATTATAATTTGGGTTGTAATAATCGGTTTGACTGAGTTGTATTTTGAACTCAGAGATGATCCACTGTGGCATTTTAAATGATTTCGATTCGTTGAGATTGTTTGGTGTTTAACGATTTTGAAATTTTGAGTTTTTAAGCTCGAAATTTTGGGGTCGTTACATTTAGTGATACAACTAATAATGCAAAGTATTACAGTGCACTAGTGAGATGAAAGTAATTGTTGGTTTCTTTATCTTGTGCAAGCGAAGAGTATCTAACCATAAATGGTGGTTAGCAGATGACTCAAATGACACTGTGGATTGGTCATTTACTCTTTCTGGAGCCATAAGTCAAGAAAACTCTATATTATTGACCTTTTGGTGTCAAAATTTATTGTTAGCTAGCTCTGAGTCTTCATTATCTTTCAAATCATTGCTCGAGTTATTGACCCTTTTTTTATGTATTTCTGTCTTTGCCACTCTAACATTCAGAACTCTTGTGCTAAGTTATAAACTGCAATTCTAAACAATGTGTACGGTTTAGCAACAAAGAAAAAATCGAAAGAGAAGTACGTACTGCAGTAATGTGCATATAGTGCTGTATTTTGAATAGACTTTAGACTAGGATCAGTCATCTTCATACACATGTTATTTGTATTTCAAATTTCAGGAGCAATACTAATCGTTTGCTTGATCTAGCCCAGAATATATACAAAATTGCAGAGCCTGATAGCCATGGGGTTCATTATTGACGTGATTGCCAGTATTTTATCCAATACAAAAGACAATTACTTGTATGTATATATTATATATAGACGAGACTCAGAGTAAACTTGGTTTGTGCACAAAGCTAGCTAGCAAATTATCTTATGATGAAATGAATGGCTTGGAAGTTTGCACAATGAGCTCCTTGAAAGCAAAGAAGGAACCAATTCTAGCTTGAATTCTCTTCACATTTTATCCCTTCCTTCATGTACAAAATTCAATCACAGATATTCTCTTTCATCCCTCTTATATGTATTTGATTCATTCTGGCCACATCTCTACTCCATAACTTTTCTCCATCAAAGCTACTTATATTCACATATACTCCCACGTACGTACTAATTCTTAGAAAAGTTTGTTTCATTTTATGTTGTTTCCAATTCATTTTCTTGTACATGACATGCATTGATGCACATATATATTGATCGTTGCTAATATCTGTGCATGCTTCTGGATGTGGATTTTTTTTTTACCAGATAGAAAATAATGCCACGTCTGCTGCATGGGACACTTTATGCAACAATTTATGAAATTGATAAGCTAAACAGTGGATGTGGAATCGGCTTACTGTGGAAGGTACTAATCATGCTTCTTCTTTTTTCTTCTTTTTTTTTTTCAGAAAAAAATATTGAAGGAAAATCGAACAAAAAATTAACGATTGTAAAGTTTTGGAGTAAAGGTTTAAACCAAAAGCCGAAATGGTCTATCTGAAGATGAATGGTTAGATGATGTTGTGCTTACATCCAAAATCGGCATATCTATCTCATAGGAACTGAAACTGTATTTACCCGGCCTTAAAATCCTAGCTAGCAATACTGGAGTTTGGCCAGACCTGATTAACCAAGCAGACATCCTAAATCCATTGAATTACCTTACCTTGTTATTAAAGTTAACATTAAGCAGTATTCTCTGTGATTCAATAATAATGCAATTGCATCAGTATACCCTTTTTTTATCTGTGGTGGTCTCTTTGTGGGCTTCATTTATCATATAATACATCATATATAGCTGCTAATGATTAAATACTTTCTCTCTTTTGGTATTGATTGATGTCAAAAATGTAAAATATTGGAATATCTATTAGCTTCTCTTCTCTCCTAGAGAGAGTTCTCGGGTAGCTAAATAGTTCTAGATTGATGTTCCTTTTTGTCAAAAACAGAACATGATTCCACAAGTTAATGCTGAACTCCTGTACAACTTAATCTTTACAAAATTGATATGAAAACTTGCACACCATGGTGTCTAATTCAAACTGTTTTCGTACACTATCTTTCAGTGCTTAGTCTGTACAAGAACTTATATATGTTCTGCTTAAGTGTTCTTGCGAGAGTAACTTGTTTTTGTTTCTTACTTTTCACATTCTGGATACACAAGTCACCTAAAAAATTTGTGGATCAAATCAAGAGGCTGGTTCTATGCGGACCTGAGGTACATTTTTACCTTTCCCAAAAAATGTTAATCTCAGTTTCCTCCTACACTAAAATATTAAATATCAATCTCAAATTCTCAATCAGTTAATAAATTTCTGCATAATTTATTTACTGACAGATCATAAACTTTTTTTTTTTGGTAGATTTCTGGTTCCAAAATCTATGCAACAGTTGATCTAGACAAGGCTCGGGCAGTGCGAACACGGATGATAAACAATCCCCACAATCCCATATGGATGGAAGAGTTTCACATCTACAGTGCTCATTACATCTCACATATTATCTTCACTATCAAAGCTAATGATCCTATTGGTGCAACACTCATAGGAAGAGCTTATATACCTGTGGAAGATATCATAAAGGGCTTTGTGGTGGATAGATGGGTTGAAATATTAGACGAAGAACACAATCCCATCCATGGAAACTCTAGAATTCATGTCAAGTTACAGTTCTCAAGTATCACAGAAGATGCTCATTGGTCTAAAGGACTAAGGAGTCCTAACTATGAGGGTGTTCCTTGGACCTTTTTCAATCAAAGACAGGGTTGCAAAGTAACCCTCTACCAAGATTCGCATGTCCCTGATGACTTTAATCCTGGGATTCTTATGGCTAATGGGGAATTCTACGAGCCACAAAGATGTTGGGAGGACATATTTGATGCAATCACTAATGCAAAGCACTTGATCTACATAACTGGCTGGTCTGTCTACACTGAAATAAACTTGGTGAGGGATCCACAAAGGCGAAAACCAGGAGATGAGCTCACACTAGGACAGCTTCTCAAGAAAAAGGCTGATGAGGGTGTTCTAGTTCTCTTGCTTGTTTGGGATGACAGAACATCTATTCCTGAATTCAAGAAGGATGGTCTGATGACAACACATGATCAAGAAACTGAGCAGTACTTTCGAAACACAAAAGTTCGCTGCTTCCTTTGCCCTCGGAACCCTGATATTGGAAGAAGCTTCATTCAAGGTTTTGAGACTGCCACAATGTTCACTCACCATCAAAAAACAGTTGTGGTTGACAGTGAGATGGTCGGTGGAGATCCCTCACAAAAAAGGAGGATTCTGAGCTTTGTTGGAGGCATTGATCTTTGTGATGGAAGATATGACACTCAGAAACACCCCCTATTTTCAACATTAGGCACAACTCACCAGAAGGACTTCCATCAGCCCAACTTCCCTGGCTCTTCAATCAGAAAAGGCGGTCCGAGAGAGCCATGGCATGATATTCATTGCAAACTTGAAGGGCCTGTTGCTTGGGATGTCTTGTACAACTTTGAGCAGAGGTGGAAAAAGCAAGTTGGTGACAAGTTCATACTTTCTCTAAGCAAGCTTGAGGAAATCACAGTTCACCCTTTACAAAACATGTTAACAAATGACAGTGAATCATGGAATGTTCAGCTGTTTCGTTCCATCGACAATGGAGCTGCTTTGGGATTTCCTGAGAAACCACTTGAAGCAACACAGAGGGGACTTGTCAGTGGGAAGAATAGCATCATAGACAGAAGCATCCAGGATGCATATATCCACGCCATTCGCCGAGCAAAAAATTTCATCTACATAGAGAACCAGTACTTCCTTGGAAGCTCATTTGGGTGGAGATCAAAAGATATCAAGGATGAAGATATTAATGCTTTGCATCTTATCCCAAAGGAGTTGTCACTGAAAATTGTTAGCAAAATTGAAGCAGGGGAGAGGTTTGCTGTCTACATTGTTCTCCCAATGTGGCCAGAAGGTATACCGGAGAGTGGTTCTGTTCAGGCTATATTAGATTGGCAAAGAAGGACATTGGAGATGATGTACACTGATATCTCTGAGGCCATTCAGAGAAAGGGTTTGAATGCAGACCCTAGAGACTATCTTACATTCTTCTGCCTTGGGAACAGGGAGTCCGTGCATGGTGAAGAATATGTACCTCCAGAGACTCCAGAGCCAGACACTGATTACATCAGAGCTCAGAAAGCCCGGCGTTTCATGATTTACGTGCACTCAAAAATGATGATAGGTATGTGGTAACCACTGCAGAGTTCCCATTTAAAGTTAGAACATAACAGGAAATGCTGCATAACTAACTTCAGTAACTAACTATTGCTTTGTGGAAACATGTTCTAATCTACAGCAACATAACATGTCAAACGATCTGAAAAAATATTGATTACTCGTATTTGAGTTCATATTACTCGATCAGACTAAGCATTCTAACATTTGTTCTTCTTCAGTTGATGATGAATACATTATTATTGGATCTGCCAACATAAACCAGAGGTCAATGGATGGATCAAGGGACTCCGAAATTGCTATGGGAGCATTTCAGATTAATAATTTGGCTAATCCCACAGAATCAGCCAGGGGAGAGATTTATGCTTTCAGGGTGTCACTATGGTTTGAGCACCTTAAAGTGCTAGATAATTCTTTCTTGAATCCAGAATCAGTGGAATGCATCCGGATAGTGAATCAACTTGCAGAAACAAACTGGGATCTTTTCTCAAGTGACACTTTTCATGGTGATCTTCCCGGTCACCTTCTTCGATATCCTGTTGAGGTCACTAGGACTGGAGCTCTAACAAACCTGCCAGGGCTCGAACATTTCCCCGACACGAAAGCTCCAGTTTTTGGCACCAAATCTGAGTACCTTCTTCCGATCCTCACTACCTAGAAGATGGGAATGCTCAAAATATATGCATTATTTCTGGTGGAATTAATCCTGGAGTAACTGATCTTACTATTACTTATGATTTGATTTAATATTCCTGCTGCTCATCAACAATGTTGGTCAATCCAACGTGTACATAGCTATGCCAATTGTGAAGTAATATCATGTAATGTTCATAACCTGTGATCCTTGATTGTTCCTCTCTCTAACATAATGTGTCAAAATGTCTTTCCATCTCTGCAAAGTTTGTGGCCTTGTCATGCTGTCCAATACCAAGTACCTGTTCTCTAATTTTAACCAAGACTGTCTCATAATTGTTTTGGATATGCATCCCCACAGTACCTTGAAGTGACAAATCAATGTATGTGTTAGCGTGATCAACGTAATAGCATGATTGAAGGAGGAAATCACGGGCATGATTTCCTCTGTGATTTGTAGGGGTAGACTAAGTTGTTTATATATAGATTACAAATCAAGTGTAATAGATTAAGTGAGATACATTTTAAGTTGGTATCAGAGCCCTTTTTTGGAGCTCTGTTTTTTTCTGGGTTTCCACTGCGTTTTTGCATGGAACTGCATCTTCTCTTTTTTTTCGCAGACGACGTCCTCTACCCTTCACTGGTGGCCATGCATCAGCTAATCCAGTGAGCAAAGCCGTGATCATCATCGTTCATTGTCCTTGCTTCCCACTGCTTCCCATTCCTCCTTCAAACCGTCCGAGCTCCTTCAAGCCGTGATCATCACTGCTGCTCGGCACCTCCTCGACCCGCCCGCCGCTGCTGCTCTGAACCTCCGCGAACGACGACAGCCCCGGGCTGACCCGCAGCGACGCCGACCCGTCCTTTCCGAAGTCGAACCCGTCGTCGGCTTCCTACCCGAAGATGTGGACTCTCGTCTCGGTGCTGCAGTCGTCGATGCTTGAAGCTCCGGTGCAGAAGAGGAGGTAGAAGAAGAGGAGCGCAACGACAAAAAATTTCGGCGAAAATCTGACCCGATCCGGCCCTTATTCGCCTGACCCGGCCCGACCCTTATCCACTCGACCCGACCCGGAGACCCGGATTCAACCCAATCCGGTCTGACCCGAATTCTATTCTTTTGGTTATCAGTGTGGGTTCACCGATAGTGCAGGTGCACCCAAGACAGGTTCAACTCCGCTTTTTATTCTATTGTGTTCTCGTTGCATCAATCCTGATTTTTCATTTTCAATGGGTTTTGGAGACGACACATAGAGTTCTCAGTTCTATTATGTTCCCTGCTCTTATTGTCATGATGCTAACTATGCTCGGGCAACATGTTGGAAGCTATATCCACACCTTAGGTCTAAGCGGCCTAATTATCATCCCAAGGCGAAAGCAACCATTCAATTCGTCCACGAACCAGATATCTATGGTCTGGTTGGACATGATCATCACACAGCAGGAGGAGCTAAACCTACCGCATCCATAGTTGTTCGTAGTAAAATTGGTATGGCTTTAAATATTCTAATTTTTTTGGTTTTGATACATGGATTATTGATTCTGGTGCATCTGATCATATGACTTATGACAAATCTTATTTTACCGTATTGTCTCCTCCACCAGTACCCTATGTTACTAATGCTAATGATGAGGCCTTCTCCGTATTAGGGAAAGGGTCAGTTCGTCTTACTCTCACAATAGAGCTTCACAATGTGCTCTATGTACCTGCTTTATCTCATCATTTGATATCTGTTCCCCAATTGAACACTGACGCTAAGTGTTCTGTGACATTTTTTCCTATGTATGTGATATTTCAGGATCTTCTAACTGGGGAGTTAATTGTTCGGGGGTATCTGAGGGGCCAGTTGTTTCATCTCGATCAGACATATGCGGGAGAGAAACCAGGGGCACAGTCTCGAACCGCTTTAATCTCCACTTCTTACAAGATAAGTGAAGTTTGGTTATGGCATCGTCGCTTAGGGCATCCATCTTTTAGTGTTATGAAAAAATATATGTCTACTTTGTTTATTAATATGGATGAGTCACTTTTACGTTGTGAGACATGTGTTTTGGGCAAGAGTCATCGATCTACCTATTCCTCTAGTAATTCTAATAAACGTCTTCTTCCTTTTGAATTAATTCATTCTGATGTTTGGGGACCCTTCAAAGAGTTTACTGTGTCAGGGATGCAGTATTATGTGTCATTTATTGATGATTTCACCCGTCTTTCGTGGGTTGTTCTCCTCAAAACTAAAGATGAGATTTTTCTGGCTTTTCAAGCCTTCTATACCACTGTTCAAATACAATATAATGCAATAATTAGAGTTCTTCGGTCTGATAATGGGGGGGAATACGTGCATCATGTCTTTCAGGAGTTCTTTAACACGCACGGAATTGTTCATCAAACAACGTGTCCTTACACACCTGAGCATAATGGAGTTTCTAAAAGGAAAAATCGTCATTTACTTGATATGGCTCGGTGTATTCTTTTTAGTGCCCATATGCCTAAGTACCTTTGGGGTGATGCTATCATAACTTCTGCCCACCTCATTAATCGTCTTCCCTCTCATGTCCTTCAAGGAAAAGTTCCATATGAGGTGCTTGCATCTCATGTATCATTACTCTATTTTCATAATCTTCCTACCCGTGTTTTTGGTTGTGTTGCTTTTGTCCATCTTCCAAAACATCAGCGGTCGAAATTGGATGCCCGGGAAGTTAAATGTGTGTTTGTTGGGTATGGAGGACATCAGAAAGGGTACCGGTGCTATCATCCACCTACCAGGAAGTACTATGTCACTATGGATGTTACTTTTTTTTTAGGACATGAGCTATTTTGCCTCTTTTGATACTGCTCTTCAGGGGGAGAATTCATATTTTGAAGAACTGTATCATGGAGAGGGTGAGACAAGTAAGCCAATAGATATGGTGAGCGGTTCAATTGAGATCACCAATGTGTCAGCTACACATGCACCACCGGATGATTCTGGCGGTGTAGTCACTCCAGACATTCAAGTACCAGAAGATGACAACACAACTGCCCCTCATGTCTCTCGTACTACTGATTCTACACCTGACAAATGCTCTCTTGGTATAGAAGATCACTCATCTGAGGTTAGTCATCCTATTGAGGCTAATAGTAGACAATATGTATTGCCAAATAGGTCTACTCGGGGTCAGCCAACAAAAAAATATGAACCCACCCTTCAGGCTAAAGCTAAGTATCCTGTTGCAAATTTTATGTCTACCAAAAGGTTGTCTAAGTCATATGAATCATTTGTGAATCAAATATCTACTGTATCAGTACCTAACAAAGTGCAGGATGCATTGGGAGATCCAAAATGGAGGAAAGGCATAGAGGAAGAGATGGAAACATTACAAAAGAACAATACTTGGGAGCTTGTATCTCAACCACATGGCAAGAAGACTGTGGGATGTCGTTGGGTGTTTACAGTGAAGCATAATCCAGATGGGTCAGTGAGCCGGTATAAAGCACGTCTAGTAGCAAAAGGGTTCACCCATACATATGGCATAGACTATGATGAGACATTTGCACATGTTGCAAAGATAAACACTATTCGGGTATTGCTCTCTTTTGCTGCCAGCTTAAACTGGCCACTCAGACAGTTTGATGTTAAGAATGCATTCCTTCATGGAGAACTTACAGATGAAGTGTACATGGATCTTCCGCCTGGATATGTGGCCGCTTCTCCAAGTAACTTTGTTTGTAGATTGAGAAAGTCTTTGTATGGTCTTAAACAGTCACCTCGTGCTTGGTTTGGAAGATTCTCACAATTCATGAGGAAAATTGGCTACAGACAGAGTAATTCAGACCACACATTATTTCTGAAACATCAACAAGTGAAGGTAACAACCCTAATTATATATGTTGATGATATGGTAGTTACTGGGAATGATACTGTTGAGGTTGATAGATTACAGAAACAGCTAGCCACAGAGTTTGAGATGAAGGACCTAGGTACACTCAAGTACTTCTTGGGCATTGAGGTAGCCCGGGGAAGTAATAGTATCTATTTGTGTCAAATGAAGTACATCATTGATTTACTAACAGAGATAGGTATGTTGGATTGCACTCCCATTAATACTCATATTGAGCAGAACCACCGGTTAGCAGAATATCCAGATCAAGTTCATACTGACAAATCTCGTTATCAAAGGCTAGTTGGACGCCTGATTTATTTATCACATACCAGACCAGATGTTGCGTATGCAATAAGTGTAGTGAGTCAGTTCATGCATAATCTCAGTGTGGACCACATGGATGTTGTTGTAAGGATTTTGAGGTACTTGAAGTCAGCTCCAGGGAGAGGAATAATGTTCTCTAATCACAATAATATCCTTGAAGTTTGTGGCTTTACAGATGCAGACTGGGCTGAAAATATTACAGATCGGAGATCCACATCAGGGTACTTTACCTTTGTTTGGGGTAATCTTGTTACATGGAAGAGTAAGAAACAAAAAGTGGTAGCTCGATCTAGTGCTGAGGCAGAATACATAGGTATGACTCAGGGAGTATGCGAAATGTTATGGCTT
This sequence comes from Argentina anserina, assembly GCF_933775445.1. Lineage (NCBI taxonomy): Eukaryota > Viridiplantae > Streptophyta > Magnoliopsida > Rosales > Rosaceae > Argentina > Argentina anserina. The sequence goes on along the minus strand of NC_065873.1, from coordinate 23,925,768 downwards.
AGAAATTTGCTACAAGATTTGGGCATTAAGCCTAAGTGTGCTATGCAGCTGTACTGTGACAACAAGGCAGTTTTTGATATTTCACATAATCCTGTGCAACATGATCGTACAAAACATGTGGAGGTTGATCATCACTTTATAAAAGGAGAAGCTAGATTCGAAGATCATCAGTTTTCCTTTTGTTCCTACAGAAGAGCAACTTGTCGATATGCTCACAAAAAGAGTGTCTAAGAAGGTTTTTTATGACTCACTTAGCAAGTTTGGCATGGTCAATGTGTATGCGCCAACTTGAAGTGGAGTGTTAGCGTGATTAGCATAATATCATGATTGAATGAGGAAATCACGGACGTGATTTCCTCCGTGATTTGTGGAGGTAGACTAAGTTGTTTATATATAGATTACAAATCAAGTGTAATAAATCAAGTGAGATACATTTTAAGTGTCTGAGCACCATAAAATCACAAATCAACCAGTTTCTTATACTTGTTACTTTTTTCCTCTTGGGTTTCAACATTTCAACCTACATATAATCAATCTCCATCCATCAGTTTCATGATTTGCTTCATGTCCATTACAGATTGGCTGATACGTTTTTCCCTTCTCCACCAAGTCCATATTCTTGTTCAGCCAAATCAATTCAGGCAAACCATTTTTCATACATGCATATTGCTTATCCATCATGTATTCTTAAAAAAAAAAAGGATTCAATAATTACATTATGTAAAGACCCACATGGAATCAAATAATTTAGATTTTTTTCTATAATACCAAAAAGGATCATCCAATACTAAAATGGATGATGACAAGATGATTGGTCAATTCCACCATTTAACCATTATGACTTTGGGAGGAATTTTTCAGTCATCTCGGAGAACTACGTGGGAAATGTCCAGTAGTCATCCATTTCAATTACAATTTGACACGTAGGGTTTAAAAAGAAAAATCATATTTAAACTATTTTATCAAAGACTATTTTGGATTTCTTTTTAAAATTCTACACCCTACCCTCTAATACCTTAAATCCTAAATCCTACACTTTAATACCTTATACCCTAAACGCTAAACCTTAAATTCTAAATCTGAAATCCTAGTTCAAAATCATCAATACCCATGATGGTCATTTCACAAATAATAAAAATATGTAAAATTATAATTTTGATGTAATATATTCACGTGTCAAAATATAACATGTGAGGAGTACTACTGGACATTGCCAAGTGGTTCTCAAGGGGAAGCAAATTTTTCAATCCTCCCGGAGAACGGAAGCAAATTTGCCGACCACATTTTTTGACCACCCTCATGCCCACCCACCTAGATGAAAGTCATATATCCTAGATTAACTATGGTATAACCATAGTTATCTATATAAATTAATAACACATGGTAAAAATAAATCAATAATTAATTTAAGAAATTTAAGAGTTAACTATGGTATAACTATCGTAAGTAAAAAAGACACGTGGCTTTCATCTAGGTTGGTGGGCATGAGGGTGGTCAAAAAAGGTGATCGGCAAATTTGCTTCCGTTCTCCGGGAGGACTGAAAAGTTCAGAATTTTTCAGTCCTCCCGGAGAACTACATGTCAATGTCCAGTGGTCCTCCATTTCAATTACAATTTGACACGTAAGATTTAAAAAGAAAAATCATATTTAAGGTATTTTATCAAAAACTATTTTGGGTTTCTTTATAAAACCCTACATCATATCCTCTAATACCTTAAACCCTAAAACTCTAAACTTTAAATCATACACTCTAATACCCTAAACTCTAAATATAAAATCCTAATTCAAAATCATCAATACTCATGAGTGTCATTTCATAAAATCATCAATATCCTAAAACATAAGTTATAACCATTCCATCCTTAAACAAAAATTTAACGTAAGTGGCCTGCCACGACCAAAGTAATGAAATGCTAAAGAAACCAAGTATTAGTGATAATAGGAGTGGTTACAATCTTTGTTGGGAAAAATAAAAGAGAAGTAACAACCTTTGGTTCTGTCTCCCTCCTCCTAATAAAGTAATACCACCTGCAATCACAAAACAGAGAAAGTAAAACAGAAAAACAAGAAATAAAAGAGAGAACAAACAGCTCAGGGAGAAGAAGCACAACAGTAAAGGGCCACCCTTTGGTTGAATCAGAAGCCAACCAAAAGGGCCAAACCCAACTGTTGTTTCATGAAGGAGAGCAGAAACCCAGTTTCAATCCAATCATGGCATCTTTCAGGTCCATCATTGTTTATATTCTATGGAAAAACATCATTGGAAATGCATATTGGTTTATTTATTAAGTGGCAGTAATTATGTTTCTTGGTAATTGATGGCTGAGTTTCTTTTGGTATTTCCTCAAGGATCTATTGCCAGCTCTAATTGAATGAATCTGTTGTGCAGAGTTGTGAGTTGTGTCTCTCTCCTTCTTGGATTTAAAGTTTTGGTAGAGGCTGGCCACGTTTAGATGCAAAGCTTCAGTTACATTCCATCTTCGGTCTCTTCCATTTTCACATGCATGGGGTGAGCTTGAGATTTTTTACTGTTTGCTTTTCGTTTTCCTTGATCTTTATGTTTTCATGATGTTCTGGGTTCTATATGTTTCCTGAGAAAGCTGAGGGAATGGGGAAGGAAAAAGTTGAAAGCTTGGTTTATTGTAGTAAATTTCTACTTGTGCTATAAATGTTTAGGATAGCAATGAGAAGAAAAAAGTGTGGGACTTTTTCATCTGGGAATGATATTTTCTCTTTCGAATTGCTGAGATTCTTGAGCTCTAATTGGGTAATACTTATATTTGGCGTAAAAGAACTGATTTTGCTGTTTCTGAGAATGGTGACATCACTGAAAATGAAGATTGAAAAGTGCAATGCTTCTTTTGTTTTATCCCCTGGCTTTCTGGATAACCTGACCAAACAGAAGATTTAAGGCTTTCTTCTGTAGCTGAAGCTTGTTCCTTTAACTTTATTTTAGGAATCTTTGTGTTTGAACTTGCTTGTCTGTTAAGCGAGCTTCAGATCAGTGACTAAGGATATGTGGTGTACCCTTTTTGTTTCCCATTCTTTGCTTCGAGTCTAAGGCCTTTGGAATTCTAACAAGGGTTTTCCCTTTGCATGGAGTTCTGAGGGAGTTATGTATTCTAGGTGTTGTTTGTTGTCCCAGCCAGAGAGATGCTTTGTGAAGGAACCTTGCTCTTCGTTTTTTGCATTCTCTGGAACTTGTTTCCGAGCTCTTGCGGTTTTAATTATGGAGAAGTTCAAAACTAAATGCAAGGCACTTATCAGTGTAAGGGGGGAAAAGATTTATTTCTATTTGTTACCAGAAATAATTAGCTCCAAGGAGTTGCGTGCATTCCTTCTTTTAGTAAACAATTTTCAAATTGTTGTGCCTTTGTGGCTGTGGATCTGGTGGTGTGAAAAATGAGTACTTATGTCTTTTTATTGGGTTTAAATTGAATCCCAGTTCTGTTTACTTCAAATGTGACTTTGGTACCAAGGTTCTTTCTCCAGGATGATTTTCTTATTCAACAAAATTTTCCTAGAGTGCCGGTAACTTTTATCATAGTATATTTCACTTGTGCTCCATGTGTTTATATAACCAAATTTATCATTATTGTTCTCAAGGAGAACAACATATCCACATTCATGCAGTAAGTGTATTCTCAATACAGTTGATTGTGAGTTTGTGTACTCTACCTTTTTTACCTCAGTTGAACTACTATTTCTATGTTTATGCAGACTATGGTTTACCTTTGCGAGCTATTTAAACCTCATAATCAGATTGCATGCTTCTTAGCTCACAATTTTTTATTTTGGGGTGATAATCTTTTCACCTAAACAAGGAAAGCTTGTATAGTTATTAATTTCTAGTATATAGAAGTTGCGCCTTATAGAATCATGGGAATATTTATGGCAACGTTTTTACTCTATTCTTATTTCCTTCCTCTCTTGGAAAAGGATATCCAAAATGAATAGTTTATGCAGATGTATGAACTAAATTAGCACAGATGTCAACTTTCCTCTTTTTTTTGTTTCTTTCTACAGTTTGTGATAACAACTCAGTACTCTTCAATGTAATCGAGTTAGGTGGCACTAATCATTTTTTTATGGTTATGAAACTAATTTGTAACAGAGCAGAGGTTGTCTTGGAAGCTGTAGCCAACCCAAATTTACTGTGGTAGATGAGCCGTCAAACGGACTGAGAATTCAAGGTCAACCAGTGAGGAAAAACAGCATATCAGAGGATTTTTGGAGCACTAGCACTATTGAAATGGATAACAGTGCAATTCTGTCTCAGATAAATATCAGTTCAAACAACCCCCTTGACGCCTGTGGAGCGAGCAGCACAAGCAATACTTCTGAATTTGTAAATCACGGTATATATCTAATAAACCCTGTATGTACATGTGTTTCTGGGGCTCTATCTCTGATTTTTTCTTATCAAATCTTTTTCAAACGAGGGAGATGCGGTTATTAGTTTATAACTCATTGAAACTATCATTTGTGTTGCTTAAGTCTCACTCACATAGAACTAGTGTTTCCACCCACATAATATTAATTTTTATATGGAATATGGTCCAACAAATCTTGAGGCTAGAATGATTCTGATACTCATATTCTGGTAACTTACTGTCATAGAAAGAAGTGCTGTGGCCTATGTATAAGATCTCTAGATTCCAAAGTAGGAGGTGCTCAGGAGTGCAGATAACATAGAACTGGTAGCAAGATGGTACATGATGCCTATGCTATGTTACAATTTGTATGCATCAAGAATAAAGAAAACGATGGTGGATGGTCAAGAATGCTTACTTCACATAACCAATTTTCTCTTCTGCTTTGTTGTTTTCATTCATTGCTTGCGCTTTGTTTGTCCAAATTTCTAGTTGTGGTATTGATGTGGTCTATCAATGGCTAATCTTCTTGGAAGTGAAAGCCATCGATGCATCTCTGACAATTGGTGGCTCTGTGAAGAGTTATTGTTTGGAAACCTTAATTCAATTTCATTTAACAAAGTATATCTGTTGATAATGAAAATTGGTTATGTACAGGTCTCTTACTCTGGAACCAGACAAGACAGCAGTGGGTTGGAAATAAAAAGTCTCAACGTCAAACACAACTTCGAGAGCCTACAATAAGGTGATTTATCCTTTATTTACTACGATACTAGTAGTACTTATAGTGTAAGTGTGCTGTATAAGCAGCAATTTCCTTTTAATTTCGTATATTCTTTAGATCATCTTGAATTTACTAATATTGAAGTATCTCCAGAATATACAATGCTTACTTCTAGTTTGTAAAAGTAGGCATTCAAAACTTCCTCTTGATTCTTCCTCATGCTGCGTAGTACAAATGATCCAATGATTGTGTTTTGTAGTTGGAATGCAACTTATGATAGCTTACTTAGTACCAACAAGCGTTTTCGGCGGCCAATCCCCCTTCCTGTAAGTCATTGACACAGCCCTGAATTGTCTCGTCTCTCTGATTCTTGTGCTAGCTCCGTGATTGTTTCTATCTCGTTCTTAAAATGTGAAAATGACAGGAAATGATCGACTTTCTTGTTGATGTATGGGAGCAAGATGGTTTGTATGATTGATAGAGTCATCAGAGCCCCAACAGCTTTCTTTTCTCTTTCTCTGTATAATTTACAGCAGTCCTTGTCATTGTTAGATATTGATTGCTAATTAGAACACTTTTAAGCTATTTTCTGTACGGCCTCTTCACCCCACTTTAGTATGTAGTCCTTGATTGATGAGCTGCAAGAAATACTGTTCTGGAAAAGTAACCCAAAAACCACACTTAGTCAAAGATAAATGGCCTACATTTTATTGTTATTAAGGAAAACTTTCAACTTGGAAAGGAAAAATAATCAAAGGGTTTGTCATATTTACTTGGTGAAAAATGTCATCAAATTTTTCAAAGAGAATTCAGGTCCATCCAAAAACATGAAGCAGCCAGAATCCATGAACCGAATCTGTCATGAGATCCTGATGTTTATCTGAAATCTGATATATTTGTGCAAGCATGAATGTAATGGCAAACTGAATTGACAGTGATATTTCCGTAATCATCTCATGATTCTTCATCCACAGAACAATAGCTAGGTGCTCTCTTAGCGGCATCACACCCTTCTGAATCTCTGATTCAGACAAAAGGACAATCATATATTTCCTAACATATCACCTCCACAACAACCACAATACTTCAGACCATGAGATCCTTTGGAATGAAATCAGTGAACCACACCGCGCATAAAGGATAGATATTTGACACTATATTCGTGTCGAAGCGATTAAAAATCTCTTTAATATTTCAGGAATCAATCTGAATTAGCTTCGAACTCACAACCTCCCACTATGATGCAGTAGTCGTGGTACTCTCTCTACTCATAAGTCAAAACAATGCAGTGGGAAAACCCTGTGCTTCTGGCTGCTATGATGAAATCAAAGTGGATTAAGAGTAAGAAGTTTCTTAATTGGAGTGTGATCCATGCATCTTTCATGTTTCACGTTTAGTCCTCTTCTGAAAACAAAATTCAATAATTGAACTTAAGAAGAGTGAAACCTTCAGTTTTATGAGACTAGAGAGTCAAATTAAGACCTCCCCCCTTGGTGGCTTGGTTCATCTAAGCTGAAATGGCCACCATCAAATTTTATTTAAATATAAAAGAAAACACCAAGTTTTGTCCCACCCTATTGCAACAATGAAAGTGGGGGTGGACCAGCATCTTTTGAGCTTTTTAATTAGACGGGCCAGCCCAATAATTCAATGTTCTTTATAATTTTTTGGGCCATGATAATTCGTGTGTTGTTTAATTGTTTTGAAAAGACTTGCAGAAGCATAGGCACCATCGGATGATATTTACAAAAATGTTCTCGTCACATGAAATCTTATACTAATGCCTCAAATCTAAAGTAGGTTGTATGGATCTTAATTTTACTTTTTAACTTCTAAGCACGTAAAGAATGACAAAAACAATTAGAGGTAGGAAATTAGTCGTGAGTAATGATTAATCAAGCAGTATGGTACTATAAAATTCTAAATTACTAAAGCACGAGCAAACCCACAAATTTGGACAAAACTACGTTATTTGACCAACTTAAAAGAGATTTCAACGGTGGTTTACTCCTATTTATGGGGCATCTAAAAACAACCTATTCTTGTTCGATCAAAATAGTATTTCCACAAACCCGTTAACTGTTTACACCGTGACCATCCTCAATCTCTCTCCAACTCTCCAATGCAAGCTCATTACTACCTAAGTTTCATTCCTAAACCCTAATGAAGATGATATCTTAAGTGAGAGATTGGCTGGAAAATATTCCAGAAAATCTGCATGAGGCCCCAAAATCTTTGGTCAATATGGAAACCAATATATTCTCATATATAGCTAGTAGTGGAAGAAAGACCTAATTAATGAACCAGATTGGTCTCAATGCTTGGCTTCGTTGGCTGATGATGGTGATGATGACGATGTTCCGCGTGGAACTTTATAATTAGAATGATTCAAGTTGCTAGATTTACTTGCTTAATCATATTTATAATACCCAATTGGGTTTAAACAATGGAGGATTATGCAGCTGGAAGAATGTTAATTAGTTTAATCAGCAAAGATTTAGGTTCAAAGAACCAGATTAGCAACCCATGGCTGATTTGGTAATTTGCATAGTCAAACTAACATAGAGAAATCCGAGCTAGATTATCATATCTCTATTCTTTAACCTCGTAAGAAATTTTTAAACAATTTCTGGGAAATGGCAAGTGGATCAAAAAGGAGAATCAAGGAAAAGTAAGGATCAATGAACCTGGGAATAGTACAGATTGATGTACAACGTATTTGGGGAGATGGGGAGGGGAATTTAAATAATTCATATTAGCGTGTAGTGTTGTTTAAGGTAATTAGTTAGTGTTACAATAATTATAAGAAAGGCTGGTGGCAAGGACTGACCGACCCACTTGCATTTGGATCAACCAGAGCTAATTAGCTTCATTATTTGATTAATCCTTGTAAATTACGTTAAAACTGGAGATCTGGATCTGCGGGGAAGGCTAGGGTATGTCTATAAACCTAGCCTGTATACAAGTACGCGGTGATCTAGTGTATCATTTTATTAATAATTGGATTGATCAAAGAAAGATTTTGTTTTCAACGTAACAGTGAACTTTGCTTGATTTTTGTACAGATCAATGTTGATATCCTAAGGTTTTCTATTTATTTTGTTGAGGAAAACGAATTCGAGAGAATGCATATTCATACATAGATGAACGTACGGTCGAGTATGAAGGTGGTGTGGTGAAAAAAGGTTTAAACCCTAGCATGGATTAGAATAGATCGAGTATCTAAGAAAGCCAAGAAAGTCATAGCTGGCTCTGCAAGACTGCAATGCTTATCGATCGACCACAGATTTGAAACCATACATACCGATGTGCATGCATGCACCAGTGAGTCCACTCGTGGGATGTTGCTGTGCATCGATACATCGACCTGTGATCAATTATAGATAGGGGCACGCATGGATTCGAAATGCAGCTACAGCTGGATATCTTCAAGACTTCAACTTGTCAAACATGAACCAACTTGGTTGCTGAAGTTGAGTGGTTACTAGTTAGGATAGGTTATATTTTCAGGTTACGAATTAAGGAAGGTGATCGATAAACACTGGTATTGAAGATATCGATCTTCATCGTCTTGACGGATCTAGGATATGAATATAAAATAAGCTTCAAATTTAGCCGAAAAGCTAAAATTGTTTTTATCAATGTTTATTTTATAAATTATAAACGTCAACGAGCCTCTAAATTAAATGTGAGCATCAAATGAAAGTAAAAATTATTTTGAAAATTAAAAACAAATTAAAATATCTAACAAATATTTTCTTAGATTGATTGGATTGGATTGTTACTCAAAATTCATACTTGTAATTTTATATTTAATTTATTAAAAGAAATAAGATTAGAAAAATTATATTTAATGGTTTTTTATGATTAATTTAAGAAGAAAATAAACCGGAGAAATGTGTACTAAAAGCTCAAGTCCATACGTATATACTTTTTATCTAGGCTAGCACTAATGTAGAAGAATTTATTGGCTCAAAAATATAGCTAGCCCAGGGCTAGATTCGCCAGTGGTGAAATCATCGATCCAGTTCATCAATTCGACGAATAGAACCACAATACGTAATGAAGTCTTTTCGTTTTTACGATGGACGTGGAGATTTTGAGGTCACTTCTTCCATGCCTGATGATACGTACAGAGAGGGCCATACTCTGGCGAATTGATTACTGGTGGTCATTGTCGACTTTTCTTTTGCAGAAAATTCATAGTGCAACGAGTAATTCACCCATGCCAGCGATTGTGTACATGTTTGAATTGCATCTTAAAGTCTACACTCTATGTAGCAAATGATAACATGTCATTGCAAACAGACTTGCATAAAAGGTTAATTCGTAACAATAAGAGATTATTATGGATGCAATTATCGTTTTAACTTGCAATCTATATGGACTTGACTATCATGATGACGTTTTTTTCTTCTTCTTAAAAACAAAGAGAGCCCCTAGTGTTACAAAACGTTTATAAGCATCAATACAATATTTTTTAACATCTAAATCGAGCTAAAATTTAGTAACAAATAGCTTGTTGTGAATTATATATATATATATATATATGCTGCAATAGTCATCTATATGATCTACACCCCACCTAAAAGCATACTCAAAACTTAAACCCAGATCCCCGCATGCATTGTTCATTGTCATCAGGCAACATTTTTATGGTTACAACAAAGTTTTCAAAAGGTTTTCAACAAGCAAAATAAGAGAGCAAATAGGGGTTTGTTTACAATTTTCCAACATCGCATGAGCTTAGCTAGGAAGAGACCTAGCATCATCATCCAAACAAAAAATCGAAGAAAAAAAGAAATCGAGTGGTGGGTATTGGGGAGAGCGAATATGTCACAGAAACCCAACTTGGCAGCCTAAATGCATTGCACCTTAAGAGTTATCCTTGCGTGTATTGTCATGTACCGAACCCCCATTTACAATAAAACTCGCACACAATCAACTCTCACCTTTCATTCCTCTCCTTCCTTCTCCCTCACCTTCATCTTCTTCTTCTTCTCTCAGCTCTCCCTCTGTTCTTTTTTGCCCTATCTGATAGGGTTCCCCATTTCCTTGTAGCTCCAATCCAATTCATGCATATCTGCCTCTCAGCTCTATTCATCGTCGTCGTCGTCGTCGCTCTCGTTTCTGTGTCGATCTTTTTCGGTGTAAAGCCTTGCCTTTTTTGCCTCTCGGGGTTTTTTGAGCTGCACCCATGTCTCAGCTCTTCGGATTCGCTGGTAAAGTCCTGAGCTTTCTAAAGTTTATGCGTTTATTTTAGCGTTACATGTGTTTATGTGCTTTGAATTTGTGATATTTGGGATTATGAGCTGGTGTTGTTGTAGATCATTACATAAAGGTTTGGTTTTTAGATGATCTTGCTGGATAGATTAGCTGAGTTATTGGTTTTTGTGAATATGTTGATGCATGTTGTGAATTATAGTTTTATGACTTCATACAGAAGTTTATTGCTTTAGTAGGATTGTACATACCTGCTTAGCTAGAATAGTATCAGATTTGGAAACCCTGAGATCGGATGAGACTTGTGGCCATATGCTTTATTGTGTTGTAGTTTGGATGAAGATAAGTTAGCTGGTCTCAGATCTGATGTTGTAATATGTGCTGTTTGTGATCCGTCAATAATAGATAATAGGTTTATGTTTCCTTCAGTTTTAGTATCATTTGTAGTGTTTTTGATTTGTCAATAGTCGTATCAATTTGTAGATGTATGTCGGATTGGACCTTTGTTAGTTGAGGCTGATCGAGTTTCTGTTGTCTTGGCTAACAGGTAGTGATGATTTTTGCCTGGGGGGTTCAATATATGAAAACCCCAAAGAGGCAGGCCTCTTTCTGTCACTCGGTCGGCATGTGGATCTATATTATCCTCCTAGCAAGAGGTCTCGCATCAGTGCTCCATTTGTCTTCAATGAAGAGAGCTTCGCACTGAAGAAGCAGGTGTCTATTGATGTTCTACCAGAAGAATGTCTCTTTGAGATCTTAAAACGGTTACCCGGTGGCGAGGAAAGGAGTGCATGTGCTTGTGTTTCCAAGCGGTGGCTTACCCTTTTGAGCAATATCCATAGGGATGAGTTTGGTAACAAGAACTCAAACCTGTCTTTAAAGTCTCAGGATGAGACCCTTGAAGAAAAGGCTGAAGACCAGGAGATTGAGAGTTGTGGATATCTTTCCAGGAGCTTAGAAGGCAAGAAGGCAACAGATGTTAGACTTGCTGCCATTGCTGTTGGAACTGCCAGTCGAGGAGGATTGGGCAAGCTTATGATCCGTGGAAGCAATTCTGCACGTCCCGTGACAAACCTCGGCCTCAAGGCTATTTCCCATGGCTGTCCTTCACTTAGGGTTCTATCTGTGTGGAACGTGTCTTCAGTTGATGATGAAGGTTTGTGTGAGGTTGCAAAAAGGTGCCATCTGTTAGAGAAGCTGGACCTCTCCCAGTGTCCTGCAATATCTGATAAGGGTTTGGCTGCTATTGCAAGGAGCTGTCCCAATTTGACCGAAATAACACTGGAATCCTGTGCTAACATTGGAAATGAAGGTCTACAAGCATTTGGAAAATGCTGCCCCAATCTGAAATCTGTTTCTATCAAAAATTGCCCTCTTGTTGGGGATCAGGGGATTGCTAGTTTGGTTTCTTCTGCTTCTGATGTCCTGGAGAAGGTGAAGCTTCAGGCATTGACCATCACTGATGTGTCTCTTGCTGTTATTGGACACTATGGCAAGGCTGTTACAGATCTTGTCCTCACCAATCTCCCGAATGTGTGCGAGAGGGGGTTCTGGGTCATGGGAAATGGTCATGGGCTGCAGAAGTTGAAGTCTTTAACTGTTACTGCCTGTCAAGGCGCAACAGACACTGGACTTGAAGCAGTAGCAAAAGGTTGCCCAAATTTGAGACAGTTCTGCCTGCGCAAGTGTCTATACATATCCGACAGTGGGCTGGTATCATTTTGCAAAGCAGCAGGATCTCTTGAGAGCCTTCATTTGGAGGAGTGCCACAGGATCACCCAGTATGGATTTTTCGGTGCTCTTTCTAACAGTGGTGCAAAGTTGAAGGCTCTAGCTTTTGTTTACTGCCTGGGACTCAAAGACCTGAACCTGAACTTGGGATTGCCTGTGGTGTCTCCATGTGAATCTCTTCGCTCACTGTCCATCCGTAACTGCCCTGGGTTTGGAAATTCTGGGCTGGCGGTGTTGGGTCGACTCTGCCCTCAACTGCAGCATGTTGACTTCAGTGGGCTTGAAGGAATTACTGATGGTGGATTCCTCAAATATCTTAAGAGCACTGAGGCTGGTCTGGTGAAGGTTAATCTTAGTGGATGTGTGAATTTGACAGACAAAGTGGTGTCCGCCATGGCTGATCTTCACGGTTGGACGTTGGAAGTGTTGAATCTTGAAGGTTGTAGAAAGATCAGCGATTCTGGTTTGGTAGCAATTGCAGAGAACTGTCCATTGCTTAGTGATCTTGATGTCTCAAGGTGTGCTATCACTGATTTTGGAATTGCATCCCTAGCCCTTGCAGGACAGCTAAATCTTCAGATCCTCTCTGTGTCAGGCTGCTCTTACGTTTCAGACAAGAGTTTGCCTGCCTTGATAAAACTGGGCGAGACACTTCTAGGTTTGAATCTTCAGCACTGCAATGCCATCAGCAGCAGCACTGTTGACGGTCTTGTGGTGCAGCTATGGCGTTGTGATATCCTTTCCTAGACTTAAGACTTGCCCGCATACCAGAGGAATGGTTCTTGCACAACTCAGAAGTTCAGATTTTAGAGGAATGGTTCTTGCACAACTCAGAAGTTCAGATTTTAGTCAGCTTTTTACAAGTATCTGCAGCTTGCGTTGTTTTTGGGTCCATCAGCTATGGGTCTTTAGAGTGTCCGGTTGCCTTTTTTCCGGGGAGAATGGCCATATACTCCTTTTTTTGCAGGTTTCCTATCATTGGAGATCTGTTCCCAGAGTTATGGCTGTTGGCAAAGAAGCTGTGGCTTCTCGTCATTTATATCCCTGAGCATACTGCTACCGGGCTCTTGATCTAGGCTATTTTTACCGTTTCCAGTAGTCCTGGTTTTATAGAGCTGGGTGTAGGAGGAGCCCATCTTTTTGCTTGATTGTCTAATACTTAGACCAAGCACTTTTAGGCTTCCTACATCTAGTTCTAAGTCTGTCATTTGTCATTTTACCGAGTCGGTCACGTGCATTCCGCACGTGATGGTTGGGTCTTTGTTTACCTCAGAGGGTGGATTTAGAGTCCAGTAGTAGTCATCTAGAGTCTTGTATCGCAGTCAAGATTTGGGAGCCTTGTGTTTGGGGGCTTTGGCCCTGGCAGCAGTTAGTCTGCCTCGACGATCCTTGTTCTTGTTGGAAGGTCGTTTTTTTACCAAGCCCCTGTTTTTCCAGGCTTCACTGCTCTTGGACTGCTCTGCAACCTCTTATGTAATGGACTCTGTATCTGCCCTCTGTTGTATGCTTCATATCGTAATAAATAAAATTCTCAGTTGTGTTTAAATTAGGGTAAATTCCTCCTATGGTACCTGATGTTTGGCTATTTGGACAATTTGGTACCTGATGTATGAAAGCGGACAATTTGGTACCTAAAGTTCTCAAATTTAGGCCATTTTGATACTTATGTCAATTTTGACCATATTTTCAGGGTTATTTCCGTCATCTTATCTCAACTTTACTTCATTTTTTTATAATACCTCCAAATTGTCTCTAAGTTATCACTAAAAATTTGATAACTCATCTACTTAGTATCTGTGATGATTTACGTATATAAGTTTTCATAATGTAGATATCAATCTAAATTAATCTTAATTATAAGTAATTAAAAAAATTGATAAAAATTACAATTGCATAAAGGTAATTTATTTCATTTGCAGAAAATAATTAGGATAAAAAAAAATTTATTTTCGTTATATGCGAAGTAGATGCTAAGTGGAGTAGATATATCAATTTAATTATCTCCAAAGAGAGGCAATTATAGGAAGAAATGAAGAAAAATGTGAATTTAATGAGTTTAAGACTAGAATGACAGAAATAACCCTGAAAATATGGTCAAAATTGATAGAGGTACCAAAATGTCCTAAATTTGAAAACTTTAGGTACTAAATTGTCCGCTTTCATACATCAGGTACCAAATTGTCCAAGTAGCCAAACATCAGGTACCATAGGAGGAATTTACCCTTTAAATTATCATGTTGTTGATTTTGCAAGTCTTGATTAGTTGATAATTTGGCCGCTGTTCTTACGCGCCAACCTTGGCCGACACTCAACTGTGAAGCTTTACTACAATTCATGAATCATGAAAGTGTTTGTGAATGCTTTGAATATATTTCAATATGGGATGGCTGTGGATTTCGCAAAAGAATCATAGTCAATTAAGCAGATGGGGTGTTCACTTTGCTACATGGTGACCCATGGCCAACTTTAGATAATGGATGCCTTCTCTCTTAAAAAATCCCTTTCAAACAAGATCGACTATCTTGATGATGGCGCTCTTGATCTAGTAGTTCTGTATATTTTGGCTTTGTTATCAAAAGCCGGACTAGTTCATGAATCTTGAAGATAATGATTCATTTGCTCGCCCCTTTATCCTCTTTGTTTAGAGGTGAGGTATTATTAATCTGCTTGGGTTTATTTCATTTCATGTCTACTTCCCAATCAAGAAAACGAAGGAAACCGTTGGCATTCTTTTGATTGCTTCTAAATGAATTTTTCTGTCTCATGTGTGGTACCTTTCGGTTCCTTGTTTTCGGTGTTCAGAAAGGTCTTCTGAGCCCAGAAAATAAATCTTTACCAGCAACTTGATTCACCAACAGAAGTTTAAAGCAAGTGGTAACTTAATTCGATTAGAAGATAATGACGCGAACCGTTTCTATTATTGCCTCACACAAAGTAAGGATGGTCTTTGTCACTACAAGTGACCAGTCGTGGTTGAAGAAAACAGCAGTAGAAAAGGGGACGTTTGGATTTGCCTTGCTCGAAAATGACCTTGTACAAGGAGGTTAGCGGTTAGCAAAATCACTAGTTAACGGCGGTTGTGACTTCAAACACGGTGGTGGACGTACTGTACACAGTCCACGGAAGTTCTTCAGAGATGATCACTAACATCAGTTGGAGATCAAAAACAAAAACTGAAAATAACGGACATCAGTCTCACAGATTGAACGAGTCACAGTTCTCTCAGATTATCTTTGAGCTTCGAATCCACAGAACATCAGATATAAGAAAGCAACAGTTTAAGCCGTGGGAAGTATTAAACAGGATATACAGCACAAAATCAGCCTTGATTGATTCACAGTTCCCAATTGTTCAACAACAGAAGAGCTTAAACATGATATACTTTCAAGCACGAACTATCTAGCGGAGGTTTTCAAAATTTTCCCAAATATATCTAATTATCTGGTAACTAATGCATGCTTAAACATACAAATTAGGAAACAACCTGGAAAATAGTTACATACAGTGCTGCAAACTGGGATGTAGTATCCCGGTGACAAGACCAGCAACCCCTGAAAGCAAGCACGCGAAACAATCATGCTGCTGAATACAGACAAGACAGACAAACCATAATCCAAAGTTCTTCATGCCCTCTTTGTCTACTGATTCGGGTCTAAATACGTTTCTTATTTTCATAAATGGAGTCTTTTGAGGTTTCTCATTGTGCATCCACTTATGTCCATACTTTTTTGCTCAATTCGCCAGTGCTATAGGCTCTTGAACCAAGGTGGGATGATGTTCTGCTTCATTAACTGTCTCATCATCTGAATGGGACTGCTCGTCACTTATCACAGCCCTTGGAACCGCTTCTGGCTCTTGGGTGTAGGGTTCACTTAACTCAGCTCTAGGAACCACCTCCTGCTCTTGGGTGTGAGGTCCAGCTTCATTTGTTGCATTGGGCAATGCGGCAGCCTCTTCATTCATTGCATCGATCAAGTTGTTATTTTCCTCATTTATTGCCTTGGTAGTTACTTTCCGCACATTCTTCCCGCTAGATAAAGTGGTCTTCTCAGATGGCAGTCTACTAGGAAGAGACTTTCTTAGAGGCTTTTTTGGATGCACAGGAGAAGGTCCTGTGGCAGAATTTTGAGGAAGTTTCTCACCCAAACTAAGCCTGACAGGTTGACTCTTGGTATCACTGTTTCCTTCAGAATCTGCGGGAGGTGAGATCTTCTTGCGACCAAGCTTAGGAGACTTGGCTCTTGTTGTTGGTAACTGCACCCATTGCAATAAGACATATAGGCTAAATCAAGATTCGCCAAAAATCTCATATCTATGAAAATAACAGTAGAGTTGACTTAAGGGTTAATGCTGCTGAATACCAGCCACGTATGATAATGATGACAGGCTTCTTTTAAACAGGATAAAGCTTTAGTAAACTACATTAACCCCCTTACATATATCAACAAGTCCAACAAAGACCTAGTTTTTAGACCTAGTTAATTGGGAAACCAAATCTGTTCATGTACTTCTAGTTTGTTACGGAGAAAAAATAGCAACATAACATAGAACCACCAAATCAGTTGATAGGCAAACAATCGTCAACAGTTACAGATGATTTTAAGCTAATACATTAATAACATGAGTAGAGCTAGTTCTGACATAAAATAATTATTATGTATGGAAGTAGCCCAAACCAGGACATGGTTACTGCAAATAACAATGGTCAAGTATTTGCTCATGCTAAAAGAGCAAAACCTAATAGTAAACAAGCTATTGAAGCTAACCCCTCAGAATACACTAGCATTATAAATTCAAGAACTAACCACCATTCAAAAGTTGTTCAAGTAATTTGTGCATATTCCATTCATCTATCTGAATACACCTTGAATGATTAAAATGCCACCCAACCAAGTTCACCAGAGGCTGCGAAACATACAAGAAAATGCCCTATGCACGTCGACTTCCAAGAGAAAAAGATATACCTTCTTTAGCTCCACCTTAGGAGGTGGAGGCTCCTGATAAAAGCTTGGCATAGGAGTTGCTTTAAATGTCAGCTTCTTCCTGAGCATCTTAATCTCAGCTTCTAGAGTTTCCTGCAAAAGAATGGAAGATTTTCAGAATAAGAACAGAATGCACACCCAGGGTAAATGACATTGGATTGATTATTACCTTAGACTTGGCTTGCAAATTATTCTTCTCCATCTCCTTTGCATGTATCTTTTCCTCAAGTTTGGTGTAGAACTGTGGGCAGTATAATTGTAAGCATTAAAAATGATGTAGGAACTATTATTTAACAGAAACAATGCAGGAAAACACTATATAAGAGATCAGAAAGATGCAAACACAAAACCAACCTCTCTTCTTTTCTCAGCTCGTTCATCACACCTAAAGCTGAAACCATAGTTCGGCAGTGTACCCATCCTAGGCGGTTTATCTCCTTCTGTGGGACTTCTTATAAGTGGTTAAGGAAACTTGATTGAGTAATAGTACATTATCAACAAAATTATAGAAAGACCAGCAGAGAACAATGACAACACATGTTCTCAGACAGATAAGGATACAAGGAAGATTGTGATTCTCCATCACCCTTATAGGAGCCTTTGTTCAGTGGCTTCAAGTCTGTTTTCTCCCTGTAGAATGAACATCACATCCAACAATTAGCTTAGTGGACAATTCAATATAGAAACCTACCCTCGAGACGGCCACCAAGAGCTAAGAAGACAGGAAAATGAACCTTAAGAGATATAAAACCATAAAGGCATAAGGAAGCAGAAGAAAGTAAACTGCAAGCACAAGCACTACTCACACAAGGCCTTCAGTTGAAGGTGCCTCAGAATGTTTTGGTTGCTGCTGAATAAGATATAGTAAAATGCAACAATCAGAAACTACAAATTTATCAAAACTGAACAAAGTAGTGGTGAGAAAAGAAGGAAAAACAAGGATTACATTGATATTTACATTGGATAACTGAACCTGTTGGCCATTCGATGGTCTAATCTTGTTAGGCTGCTTGACCCGTGGAGCTGCGGAACCATTGGAAACAGCAGCTGTTGCCTCAGCATCATTTCCATCTTTGCTTTTCCTCCTTAAAATTGGCAAGGCGCTCTTGGGACTAGGCGGCTTCTCAATCTTATTCTTACCTTGACCCTTCTGCACTTTGGATTGCTTCGACTGAACAGAACCATTAGGTCCCCTTTCCTGCAACACGGGCGCACATGTGGAATCACAATCAGGCACAATATAATACTATCACTAAAAGTCTAAACAACACCGGCCAAAACCCAGCACTCCGTACCTTGGCAATTCTCAAACCATTGCTTCCAGAGTTGACACTGGCTTCCTCTTTGACTTCTCCAGCAGATGAGTTATTAGACACACCATCATCCGAGTTCACCACATTTTCGAACTTGCCATTTGCAGCCTGTGTAACAGTAGTATCGCCGGCACTCCCATTACCACTAAGCTGCCCATGACCACCATTTTCAAGCGCAGCCTGAAGCCCATAGTTGGCTTCCGAATTATCCAAATCCATGACACACAGGAAACTACAAACAAACCTAACAAATCCCAAAGTATAAGCAACATAACCGATACAGCATCAATAAAATCACGAAACTGTCAACCATAGAAGAATGGTTACAAAGATTAACCCGCAAAAACAAACATCAATTTAAGATTTGCAATATCAAACTACTTAATTTTAATGTTGCTCTACTTGCCCGCAACATAATCACTCTCAGCACTTAACCAAACTCCAAATCAATTCATCACACACTAACAGAACCAAAGCGATTATCCACCTCTCACCAAAATACACCAAGATTCAAAATCCGAAATCCAAATCCACCGGACACCAAAAAAACCGCATTACCACTCACAGAAACCTCTCATTCCACACTGATCTAACCTAAACACGCATCAAATCCATCGCTGAAACCAATCACCGATCCGTTCTTCACTAATCCAACACTCAAAATCGACATTTCAAGCCGAAAACAAACACTAAACCACGAGATTCAACAATCTCACACACATTTTTCTCACTCTCCCACTCACCTCTTAAAGCGCGCCTTTCAGTCAGAAGTCCATGCCTTGGGGAGGATCTGGGACTCGCGGCGAGTGGCAGCGACGGCGGATCGGAGGAACCGAACCTCTTTTCCGGATCTTTTCGGATTCAAAAGCGGGGCGAGCACTGGGTTCTGCTGTTTTGCTTAAACTATATTTTTGTTTTTTTTTTCAGAATAATTTGAAACTGGGAAGTATGAATATAACGAAATGAGATTTATGAAAGCTGGTCTTTTAGTGAGAGAGAGAGAGAGATGAAGGAGGCTCTGTTTTATACGATTGAGAGATTTCAAATCCAAATCCAGGTCAGGCAGGTCACTCAGGTCACACACTCTCTCTCTCTCTCTTACATTATATCATAATCTTATACGTATTTTTGTACCAAGGAGGATCTACGCCTTTTCGGGCAACTACGTACACGCGGTTAAGTAAGTCAGTAAGTGACTATACTAATACTACCGACCACTCGCCACCTTAAATTGTGGGTATTTATTTCTTCAGTTTTCTTCCAGAATTTGAAGAGATGGGCGGTCCGGGTTTTCTCCGTTTAGAGATGGAACGTACAAGCGTCGGTATTTGAGAGAGATTTCTGCTATACGCTGCTGCATGGGATGCAACAGCACTTTCATCCACACACAAACCTCTCACACTCACTGTGTATTTTATCAAACTCATCTTTCATCACACACAAATGTGTGTATAGGATACCATGTTGCACAGCAGACAAACCCGTATTTGAGTATGTGCTACGGAAATTATAGTGCGTATAAGGAAGATAAGATGCATCATAATGCATGAATTGACGGTGATATAATAACTGTAAGATTAAGTTTCTTAACTTATTCTTTTCCTTTTTTTGTTTAGATACGATATTACTGTTTAATTTCATAGTATCTTATTTGAATTTTGCTTCTAAAACTTGAATGAAAATATATTTATTTTGAGACGTGAAGTGTTGTACATGCGATGTATGTACATGAATGAGTTATGGTTATTACATCAGTCCACGTTAGTTATGGTATATACAAAGGAAATAAAAGGAGGACAACAACCTATAGAAACTTTTTAAATTTTGACTTATGAGTAGACCAATTGTTTAAAGTTTAATTTAGGGTATACACAAATCTTATGAAGATCAAGTTTTTACATATTATCCAACAACATAAATGAGTGCAAATTACCTTTTCTTTACGCGGTAAGATTAATCAACAAAAAAAAATGTCATTCTTAGTTTCTCTATTCCTTCTCTGAACATAAGCTCCACCCTTTATGATCATGACCTCAATATTTAATCTATGGTTCATGAGGGCCGGGAAACTCTAAAGTTTATACTTTTATATAGATTATAGATATTTGTTCATCATGTGATGCAAACAAATTAAATTAGTGGTGCGCCTAAATCGATCAGGAATCTTGTAACGTGTCTGAATGAGTTTTGTAAAGCACAAATAATGTAACCTTAATTAGCAGTCTCGATCGATTGTGTTACCTTGCTAGTTTTGATTAGAACAGTTCAACAAAAACGGATAGCTAGCTAGCAGCTAGGGAAAGCGAAGTATATATAACAAACCCAGTTCTGAATGACGTCAACTTCTACCGGCCGGCGACGACGGTTTGAGAAGAAGAAGAAGAAGGAGAGGTCGTGATCACAAACAGACCAGTGAAGCTGACTTGTCGGCTGTTTTGTAAAGACCTGTAACCGACACCGTTCTTTTCGTGCCACCGTCCGATTCCAACTCAACATTTACTTCTCTCTCTCTAGCTTTTTGTGTAAGCTTGATTCAGTTATGAAGGCATGCACATGCAAACGTAGGTTCTTATAAATCTCCATATATCTATATGCAAAACAAATATGAACGTTTTCTTGTCCCAGAGTTTTAACTAAATAGACTTGGATTCTTTATAAACAACGTTCATGTATATATAGCATATTAGTTTAATGAATATTCAAAAATGAAGAAGTTAGCCAACCGCACCTAATGAAGTCGCAGTAAACACTAAACACGCTCTTCTTGTTCAAATGCAGGGTGCATGCTAAACTTGTTGCTGAAATTTGTTCTCTCTTCTAGGAACCATGCCCACATGTCTTTACTAAGGAATGCTGGCTGATGAAACTCTGCTTTCATGACTGTGTGCTTTTAATGTGCTTAAATCTTAGTTTAAGTAACAGTGATTCGATTAAGCTAGGGTTTATTGATCGATAATTAAGACGTTGCTTTACTTAATTATCAGATTAAGTTCACGTAATTAGCTTTTAAGCCAATGTGTCTTTATGCAAATTTAATGTGGTACCACTATCTCTTGGACGTCCATTCGAGTAGAACGCAAATGTGAAGATCATCGGTTCAAATGTTCTGCAGCAACCTCGATCGTCAACAAGCATGGATCATATGCACATAATCAGTAGTAGCGGATCCAGGATTCAAAACCTGTCTAGGCTAATTAAAAGTGTAATTTATTTTTTTGCAATTTTTGACACACATATATTGCTCTACTCATCAAATAAAAATTCTTTTTTGATGTTTCAACAATATATATGAGAAAATATTTTCACAATTCCTATAATTGAAAAGTACACATTTTGCAAAACAAGAATTTGTACCAGAGAAAGAAAAAGGAAGGAAATGAGAAGGAAAAGAAAAAAAAATCATACCTTGAGCGTTTTTTTGTTTTGGAAATGTATACCATAAGCGTTTAAAAAAGAATATATGTAGGGTTTAGATGAAAAAAGGAATAGATGAAAAATGTTAGAAAGATGATTCGATCCTTGAGCATGGAAGAAAATAAGTTGGGCAGATTACCAACTGAACCAACACTACTTTTGTTATCCATATGTACTAATATAACATATATTCTTCAATTCTGTCTAGGCTTACCACATGCATCCGCCCATGCACATAATCTATTACATTTTCTCACTCGGAATAACATTTCAATCTTCCATCCTATTTAGATTAGTTTCTTTCATCAGGTCTTATGAAAATTTCAACCTATTTACTAAAACTATATCTCATTCTAATTCAAAAGTCCTCATGGCAGAAAGAGAACCATCCCTTTTCTGCACACTACGTAATCGACATCAAAGCCTTGGTTGTAGACTTGCAGGAGGGATGTACCCTGCTCCTAATTTCCTATAATTTCGAGGATGATTGTGCGTGAAGTATTGTAAACTTTATTTCGGAGACTCACTGTACGTGACAAAATTGATTATGAACTTGATGTACAAAGTTGACGCAACGTGAACTCTATAAATGGGATCATTCTTAAACCCTACGAGGATGAGCAACATCACCAAAGAGGTAATATGACACAATAATCTTTGCCACAAGCTACTTCACCATAAATTTCTGTCTTGGCTGCAAGCAGTCATATTTTCATCACCATCTTCTTGCTTCCAGCAGTTGTGTACAGACACTCGTTAAACCAAAGTGAATAATTATTCTTCTCTTCTTCTTTCTTGAATCGATCTCTATGGTTTCGTGCGAGAATTAACCAACTTTTCATCATTCGAATTATAAGAAACTTTCCCGTTTTCCATTGGAATGTGACTGAAAAAGACTGAAGCACTTATGTATGCATTGAAAGTCTGAAACTTATCTTCTATCAAAGACAAAACAGAAAGAAAATCTCATGCTGACTTTAAGAATACTACTCGACTGAGTCGCCCAGGTGCCGTGGCCCAACTGTGTTCTTGTTCTCTATCATTTTCCTCCTTTTACTTTAAATTTGTGTGTTCGATCTAATCATTCCCAAAAATACATATTTAGGGCCAAAAATAAAACATAAACTAATACTGATAGAGATCTAGACTAGGGGTGTTAATTGAAAACCGAAAACCGAAAAATAACCGAACCATAACCGAACCATAACCGAAAAAAACCGAAGAAAAAAAAAACCGCACCAAACCGCAAAAAAACCGCACCAAACCGAAAGATTTGGTGTGGTTTTGGTTTGGGATGTTTGAAAACTGAAACCGAACCGAAAAACCGAATATATATATATATATATATATATATTATAAAGAAATTATATTATTTATATATATATTTAATATACATAATTAAATATGTTATCGATCGAGACCCAAACTTTATCAAAATTCGGTGAATTTTTTACCATATCTGTATTTATATATGCTGATCACATCCGACGGTCGAAATTTAATAATTTGAATTTTAGATATTGGAACCACAACATGTCTACTAATGTGGTATAACTTGTTTAGTGGTCTTTTTGCAAATGTATGCAGTTGTGAAGCAACTATATCTTATAAATAGAATTTTGCAAATCTGTCCGCATGATGCGTTACGTATAGTGAAATATGGTTATGGTAAAAAAATCACATATTTTCGATAACGTTTGTGTCCCGGTCGAGGCGGTCAACCCTTTTTACGCTTATTATCCCCTATAGGTAGCCTTATTCCTGGAACGTAAAATTATTGAAAATTTTACACGAGCTGCTACATCACATATATGTGAGAGTGTGTGCATGAAAAAATCCACCAAAACTAGTCAAGAAGGAGGGGGTAAGAACAAATTCACTTAATTAGATGAAATTAAGTTAATGTTGACCACATCGATCGAGACCCAAATATTATCAAAATTAGATGAATTTTTTACCATATCCTTATTTAAATATGATGATCACATCTGACGGTCAAAATTTAATATTTTGAATTTTAGACATTAGAACCACAACATGCCTACTAATGTAGTATAACTTGTTTAGTGGCTTTTTGCAAATGTATGCATTTGTGAAGCAACTATATATTATAAATAGAATTTTGCAAATTTTTCCGCATGATGCGTTATGTATTGTGAAATATGGTTATGGTAAAAAAATCACATATTTTCGATAACGTTTGTGTCCCGATCGAGGCGGTCAACCCTTTTTACGCTTATTATCCCCTATGGATAGCCTTATCCCTGGAACGTAAAATTTTTGAAAATTTTACACGAGCTGCTACATCATATATATATGAGAGTGTGTGCATGAAAAAATCCACCAAAACTAGTCAAGAAGGAGGGGGTAAGAACAAATTCACTTAATTAGATGAAATTAAGTTAATGTTGACCAGATCGATCGAGACCCAAATATTATCAAAATTTGATGAATTTTTTACCATATCCTTATTTAAATATGCTGATCACATCTGACGGTCAAAATTTAATATTTTGAATTTTAGACATTAGAACCACAACATACCTACTAATGTGGTATAACTTATTTAGTTGTTTTTTGCAAATGTATGCATTTGTGAAGCTACTATATATTATAAATAGAATTTTGCAAATTTGTCCACATGATGCGTTACGTATTGTGAAATATGTTTATGGTAAAAAAATCACATATTTTCGATAACGTTTGTGTCCCGATCGAGGCGGTCAACCCTTTTTACGCTTATTATCCCCTATAGGTAGCCCTATCCCTGGAAGGTAAAATTTTTGAAAATTTTATACGAGCTGCTACATCACATATATATGAGAGTGTGTGCGTTAAAGAATCCACCAAAACTAGTCAAGAATGAGGGAGTAAGAACGAATTCACAGTTAATTAGATGAAATTAAGTTAATGTTGACCACATCGATCGAGACCCAAATTTTATCAAAATTAGATAAATTTTTACCATATCCGTATTTAAATATGCTGATCACATATGACGGTCAAAATTTAATATTTTGAATTTTAGACATTGGAACCACAACATGCCTACTAATGTGGTATAACTTGTTTAGTGGTTTTTTTACAAATGTATGCATTTGTGAAGCAACTATATATTATAAATAGAATTTTGCAAATCTGTCCGCATGATGCGTTACGTATAGTGAAATATTGTTGTGGTAAAAAAATCACATATTTTCGATAACGTTTGTGTCCCGATCGAGGCGGTCAACCCTTTTTACGCTTATTATCCCCTATGGGCCTATGGGTAGCCCTATCCTTGGAAGGTAAAATTTTTGAAAATTTTACACGAGCTGCTACATCACATATATATGAGAGTGTGTGCGTGAAAGAATCCACCAAAACTAGTCAAGAATGAGGGGGTAAGAACGAATTCACACTTAATTAGATGAAATTAAGTTAATGTTGACCACATCGATCGAGACCCAAATTTTACAAAATTAGATGAATTTTTTACCATATCCGTATTTAAATATGCTGATCATATCTGACGGTCAAAATTTAATATTTTGAATTTTAGACATTGGAACCACAACATGCCTACTAATGTGGTATAAGTTGTTTAGTGGCTTTTTGCAATTGTATGCATTTGTGAAGCAACTATATCTTGTAAATAGAATTTTGCAAATATGTCCGCATGTTCTTTTTATTTCGTTAAGAATCAAGTAGATAGACAAGGAAAGAAACTCCGATTTTCTTTACAAAATAACCGAAAGAAAAACCGATATAAACCAGAGAAAAACCAAACCGAACCAAACCGAACACAATTGATTTTTGAAAAAAAAAGTGAAAAACCAAACCGAACCAAACCGAATAAATAGAACGGTTTGGTGTTCGGTATCACCTATAAACCGAACCATTCACACCGATTAACACCCCTAATCTAGACTTACACTCAGTGGTGGATCCAGGATCCGGTACATGTCTAGGCTAGTTAGAAATCTTTTTATTTTTTTTTACAATTTCTTGTTGCATACGATACTCATCCAAGGGAAAGAAAATACTTCACAAAATTAATATATGAGAGATTTTAATGTTTTTTTAAAACTCGACGATATTGTCATTCAATATAATTCAAGAAAGAGAAAATGATACAATGACTTAATCCTTTTTAATGTTGATACCGAATGAAAGTGAAATTTTTTTTGAAAAGAAAGGTGAAGAAAAAGAGAAGGAAAAAAAAATCGTGCATGTTAACAAAGCTTTAAAGGAAGAAAAAAATTATGAAAATGAGAAAGGAAAAAATCTTGCATGTTAATAAAGCTTTCTTTAAAGATGAAAACTAAAAAACTAAGTGCACGGAGAATCGAACCACAATCACAAGAGAAAGATGAATAAGTCACTTAACTAAGAACCTACATTTCTTACCCGTATACACTTAAATTTTATATATAGGAAAATTACGTCTAGGCTTGAGCCCAGTCTACCACCTAGATCCGCCTCTGCCAAGCAAACTCAGATGAAGTCAATCTCTTTATTAACTGTTATATCCATTTGCCTGAAACGGTTTGATGACTTGATCTCCTTCAGGCTTCCAAGAGATCAAGTAGTCGGAAAGTATTTGCATTATTTGAAAGAACAGGAACCCTAATTCATAGAGACATGGTTTAGTAAAAGCCAAGCAAAACAAACCATATGGACCTTATCTAATGATTGTATGCTTTGCTTAAGAATGAATTGGTTGCAGACATGCATGTGATGGAAATTGAATTTAGGGAAGCCAATAAATAGAGTTAAACAAGGTGTTTAAGTAAAGTATTTCAAGGATAAGGGTTTTGTTTCATTATTCTGGTTGGAGAGAAAGATACACTGAACTGAACTATTCATATATACAGACCTAGACTATACACTACTGTGTGAAAAACCAGACAATTCAGTGCAGGGATCCTAAAGAAATGTCCTTAAGTGGGTCTTCAACAGGGAAAGAACAAAGACTTAGGAGGGGGATTAATGATGATGCATCATCTTTTTATATAACGATATGTTTAACATGTTTTGTTGCTTAAATTGTCACATCAGCTCTACAAACTATTGAGTGCATTCATAACAGATTTCTAATTATTATTTCGTTATCATTTGAATCCGTGGTGGTATTCGGCTTCATGCTATTTGTTAGAGTTTCTTGTCTCTAAAAAGATTGTAGGGTTTGAGACTTTGAGCTTAAGGAAATCTGCGGAATTTATAAAAAAATAAAAGATTTTTTTGATTTTCTTTAGACATAAAACATCCTTTAAACTTTTCATTCTTATTTTCCTTGAAACATGCTGCTCTATGATTCCCAGTTCCCTCACGTCAAAAAGACAAGAAATTGTCAATTGCAAAATAAATTGAAGGACCAATGTGGGGTTAAAAGGCTAGATCCCTCTTTTATTTATGTTTTTATATAATAATGTAATCAGGATGTTGATGATGCTGTAAGTAAAGACCACACACATTTTTTTTTTAAGATAATGAATACTTTCATTCATAACGTAAATAAAGGTCAAGAGAAGACCTCTACGTACCGCACACTATCACATTTTCAGGATATATAATTATTCATGACAAAAGCCAAAAGTCACATATCTCTCCCGTCTATCTAAACAATAAGCACTATGCACAAGGAATCCCATGAACAATCCTGGGAACAAATAAGGACCAACAAAGCAAAAGAAAACCAGAACTAGAGTTCAAAGCAAAAACCAACGTAATAAACGTAACAAAAAAACAAAAGCAAAAAATAGAGGCGCTAGCCTCATATCTGCTCTTTGCCCTTGGAGCTAGGGGATGGAGGTGCTCCGGCATATAGGTCCGCAAGGACTTGATTTCTAAGCACTTTCTTTGACTGAGGCAGAATCTTATTCTTTTGTCTCAACGGGCGGCTAGGTCCACGTTTATTCGGTGGAGGAGGAACAACAGCTTTCGGAGAAGGAGCTTGAACAAAAACACCTTCAGGGCTTTCAAAAAGTCCCAATGATCTTGGAGTGAGCTTCGTTTAGAATTCATGCATCTTCAGCTTCTTCAGAGGTGCAGTTCTCTGAGTGTTAGAAACAAAATCCTCAATCGTGCGCAACAACTTCTTTGGGGAAGGAGTGCCATCACGCTACCACTTGGTTTGCATATCCTCATCTTCAGCAGAGCTATTAGCTACCATAGCTCCATGCTTATAGTTAAAAGGAACAAGGACGAGGCTATCATCAATAGTTTCAAAAATATTCTTTCGATTGAGCACCACCAATTTGCGGAGACGATAAGGCTCAGCAAAAGCTTGGCTATTCAAGCTACTTGCATGTAAATCAAACATTGGCTGAACACTATGGGTAGACTGCACATCATTAGCATCCGAAAAACGAAATAAGCTATGCTTTAGGACCAAACCTGGATCAGTCAGCAGGGTCAAGAGGTTTGGCATGCCATTTTTGTCGAGGTACCCACCAGCCCTGCAAATGGAGCCTTGTAGCATTCTCCTTCCTCATGCCAGATTAGATTGCACTTTTGGCACCGTCCTTGTAGCTTGTCATAGTAGTAGAAGAAAATTTATTTCCCGACTTGATCCGAGGACTTAATCAGTTTCTTCATCACAAAAGGACGGGCTAGGCTGTGAGAAAACCTAACCTTGAGTTTGCGAGAAGCTCTCCATTCCTTATCATTCCAATAGATGAAATTACCTGCCACCATAGCCACCGTTTTGATACGGTTTGGTTTCTCAAACTTGGGTGGGAAATTCTTCAAATAAACCCAGAAGTACAGGTCATCCATAGGAATGGAATGTATGTCTGCAAACCCATCATACTCTTGAAAAACTATCGGTGCCCTAGCATAGTACCAGGGTCCTCCATTGATTACTCTATTGGCATCCTTTCCATGGTTGATAGCGAAAATAAATCTATCAGGAGGTCATGCTTGCACCTGGAAAGAACCTTCCAGCGTCCAGAGATGGCAAAAGTGGGAACGCAGATCTAATGCCGAGACCCTTTTCGAAGCCACCGGCCTAGCTAGGAGGAAAGTTTGATCAGAACCAGCCGGGCCGTCGTCCTCGTCATGGATGTTTGAGATATCAAACACATCCTAACTCGTAATGGCGAGTTGTTGAGCAAACTTTTGGGTAATGGTATCGAGGTTTGCCATGAGGAGGGAGATGGCAAGGGGAGGGATCAAGGACGGCATCGGAACACCGCCTGAATGCAGCCTAGACAGACTAGGGATGTAAGCGGCCAGAGGGAGCGGCGTTGTGCTAGGGTTTTTTCCGTTGTTTCCGTGACCTGGGTAAATAACCGGCGATATTTCAGTAAAGACCACATACTGTTCTTGATGAAGATATTTAATTGGCATCTTTATCATCTTTGTTTATCAATCTGAAAGAGTCTTTAGAATGAAATCCCGTTTTGTTAGTGGTCTAGATTAACCACCAGATGAGAATATTCTCACACTATAGGGGTTGCTTCACCCACCAGAAGACAAGCATTATTAGATCTATGTTGTTGGCTTAGAACTTCACTGAATATATTTCTAGGCACGTAAATTAGTGCACTTCAAAAAAAAAATTAGTGCACTTCTCTCAAGTCTCTTCTTTCAAACTCATCCATAGTGTTTTAATTGCTTCTAGCCCTCATTTATCCTATTTAATGAAATTACTAAGCTAATTTAAGGGCTTCATGTGAAATTGGACCTAATTCAGAAGAGTTTTAGAAATCACGGCAGGCTACAACAGCTGGAAATCATGCCTCCAGTAACTCAGTAAGAGTATTTGTCAAGTATGTAACTATTTGATGGGTCACCTTTCTGAGAACAAATTATACATTCCAGGATTTATGATACAGCATCATTCCTTCATGTAGGATTATAGATATAATAAGCTTTGAAGTTCCCCACATAGTAGGCATTACTTCTAGTCCAAAAGTCCATTCTTTCTTCCACTTATAAGCAAGTAAACAATTACTGATCAATTACGCATAAGAACCTAAATCATTTGATGAGATAATAATGATTAT
Source organism: Argentina anserina (assembly GCF_933775445.1). Lineage (NCBI taxonomy): Eukaryota > Viridiplantae > Streptophyta > Magnoliopsida > Rosales > Rosaceae > Argentina > Argentina anserina. Next base: position 23,896,016 of record NC_065873.1, on the reverse strand, counting down.
ACAAGATAAAGTCTTGTCTGGTGTCATCGGATCATCCCACTCTTTCGGTTAAACATTTGATTTAAAATATTGCAGCTAATCATCTGTATTGAAATTACAGTAACTGGTCACGTACCTATATTAACTGTTTAGGTGTCCAATTAGATCAAGCCCGGCCGACTATAAACCTGCTTCCACTTTGAACTGTTTATGGGAGGCTCTGGTTGCTCATTTGGTAATTGGTATAGTGCTTTAATTCTCAATCCAATTCTGTACAAAGAAGGCCCAATCAAAAACACGATCCCTGCTGCGGCAAATATTCACAAGCTCTTCCACCTTGCTCCTGAATTCACTAACTTGATGTAAGCCTTCTCAAAATCTTCAAAGAAAGCATTCTGATCGTCGGCATACTTTCTGATCCATCTGTTCATGAAAAAGAGTTTTTCTGTGATTGGATATACAGAAGAAGAGACAGTACTCATTAAACAAACACTAGTGCAGGAAATTATGTGTAGAATTAGTTAATGGTTATACAGCACATGAATATTCATCTTTCTTCTGCTGATGAAAAGGGAAGAATGTAATTGTCATTCATAAAATCGGGGAGCATAAGGCAGTTGACGAGGATATCATCATTAATCTAAAATCTTCTTCACCTTAGCATCAGCTCATCATGACAATATATCTTATTCATTGTGTCCAGATACAGATATAAACTGTCCATTTTGAAAGAATCTTTTCATTGTATTTGTGGATTGGTTGTTCCATAAAATTAGAAATTTCAAACTTGAAAGACAATGGCTCTTAATTTAAATCTTTGCAAAGGGAAATTTTCTATTCTTGTTATATTAACTGATACTATGAGCTCAATTGCTTAAAACACATAAAAGATAAGAAACAATAAGCAGCTTAAGAATATTTGAGTGGAGATAGACCTTAAACATTCATCATCCTTGGGAAGAGCGCGATCTGAAGGAAGCCCAGTCATGCTTGACATACTACCTGCTTGCATAGTGTAATACAGTATAAGTAACCAAACAAGTAAGGGAAAAAGAAGTGGAAACTCAGAATTTTTTTCATTTCTTTTGCAGTTATCCATCTTAATCTTTACCTGAAGACATGGATTCCTCGATAAGAACTTTAAAGTATGAATTGTCAAAAACAGTTGGGCTTCCGAAACCTTTATTTCCCAGAGTATGAGCACCTGACAGAGCAACAAGTTCTTGAGTTCTGCAAACAAATGACAGAATCATATTTTACTTCAAACTTGTATCGAGTGAAATCAAAGAGAGAAATTTGCTCAATTGTGATGCAGTAACCATTGTAACTATAGGGAAATTAGTTACATGCATAGCAAAGTAAACATAGTAAATAAATTTACATGAATATCTCCATAACTTGGCTTCAAATCTAGAATATCCATATTGGAAAAAGGAATCATAAACACATATGAACTCACGAAAAGCCTTTTGTCTGAAAGCTTTGCTTCAGACCAGCAGCATCAAGAGTTTCTTCTGGAAGTTTTCCTTCAGGGTCAGGCTCCCTGGAAAATGATCAGAGAAAGAGTTATACATATGAGTAACAAGAATGGATTCGAAACGCATAATGCTTCAGAGACACAAGATTTAGACTTTCTGAAATTTCTAACTTATAACAGTATGTCAAGTACTTAATCATACTAAGCTATTGAATAGCGTAATGTCACGAGCTTACTCTTTTGCTATGCAACTCGTGCGGCCTTAGCAGCTCCCTTATGCTAAGTCAGCCTTACTCTCGCAAATGCCCTGCTAGAACAATTGAAAGGCAAAGAAGAATATCTCGAAAGAGAACTTATATTGAACAAGAGAACTTACAAGTATGCTTGATAGCTTGCTTGATTACTTGATGATGTAAATGAGAGGGGTGCCTTGCTATTTATAGGCCTCCTCATCCTACTTTACAAGTTCTAGACACTTCTAGGACTATGTATATTCTAGATAACTCTCCTTGAGTCTATCCAAATCTACAAGGCTAGAGAGTTCTAGATGACTCTCCTTAAGTCTATCCAAATCTATAAGACTTTGAGATTATCCTTGAGTGTTCTAGAGGATTCTTGAATAGTCTAGTTCCACTAGCCTCTCCAAGGTTCTAGAGATTTCCGGAAATGTCCCAAGGCTTCTTGAGACTTCTAACATCTTCTAGGTTCTTCCAAAGGGTTCCACCATATTCCGGACCCGCCTAGAATGCTCAAGGTAAAATTTTGCTTAAGTTTGGCGGGATGTGACATTCTCCCCCACCGAATCCCGCGATGCCCTCATCGCGCTTCATTGTATTGCTGGATCATGTCCTTGAACTGCCAAAGCGTATCCTCGGACTCCCAGCTTGCTTCCGTATCGGGCAGACCTCGCCACTTGATGAGGTACTCTTTGTAACTTGGTACGCCTCGACGTCGAATGACCCGATCTGCGAGCACTTCATCGACTTCCTTGTCGAAGTTGGTGATTACTGCCGTTGGTGCCCGATGCGATATACCCCTTGATGGGTCTTCCTCGTCCTCATTGTATGGCTTCAACATACTCACGTGGAAGACCGGATGTATCTTTAACTTGGGCGGGAGGTTGAGCTTGTATGAAACTTTGCCTATGCGCTTGATCACCTCAAACGGTCCTTCATACCTGCGGATCAAGCCCTTGTGCACCTTCCTAAAGGCCTTGAACTGTTGCGGCAAGAGTTTCACAAGTACAAGGTCGCCTTCCTTGAACTCGACATGCCTCCTCTTCTTGTCTGCCCACTTCTTCATCCTCTTGGCAGCCTTGTGCAACGCCGCTCGAGCTAACTCTGCTTGCTCGTGCCATGACTTGGCAAACTTAAATGCGGCTGGGCTCTTCCCTTCATAGTGAGTGGCAAGGGATAGAGGGGTAGTAGGCTGTTGTCCCAAAACGATCTCAAAAGGACTTTTGTTGGTGGCCTCACTTTGCTGCAGGTTGTAGGAAAACTGCGCCACATCTAGAAGCTTGGCCCAATCCTTTTGATTGGCACTCACATAGTGCCGTAAGTATAGCTCCAAGAGAGCATTGATGCGTTCCGTTTGACCGTCGCTTTGTGGATGGAAGCTTGTTGAAAAGTTCAAATCTGACCCCAACATTTTGAATAGCTCCGTCCAAAATCTCCCCGTGAAGCGCGGGTCTCTGTCGCTGACAATGTTCTTTGGAACTCCCCAAAGCTTGACTACATTGCGTAGGAATAGCCTTGCTGTCTCCTCCGCGGTGCAGTCGGCTGATGCGGCCATGAAGGTTGCATACTTGCTGAATCTGTCCACTACCACTATGATGCTCCCAAACTGCTCGGACTTCGGCAGGCAAGTGATGAAGTCCATAGAGACACTCTCCCATGGTCTCTCGGGAATGGGTAAAGGGTCTAGCAAGCCCCCCGGCTGCTGCTGAACTATCTTGTCTTGTTGGCAAACTAGACAAGTCCGCACATACTCTTCGACCCCGTCCCGCATCCTTGGCCAATAATACATGGACTTTAGCAAGGCAAGTGTGCGTTTCATACCTGGGTGGCCGGCCCATTTGGAATCATGACACTCCCTGATTAGCTCCCTTCGCAAGCTTCCCCACTTTGGTACGTAGATGCGGCGGCCTGTTGTATAGAGAAGGTCGTCGTCTAGCCAAAACCTCCGAGTTTTGCCTTCCTTTACTAAGGTGATGAGGCTTTGTGCTTGAGGGTCTACCCTTAGTCCCTCCTTGATCTTGCTTAGCAATGGGCTAGTGACTTGCGAGATGCTTGCAAACTCCGTCTTGCGGCTTAGTGCATCCGCTACCACGTTCGCCTTCCCGGGTTTGTACTCCATGGTGTAGTCAAATTCCGCCAAGAAGTCTTGCCACCTTGCTTGCTTTGGACTTAGCTTCTTTTGAGTTTGGAAGAAGCTTGTTGCTACATTGTCGGTCATGATCACAAACTTGGTCCCAAGCAAGTAATGTCGCCACACTCGAAGGCAATGGATGATGGCAGTCATCTCTTTCTCTTGCACGGTGTAGCGCCGCTCCGTGTCATTGAGCTTCCGACTCTCATAAGCAATTGGATGTCCTTCTTGCATGAGGACTCCACCGATGGCAAAGTCGGAAGCATCGGTGTGCACTTCGTATGGTTTGGAGTGATCCGGTAGGCTAAGTACGGGCTCCTCGCATATTGCCTTCTTCAAGTCTTCAAAGGCTTCTTGACACTTTGTTGTCCATTCCCATGCCTTGTTCTTCTTGAGAAGGTCAGTTAATGGTGCAGCCCTCGCCGAGTATCCCTTGATAAAGCGGCGATAATAGTTAACTAGCCCAAGAAAAGATCTTAAGTCATGTACCTTGGTGGGTGGTTCCCATTCTTGAATGGAATGCACTTTGCAATCCTCCATCATAAGCTTGCCGTCCTTGATCTTGTGTCCTAAGAACGACACTTCCGGCTTCGCGAATGAGCATTTCTCCATCTTGACGTATAGCTGGTTTTCCCGCAAAACCTTGAGCACTTCCCGCAAATGCTCCACATGCTCCCGCATGGTCTTGCTATATACCACTATGTCGTCCAAGTAGACGACCACAAACCGATCCAAGTAGGGGTGGAATAACTTGTTCATCAAGGTGCAAAATGTCGCCGGTGCATTAGTTAGACCGAAAGGCATGACCAAAAATTCATAAGATCCATACCTTGTGATGCATGCGGTCTTCGGCTCATCTCCCTCCGCAATGCGCACTTGATAGTACCCCGAACGAAGGTCTAACTTTGAGAAGTAGCGTGCATGACCCAATTGATCAAAGAGATCGGCAATGAGAGGGATAGGGTATTTGTTCTTTACCGTGATCTTGTTGAGCGCCCTATAGTCAATGCACATGCGTAGAGATCCGTCCTTCTTCTTTTGGAACAACACCGGGGCACCGAATGGGGCTTTCGAAGGTCTAATGAACCCCGCGTCCAAAAGTTCCTTCAATTGCCTCCTTAGTTCTGCTAACTCCGGTGGCGCCATGCGGTATGCACCCATGGCGGGTGGTTTGGTCCCTGGTTCCAACTCTATCTCATGGTCGATCTCTCTCCTTGGGGGTAGTCTCTTGGGCAGCTCCGCGGGTGATACATCCTTGAACTCCTCAAGAACTGCTGCTACCTCCTTGGGCATGTCATCTTGAGGCCTTGGCTCCTCATCATCAAACTCACTAAGGATGGCCAAGTAGCTCTCCTCTTCCCTCTTGATGCCTTTCTTGAATTGTAGTGCCGACAAGACCTTGATGTCTTGCTTTGCTCCTCGGGTTGTTGGCACCACACACGACCTCTCGCCATCCATAATGCATAAGCTATTGGCGAATGGCACCGGGAATGCCTTGACTTGATCATGGAATTCCAACCCCAAGACTACCTTGTAGTCATCCATCGGTACAATCGAGAAGTCTAGGTTCCCACACCAAGCTCCCACGCTTGTCTTGACTCCTCGAACTACTCCTTGTATTGGGCGGGCAGGTGAGTTAACCGCCTTAATGGAACCTCCTCCATTTGTTGCCTTAAGTCCAAGCTTGCGTGCTTCTTCAACGGAAATAAAGTTGTGAGTTGCCCCCGTGTCGAGCATCGCCGTTGTTGGCTTCCCACATATGGTGATGTCCGTATAGAGCAAACCTTTGGCTTGGACCTTGGGTGTTGAGCGGATAGCATTAAGCACCTGCAAAGACCCCAAATGTGCACCTCCATTGCCACCCTCGGCTTCACTCTCGCCTTGATGACTTCCCAAGAGCGCGCTTAGTGCTCTCCTTTGTGGGCAATGTCTAGCCCAATGCGGACCATCGCATAAGAAGCACTTGTTGTCATTTGGCTTGTCCGAGCTCCGCATGTCTCTTGACTTGCCTTTATCCTTGAACCTTGCCGAGTGGCTCTCACGGCGGGGCTCCTCCTTGCGTTGGATTTTGTCTCCCCCACCTTTGGCATAGCTGCTCCTCTTCTCCTTGGGCTTGGTGGACTCTCTTGGACTTGAGAAATCAACTAAGCTTTCGGCCACGGCTATGGCGGTAGCAAGGTCTTGCACTCCTCGTCGCCTTAGCTCCGTCTTGGTCCATGATTGGAGACCATCCATGAAGTTGAAGAGAGCATCCTTGTCGGATAGGTCGGGAATCTCAAGCACCAAGTTAGTGAATTCTCTAACATAATCACAAATTGGCCCGGTGTGCTTGAGCCTTCGCAAGCGAGCTCTTGCCTCATCCTCGGCATTCTCGGGATAAAACTGCTTCTTAAGCTCTTTCACAAAGTCATCAAAGGTAGAGATGGTGCACGTACCTCTTTCGACATCTCCTCGCCTCCTCCTCCACCATAACATGGCGGTGTCGGTGAGATAAAGAGACGCGGTCTTTATCTTGGCATCTTCCTCCATGATGCCTACGGCCCCAAAGTATTGATCTAGCCCCCATAAGAAGTTGTCTACTTCTCGAGCGTTGCGCATGCCTCCGAAGCTCTTTGGCTTTGGCGCCTCGATCCGCTTGGCCACTACGCTGCTGCTGGTGCTAGCCCCCGCAGCTAGTGCGCGCTTGCATAGGGCAAGGTCTGCCTGCATAGCTTCCATGCGTGCAGAATCTGCCTGCATCTCCTCCATGCGTGCAAGCATGCTATTGTGCTCCCTTTCTTGAACTTCACGCATCCGGGCGAGTTCCCCCATGAACTCCTCGCGAACCTTGTCTATCTCGCCTTGCAAGGACTCCTCTAGCTTGAGCATCATGCCCTTGATCGCAGTGTGGATTGCGGCGTCCTCTGCCTCCAAGTCTTCCACCTGGGCTCCCATGCCACTCACGCTCTCTTCCACTTGGGTTAGTCGTGAGTCGATTGCAGCTAGTATGTCCTTCATTCGTTCCTTCTTTGGAACCGTCGGGTTGACAAGTTCTTCATGACCCTTCTCTTGCGTGTCGTCGGAAACACTACCAACAGGATTGCCGTTCTTTGCCATTGTGTCGAGCTAGCCTCTTGATCGAACTTCGGCTCTGATACCAACTGTCACGAGCTTACTCTTTTGCTATGCAACTCGTGCGGCCTTAGCAGCTCCCTTATGCTAAGTCAGCCTTACTCTCGCAAATGCCCTGCTAGAACAATTGAAAGGCAAAGAAGAATATCTCGAAAGAGAACTTATATTGAACAAGAGAACTTACAAGTATGCTTGATAGCTTGCTTGATTACTTGATGATGTAAATGAGAGGGGTGCCTTGCTATTTATAGGCCTCCTCATCCTACTTTACAAGTTCTAGACACTTCTAGGACTATGTATATTCTAGATAACTCTCCTTGAGTCTATCCAAATCTACAAGGCTAGAGAGTTCTAGATGACTCTCCTTAAGTCTATCCAAATCTATAAGACTTTGAGATTATCCTTGAGTGTTCTAGAGGATTCTTGAATAGTCTAGTTCCACTAGCCTCTCCAAGGTTCTAGAGATTTCCGGAAATGTCCCAAGGCTTCTTGAGACTTCTAACATCTTCTAGGTTCTTCCAAAGGGTTCCACCATATTCCGGACCCGCCTAGAATGCTCAAGGTAAAATTTTGCTTAAGTTTGGCGGGATGTGACAGTAAGCTAAAGCATGAGATTGCATTTTTCTTAACTTACTTAGAGTCTAGTCTGCCCAATTTAATTTGGATAGTCGGACCTCCACACACTGAAACTGCTTCAGCTCCAGCCACAGCAATCATGTCTGCCCACGATACTAATCATTGCAATAAAAACAAACACATCATGTTAGCACAGTACCAAAACCATCCATTCATACAAAAACCCCATCAAAACTATACATCAGAAGACACAGACCTGGTTGCATTGCATCCACCACAGCCTTTGCTTTCTCTAAAATCTAACCAATAATTCAATCCACCCACGAGTTAGCTGGTACTAGATCATATAAAAGTTTAATTCCTCAGCACTTAAGTTATCAAAACAATAACTTGAAGATACAGACAGAAATAGAATTGCATGCCTTGAAAGGGGCTTTAAGACCTTTGTTTTCGGGTCTATCGAGTTCATATATGACCGAACCATTCATCCCACCTGCAAGACCAATACTAATCAAAATGCATAACCTTATAAACCAAGAACACTACAGCCTAATCTGCAAGGAAACTCGAACAGTATACCCGAATTGTCATCCAACTGAAAGGTCCCTGCATCATGAAACACAAATCGAAGCACACCGGCAGCTTTGCCCTTGGACACAACTTTCCTAATCTCCTCCTTCATAACCTCATACACACTTTTATCCAGCATTTCAAATTTCACAAGCAAAACCATGTAATTACTTCACACATATTAAAATGATCAAAGAATGAAACTTTTAAGATTAGTGGTACATGGCATTAGTCCGACTCACTCCATAGCCTCGGCTTTAAAGGCCTCCATGGAATCCGGGAAAGGAAGAAGCATCGGCAGTGTGGCTGTGAGTGTGAACACCAGTCCTCTTCTGCCCAAGATTCGATCTTTACCTGTAAAAATTGAAGCTTTTCTAAGCAAACCAATCCAGTTTCGTTAGGGGTCAGATTTGGTGGTACCTGAAGAAGAAGCAGAAGAAGCATCCGTGGCGGGTAGAGAGTTGGCGCGAAAATTGACCGTCGATGAGGATTTGGCGGGAAGAGTGGGATTGAATGGAAATGTGGAGGAGGAGCAGAGGAGGGAGACGGCGGTGGAGGCCATCTTTAACGGACGATTGGGAATCAATGGGCTCCAAAATTTGAAGAGAGGGTTTAAGTTACAGAGGGCCTAATCACATGTCATCGAGTACAGGGTTCTATTATACATTCTACCAGATAATGTTACTTCCCTGCCTCCCTCCTCTGGTGTGAGCAGTTCGTTGAGGCATTGCAAATAATGACTAATGTAAGTAGATAACTGAAAAGTGGAACTTTCGATATATAATAACAGAGAGAAATTGTCTTTAAATCCAACTTTGAAGTCGAAACTTCAAAAAAGGATAAGCTAAGTAAGTAGCAAGTGTGACATAGTTTTGAGTGATAAATAGAGGTACACAAATTTGGGAGATGAAAATCCATGCAACACCTATAGTGATGCCATCAGTGGCTTCAAGTAATTATCTTCTCAAGATCAGCTAAGTTTCATCTTGGTCCAGAAAGTTGGTCTGCAGAAATGATGGCATCACTGTTCCAGCGAGTTGTTTCTGATGAAGTCATTGTTGAGGAAATCATTGCTGAGGAAGTTGGAGGATGAGGAACTGGACAGACCCCTTCAAAGATTTGGACAACCCTTGGCCATTGATGGCCTCAAAGACATGTCTTGCTGTATACACCACAATGCAACAATTATCGCTGTAGAAACCCTCTTGTCAGTGTTATCTATCTACATCTTGGAGTCCACAATGTTCTTCATGTTGGCTTCTTGCAACATTTTGAAGGCATACGATGGAAAATGAGATTTTTCAGAACTTTCTGATCGGTCGAAGTTCTTTCTCCCGCCAATGATCTCTACAACAGCATTCCATAGCTGTACACATCACATTTCTCTGATACAGCGTGGTTTGTGATCGATTCCGATGCAACGAATGAAGTTCCAAACTTCAATGGCTACTATAAACCAGTGTTTAGCTAAATTTTGACACGGCAAAAAGATCACAAAGGAAGTACGCAGCTAACCAAACGAGAGTAAAGAAACTTCCATTGTAAAAGGACCATAAAAAAAAGAAGAGGAAAATGTGAAGCTAATATGAACTTCAACTGTATGCGTGGGTGCATAATCATCCAGGTTCACAAACTGAAAGCCACATCTGAATTCTCCACTGTAAACAACTAAATAACCCCAAAATTACAGTACCAAAAAAAAGATTAACACCAGCAAATGAATTATGAGAAAAAAAGAAGAAGCTGATCCAAGAATCAAACTGAGACTGGTACGTTCAAATACCAACGTCAATTGTTTAAGTTCCAAAGATGAGGAAAACCGAACCTCATGCATTATGTGGTGCAGAAAATAGAGCAATTGATATTGGTCTTAGCTTCAATCAAACTAGTAGCGGTCAATGGTAATACCCGTCAGCGCAGGGCAAGGTGTTTGAAGCAATTTCAATGGTGGACCCTAAATTCTCCATGCTGCTCCAAAAATCTTGATGAAGTATCAAAGATTTATGTTTTTTTTTTCACTTACAGTTCGAGAAAGAAACTGAGATTGGTAGTGTCCTCTTCTACCAAAGATGTGATCTTTACCCGCGATGTATACAAGAATACGATTAGGTTTTACCTGAGGAGGAGGCAATGGTGGTGCAGGGCTCTATCAGTGAAGTCTTCTGTAAGTATACAAAAAGATCACATTTGAATCGTTAGAGAAAACATTTACTCCCATTTTTTTCTGTGATTTTTAGGGTTATAAAATAAAAATTGCAGTTCTAGCATTCCATTTTATGCTTTTGTAAGAGTGAAATATTTGCAAAATCTGTTGAACAGGTAAATTCTATACTTCCAGACCAGAAGAATAAAAAGTTAAAATTTTACTGCAATGGACATTCTTTATTTACAGAACAAACAGACTGACTGTCTTAAATAGTAGTGGCTACAGCCTACATGTTACAAAATTTAAGTGATCAAAGAAATATACAGATGATGTAGGGGAGAAGAAGATTTTGTATACACACTATGTATAATCATCCATGTATGCTCAAGAACCGTCTCTTCCATTTCAGTAAAGTATTAAGCAAATGTTATCTGGGACCTGAAAGGCGCACAGCAGAAAGGTAGGCGTCGCTGTTGCAGTCCGATGGACCAGAGGAAGTCCCCCCTTCACTCAAAGATTTGAAGAAACTCGAGTAAAGCCGAGACCCCATTGTTGAGGAAGTTGGAGGCTGAGGAACAGGGCAGATGCCTTCAAGCATTTGGACAACCTTAGTCATTGCTGGCCTCATAGTCATGTCTTCCTGTATGCACCATAATGCTACCATAACCGCAGTACAAATCTTCTCGTCAACGTCATCTATCTTCACCTTGGAGTCGAAGATGTCCTTAAGCTTCCCTTCTTCCAACATCTTGAAGGCATACGATGGAAAATGAGATTTCTCAGAGGTTTCTGTTGGGTCATAGTTCTTTCTTCCACCAATGATCTCCAGCAGCAGCATTCCGTAGCTGTACACGTCACTTTTCTCCGAAATGGCATAGTTTGTAATCCACTCTGGGGCAAGGTACCCTCGAGTTCCTCGCATTGTTGTGAAGACATGGCTCTGCTCCCTGGTCATCAGCTTTGCCAGGCCAAAATCTGAGACTTTGGCATTGTAGTTGCTATCAAGGAGTACATTTTCAGGTTTTATGTCGCAGTGAATAATCTTTGAGTCACAATCTTCATGGAGGTAAGCTAGTCCTTTGGCAGTACCCACTGCTATGTTGAATCTTGTGTCCCAGTCCAACAGGAAATCTTCACTGTTTTTCCTGAAAATCCATTTGTCCAGGGATCCATTAGCCATGTACTCATAAACAAGAAGTCGATAGGTCCCTTCTGCACAGAAACCCCGGAGCCGGACCAAGTGCAGATGATGGATACTGCCAATGATGCTAACTTCAGCTCTAAATTCTTTCTTTCCCTGACCAATGCCTTCCAACTTCTTCACAGCCAGTCGACTTCCATCTGGGAGAACCCCTTCATAAACTGAGCCAAAACCCCCTTGTCCAAGCTTCTTTGAGAAGTTGTTGGTTGCAGTTTGAAGATCCTTGTAACTGAAACGGATTGGCATCCCGCTTAAATTTTCCAAGAAATTATCCTCTTCTGAATTATCTTCAGCTGATTCCGGTGCATTTCTCTTCCTCTGGTAGTATCGATATGCTGCAAAGAGTATGCCACAGATAACAACTACTGTCGAAACAGCAATGATCACAATATAAGGGAAGTGTTTCTTGCTTCCGCTGCCCCCACTGCCTCCATCACTCAACACCTTCACATAAGAAACAAAGCCCTTGTCGGAATTTTGGAAGCTTCCTATCCTGTCGAACATATAACAATTTCTTGTACTGTTTTGATAGAACAATGCAACACATGAACAATTGCCAATACACGAGTTTTTGCAACCTTCCAAGTCAGTTCTTGAAGAGGGTGAAACAAATCCCAGAGCAAAATAATAGATACCATCACCAGCACTTGCAAGCTCCGTAGAACCCTTTGAACATGAAGTGACAATCCCTGACTTGCAATTCGCACGGGAGCTAAGACCTGAGGGGCATTGACACTTGTTGCTGCCGGAACATTCATAATATGAATCACAAGGTTCAGGGGTGCTGCAGGAGTCGCTAGGTATTTTCGTTGTTGAAGGACCATTTGAAGCTCCACTCTGAAGATTGGAAAAGGAGATAACTCCATTACTTCCCAGAACTGCAATCCATGTTGCATTTACATCAGCATTGGATGAGAAGATAAACAACCAAAGTAGCGCTTTGGAACTGTCATAGAACTTCCACGAATTTGCACTGATAGATGCTGAAGTGACCGCTCCACCCTCTTTGTCGATTGTTTTACGGCTTTCTTTCCCCATGGACCAATAAGGCTGTGGTGTTCTGTAACCTGCCGAAAGAACCAAGTCACCAGACTTGATTTCAAGAATATAGGTCACATTGTTAGAGCTTGGTTCACTTTGAAGTTTCATTCCTTCCTGAAACTCCTGGTTCCATAATAAAGTATCAGTTGGGTGACTAAAACTCTGCCAGACCACTCCATTGCCATCCCCACGCAAAACCAAATTTCCTGAGTCCTGCAACTCCATTGCAGTGACTGTTTTGCCACCAGTATCTATAGACCAAACCACACTTCCCCCCTTTCGCAGCAACACACTACCCTTATCATCAAACACAAACTTATCGGAATTGGAAACTGGGGAGCCTCTATTTCCAGTCCATACTTTCGTTCGGCTGTACATGTGGATAACACAAAGCAGGAACAAAGTGACATCTTCGGTGGTGACGAAGCCAAAAGCAAAATCAGATTGATTAGACAACAGAAACAAGCCGTCATTATCAATCCAAGTCATCTGAGCCCATTCAATTCCGGGACTAAGTGTCCCAAATTGTCTAACACTAGCCCGGCAGGTTTCCGACGAGAGGAGAATAGACAGTAATATGAAGCTTATGATATGAATGAAGCTCCGACCTCCCATAGCTACTCTAAGAACCAGAACTGAGCTAAGACTTTGAATATCAAAGACAACACAGCCAACCAAATAGACTAGAATTCTTCACACCACAAAAAGGTAAACAAAGAAAGGGTGTGAGGAAAGAAAAAGAATGAGGTAGCTAAACACAGGATCAAGGTTCAGAAACTGAATCTACCCAATATCTACCATAAACATAGCCCCAAAGGTTCTTGAAGATACAAGAAGAGAAATGATTAGCAGAGATGAACAAGAAGAGAACTTTGACCCGCAGAGAATCAAGATGAGAACAAAGATGTCAACTAGAGAAAGAGTTTCAACTGTTTAGCACATGATTTAACTTTTGCCTATCTGCCAACTACCCTCAAATCCTTTATATCAATGCATTCAATAAAGCAATAAAACCCAAGCTAGGTGGGTTTGGAACTATAGCAACACCAAAATCGACGAAACCCAGTTGAGGTGTGAACTTGAAGAATGTGATGCAAAGCTCAACAATGTCAAAGGATGATAAAGAACCAAGCTTTAGGCCAGAGAAGAGGAAAACCAACCGTTATGAATAATGGGCAGCCATGAAACGATAGCATGTTGCATACAAACTGGGTTTCTGATGTGAACTTGAGAAGAGAACCAGAAACAAGGAAGTAGTGTCTGCTATACAAGTGAATACAAGCAAATCCAGAAAGAGAGAGAGAGAGAGAGAGAGAGAGAGAGAGAGAGAGAGAGAGAGAGAGTTCTCACCTATCCAGTTTGAGAAGCTGAGGCTTAATAAGCAAGTGGTTTTTGCGGCATGGCTGGATGGGTGATTCTGACTTTTTCCTCAATCTGTTTTTGTGTCACAGTTTTGAGAGATCTGAGGTGGGTTGTATCTCTATGTTTTCTTAAGCCAACTGTCAAAAGAAGAGAAGGTGTTTATAGTTCATTGACAGATCCAACAAGTAATTGAAATATAAAATCTTAATTTTTTCAGTGTCTCCCATTTCAATATCTCTGTGAAAGCCGCCTACTTTTTCATTCAGATGATGCCAACCAACACCACCGCGACTCATAAAGGCTTGTTTGGTTTCCACTGGGGTAAAACCAGTGCCCTCCCAAGACCCCTAAATTTTCTATGGGTCAAATGGTCAATGTGTGCCTCACTTTGAATAGGGGTCAACGTTTGAAGGTCTATTCAACGACTCTATTCTAACGCCATTTCCAATCCATGCTGCGCTAGTGTGTCAGAATTACCGACTAGCACAGGGAGGTCCGCTTTAGAAATTATTTTTTATTATTAATTTGGTGAATAATTTTATAAATATATAACAACATTATTTAGTTAATATATATTTTTTATTATTTAAAAAAAATTATATATTTTTTTGTTAAAATAATATATTATAACATTAAATTTGAATTAAATTTGTATTTTTTATAGTGTAATAACTCATTAAATATACAAAAACACTACTGATATAGTACTAATAATTTTTAATGAACGAACAAACAATAATCACTTATTAAAACTAATAATTTTTAACTAAATTACAAATACAACAATCATTTAAATAGAACGAATAGTTTCCGACTATGCAAAAATAAAGGCAACATAAGTTATTCCCATTATCCGATGATGTCTATTATCCAGAAATGTCAACCGATACAACAAATGATCATGATTATTAGTATTTTTTAACTTAAATTAGTATTTTGTAAACTATTATTTATGTAACTTAAATTAGTTAAATTTCATGTAATTTTAATTTTTATGAAATAAAATTTTAAGTTTTAATATTTTTCATGATACATTTATTCAATTTATTATTTATAAAAGTAAAGTTGTAATTAAATGATAATATAGAAATTAAAATATACTAACACATTAAAAAATTATTAAATGGTTACACTGTAACACACTGGGGTTGGAAACAGTTGATATCATATCGATGAATAATACCGATTTAGTGTGCCACACTATAGCCCTATGTGTTGGAGATGGCCTAAGAGCATCTCCCACCATAAGGTAAAATTAGTAAGGTATAAGTGATATATGGCTTACCACTTTAGCATATTTTTTAGCATCTTTTTTGCCTTTTGTTTTTAAGCTCCCACCATAAGGTATAAATGGTAAGGTATACGTAGGGTTTTTGGATGACAACGGCTATTATTTGAATTCTGATTGAAAAAACGGCTACTATTTTTTTTGTCAACATCTATAACGGCTAGTTAACGGACATTTTTGAAAATTATATAAACACATATTCACCACATCAAGAGGTGATGATGATCTTCAGGAGTACTAAATTCGGTGATTAGTGATTTCTTTTAATATTTATGTATTATTTAGTTATTTTACTTTTATGCATCAGTGTGTATGATACTTTTTCCGAGCTCGGAGGTCATCCCCGAGAAGATTTTGAAGATGCCGTTAATTATCGTTTATAAATCATAAGTAATTATTATACATTAAAATAATTTAACTCGATCATATTCAATATTAGGCTCATATGAAAGAGCTAACTGCGAGGTTTGTGATGGTACAATAGTTATTTATAAAAAATAAAAAAAAGCATGGTATTTATGGAGAAAATTAATATGTAATTAAAATTAAAATAGATATAATTGGAATATTAGAAAAAGTATGAGGATAGATTGAGAAGAAAATAAAAAAATAATAAAAAATATAACTCATTTATCTTACGGAATGAAAGGTCATAGATAGCATTCCACTGTTCACGTAAGGCAAAAATTTTTTGGGGAAATGGGAGATACCTTATGGTGGGAGGTAGTGGTAAGGTATATTGATGGTTTTAGCTTATGGTGGGAGATGGTCTAAGGGTCCTTCAATTGTACTAGAACTAGAAGGTGTTATTGCTTCTTAGAAATTTACTTTCTGTAAAGTAGTGTTACATTCTCATTTTACTCACCAATGTAGATATTTCAAAGCAATTCATCAAATATATTGACTTTTTTCTCCTGAAGTTGTTGTACTGTAGTTTTCTCCTCCCAGCCGCTGATAATAGTGTCGTAGATGAAAGCATTAGAGGGGTTTCGAACCTCAACGCTCAACGGCTAAGCCACTTGTTATGGTTAAATTACCGTAGATCTTATATTAACAGAGACAACGGCATTTACTAGAGGCAGTTCGATTTTTTTGTTTTTCCCTAGATTTTATCAAGGGAGAAGGGGGTGCATTTGGTTACTCATATAGTTATGATGTAGAGTGATGATAGAAGGACTTGGTTACTCATATAGCTGGAATTATTAATTGGGTTTGTTTGGACTTTGGATCATATGCAAGGTCAGTGTATAGGTCGGACAGATGGGCAATTTCAATGGGTGGGTCATGTCCTAATTCAACTTCTTCTTCCTTATCAAAGTGGTTCCATTATTGTACTCCCGGAGAAGATCAAGGCATCTTCATTCACAGTTTATATGTTCGGTCTAATTGAATACCTCGTAACTAAAGAAAATAGAACAAGATTAGGCTAATAGTTTTATGTATTTTGGTAGATCAGCTAGTAGTTTAGCTAATAGTTTTATTGTGAAATTTTAATTAAAACTCGCAAGCGCACGAATCGTCGTTAGTATAGTGTGCAAGTACGAGATTGTTCCAACTAGGGATTGAGAATCGATTCAATCATAACTTAATTTATCTACTTAGAGCATAGATTTTAGGTTTTCAAATAACAAATTATAAAATAAACAAACAATATATAACCTAGGGTATCAGAATCAACCACTAACAATCATATTTATATATCAATGCAACTAATTGATTATTTTGTATCTCTAGATGATAATTCTTGTATCTATGCCCTTCGCATGTACTCTAAACCATAGTTTTCCTTAAGTGCATGATGCTCTCCCTCTCGGATAAAGATCGTATATCCTAACTATGTAATATATCATTCTCATGTATAAATTTAACATGCATGACTCATTACATTTTAGAAAACAAGGAAATCGAGCAAACCATCATTCTCTCTCGAGTAACAATGTAATTCACCACACTTAATCACAAGAAGCTACATAAATTATATTGCATCTCTGCTTCAAATTTATCTTCGAATTACTATATGCAAAACCCTAAGGTGATCAATCAAGAACTTAAACATAAAGCATCAATTCAAATATTGACTAAGCATTCATCATAAAGAAATTATAAATTCATCAATAAAACATCAAACTACATAAACAATCATGAAAGGGCATCATCATAATCCTAGAAAAAAATTTAACAAAGTATGAGTAAGAAAAACATAAAAGAATGGAATTATGAAGATGGATGGATGGTCTTTGCTCCTCTAGTATCTACATTATGCTTTGGATAACTCATCTCATATGAAATTCGTGCTCCTTTATATAGGGGAAATTATTGGTCATCTTTGACTTCAATTTCCTTGTAAGACTTGGTTTCAGACTCCTATCTTGATATGGAATAGTAAAACCTTGAAATATCTCGTGTAAAAGTATGAATTCACGTGCATCTTCATCTGAATTATGGACCTTGATGTATTGAAATTGAATGAACTTGGAAACACAACTTGAATTCTCCATGAATGCTAACAAACCCGGGTAGGTTTCATCTCTGACATCTCGCCACTCAAATGATCATAACTTTCTCTCAGAGTATTGAAATAAAGATCCGTAAAATCCTACATAAAATAGACATTTGTATATTTCCAATGATATGAGGCTCATGGTCTGATTCGATCTGGAACTCACACAGTAGCTCGGCAAAGTCGGTTGTTCTGCACAAGAAGATTCGGACAATGAAGAATATAATTGTCATTTAATATTTGTTAGCTCATTTTAGTTTTTTTTTCTTATTTCTTTGACACAAACCTAGAAACACACTAAAATAACATAAATCAACTATAAATTAGAAAACTAAACAAAAAAAACTAAAGATATGATGCATAAAAATATAGGATAATATGAGCACGTCATGTTACATTCTCATTTTCCTCACCAATGTAGATATTTCAAAGAAATTCATCAAATATATTGAATTTTTCTCCTGAAGTTGTTTTACTCTCCTCCCTGCCACCGATAATAGTGTCGTAGATGAAAGCATTAGAGTGATTTCGAACCTCAACGCTCAACGGCTAAGCCACTTGTTATGGTTAAATTACCGGAGATCTTATATTAACAGAGACAACGGCATTACTAGAGGCAGATTGATTTTTTTATTTTTCCCTAGATTTTATCAAGGGAGAAGGGGGTGGCCACTTTGTCATGCCATCGGAGGATTTCTGATTGGATGGCCACTAAGTGTCGTTGGTTACTGGACCTTAGTTTCTTTCATCTCAGTATGTGGGATGTTAATCTGTAACGTGCAAACCTAAAAATTAGGTTGCACGTGAGGGGGCGTGTTGGAGAGGAGAGATCCCACATCTAAGAAAGTGACAAAGAAAATAAAGCTTATAAGTGGGTGGATAATAACCAATTGTACCGAGGCATTTTGTGATTAAAACTCAACACCTGTGAGGTGGCTAAGTTGGGACAATATCTGTACAGTTGGTCCACGGGCCACACTTGTCGATGTTTATCATGGTATCAGAGCGGGTTACCCACGTCCACGTGTGAAGCCCAAATGGCCACACGGACTCCACGTCACCCAAAATGTTGTCCACGTGTATGGCTTGAAAATTCGCCACACGTGCGGGGGCGTGTTGAGAATATAAATCTCACATTGGAAATTGGAACCTAGCCTGTGGGTTTATAAGGGTTTGGGCCACTCCATCCATTTCCAATTGGTTTTGGATGTGAACCCCATATCACTTTATCAGCATTTGGTTACTCATATAGTTATGAACTTATGATGTAGAGTGATGAGTGAAGGACTTGGTTACTCATATAGCTTGAATTATTAATTGGGTTTGTTTGGACTTTGGATCATATGCAAGGTCAGTGTATAGGTTGGGGCAGATGGGCAATTTCAATGGGTGGGTCATGTCCTAATTCAACTTCTTCTTCCTTATCAAAGTGGTTCCATCATTGTACTCCCGGAGAAGATCAAGGCATCTTCATTCACAGTTTATATGTTCGGTCTAATTGAATACCTCGTAACTAAAGAAAATAGAACAAGATTAGGCTAATAGTTTTATGTATTTTGGTAGATCAGCTAGTAGTTTAGGTTACTCTGTTCCTACTATTCAATTGCAATCCGTGATCCGAGCTCTTCCGTCGGACAAGTTGAAGCCTGACTTCATGTCTTCATTTCCATGATTCCATCATATGTGAAATAGTGTGGTTGAGGGGAGCCCTTTTCTGTGGCTAAGGGTGTCATTGCGGAGAAAATTAGACGTGTTGTGGTTAAGGGTTTTGTGCTGGTCTATGCACCTTGTGTGCCTTAATTGCTCCAAGTAGTAAGTAGGCAGTTTACTTGATTAAATGGTCGCAACCTCTAATCCTAGTGGCATCTGTGTCAAAGAGTCTTACTAATATTTTGGCGACAACAAAGTAGCAAATTTGTTTTATTAGACATTATGATATATAATCGGGTTATGTATCTAGTGATATTATCATTATCAATGCTATGACAAACTAAATATAGTCACCACTAGTGTTCTTTATTAGTTGGTGTTTATTAAGTACATAACTCTTGATATTATCTCGGGATTTCTTCTAGTTGCCTATTGTACTTAGAAGTTCCCCTTTTTTTCTTTTTTGTTATCGACAGTTTCAATAATAGAGTCTTAAAGGTAGATGCATCGGCCCTTCTTCTAAAAAAATAAAAAAATCAAAGATCACCCTCCCAACTTTATAAATAAATTGGTGTGACTCATAAAATTGTTGGCTTCAATATTCAATTAAAATAGTCTTTTAATGTATAAAATACATCATGTCATATAATCTCACACATTGATGATAGAATGGTCTATTGATTTAGAACACGGCCGGTCATGGGGTAAGAGAAAATAGGCCCAGGTCTAGAGCCCCAAAAAAAAACAGCGGCATTTTTTTCTTAATTTACATATAAAGTTTAAAAAAAAACTAATAAAAATTGATATATAATTAATTGTTAGGTCCAAAATTATGATTTATGGTTACTTTCTAAATCTAATATGATATCTAACTCTTGAAATCATTAATTTGATATAAAAATAATAAATTACATTACATTATGAATATAAGGGTCTTAAATTTTATTTAATTAGTTAATATTATTTTTTAATTAATTTTTTTTTTTATTTTTCGTCTGGGGCTTTGATAAATACAGGATCGGCCCTGATTTAGAATCATTTGATTTGTCGCATAAAACCTTAACTGCAGCAAATGAATCTGTACAGCCTGTGCTAGCTGGTGGATGGTGAGAACAAAACCATGTGCTATTACCTTGAACTTGTCTAATTTCGGAATATGAACCTCGTCTGTATATTTGCTCGATATATCATAATGGTACTGTTACTGAGGATAGATTAGATAAAGATATATGGGTGGAAGAATTAAGGTGGGTAACACTCAAGGACAAGATCCTCAAATTCTGATTCAGTTGATTATATACAAACTTGTATGCAGAACCAAAAAAAACAAAGAAGCAGAAGAATTCATTCATTCGTGTAATCAGCAATATGTTTGGTAAATGTGCATAACTCCAGAAGGTAGTGAAACACTTGCGCACTCTTCTTTTCATCGCGGATCTTTTGCTCCTAAAGCAACTTGCTGATCCAGTTTATGAAACCCTTAATTTCTCCTAAATTAGACCTCTAAATTAACGCAAATTAAGCAAAGGAGTAATACTTATGACTGATATGAGTGATATGACTATAAGATTAACCTACTGTATGAACCACTTATCCATTATATTTATTGAGAGGAACAGAAAGGAGCATTTGATGGGAATGGTCACATGGACTCGTACGTATATCTCTAACAGAGATTTTGTCGATCAGTTCCAGTACTGCTCATCCAGTTGTCCATTTGGTCATTTGCCATTTCTTCACGTAAGCCCTAGTTTGAGTTGTTGTACTTATCTACAATGTCCTCGATCGTCATCGATCATGTTTTGTTGTTTTTGTTACGTACTTCTGTATCAACATCCAAACCCTAAACCCTAATTAGCATTGTTAAAGTTAAAGATTCATTTGAAGAAACTATCAGCGAAAGAAGCACCATCTTGAATCAGTTGAATGCATAAGCGCGCCTTCGATGGAGGCCTGGACGGTAAACCTGAAACCACGACCACGTCGACTCTTATGATTTACCAATAGCTCATGATCTATCGACTTCGATCGTATATTTTGCTTCTTAATATATCTTCCAGTACTCTTAGGATGGTTAAGGTTATTCAATTTCCTAACTGATAGGTGCTTGATCATTTACGTACTCCTTGATCATCACCTACATATATTACTTCGATCTAAAGTACAATTATTTAGATGATATGATACTTATAGACTTAGTCTTCTCCATTTATAATTGTCTAGATCTTAATAGTGATTGCAGACATGCTGCACGATACATATTTACTAATTATATATAAGAATTGAGGATATGATGATCATATGAAATTATGAATGATCCCAAGTTCCCAACTAATAGTCCAACACCAGTGAAACACGAGTACCGTACCAACCTACAAATCTCTGTGCAGTAACAGCAGCAGGTTCTATGTTTATTTTATCTCAGACTCGAACTCGAAGAGTTCTCAACATGTGAATGCCTATCTTAGCACTGATAATGAACTCTTCTAGAAGTTGAATTAGTCATGGCTTTATGCAGTACGGGATGACTGATGATCTAGTAATCTGTAATCATAGTCATCATATGTGGGAGTAATGTAGCTACGGAAGTCTCTCTCAATCCTTAAAAACAAAAACTTAGATGAATATTTTGATCTAAATATTGTGGAAACGTCTTTGTTGATGACATAGTGCAGAAAAGTGTTGGTATAAACTAAAATTAACACATTCATATATATGCTGATGCGCGGCGCGGCCTACGTTATTCTGTTTATGAAATTAGTTGATTCCGTATTCGATCAGTAGTTCAGTACTAAGTCATGCTCAATTCTCATTGAAAATAAATAATTAATTAGATCTAATAATGAAAATACTCATAATGTCCCACAATTTAAAATCCAACAGCTCTTTTACAGGAAGACTGAATACGTACAAACCATATATGATTCTATGGTAACAAAAAGTATCTGTCACATCCTCTTCCAGTTTATATTTGTGTACAGTACGTGTTAGTTTTATGCATAAATACGTAGCAGATTATTAATTGATAACATGCTACCTATGAAGCATAGACACACCATTTGGGTCGCGCGTCGCGGCTCCGACACGGACACGCGAACTGACTTTGAACATAACTCGGACACATTACAATACGTAATAGACACGCGAGTATCCGGATAGGACACACACAAACTCATGATAAAACTGAAAGTGCTTATGGTGAGATTCGAACCTTAGTCATCCAAGACACCCAACAACTTCTCAACCATTCCAACAAATTCAGTTTTTGTTATATTTATGCACACTTTAATATATATATATATATATATATATAAGGAGAGAAACTCGTGATAAAAATAAGAATGCTTGTGGTGGGATTCGAACCTTAGTTATCCAAGGTACTGATCAAGTCCTTAGCCATTCTAACAAGTTATGTTTCCTTTATTTTAATGCACACTTTGACATATATATACATTTAAATACTTTCAAAATTATAAATTAATTTTTTTAATATATATATATATTGAAATAATATTTAATTAACGTGTCAACCACGTGTCTGTGTCTAAAAAAATTTATACATGTCGTGTCTACGTATCGAATCGTATCCAATACAGACAATCGTGTTCGTGTCCGTGTCCGTGTCCGTGCTACTTAGCATGCTACCTTCCTTTTATTTTTAGAGGGAAAAGCAGCGGAAAGGTTGAAGGAACGAGCCTCAACTATATATTGATGTTATTGTTATAATTACGAACAATTTGTCCAATCCAAGGGGACGCAATACCGTAGTCCATTTACAAATATCTTCAAAAGAACATCCTATATTCAAGCCAAAGTCTCTCCTATATAATGAGACCAATAATTTGATTTCTACTAGCAAAGCCAGCTATTACACTATTTGTGCTTCACGGTCGAATTCAAAATTTTACATAAATAACATACTATCTTGTAAAATACAGCTCACTGCAGTATATATTCTTTGATAAACTTATAGAAAAATTTCAAACCATTACCTCCAGCACGCCTCTTTAAATAATGCGAGCATCAATAGTTTCTGCAAAATACTAAAGCAGAATGAGTCATCATGATCGTGTCAAAATGATATCAGGGATTTCGGAGATCCACCAAATGAAGTATTGTATGTATATCGGGAAAAGCTATGGCAAACCTTATAATTAGGTCACCGGTAACGTCGACTAGTGCTAATTAATTAACTATATGGACACAAGAAATTAGTCGTCTGACTTTGTAAAGTGGGTAATTTTTTATGATATATATGGACCGAAGGTCATGGTATTAGGCAAAAAGAGTTTGCTGAATTAGAAATTTAGGAAGAAAACTTTGAAAAAGATTTTAAAAATTAAGCTGCAAACTCCTTAAGGTCTCATCATGAGTGTTTGAAAAATTACAGTAAGATCGACATGCAGATAAACTAATTACTAGTTAAGCATCATTAGCGAAAAGAGTAATTAGCAAGTAAAAGTTTTCAACAAAGATATATAGAATTGGATTGCCCCGAAGTTGAACAACTATAATATGAGAGCGATCCATGAACTTATAATATGTATGTAGTGCCATAGTGGGGCGTCTCGACCTTTTGACCTCTGCGGCTCTCTGTGCATATAATATAACCTGGAGTTGAAAGTTGAAGTGTTTCTCAATTTGGTGTCAATGGTGTGCTTTTCAGTTTTCAGACTCGGAGATTGTATATGCATTACGTACAGCAGTTAAGTTACGATCAAAGTATATATGAAACTATGTTATGAAATCAAGGAACAAAAACCGTTTGCTCCACCGGAGATGCAAAGAGGAAACAGCTAGGCAATTACACAAGCTGGGGATGCAATTTCAGAAAAACTATTCGGATCATCTTTTCGGAAGAGTCATCTGATCTCTTAGGTAACCTTCAAAATATATAACACGTCTCGGAGACTCGGAAGGAACAAATGCATAACATAACTATGGTGCATATATATATATTAGAATTTGCATGTGTTTGAATCAGAATCCATAAATGAAATTGATTATGTTAATTCAAACATTTGAAGATGTCTGCTGCCTCTTGCAGAGTAGATATGTAATGAATTAAAGGTGCAATTGAAGTTGGGACTGCAAGTTTTCCTGTGCATGTGTCACTATTGCCAGCCTAAGCCCTAGAGTTCTACTTATATTTCGTATTGATTCAGGGCCCAACGACAATCAAGATCAACCCGGCTTAATTAAAGAAGCAGGCCCAGTCATTAACATAAATTGAATTGGGGTAATGAGTAGGACGCATCAGTCAAGTTTGGAATGATTCCTGGTATTATTTTCTTTAGTTGATTTGTAATGATGATAACAATGGTATGGTATAATCACACGGTCATGATGAAAATGATGAAATGATCATAACAGTATGAGTCCGGAATATGTCGTTTGCGTTGTATTGTGTATCCAGTTGTGTTCAATTGTCCAAAGTTTGTATCGCGGGTGTCTGAACGAGGGGTTCATACCATTCACTCATCACATTCGAAAAAACGACTATTCCCTCAATACCCAAACAAAAATCAATCTGGTTGATCCTCTTGTAATCACTATGGGCGATTCAAACACTATGAGAGGAACATCACCATGGTTGGTGTCCATTGTCCACTTTGCCTTGTTTCGTCAATGCCACACAAATATAAGATGCTCATACACAGAGTAATTATTCTGTGTAACCACAACACCACGTAATACCGTAATGTGATGTAACCAGTCAATTATATTACGTCATGGTATAATTAACATACACGCGGTGAAAATGATAAAAATTTATTTACATATAAAAATTAATCATTAATAATTACAATAAAAAAATTAACTAATAACATTAAAATAATACGTCTGAGATAAATGGTGGATATATATATATATATATATATATATATATATATATATATATATATATATATGTGTGGGTGAACACCGATAATCCATACCAATGAAAATGGCGCGTCACACGCCCACGTGCGCCATTGTCCTTACGCGGTTACGTGTCAACACCCGATGACGCCCAAAGACCAAACTCCCTAATCTCCTGCGGCGACCCATCCCGAACGTAAACGCAACCCAACCCGTCCCCAGACGCCACATCTGCCAGACGTTTCACGTGACATCCACGTGACCATTTCCCCTGAACGTGTTATCACATATTTTGGACTCGTTCATGAAAATTTGATCAAAGCTTTCACCCGCCGTAGCTGTCACTACGACCCAATAAAGGGTTTAGTTGTTTAATTCCCACGCCCTCTTCATCATTCTCAAACTATATTTCACATTCCCAAGCTAATTGTTTGTACAATCCTCTGTATATAATAGTTGAAGCTCAATTAGGTTATCTGGGAATCCAACATCCTAGAAGGAAGGAAAAATAAGAAGAAGACCGATGATGAAGTGGTCACCGTGGCCGGGAGGGTCAACGAGGAGGTTTCACGTGAAAGTCAACCAGCTAAAGCTTTATGGATTTTCATGTGAAAACGAGAGAGAAAAAGAAAAGGCATTGTTGATCGAGGTGAAATGGAAAGGGCCCAAGAAGCCTGGAGGTCCTTCCGGCATGTTAATGGCGCCGTTCTATGGACGATCGAGGTGTCAGAAAAACTGCACCGGTAAGGGGTTTTTCGGGAAAGGTGAAATCGTTGAATGGGACGATGAGTTTCAGAGCCTCTGTAGTTTTAGCTCCAAACAGAGTGCTGGTGGTTCTTTTAGTCCTTGGGATTTGACCTTAACTTTGTTATATGTAAGTATGATCATTTCTGTATTAGATGATCGATTATTTTTTCTTATGATTTGTTTTGCTTGAAATTAAAGAACGTTCTTCTGGGGTTGTGAATCTTTAGGGAGAGAGTGCAGACTCGACAAGGGTTCTGGGGAAGGTCTCGATGAACTTAGCAGAAATGGCTTCGAAGATGGAAGCTGAGATTCAGGCAAAGCTTTCTGTAAATTTGAACATGGAAGGGATGATCATCCCCATTGAAGCTAATCTGTTGGTAAGCCTATTGATTAGTTAGGTTCATCATTTCCTTTCTTATTTTTGTTCTTGCTTAATTATCAGGAACATCATCAAGAATTATTATGTAATAACCAATTAAGGGTACAGACAATATTGATGGTGTTTCCAGTTCTTGGTCACGTCCTTTGTTTATTATAGAAGTTGCAATTTTTAGAATTTAAATGCATGGTATCAACCGCTTTTATTGGAAATAATGGATTACTTTTAGGTCACATTTTAGGTCATGTTAGGTAGTGATTGTTTTATAATCTTACAGAATGGGAAAAGAAATAGAGTGCTCAAGTATAGCTGTTGCAGAAATAACTTCATAGCAGTTTTCTGTATATAACTGCATACTTGTTCTGTCCATCCAGAAAGTTGGAAACTCTAATTTTAGTGAAGGAACTTGAATTTGGCTTATTCCCTATTTTTTTAACGAGTAGAATTTGACAAAATTTACGAATCTAATCATTTCATGGAAGGGTGTAATAGTTTATAAAAACACATCTTGACAAGTTCTTACATTGTAGTTTCAGATTCAGATTCCCCAAAGAAAAAGAAAAGACAGGTTCCGAGTGATTAAATAATCAAATTTCACACCAAGGAAAGCAAAAAAAAACTAATCAATGTATATTGTTCAAAAAAAAAAAACTAATCAATGTATGGCTTCGGCTTTTGTTAATGTTGAGTGATGGTACCTGCAGGTTAGTCTAAGCTTTGCTGAGGTCAGAAATACACATGACTCGGCCGGAATCGTCAATGATTCGGCCGAGTCTGACAAAGACAGGATGGTACGAGGGGTCAGCTACTTTAGAAGCTTCAGAAAGACCAACAAGGAGAGAAAGAGTTCTGGCGACGGAATCACCTCAAGTGACACAGAGGAGTCATGCTTGACCGATTCAGACGTATCTTCAGGGAATGAAACCTCACAGACTGAATTGGGACCTTCCCCGAGTTCTGGGACTCAGTTTGACTCGGGCCAGAGGAGTTGGTTCTCTAGGAAGCGAAAGTGGTTCAGTCCTAAACCACCTAGGAGAAAAGTAGAGCCGTTGATTGAAACGACTGGAAAAGTCAACGCATATCCCATTGCTGTTGAAAATCATCTCAGTGATTCAACACAGGTACATAAGTCTCTACACTAGTTGAGCTTGATATGCAACTTCATTAAGCACATAATGAGAAACACAGATAATCATTACCGGCGCTAACAAGTGAAATGTTAACTTCAGACTTCAAATCTATAGAGCTTGGTACCTTAATAGACAATCAATGACAACGATTTGAAGACCTTAAGTAATGAAAAGAACATACATATATTGGATGCTTTTATGCATGTAGCTTTGAGGATTCATTCTGATTTTCGTTTACTTCAGATTATAGGTACTGTTGAACATACTTCACAATCATACCACCAAGATGGAAATGGCATCACAAGTAATAGCTGGGAAGCAAGGGACCTAGCGAGCAGAGATGGGCAAGCAAAGATCACAACCAATGTTTTCTTTGCCTCCTTCGACCAACGCAGTGAAAAGGCCGCTGGTGAGAGTGCCTGTTCAACAGTAGTTGCCGTCATTGCCCACTGGCTGCATTCAAACCAAGGCTCCATGCCTACAACATCCGAATTCGACAACCTCATAACTCAAGGTTCCTCAGAGTGGCAAAGGCTTTGCAGCAATGAGGCTTACCTGAACTTGTTTTCCAACAAACACTTCGACCTTGAAACAGTTTTGAACGCTGATCTTAGACCTCTACAAGTCGTATCAGAGAAATCATTCATCGGATTCTTTAGCCCCGAGAAGTTCGAGAGCTTGAAGGGGCACATGTCATTCGATCAGATATGGAACGAGATAGGCAAGAATACCAGCTGCGACGAACCAAGGATATACATTGTGAGCTGGAACGACCATTTTTTTGTTTTACAGGCAGAAGTGGATGCTTACTATATCATTGATTCATTAGGTGAGAGACTCTTTGAGGGGTGTGACCAGGCATATATACTGAAGTTCGATGAGTCGAGTATCATATATGAGGGTAACTTGGATAAGACGGAGGATGGTCCAAAGGAAATGGGGGGTTCTGAGTTTAGTGAGGGAAGAACAGAAGTCATATGCAGAGGAAAAGAGTGTTGTGGAGAGTTCATCAAAAGATTTCTTGCTGCCGTACCACTTGAGCAACTTGAGGAGGAAGAAAAGAAGAAAACAGTTTCTGATATAACTCTCCACCAGCGTTTGCAGATTGAATTTCACTACAGCTATTCTCCTTTTACTTCTTCTGCAACTTCTTCCTCTCACTCTCTTTTCTAACTTGATGAGTTCATAGAAATCCAGTAGCCAAATTGTATAGCAGGCCTAGCCTCCTTTTCATTTTCTGATGCTAAACTTAGAAAAATTGATGAAATCAACATTCCGGTATTCTGCAAATTCAAGAGTGGCCTGATTAGAAGTGCCACTGAATAATACCTATTAACAGAAAATTGGACTTCTCACCATTTTCTTCAGAAGCAAGCATGACTTGAATCTTTTCAGCCTTTAGCAACTTTGAACTGAGATGTCATTCCTTATTCTTTTTGCGTAAGCACACCTGCAAATCTTTTCGCCCACTCTTTTTGTTGTCATTAGTCTCATTACCACTACAAAATTCCCAAAGACAAAGCCATTTAAAAGCATTAACAGCCTCTAAGATCTTGTTTAGGTAGGAGAATATGCTGAAACAAAAGAAAGAAGAGCATTTGTTTTGACCCCACATATGGCCTTCACAAAGACATTAGTCACTACCAGTACACAGTTTTGCTACAACAAAGAAACAGCCCCAACCAGTGAGATTCATCCATCTTTTTTTTATCCCAGTTCTTATCAAACGCAAAGCAGAAAAGGGTCCACAGACTCCAAAACCCAACTGCAACACAAAAACATAGTGACTGAAGATAATAGATGAATTAAAGAGTATAAGAGACAACCCCTTTGTCCCCCACTACAACAAACAAAAATCACCATCTAGGATTTATCTTAAATATTCTCCCCACTTCTATAATAGACAAATCTGAAGATGGGTCCTTGCCTTATCTGCAAGGTATAATGAATCAAGGTTATTTCTTTAAACAGTAATGTTTATATTTGATTTGAAAAAAGATTGGGTATTTGCCTCCCCTTTCCATTACAGATGCAACACCTAATCTTTAAAAGTGAAAACAAGCCTTGCATTTTTCAACATTCAAACACACTAGAGAAAGAAAGAAACTATGACTTAAACTATGTCCAATCAATTGGACTCAATTAAGAACACAGCCAATATAACCAAACTCAACCTCATGCAATGTACCCCAAAGATATAACCATAGATTCATAAAAGTTCAATGTTTTAGAAAGGTTCAAATATTGAAACCGCAAAAGCAGCACTAGTTAACTCATGGATCGCTAATCTAACCTATTTAGCTCAGTATTTACACTTCAGGACTGCAAAAGTAGCTCAGTTCATTACCAGCTAGGAAGTACATCATGAGTTGTGAAAAACAGCTTCAGCAAGAAGATCTTGAAACAACTCACTAAAGCAAAAGAGTCAGTCTAGAGATCTCAATTTCCCATGCTTCCAGTCAAGCAGCTGAACGGAAACTCTGGCTGCCTACAAAACTTTGTATTCTCTGTTGGGTGATTGAACTCTGCCTTCCGCTTTCTCATTGTTATGTGCGCGTTCATACACTCGTCCTCAATACTCCACCGATCCAAATACGACCCAATAGGGAAATGTTCATTACCTTTGGTGAAGAAAGAGAGCCCTGTATCCAAATGTGGAGGCTGATCAGTATACTTGCTCCCCTCTTGAGCACCAACATCGTTGACTTTCCGTGGAGGATTGTTATCACTGCTTGGGCAGTGACTAGAGAGTGAGCCTAAACGAAGAGAGAGATCACACTCAATAAGATCTTGGCTCTGATCAGGATAGTCCCTCAAACCCTTTTGAGTATTATTGTTTGGTTTATCTCCATCGGAAAATAGGTTTGTGGTCACACTCATCTTGGCAGGCACTGAAGGTTTCAGAACAGGTTTGGGAAGGCCAACAATACCATGCTTGAGGTCTTTAAACTGCGGGCAGTTCCCATAGTACAGAGGATATGAAGAGATATTTGATGTTCCCTGAATATCCCTGGGAGAGCATTGGTCATAAACACAAGGAGGAACATTTTCGGAGGCAGATGTCGATTTCATAGTGGATTCAGAGCCAAGAAGGGTTGAGCTGATGGTAATGGGTTTCACAAACTTCGAATAACGAGGGGTATGCTCTGGATTGGAAACAGTATCCTTTTGACCACCTTTCTCAACTCCGCCAGGGACATCAGGAGTGATGGGGCTCAGATAACACCTCGGATTAGAATATCGTTGGCTCCTAGAAGCTCTTCTTGCTACACACCCCAGATTCAGAGCAGCTGGGTTGTTATGTGAAAACACAGAGAGATGCAAAATTGAAAATCAGTCTTTTGAGTGAAATTATAGTGCCTAGTGCCAAAAGAAATACTCTTTTTAAACAACAATCAACAAATTAAGGGCCAATTCAACACGATACTGCTAATTAAAAAAACCCAGAAGCAACTATGTATCTCTGAATTGAGGAATTAGTTACCTTCAATACAAGGCTGAAGAAACTCTTCACCAGTTTCAATGCTCTCATCACGGCGAATTATGGTGTTAATGGCATCATTTACTCTGTCCCAAAGTGTCTTAAGGTCTGTGTATTCAGCCTACAAAAAAAAAGTTGCAAACCAGAAACTTTGAAAGAACCCAATAACAAAATCCAGTATATATACAAAAACCAAACCAGTGCTGTGCCATTCAGTAAGGTAGAAATAGGTAGAAATATGCAGAGACCCCAATT
This sequence comes from Argentina anserina, assembly GCF_933775445.1. NCBI lineage: Eukaryota > Viridiplantae > Streptophyta > Magnoliopsida > Rosales > Rosaceae > Argentina > Argentina anserina. The sequence goes on along the minus strand of NC_065873.1, from coordinate 23,864,894 downwards.
CTTAATCCTAACCTCATTAGTCATCTAAGGAATATTGACTAAAGAAAAAAGCGGTAAAATATACCTCAGAATTGGCTTTAGAGTACATAATCTCCTCTGCTTTCAACACAACAATAGGGAGCTTCTCTTGCCATTCCTTGTTCTTCTTAGTAGCTGAGCTATGGATCTCATTCACCACACTAATCAAACCCACAAGTACAAAAGAAACAAAACAGATTAGACACAACCCCAACTGAAAAGTGAAAATTTAAACCCAAAATCAAAGATGGAAAATTGAGAATGAACAAAACAACAAAGGGGTGAGAGGGGAACCTGAAAATCTCTTTAATGAGAGAACCTCTCACAGGCTGGTGCCTATCACTGTGCCAAGCTCTTCTGATACACTCATAGGGTCTTGGCCCTGATCTTGGCATCCTCTCACAGACCTCTTCAATCCACCAAAAACTAATGAGAAGGAATGAAAGCAAAGAACTTTGATGAGAGGGTTTCTTCTGTATTGGGAAGAGACTTTTGTTTTTTCAACAACACTGACCCCAAATGCAGTTCCACCGAGATTTCAAGCAAGTAAAGGGAAAGAGAGAGAGAAAGGGCAAAGACTCCAAGCGAAGGTCATGGCTTTATTTGATTGTTATTATATGTTTTTAATTTTCCTGTGTCAGAAAAGCCTTCAATAATTTTCAAGGGGGGAGCGAGTAGGGTTGAGAGGAGTGATTAATTTTGATGAGTTTGGGGTGTGTCCCCCACTCATCCACATGCCCTCTTCCCCTAACCCCAGGAGTCCCTCTCCTTTCTTTCTTTCTTTCTTAATTGCTTTTGTTTTGGCTCTCTCCCTCTCTTCTCTTTTCTGACCTCACCATCTCTTCCCCTGTGTTTTGTATTAGTTATGGTGTGGGGAGAAAGTTCAGAGTCTTCTGCTGATAATGTAGTCACTGTCGGCAGACTTTAGGCAACCCCAACCTCACACTGTTACCAACAATGGCTTCCAGAGCAAGCAGCCCCAGGATCGAAACCAAAAAATAAAAACTTGTACTGTACTCTTATCTCCAGTCTCGTCATTAAAACAGTGTTGCGTCTTCATCAATCTCCCACAGTCCCACAGTAACTTCTCCAATTATGTGATCTTGGCCTCCCACAGTAACTTGTCAGATAATGTGATCAAATAAACTGCTGAGTGCTGAGCAAGGTCAAAATGTTAAAGAGGCTTGTTTGATTGGAGTTTGATCATGGAACTCGAACCCATCTCATAAATTCTTGCATCAAAGGTTCCATTACTTCATAAGGGTAGATAGTACGTGAATCAACAAAATAAGTAATAAGTTTGATGGAATCCCTTGTTCAATCTGGTGATTGATTATACTTACAGAAGTTATGTATTGTATTTTCCAAGAGGTGCTGTGTCATGTGATTCCTTACATTAATTGGATCGATTTTTTGTTACAACAAACTACAAACTCAAAAAACAAACAAAAAAGGATGTTCATTTCTCTCGACATTTCGGTTTGCAATTGTTCAACATCGAAACATCACATACTACCACACTGCCATACATGAATGACTTTTTGTTCTTAATATTTCAAGATCTTAGACTTGTGTACCCTGAGCCCAGTCACTTTTGTTGTGACATATGCGTAGACACATGAAATTTAATGAAGTAAATCATCTTCATTAAATTATTTAATCGATTAAGAACATGACAAAATTGCACACGTGTCCTAAAAATTAACAAAGTTAGTGCGGATCCGAATAAAACTCGTGTCAGCACATAAATGGATGATCGTAATCGAAGCTACGTGATTCTAACTTAAATCGGAAATTTGAATGTCATTGACGATTCGAAATGGTAATCAGACATTTGATTAAATTAATAAATTGTTTAACGGTTATAATTAAATGAATTATTTGAATCTGTTTAATTTAGTTATGAGAATAACTAATTTTAAATTAATCATAAAATAATATTGATTTAATTATACAATTAAAGATATATTATTGTTTTAGTGTCATTAAAATATTCTATAAAATAGAAACTTTAACACTATAAATACCCCTTTCAACATGAAAAGAATGAGACTTTACAAGAAGAGAGAAAATCACTTGAGCAAGATCACTCTCGAGAAATCCCGAAATCTCTCAAGTCCACGAATAATCATCAAGCTACCAAATCGCTCGTTCTTCATCAAATTCAAATTCAAACCCAAGTCCACGAAAAATCATCAAGCTACAAAATCGCTCGTTCTTCATCAAATCTAAATCCAAACTCAAGCACACGAAGAATCATCAAGCTACCAAATTGCTCAACTTCATCAAATCCAAATCCAAACTCAAATTCTCAAGATCAAGTGCATGTGACCTTTGAGCCAAGTTACATACGAAGATAGAATTAGAGGAGTTCACAAAGATTGTAACATCGCGCTTGATTATCAATAAATTACATTTTATTTGTACACGTGTTTGCACTGTCATTTATTTTCAGATTCTCGTTATACAATATGCCCTGAGAAGCATTACTACTATGTTATTTTTCTTCCTGGGTATGTTTAGTTTTGAATACCTAACATGACATGTGCGTATGAAATACTCAAACTGTGAAATTATAGAAGATTGTATGCCCACTTTAACAGCTCTGTAATCTGAACTTAGTTGGAGGTTCTATCTAGTATTTTGAACTCGGTTGGAGGTTCTCTATCTAGATGTCTTTCTTTTTTTATCAACTTATACTTCATTAACTATATAACAAAGTTAAAACAAGTTTGGATCCGTGAGTAGCATAGTATATCGGAACATACGATTTTAACAAATAAAATCACTAAGAGAGAAAGACGGACAACAGAGCAAAGGGCCGAGACATAGGAAAAGAAGTAGAAACATACGAACAACAAACACAAACAAAAACTAAGCACAATAACTATGCAGATTACATCCGAGCAAGTTGGTTTTCGGTCACAATGGTAGAACCAAGGATCCTTTTGCGCTTGAACCTCGGCCACTGTAGTTGATGAAACCAGCTCAATCAGAGGGCCCAATGAAGACATAGAAAAGTGACTTCCAACAAAAAGGGAAGTGGCACCACCAAACCACCAAGGTAGCCGAGCACCCACCACATTCAATTGCTGAAAGAGCAGGAGAAACGGAGATGGACGAGACAAAGAAGAACATAACCAAAGAACGCCACATGGAGTGGAAGACGCAGCGACGTCTGACCAAGAGGAGAGCAGAGCAATCCAGCAAAACCGAACGCGCGAAAGAGGAGGCCCATGCCGATACCCATGCTCCAAGAAGACCCGAGAATAATGGAGAGCAGCAGAGCATGAAAAGGGGATGAACCTCAAGAGAGAACAACAGATCAACCGATCTTGAAATGCATCAACGAGGAGAGCCACCAAAGTGACCATCCGAGCCAACCACGAGACGAGAGGCTTTATTCAAACCAAATGAAGAAGATGTAATGGCCTTGCCATGATTGAGCACGCCAAGTAGGGCATATGAGGCAACAATCTAGAAAATCACTAGAGCAAGCTTATATGCCAACTGAAGAGAAGACACAAACCAAGATTAGCTGAAAACATCACCGAAAGCTACAAGCCTTTCACATACCAAACCCCAGCGGCAGTGCCGCCGGTGGTGGTCAGGAGAAAAGAATGATTGGAAAGATGTGGTTTAATGTTTTAGTTAGTGGAGAGGGGAGGAAACCCTTCAGGAAGGGAAAGAAAAATGCGAAAAGAGTTCTCTATCTAGATGTTGAACAACTAGGACATTCACATTTGCTCTTGGTTTGTTGAGTGAAGTTTCCTCGACTAAAGTCATAATCTCATAGATGACTCATCAATTGTTATATTATCATAAGTTGATTTTCCCCAATTAATTTTACCCTTCATTTTAATCGTTTTGTTTGAATTCAAATGGAGTTTCTATTCATACCTCAAAAAATGGTATTTATATATATATTTTTTTTACTAATACTTATAATGTTATTTAGACCTCCATATTTTTCGAAAAATGCTCATAATTAATATATCATTATTAGATATCAAATCAATCTAGTATCTATTAATATCTTTCCAATTATTATAAACAACTCAAAAAAATCTTCATAATTACATAATCCATCTTCTCAAATTAATTTTATCTTTCACTCCTAAATTCATGATTAATAATATTGTTCTTTTTTGTTCATTCATTGATTTGAAACTCACCAAATAGTAAAATCAACACGAAAATTCTAACATATATTAAACAGTTTTTTCTCTCATGTCCTAACTGTTATTTATCAAACATTCTATATAGTTTTTCAATTGATACATAGATATTAATAATGTTATTTATTGTATTTTTGAACAATAAATTGTTTTTTATTAAATCATCTTATTTAATTTATTATGATGAATTGAGATTTTTCTGAAATAAATACATAAATATTAGATTGACAAAAAAGGAAAAAAAATCATTTTATATTCGCTATTTTAAACCAAGCAGATTGATAATTCTCTTGTTTTTTTTTCACTTTTATTAGTCTTTTTGGTAATCTTATATGCATTAAAAATGTCAAAATTAACTTAGAAAAAGATGAAGGTATGAGAGTATGAATAGAAGCTACTTATTTCAAAACATTCACTCATACATTATCCATTATGTTTGGTTTTTCACATTGTTGAGATGAAATCATATAGAGAAGGGGTATATCACTATACACCCAAATTTTAAAAGCTCTTTTGAGAGAAACACACCTAGTTTTTTCTTTATTATATACCGAATTATTGTTATTTTCTAAAATATAAATTATAAAATGCTACCATTAAAAACTTAGTAGTCAATCAACAAATTATTACTATTTTAATTAAAGTAAATGTACTTGGAAGTTTTGGACGGACAAGACCAAAGAAAAAGGCAAAAAAATGAAACACTGAGATGCAACCCAGTTTTTTTGTGTGACTTGTAAGCTACCTAACCAACCCCGCATGCATGTTTGGCCAGTTGACCAAGTCGTGCAAAACGCTGCACATGGGGTCTCAAGTGTAAGACCTGTGAAAACATTCCGTTTTCAACCAAGATTTCCCAGACATAGGTCAAACTGTTTCAGCAAAGTACTATGGCTTTTTCCTAGTATGAGGTATCAAAAGCCTCTTGTCGCCCGAAGGTAAGTTCTTTCTCCTCTCCATTCTTAAAGCTCCTTCCATGGTGGATTGGCGGTTCTCTGGTGCTTCAAGAATCAATGAAGGTATATTGGTCTCCATGAGTTGAAGAAGTTCAAAGGAGATCAAGATTGTGTCAAAGAAGATTTTCGGAAGTGAATTGATTAGCTTGTCGGAGAAGTCAATGTTTCATAATCCAAATTGGGTTTATGCCATAAGGTTTATTGTCATATATGTTTATATTCTCTCCTTAATATGATAAGTTGGTTTGTTAATCTTTATTGGTGAGAGAAGATATATTTTTGAATAGGTTTTTAGTTGGTAAGGATGAGTTGGGAAAATATTCATGAGTTGGTATTTTCCATATTTCGAGAAATTATTATATATACTGCCACATATCCCACGTAGCGTACTTTCTTAATGTTATTGGTCAATTATTTTACTATGATTGTTTCTGATTGGTTCATGTATGTAAATAATTTTTTGTCATTTTCACCGCGTGCATGTGAATTATATAATGACGTAATATGATTGGCTGGGTACACCACATGACAGTGTCACGTGTTGTGTCAAGTACACATAATAATTATTTCCATATTTAGTAGAGATATATTTTCATCTTTATAGGTTGTTATTCCTTTCCTTATTTTTTTATCCTTTATATGGGGTAGATCTAGATATATTAGGAATGTTCTTTTTAAATATATTTTTCAGATTTATTTAGAGATAAAGGGTGAATAGTTTTAGTAAGATATTTATATGGAAAAGGAACAAAAGATTTTGATGAGTTAGTGTATTCCTTATCTATTTGTTATTGATATTGGATGAAAAGGAAAAATAGACGGGAGTCCTAATTTTATATATGTTTGTGTACGGTCACTACTACACATAGAGACTTCCACAACGTTTGAAAAACGCCATCAAAAGTCTTCCATGGCGTTTTCTTTCAATGACGTTTGAAAAACGCCATGGAATTTCATTTCAACTTTAAAAAAAATATATATATTGATTTTATGATTAATTATAGAAAATCAACTAACACACATCTCATAGTTTCTGTAATTTAATCAAAGAAGAAATATTAATTCTACAATACTTTCATGTCCAATTATAACACATGCAACTGTTAATTATAAACCAATGAGTGAATGGAGAACATTACACAATAAGGGATAAAGACTAGTATGGTTTTCTCTATCTTTGAAGGTCGGTACTCGTGACAATGCCTTTATAGGTCGTCCTTTAGCCTTTGAAGATCCTCATTTTCCTTTAAATACGTCTCATACTTGCTTTGAGTTAGAAAGAATGGCCTCCATCAGAAGTATAAACACATATGCTGGAGAGAAAACAGGAAAACATAAGGATAAAGATATAAATATATAGTGCAAAGATAACATATATATCATTAAACTAGTTGCATCATAGATTCTTTGGCCATATAGTATCATACCAAGCTGAGTGGTATGTATATATAGTTAGAATGGTTGACAAAAGATACTTCTAAATTCTCACAAAGTGTAATCAAACAAATCAACATTTTATTGGGTAGTATAATCAAACAAATCAACATTTAACTGATCCAAGGTCAAGCTTTTGTTTCACTTCTTCAAGAACATCAAGCTCTGAAGGTAGATCAACATAAACTTAAATGACATTGGTTCTTACCGATTTGAACATTAAATTCAGAAATTATGTACCAACTATCTCAGACTAGAAGAATAAAGAGAAACTACCTACCCATATGCAAGAGAGAGGCAATGACTCAAACATATTGATAATAATGAGTTTAATATAGTAGTTGAATAGATGGTCAAAGAGCTTCAATTCCCTACTGAAACAAAAGTGAAACTTGGACATAAACATCTACAAATTACATAATATATAGAAATCCAGAACCATGCAAACTAAATTCAGCAACTCACCAAATTTGATGGAAATCCATGAATTAAGCTTGTGACTAGAAGGAATTAGATGTGACTAGATCATTAAGATTACACACTAGTCAGCATTAGCTTCCAACTAGAGGAAATTTATATCAGTAATTGACAAAGGATTGGGGGAATGAATTGATACATACTTGGCACTTTGCGAAATCATCCTTACACGTATAGAGACTGCAAAAAGAAAAAGTTCATAGTCAAAATCGATACAGGACCGAAAGAAAATTCAACTCAAACCAACTACCCAAAGTATAAAGGTTTAATCAGTAAACTATAAACCATTCTAAATTCTAGCATACCTCTCACGCAGGGACACAATCATTCATGTTGCAATACTTGGAGCATTTTCTTCGACTTTTTCTTTAGTGTACATTGTAAATATATTAGTATCTTTCTTTTAAAGCTTGTTCTTCCTATGAAACCTATCAGAATGTATTTGACTTAATATGCACCATAAACCCTACACTTTATCATCATATAGTGACATCAGATGATGAAAACTTTTGTAATGTCTGATAGTATGAGGTGTAATATAATCTTTAAAGCCTCTTAAAGCTTCAGTTGCTGAATTGATCAAGTTTCGTTGTAAATCGACAAATAGACTCCTACAAATTCAAACACCATTCTTCGAAATTTCGATATGAACGAATATGAAGATACCTGCTTTGAGCCAAAGAAGTCATATTCGTCATCAATCTCCCCAAAACTTCTCTTATTCCCTAAAAGTTACACACACCAAGAAATCAACAACCAAAAATCCAATCACGCATTAACAGCTTGACGACGAGTGCGATGCTTACCTGACCAAGGGGCACCGCTGGTTCTCGGAAACTCACCTCTGTAATCATCATCCTAAATTTAATGGAATCGAAATTAATCACAAAGAGAAATTGAGCTGATATAAATGGAATGATGATTGAGCTGAGAGGCTTACGTCATCGAGGCGTGGATGGGGATCCATGGAAATTGAAAACTCTAATTTCTGGGGAGTAAGAAAGAATGAGAGCTGAAGTGTGTATCCGCGAAGTTCGAGTTGCAATGTAAAAATCGGAAGCAGTGGAGTCGGGTTGGGGGGAACAACTGTTAACATGTCAATTGGCCTTTGTGGGTTTTACGGGTGAAGATGAATCAATTTTATCAGTCATGGCGGAAGAGTAGGAATGAAGATCGAGGAAGTTGAAGCGGAGAGATTCAGATGCTTAAGATTTGGTTTTGAAGAAACCAAGTGTTTGAGGTCAGGGAGAGAGAGATAGAGAAGTAAATACTTGTTTGGAGATAGATATAGGGTCTCGATGGAATCGATGGAATTAAGTGAAAATAAGAGCAAGCATATCTAATATTTATGACGTTTAGAAACGCAATCGAACTTTAATTTGGCAAAGGCGTTTGCCAAACGCCATCAAATGCAATTACAATAGCGTTTTAGAAATGCCATAAATGTTATAGCGTTTTCAAACGCCATGAATATAATTTTAAAATGGTGACTTGAAAATTTAATGACGTTTTTTTTCAAAGAAATGCCATTTAATCTACTTTCAAAAGACTTAAAAAAAACGTCATCTCTAAAATGTCATTAAAGGTACTATGTGTAGTAGTGGGTGTTGTTGGGTACACGAGGAGTTTTCCAGTCCTCCTGGAGAATCACGTGTCAATGTCCAGTGGTATTCCATTCCAATCACCATTTAACACTTAAGATTTAATTTAAAATATATATATTTAAGCTATTTTATCAAAGACTATTTTTGGTTTCTTGCTAAAACCCTACAACATACACTCTAATACCCTAAATCCTAAACCATATACTCTAAAACCATATACCCTAAACCATAAACTCTAAACTATAAACCAAAATTCTAGTTCAAAATCATCATTACCCATAAAAATCATTTCACAAATAATAAAAGAGAAATTTTAAATACACTCCATTAACATCTTAATACACACTACTATTTTATTTTGTTCTTTAATAAGATATATAGATAAGTAAAATGATTAAAATATACATATTATTAGAAGGGAAAAAATGACCCAATACATAGACCTACATGTAGACATTACATCTTCTTCATGGTAGACTATAACTTATATATAAGTTGTTATTATATATTTTCACTGTAACAATTCTTATTTTCTTCTTATATGATTGCAAGTTATGTTGAATAATTTGATACATATTTTTGTTTGATTTATATTGATGTTGGAGTTGTAACAACAATATTTCGTAATTTAACTATTAATCGGCAATGATCATTTGAATATAGAATAAAGTTTATGGCAAAAACTAATAGAACATATGATTTGAAAATATTACAAAAAAAAAGATATACAATAGTTATATCAAATAATATGATAATTAATGATTTTTTTAAAATTATGGCATTTTGGGCAGTTGGAATGTGTATTTAGTAAAAAATAATGTAGTGGGTAGTGTATTAAGTAGGGGTGTGTATTAAGAGATTAGTGGAGTGTATTTAAAATTTTTCTTAATTTATACTTTTGAATCATTTATACATATGATTTCATAAGTAGATTATATGAAATGCAACTTTCAGAGTCAGTTTTTTTGTTCCTTTGATAGAAAAATATCAGGATACAAAAATTAATTAAGGAATGGGATAAGTCAACTAAGTGTGATGTAATCGAGAATGAGAGTCCTCTTCCCTTCGGGACCATTCTTCGCCGAACCCTAAAAGATGAACACGCAGATTCCACTACTCCTTCTAAAACCCTAATTTATCTATAGACTGTAATCACTGTATTAGGTGTGGCATTACCAACATTGGCCTCTTCCCGATCACAACCCGGAAAACGACGCTGAAAAACAGCGTCGTTTTCCCTCTATCGAAACAGCCCGTACGTCCCCACCAAGCACACTCCCAAGGCCCACGCCACTCAAAACCCACGAGGCCCACGTCATCTGCATGCCCGCCACGTGTACATCCGCCATGATAGCCAACTATCCCGCTTCCTCTTTACGAGAAATTGCTTCTTCCCCTAAAGCTCCCCGCAGCTCCGCCCGACCTCACCGCCTCTGGAAACTCCGGCTACGTCAAATACGGATCGGGAATCCCACCCGACCCGAATACCAACAATAGTAATAATCACGTAACTAATATCCAAGAATTGTAGGTCTGCAAGAGAAGAGAAGAGAAGCATTATTATTTATGTGGGAAGCTTATCCGGGCCGTCAATTGGAAACTAAAGCTAAAAAAGAACAGAACCCCATCACCTTCTTCTTTGTTATCCACCAAATCCCACTCACTGATATCTATCCCGGTCAGTGTCTCTTCTCTCTCTCTCTAGAGAACCATATACCATGCTGATCTCCCCAACACCACTCTCTCTCATCTGCGCCATTATACTCTGTATGCCCCTCGCCGTCGTCTTCACCGTCACCAGCCCCGCCACCATTTCCGTCCACATCTCCAAATCCCCCACCAACATCCACCACCGCAAACTCAACCTCACTCCCCTCTCCTCCCCTCCTCCCCCCGCTCCCTTACCTTTAGATGACGTCTCTCTCCTCCGCATCGCCGCTAGGGTGAACTCGAGGCCGCCGCGGTTCAAGAAGCCGAAGATCGCCTTCATGTTCCTCACCACCACGCCGCTGCCGTTCGCTCCTTTATGGGAGGAGTTTTTCCGACATGCCCCGAAATCGCTGTACAGAATCTACGTTCACGCCGACCCGAGATTCCCATACGAGCCTCCGTTCTCCGGCGTCTTCGCCGGCCGCGTTGTACATTCCAAGCCGGCGCAGCGGTTCACCCCGACTCTCATTTCCGCCACGCGCCGCCTACTCGCGCACGCGCTGCTTGACGATCGGACGACCTCGATGTTCGCGCTGCTGACCCCGTCGTGCGTCCCGCTGCACTCGTTCAACTTCACGTACCGGACGCTGGCGGGATCGAAGCGGAGCTTCATCGAGATCCTCGAGAACGAGGTCGGGGCGTACGACAGGTGGGCTGCGCGTGGAGCGGACGCGATGCTCCCGCAGGTGAGCCTGGATGAGTTCCGGATCGGGTCGCAGTTCTGGGTGCTGAAGCGGAAGCATGCGCGGCTGGTGGTGGGCGACCAGCGGCTTTGGTCCAAGTTCAAGCTGCCCTGCGAGAGGTGGGACACTTGTTACCCGGAGGAGAATTACTTCCCTACCCTCCTCCACATGCGCGACCCTGGCGGGTGCGTGCCCGCCACGCTCACCCACGTGGACTGGACCGGCAGCTTCGACGGCCACCCGGTCACGTACAACGCCTCCGACGTCGGGCCCGACCTGATATGGTACCTCAGGGAGGCCCGGCCCAGGTACGGCGACGAGTTTAACGTCAACGCCACCGAGTGGTCCGGCAGCGAGCGCCACGACCCGTTCCTATTCGCGAGGAAGTTCCCGCCGGAGGCGGTGGGGACATTGATGAGTATGGCGAGTGACGTCATTTTCAGAGATTAGTTAATGTGTGTTTTTTTTTTTGGGTGAATCTGTAATTGTAATTATAGAAAATCAAAACGGAAAAAAATGAAATGAAAATCCGGGAACAAACCCGGTGGGATTTGATGACTTGATCTGATTGTGTATACCCTAATTATAGTATAATTTTTCTTTAATTTCCAAAAAGGGCAAACGTTTTTGGTTAACCAAATATTGACGCTGCAAATTTTGGGGTCCTTTAAGTTCAAGGTGGCGCATGGTCTTTAGGCTCTTGAAGATTCGTTTTCCATTAACTTCCAAAGCCCGCCCTTTTGTGGGGATAAATAAAAAGCTTCCCGCCCCCGCCAATTTGCCAAGTTTACACGGCGGAGGAGGGGTGGCGCGTAAGTTTTCTCAACCAATGAATGACACTAAGGCAGACGCGCGTTGGGTTGCGAACTATGAAAGCAACAACGGGGGATGGGGTGGTGGGTAACGTTGGTAATGTAGGCGGGGAAATTTCATGTGCACGGTTGCGTTAGACTTGGAAAATCTTATCTTAATTGTTATTTAAAATATTGGCTGGATAATTTAATGATTATAATTGTTATTTTTGATTTGAAGATTCGGTGTGATGAGAGAATTAATAAATGCAATTTGGGGAAGAGAATGGGTTGTATGGATTTTCCTGTATTAGGGAATGGAATGGGGGATAATTCCTAATACGGTATTACCAGATAAGGCATCTTATTTGTTTGCGATGTGAAACAAGCCAGACACATTGTAGAGTTTTGTAGAGAAGAGCTATCATAACCGTGTACTGTGATGCTAAATTTAAGCTTGAGTCTTATATTTTTTTAGAGCTAGTTGTTTTTCGCTGTAAATTTTGCCGAGGGGCTATTGTCACTACTTATTCCACCCTAGTTAAGTTCACATTTGTGCATTTTTTTTCAATCTAACAATGTTGCTGAAATTTTGCGCAGCCAGACCTTGCAAACAATTTATGAAGAATTCAAATCAGCGAAACATCCGTCACCAAATTCGTTTTGCAAAAAACTTTTATTTGCCAAAAACATTGAGTGTAGGGATCTTGTGCTAGTGTAGCTTTACCCGGAGACATATCACATATCCATTCATGTTTGCACAAAAGAAGGGAGCTTTCCTCATCGTTTTGTCGACTTCAACTTTGAAATCATATTTTCAGGTGCCCGAGTTCAAGGGAGCCCATAGGAGACGGCCCAAACTAATACAAAGTAACCCACTTTTGGACCTGTTTATCATCACAGTGCATCATGATGTGATAGAAATATCCTCGAGAAAATCAGAGAAATTGGCCACTGGTTGGGCAAATCAAACTTCAATGAACTCTGTTTATGGAGCAGGTGAATTCCCAAGTTATATTCATGAAGAGATAAGTAGTAACTTATGTTGATATGTTTCCCGAAGGACTTGGGATTTCGATTACATGGCCAATCCAATACTCATACACTACGCTCCTCCACCGATTCGAATAGAGGGTGCCGGCGCGCGTTCAATAATACATTCACAATTCATCGACTCATTGCCTCATAGGTGGGATGTGAGTGAATATGAACCATTGTTTCATGCTGCGATCGACTGAGCCAGAGAAAGCGTAATTATAGGTGAAATATAGTAGTACCCACAGAGACATAGAATCATAATATTGCATGGTTCAAATCGGTGAAGGGAAGAACGGTTACACAGGACAATGATGAAAAAACAACAAAAATTAATCACCATTGTGTAAAAGTTAAAAAAGAGGTGAGGAAGGCCCAGAATTATGAGCCTCATACAAAGAGAGACTCATCTGCCCCATACATACAACTGAATGACTCCACCACCCATCAAATCACAGACCAAGTTTGCTCAACAAACAGAAAAAGAAAGGTACACAAAGTGGTCCTCAAACTGGGACTCCAATCCTCTCCTCTTCGCAAGCGTCCTCACATTTTCACATAGTTTAATCCGGGTCGACGTCGCTCATGTATATATATCTTCTTCTTTTAAATGTGTATATATATCTGTATGTCTTCTCTTTTTTTTTGAAATGTGTATATATATCTTAGTATGTTTTTCGAGATGTTTGTAGGGCTCTGAAGTATTAAAATTTAAAGCTTGATTAGCTCACTCGTATATAACTTGCGATGAGTGATGTCTAGTCTTTCCGCAGACTCTCGCAGTTGACATTTCAATGTTGATTTCATTTTCATCATTTGGTAAACTATAATTTTTGTGGTAGCTTCAGCCCATGCATATTGAATACGATAGAATTTCTTGGTTCAACCATAAAATAAGAACCCAGTTTTTGTGGTAGCCCTTGCTCTTTCCAGCCACTGTTTTCGATTGTCTCCTTCGTTGACGTAAAAGCCAGACACCCCTAGATTAGTTGTGTTGAGTTTTGGGTTTAATCATTTGTACGTATATGTACACACCGACAGTTGGGTTCAACATTGTAAATTGTAAAATACCTAACACAGTAACACAATATATATATGCTTTCTGTACGTAAAAGTTGCTGGGTCATTGTGTCGATTAGATTTTAGTCTGGTGATATTTGTCATCCATCATAATTGAGCATCGATCTAGCTTTTATCGAATAAAAAACAGAAGAGGACTTAAAAAGTAGAATACCCATAATTCTGAATGAAATAATTATTGGAATCAAAGAAGAAAAGAAAATGTTGTAACCAAAAGAAAAAAGAAGAAGAAAAGAAAATGGAGTAGAGTACTGGAAACTAAAGAAAGGAACCTCTGGTGTGGTCGTGGACTCCATTTTCATAGACAGTTGTGTTCCACACACTCGTTGTATGCCAAAACAAGACGATTCTCTTCATTTTTCTCTATTGGGACTTTATGCTCTTCAATCTTCTTCCACCTCACTAATCATACTCTGTTTTTCTTAACCACGAAGAAGGAATTGAAATAGAAGGGAAATATCTTTATGACAAATCTTTTGATTACCTTGACATGGAACCCTATGTCTTTAAGTTATGATTGATCATGAATGGCAAACACTTCGGTAGTGGAGCGAATCAAGAAGTATGTTTGGTCAGTGGAGATCTCACTTAAAAACTAGGACCTTAAATTTGGATTAGTATATATAAAGTCTAACAAAAGTTTGGAGCTACTTACTAGTTAAGACTTGAGAGAGAATAACAGAGTTCGTTCGGATAGGTCATTTTCAGTTCATTCTTCTATCTTTGACAACTTTGCACGCTTGAAGAAAACTACTGCTCTGGACTATTGTCTATCTTACTCGTTGCAGGTCCTGGTTATCTACAAAATATTTATATTATTACCCTTGTTGATCATTCATTTTCAACCTCAACCCTTTGCCACCCTTTCACGGTTTCTTATTCAGGATCTGATTTATCTAGATCACCAAGTTGTTTAATTAATAATGTTATGAAGTCAATTAACGACAGCTGGTTAAACATGGTTGAAATTGCATCACAGAGGATTAAAGCGTGGGTTGTGCATAGCTAATAATAACAAATCTCATTAGTAGACCAATAAATTTCAACATCTGGAATAGTAACTTGTCCCTAGCCAATGTATTGAATCATAATGAGTACAAATTAGCATGAAAGAAACTCTCTGACTCTTGACTATTAGTACTAAACCCTCATCCTGTTTGCTAACTGTTAAAAGAAAAGCACGAACATTGCATGCCAAGCAACACAATGATTAATCATGAATGTAGATGACTAGATGACACTACATCGTATACAGAAAGGTTAAGAGACGAATCCAATGAATTAAATTTGGTGGGTTCTCAAAACAAAATAAGAGATTATTGTTTGTGGAAGAATAAAATCGTCAAGAAATTCTAATATTACAGAGCACGAACACAGAGTACAAATCGATTATGTATATCCGAGCAACAACGAAAAATCCCATCCTCAACAATTGACTCTAAATCTCTTCATTTTCAGTTCCCCTCTTCCCCCACCGTTTTTCATGCACAAGTACCAGCAAGAATAAAGGCTTAGAACATTTAAACACTAGGAAAAAAAACAACATACAAAAATAAACAAAGAGAAGTCATTTATAGGAAAAGGAGGACGGCCGGAAAAATCAGTAAGGAGCGTAGTAATACCCGGCGGGTGGCCCCATTCCGTTCATTGGTGGCATTCCGTATGGCGGAATCTGCATGGGAGGTGCCCCATAGAACCCGGCGGGGTTCATTTTGGCCAAGCTAGTCTGGCCCTGCATTCCTTCCCTACCATATTGGTTCCACACCTGCTGTTCCTGCACAAGTAAATGCTGCTTCTTCTCCATATCAGCCATTTGCACATAGGAAGGAGGTGGAACAGTCAATGATGCAGCAAATGGATCCTGATTCACAGGCATGACTGTGCCATCGGGGGCAGGAAGAGCTAATACGGGTGTGGCACTCTTCCCTGACCCGGGCAATGCAACGCTACTTGCACTACCACCACTCAATTGGGCAGTGCCGACATGCTGCCTCACAATGCCCTGATCATACATACCATTCAACAACAATGGATCCAATCCACCACCCAATGCTGCTTTCTGGTGGGACAAATGGCTTGCCGTCTCGACCAAAGCAAGTTCCCAATCAGCCTTTCCTGGCTCTGCAGCGGGATTCTGCCAAGCCGAGGTGACTTGTGGCTGCCCATCCGAAGGGAATGCTTCCCAAGAACCATTTGTATTGCCATTGGCAGCAGGACCGGCAAACAAAGCCAAAGCCATGTTATTCCCTTGATTATCAGCTGAAACCCCATTGTCTCTCAAATCCACCAAGTCTTCTTGGACCACCGGTTGGGGCTGAGGCTGAGGCTCTGGCTCGGGTGGGGGCGGAGGAGTCCAACTCTCCGGCGCAGGCAGAGCCTTAATCTCATTCATATCAGGTTGAGGCTCCTCCTCCTGAGCCACCGGAGCGGGAAGCTCTTTCCTTTCAGGACTCTTGCCTCTCTTACTTCTATCCCTCACAAACTCCTCCAGTGTCTCCAATAACTTACTCCCAATCTTCTGAACCTCCGGATACTCGGACGACCTGGCAACCCCAATGTCCTTGCACCAACCATAGAACCCAACAAGCTCATCAATCTGCTTAGCCGCACTCGCGTAAGCATCAAACGCCTTCACACAGTCGGAATACTCCATATCGAAAAACTTATCAAGCAAAACCGCCAAAACCTCGCAAATATCTGCATACAACTGAAAGCTCTCCCTCACCACAGGGTACAAAGCAACCAGAATCATCCTATTGTTCTTGGCCAGCCCCGTTGGCCGGATCGACAGAAACCGATCCAGCAGCCTCTGCAAATGCCCCATCTTGCCGAAAATCCTCTCAGGCTTCATTTCCCTCAAAGGAGTCACCGCCCTCTTCTCCGATTTCCCAGACTCACTCACATCTCCATAAGACCTCGACTTCCTCATCCCCCCTCCATTATAATCGTCGTAAGATCTCGACCGCCTCATCCCTCCCCCATTCTCATACTCCCTCGCCTCTCCTCCATACTCGTATTCATAGTTTGGCCTCGGCGGCGGTGACCGGTAGGTCCCGGAACCGCCGCTGTCTCGGTCCCTCGCCGGAGTAGTACCGGCACCACTCTTCCTGTCGAAGAGCATCAAATCAAGCCTCTGGTCAAGGTACATGGCAAAAGTCCGGACGAAAGCCGAGTGATCCCACGAGCTGGAGTGAGCCTCGTCCCGGAAATCGGAGAGGTTGAGCAGCCTCGTCCCTTTCCTCGTGGCGTAGAGGATCTCGTCCTGGAACACCGGGTCGCCGTCGTTCATGAGGCGGTGAACCAGCATCAAGGTCTTAAGCGCCACGATCCAGTCGCGCGTCTTCCCCAGTCGCTTCGACACCGCCGACACGCACGCGTGGACGTAGCCACGGGAGTATGACGTCATCTGGAGGATCTCGCGGATGTACTTCTCGCCGGCGGGCTCGTCCTCGTGGCTGGTGGCCTTGACGATGGCGACCTCGAGGTCCGGCGCCATGTTGCTGGCGACCTTCGCGATTCCGATGCTCGTCTGGTCCTTGACGGCTCCGATCGCCTTCCGGATCGTGCTCGGCGCCATCTCCGCCGCTGATTCAGCTCGCCGATCTCAACGAAAGATTCAGTTCCGAAATTCTGCTGAGCTAGCTACTGAAATGGAATTTTTAATCAATTATAAGCTCATTTTGGTTAGTCAAAATTCCAAAGACGAAATAAATATCCGAATTCCGGTCTAATAATAGGAGGTCGTACATTTATTAGTTACCGTAAGGCTCTAGATCTGCGGGAAGTGGAAGCTCCGGCGGTTGGATCGGGTTTATTGGAGGAGAAAGGGAGGCCAATTGGTTGTTGTTCCAAGTTTCTATTTTCTCTCTGGCAGTGCTTTCTTTCCCAGAAGGTCGTATAGGAGAGTCAGGGACAGAATTGGGATTTATTAAATAGTGGGCTGGAGGTGGGTGACGTGGAGGTATCTGAGGCGTTGGAGTGATCTGGGATCTGGAAATTGGCGGTGGTGTCGGGCGCGCCGTGTGTGTCTGAAAGAAAGCAGCTGAGCAGGTGTGAAGGGGCTTTGATTTGATGGAGCAGGGTCTATCCTAGTAAACGTGGGTACAAGTAAACTCTACTCAAATCAGCTATCAAAGGATAATATACTAAATTATTTAAATAATAATAATTTGGGAAAGTCTACTTGAATCAAAATGGATTCCCTACCCTTGTTCCAATTCTTCGTTCCAATGTTAGAGTAATTTTAGCTACAATACTCCTCCAAGTGTTATATTAGTAAACGAAACAAACTTATAATAATAAGAAGGGTCCAGTTGAAGGGCCATCAAATCATACACAATTTTTTACGCTCATTCTTAACCATTATATTTAAAGTTTTATAATTGTCTAGATTAATTATGAATGTGATGTCAGCATACAACAAATTGATGTGGCAAGTGATTTGGCATTATACGTTCTCAAACAAAATGCAATTAAATTATTATTATTAAAAGAAAGAACAAGATTAATTTTAAATTAATAATTAATAATGCATGATAAAAAACGATTGAATTGAAAGAACTCAAAAAAGAACAAGAATATAAGCAAAAGAACAAGGATGCATCACATGCATATGAGCCGTATGATCTGAAGAAGAATAAAAGGAGGAACATAATAACAAAGTTGTGAATTTGGGATTATATCATCTTATAATAAATAAATATATTTTCATATATATAAATCCTTTAATTTTCATACTTAAATTGGGTTTTCAATCTCACTTTCTGATTTCTTCGATGCCTATCATCTCTAGCTATGTTTCTCAACTTACTAGCATAAATTGTCTAAGAAATTTAGATCTATCATCCAAATCATGTAAGTGTGGATAATTTTGATGCGTTGGACAAATAGTTATATGCAATTGGCCTCCATGGGCAAGGAAAGTAGAATCAGACTTTTGATATAAACTTGAAGAAGACTACGCCCAGTAGCTAGCTAGGGTTATTCGTTTTTTAATGGAATTCATGTAATTGATAATTTCTTTTATCAAAATATTGTGATGCCACGTCATAAGCTACGTCACTGTGTTGTACGCTGATATCACATTCACAATTAATTTAGACCATTGAAATTTTTTAAATATAATTACTAATAAGGAGTGTCAAAAATTGTATAAAATTTGATGTCTCTCGAACCTGATCCTAATAAGAAAGCCTAACAAGAATGTGTGTAATAACCCTAAATTTCAAACAATATTTGAGTTTGATTTGAATTCTATTTAATTATGAAATTTCACTAGAATGAATGTGATTGGTTGCGACATTATAAAACGAGTTACGGATACGTTCTTGGAACGTTTTAAGTTGAAAAACGTTACGTTTCCGAAGTTTTATATCGACTTTTATTCCGTCGCTCGAATTCGAAAACTTTCTTCACGAAAGTTGTAGAGCTCGTCGATACGAGTGCGTGGACATGTGACACGTTCGAATCGGACGTCGGATGTAAAAGTTATTAACGATAGAAGTTAGTTTCCGATTTGGAAACGGGTATAAATAGGATAGTTTTGTGAATTAGGGTTTCCAATTCAGGAAACCCTTCCCTATCGTTTCGCCCCGCCTCCCTTTCTCTCTCCCTCCCTCGCGACTCTCTCTCCCCTACCTCTCCTTCCAAGCCGACGATTTCCCTCCAACCGCCTCCGTGCTTGACACCGCCGGTGTCACTGAGACCGCGCGACCACGACGCAGCGACCGGTAGTAGCGGCGACGCACCCCGAGCGGGGATCGAGCAACACCGACGGAGCTTGACCTCGGGCTCATCGAGTTCGACGTGGCCGGCATCGCAGGAGCTCGGCGCCACCACCACGACCTCGCTCCTTCCTCCGCGACACGAATCTACCCACGGGAGACTCACCTCGAGCAGCGACGCCATCGATCATCCTTCCTCCGAAACTGAGTCTCACGACGACTTTTGGAGCTTCACCGAGGGAATCCGACGGTCCAAAACATCGATAGAGGTAATGAATAGCTTCGTGTAATTGTTGTGATGGTTGTTGATGATTGTTGGAACGTTTTGGTTGGATTTGAGGAGATCGGTGGGTTGATGAACGCCGCCGCCTTAGGCGGCGTGTGTGGGTGCGTGAGGTGGCCAGAAGGTGTCCTTGGGCCGTGTAGGGGCGGAGGAGAAGGTGAGGGGAAGAAATGGGGCAGCGGTGGCGTGCTACGCGCCGGTTTTGGGCTCGGCGCGTGGGCCCCACGCGCTGCCACAGTGAGTGGCGCGTGAGCGCCACACGCGGCCTGCCAGAAGTGGCGCGTGCACTCCACGCGCCACCACGTGCGGCGGCGTGAACAGTGATTCCGAGAAGGGTATTTTGGTAATTTACTTAAGTACGGTAAATGTAAATGTAAATTTTATTTACGTACGGTAAATGTAATTAAATTTTACCTATAGTAAATGTAAATATAAATTACTTTCAGTAAATGTAAAAGTAATTTGTAAAAGGGTAATTTAGTAAATTTTATTTACTGAGATTGTATTTACATTTAAACAATACGTATACGTACAGAAATACGTATATAGTATTTATACGTACAGAAATACGTATTAATTGTATATTTGTACATTAACCGTGAATAGTAATAGTGAACCGTAACAGTGAACAGTAACTTCGTAAAACTGAAAATTGCTGAACAGTAACCGATTATTACTGTTTCGGCATTTAAAGGTTTACGAAACGATTCTAAATTCTTTTCTTATCTTTTCAAGGTGATCGTTAAATCGAGGAAATGAATTATCTTCGGGAATTGTGGAATTACGCTCAAGTCAATAAAGTGAGTAAAATCTCACATATTTACGAATCTACCCTTGCGGTGATTCTAAGATATTTGCAAGAGTTTTTATTATTGAAATACAACATGTATACAATATAATGGATTCTATATATATTGTAATAATTGGTAATAAGTATATATATATATAATTTGCTATATTGTATACTGTTATGAATTCATCTGGATTAGGTCAATTTGATGACAAGCATATGAGTTTAATATTGAAATTGTTAAACGTTTTGTCTTCGGGCGTGTATAAGATATAATGAATTATATATATATATATATATATATATATATATATATATATATATCGTACAAATGGTAAATAAATACGTATATATAGTTTGTTATATAATATACTGTTATGATTTTATTGTGATTTTAATTTGTACAATATGATGTGAGATTATTGTACGTGATTTTTTAACATTGAGATTGTTAAAATGTGAATTGTCTTCGGACCTGATATTTGGTACAATATGATGTGAGATTATTGTACGTGTTTGGCAAGTCGAAACCTAGCCTTTGGCCGGGCGAAAGTTACGATACAGTTAGAGCTCTAGTCTGTCTGCCTTAGTACTGCATGTGAGGTAACAGGTGGTTATCTGCTCATGGGTACTCAGATTGTTTTGGATGTTGGGTAGCGGGTGGCTACCCAATATCGGCGGTGTATTACGAGAGGGGTAACAGATGTGTACCAGCGTTCTTGGTACCCGTATTATAAATGCATTTGGGTAACCAGAAGGGTTACTTAATTTCTCATGAGAGCTTCTTTTCATATTTCTTTGGGACAACCAGATGGGCCGTCCATTGACTCATGAGTGCATTTATATTTGTTTGATTTGTGGATTTTCGTATATGCATTAATATGTGAGTTTTATTTTCATTTTACTCATACTAGTTGTAAAGCTTACCGGGTTTGTGTTTACAATCACGGTGCACCAATCCGATGGTGTAGGGGATAACTCTGCAGGTGCTGATTAGTGGAGAGTGAGCGACGACTCCGGAGGCTCGAAGTCGTTCGTATCCTACTTGTGGTGAGGTTTTAGCGTGGATTTGTGTGTGAGAATTGGTGTGATTTGTGAGTGATTTGTGAGGATTATTACATTTCCATTTTATGTATGGATTATAAATTTAGGTTGTAATAATTGGTTTGTCTGAGTTGTATTGAGAACTCAGAATTGATCCGCTGTGACACTTTAATGATTTCGATTTTATTGAGATTATTTTGTGTTTAACGACTTTAGAATTTTGAGTTTTTAAGCTCGAAATTTTGGGGTCGTTACAATGTGAAATTAACATATTAATTATAACGTCATAACTTTCGTTGATATATTTTATTATTGGGTTATATAATATATGTAATAGTGAGAGAGGTCTAAGAGGTTCAAACTCATGTGAACTCGTGAGCTATAACCGTGTGAGGTGTGATTTCACACATGAATCTCGAATGTGCTTATTGAATCATTACACAAAGTCACAAAGGGATTGTATATGTATGTCTGATAAGTTAGTAATCTTCCTTTTTCATGAAAGTTACAAGACATCCAATTGCTTTAGATAATGTGAGAGTTGAAATAATTCATGTTACTTGTACTATTCATTTATCCAATTTTTTATTCATTATTTAGACTTTACATTATACATGAACGGATAACATGCAACTATAACCAACCAAAGATTAATACAAGTGTTATTAAGTTGTTCTCTCACTCCAACTGGTGTCTTCATTTGGTCTCCTTTGACTTAAAGTTTCAAACAGCAACATTGTCATCTGGATCGCGTGGCCTAATGGATAAGGCGCTCGCCTCCGGAGCGGGAGATTGTGGGTTCGAGTCCCACCGTGATCGTTGTTTTAGCTATTTTTTCTTTTGCTTTTCAGAATTTTAACCAAGTCTTATTCATCCACACAAATTCGGAGTTTCTTGATCAACTATCCACACATTTTGTGACGCATTCTCACATGTTTGCTCTTGTCTTCCGCATTGTTCCGTGTATCCTGACATGTCTGGGTTCAGCATCATCTTTAATCCACCATAGGTAGAACACTGATGACATTATGATCATAACAGCTGCACAACCAAGTGACACTCCCACAATCCTTCCCACACGCTTCCTCTCGCTATTCAAAGAAGATCCAGCACCCGAGACTACGGAAATTAAGAACGAGCTAGATTTAGCACGAATCAGTTACTTCCGGAAAAAATTGAGACTTACTATGAAAATGTTGTTACCTTGATAAACATGGATTGCAGAGACGAGAGGTCCATATGTGCCTTGAAATGGAATGCAGCAAGTGCCTTTTCCAGCCCACAGGAAATGGATGTCCATGATTGTGTTCGTCACGTTTGTCTCAAATGTTTTGATCAATGCCTTCTTGGATCCTCCTGCTTCCTTCTGAATGTTCAAGTCTTGGACAACTCTCTCACCCTGAAACCCCAATATAAGGCAACATCTCATAGAAGCTTGCAGGGCAAGTTATCCAAATGTGTATGCATACCTGAATGTAGATATCGAATAAGCGCCTTCCGAGACCTCTCCAAGAAGTGGTGTTCTCCATTTGTAACTCTGCAAAGTGAAGCTCAACGATATATTTTCCGTTCTTCAAATCTAGGCCATGATACCTCAGTGAGGTTGGTGAGATTCTTGCTGTCTTGTACAACTCTGAGTCTAATGTTTCCGTGATTTGTGAATCTGTGTTTGCTATGTATTGAGGTCCATTTGAGTTGAAAAGGAAGTTTCCTGTGTTGCTCACCACCCACTGATTTCTAGAGCTTTTGTAGAATGAAGCAGCTCCCAAGATTTCAGAATCACCATCGTATTCAGTACCAGATACAGATTTTTGGCTTTTGCCTCCACATTTAATAGAAAATGAAGCTACACAAAATTCAAATATTAAAATTGTAGCAAATTTACATTATAAAGAATTGAAACATGTAACATTTACAAGTTAATCTATGCTTACAGACTGCTGGTAACTTATTAGCGCACTTGATGTCTCCTTGTAGACAATGCAACAATCCAGGTTCTCCACTGATCTCCCATATGCATAATGTTAAGTTGTTAACGAAAGTAACCCTGACTTGTTAATTATGAGCTTACAAATGAAAGTATGAATTACAGCCTACTGTAAATACAAGTTACCTGTCTGATAATCCTTTTGCATTGATGGATGTACCAAGCACATTTCTGAAGAGAAGAAGCTAGACGTTATGTTCAATAACGGTAAAAGATGATTTAGAATACAGATAGATAGCAACATGCAATGGAGTCTGGCTGTGAAATATAAAAGGAAAAGGGAAGCTCAACTCACAGTGAAAAACCTTCTGTAGAGAAAGCTGAAGGTAAATCACCAGTTAGTGGATTGAAGGAGACATCTCTACATATTAACAATTAATTACAGGGATTAGCTCGATAGATACTTACTAAAAATAATGATATGATCATCTAAATTTTGTATAAAAGTATGCTCATCCTGAGATTCATTATACACTAGGAAGAAGGGACACCTGAAGTTCAAGGTGCGACTTACAGTGCGATAAGCTTTGGACTTACGATACTTGTAGGTAGTTCTCCAGTCAAGTCATTGCTTCCCAGATACCTGAGATATTGCATACACAAACTAATTTACCTTCTTAATAGACCACAATTCTTGTGAAATCAACCACATGCTACTTAAGGACATGCAAATGCACATTGTTTACGCATTATAGAGTCAAAGTTGTCATACAGAAATTGCATCACAGTAAAATCTTGGAATGAGTCTGGTATTGACCCATTCAACTTGTTGAACCCCAAATCTCTGCAAAAGTGAACTCAAACTTTTGCATTAATGAAAACTAGATGTAAGATCATATACTAGGAGAGGAACTTCTAGCAGAATTAAGTGTAATACGTTTAGAGCATCAAGATTCAGGAGGAGGAACGATGGATAATGAATGACAAAGTTACTTACAGGTATTGCAACTTGGAAAACTTGCCAATTTGTTCAGGAATTTTTCCAAATATTCGACAACTTCTTAAAGACCTACAAAAAGGTCTAGAACCAGTTACATTCTGCAGAAGGATAAAATAGTTGATAATTAGAACATTTGAAAAGGATAAAGAGCATCATACAGCATGGACAAACTTGTTAGATTTTCCAAAAAATCAAGAGAAGAATCTTCCTTGCTAAGATCACCAATTCTCCTACACAAGCAGTCAAGCACATTAGAAATCAGATATTTCAACATCAAAAGAAACTATATATTATCTTCATTGATTGAGCAAGAAACGAAATCGTGCAAAAGGTACACATTGACCAGGCCTTACAAGATGTCTAGTTTGGTTAGAGCACCAAAACTACTTGGAATTGGTCCTTCAAGCAATGCGCCTTCAAGTCGCCTGTAAAAAAGGACTTTTAGTGCTATTAAATTCCAAGAATTTTTTTTATCTAAGTTGAAATATGTAAACAACGGGATATCTATACATACAAGTCCACGAGTTCTGTAAAAGTTCCCAAGAACTGTGGGAGTTTTCCAGTAAAGAGATTATCAGATGCCCAGCTGAAACAGATAATGTTAGTACTCCACGACGAACTTGAAGAAATATTACTCGTATACTTCAATATTACAAAGTTGAAAAGAGATATAATGTAAGTACAGAGTTTGAAGGGATTTTAAGCTCGAAAGCTCCTGTGGAATTGGTCCAGTCACTCCACTGCTATCTATGTACCTGAAGTGAAGATACTTGATATATTCATACTGTCAATCTATCATTTTAGGTAAAATTGAGAGATACATACTTGCAAATTATTACTTTAGTGAAAAACTTACAGCTGCTGCAATGAGGTCAGTTTTCCAAGCTCTAGGGGCAATTTCCCAGAGAACTGATTTGAGCTAAAACTTCTGTTCAATTATGAGAACATGTCAACTCCATAAACAGGACTTAAAAGAAAGGACAACAATTTGTATATCTGAAAATTGCAGACATGGACTTACAGCACAACCAACTTGCTCAAGTTGCCAAGCTCTGGTGGAACTGGACCTGACAGATTGTTTATGCCTAAGCTTCTGCTCAAAAAACAAAAAGAACAAAGAAAAGTCCCATAAGATTGTGCTTAGATTCACTCGGATACAATATCCAGTATAAATAAAGTAACAAACAAGATATAAATTTTTGTGTTGCAATTACAGGTACTGCATGTTGGATAACAGTTCGATTTCAGGAGGAATGTGCCCACTTAATATATTCTGACCAAGATTCCTGCACCATAATTCCACAACTTAAAAACATAGCAAAGTAAGGAAGACAAATATTGAAGCTCAAGGAATTTTTTTTTATCCTCACAGGTCTATTAGCTGCTTTAGCTCAAATAGTTCTCCAGGCAGATCACCAACTATGTCCAAGGCATATATTTTCCTGAATATCGAGGTAATATAAACATATATACATATTCTAAAGAGCAGAAGTTCATTCAAGAGCTAGCATAGGAAGATGGCTATGATGAATTAAGTACTAAGTCACTAACAGGTGAGTAATATGGCAGGCGCTGCCTGTGCAATCGCAAGCCACACGGGGATTCGCAGTTTCAGATGCCCATGTGGCATTTTCAGTGCAGGGGTCAATGGTTAGATTCAAGTAATTTACTAAGTTCCAGTGTTCTACTACCTTATTGAGAGCAGTAACTGTGAAGAAAAAAAGTAAGAAATGAGTATGGCCGAAAGCTAATGTACAAATTCGAATCGCGTAAAGAAGTATTAACCTTCATCTGGGGCAGTGATTCTTTGTGCCAAAACGAGCTGAAATGCACAAAGAAGAAGCAAAGACAAAGCACTCCAGAGCTCCATTGGCAGCAGCAACGTCATGTACGCAGTATACTAATTATATTGCTGATTACAACCATTGTTTATAGAGCAAGCTTGCAAGAAGGACTAGCAGGCCGTCTAAAAATTTAAAGAGATACAAAGATTTAAATTAATACATAGAGATTCGGATCTGTTAAGCAAATACAACAATAAACACCAAGTCTTGCTTTGACTCTATGAAAATGGTGACCAAACTGATATATCCAATCTGCATATACTTGTTTTTCAGCTTTGACAGTTTCCTTGTGCGTCAAAAGCAAACTGCCACTGTGATAGAAACACCTACGACGACGTTTTGTCATCACTGTCTCAATTCCTGCACTGACATCATGTCCTTGTGGTTGGTGCTGATGGAGATTGGTGAAGACAAGTTCTTAAATTAGATTATGAGCTAATGCTTCCTTCTTATTTCGTTTTTTATTTATTTAATCTCGCTCAATGTTATTATTACCAACTCGTAGATTGATAAAATCATGCATTCCTTAGTATATAGAACTATAGAAGTGATAGAACCAAATTGGCATCTTACATATAAATTTGCAAAATCCATTACAAAAATAAAAATGGGGCTACCATAGAGAGTACTAATATATATATATATATGTGCTCCACTCACTGTAGAACGAGAATCTAAAAACAAATAACAGTGCAGACAGTGTACAAATAAAATATAATTTATTGATAATCAAGCGCGATGTTACAATCTTTGTGAACTTCTCTGATTCTATCTTCATATGTAACTTGGCTCAAGGGTGACATGCACAAAATCTTAAGAACTTGAGTTTGGATTCAGATTTGATGAAAAACGATCAATTTGGTAGCTTGATGATTCTTCGTGGACTTGAGTTTGGATTTAGATTTGATGAAGAACGAGCGATTTGGTAGCTTGTTGATTCTTCGAGGACTTGGGAGACTTCGGGATTTCTCGAGAGTGATCTTGCTCAAGTGATTTTTCTCTCTTCTTCTTCAAAGAAAAATCCCCCCTCTCTTCATGTTGGAAGGGGTATTTATAGTGTCAAGGCTTATATTTTATAGAATATTTTAATGATACTAAAAAAATAATAATTTTCTTTAATTGTATAATTAAATCAATATGTATTTTCTGATTAATTTAAAATTAGTTATGAGAATAACTAAATTAAACATATTCAAATTAT
Organism: Argentina anserina; assembly: GCF_933775445.1. Classification (NCBI taxonomy): domain Eukaryota; kingdom Viridiplantae; phylum Streptophyta; class Magnoliopsida; order Rosales; family Rosaceae; genus Argentina; species Argentina anserina. The sequence continues at coordinate 23,837,116 of NC_065873.1, read as the reverse complement.
TGATTTAATTATAACCGTAAAGAAATTTATTAATTTAATCAAATGTCTGATTACCATTTCGATCGTCAATGACATTCAATTTCCAATTAAAGTCGGAATCACATAGCTTCGATTACGATCATCCGTTTATGTGCTGACGCAAATTTTATTCGGATCCGTACTGACCTTGTTGACTTTTGGGCCACGTATGCAATTTTGTCGAGTTCTTGGTCGATTTAATCATTTAATGAAGATGATTTACTTCATTAAATTTCTTGTGTCTACAAATGCCCCCACTTCAAGTCGTGTTGCAGACATGTCGTCGTCACGTGCCGAAAGCGCAGCTTGAAGTATGCACTTTGATTTGGAGAATTTGTGGAGCTAGCTTTCGGGGCTCTGCAAATTTTGTAGTAATCTTTCCGTATGACTTCCGAGATTTAGTTCGACACAAAGGGAAATTACTAACTTTCCCATCGATTTATTTGATTTGGTGTTGATTTGGTATGGCTTGAGCATTTATTGATGATCATTGACAAATTTTATCTCTAGCATTAATTGCTTAGGAGTGTTGGTATTTATTGATGATCATTGACAAATTTTTTCTTCCTACCTGCATTAATGCAACTGCATGCTTGCTTATTTAGTCTCCTGCAATCTTCTAGTTCAACACACAAGCATTTCATTCATTACTTATTGTTGTTCAGTTTTCATCTTCATATTCAACCTGAAGTTCTTTCGTTTTGCCACTCCAAACTGCAACAGAAGGCCATGGATGCAAGGTAGTTTTCTGTTTCCCCTTTTTTTTATTTGCACGTAGCTTCTCGGCAAAATTCATGCATTTCAACAATCAATATGTAGAAATTTTGAATTTTGATCCATTCAATCCAGAAAGCTAACAACAAGACTTCACCACAGATATCAAGAATAATAAAATCAAGCAGAAGCAGCATTTACGGTCGAAGCACGAAGAACAACACGGCTTCGAGAATTTCCAAAATCCAAAGTCCTCAAATCTTCATCCAATCCAAGAACTAATTACACAGACTTGTTTAGCACGAAGAGGAGAAGAAGAAAAGTATCGGAGTTGACCCAAACGGTGGCCGGAGAGGCGATCATAGACGCCGGAAAGAGCCGACTGTCTCCCCCTTAGTTCTCATGTTTCCGCGGCGGCGAGGCCATCCAAGGCCGGAGGGAGGACGACGACGGCGAGCTGGTGGCGATGCAGGTGGTGCGCCGGCCGGAGGTGTAGCGGCGTCGAAGATCGGGATTGCAAAGATGCGGGTATGATTCTGTGCCAATTTCCTGGGTTCTTCTCGGGGAGTTTTTATTATTTCTGGGCTGGTATGATCCTGTGCGGGCATGCCCGCGGGCTTAAGATGCGACCCCCTTTTTTTGACTTTGACTTTTGTTTTTGGTGCCATGTGCAATTTAAGCTTATGCAGGCGTGGAGCATTTTTGTTTTGTTTTGTTTTTTTTGGCTCATTCTCTTTTGACACTTGCTTCTTCCCACTCTGAGAGACATGCTTTATTGCTTCCAAGCTCTCTAAGGTGATGACTGGTTGACGAGGCTTACTAGCAAGTGCCATAAATGTCGTGGGTTGAGCTCTAGCCACGCTCCGGGTGACAAGGGCAATCTGTTCTCTCTTTGATTTGAAGGATGTTTGTTTGGACTTCTTGACCGGCTCGGCCTCTCCGCTTGACCTCGCGGTTGTGGACTTGGATTTCTTCGATGGAACGACTTGGTTATTCTTGGAAGCTATCGCACAAACGGATTTGAAGATTTCTTCGGAGAAGGAGATGAGAGGCTAAAAATGTCCCACTGGGCGTGCCAATTTGTAGAATGAGAATCTGAAAACAAATAAGAGTGCAGACACGGGTACAAATAAAATGTAATTTATTGATAATCAAGTGCGAGGTTACAATCTTTGTGAACTTCTCTGATTATATCTCTGTATGTAACTTGGCTCGAGGGTGACATGCACTTGATCTTGAGAACTTGAGTTTGGATTCAGATTTGATGAAGAACGATCAATTTGGTAGCTTGATGATTCTTCGTGTACTTGAGTTTGGATTTGGATTTGATGAAGAACAAGCGATTTGGTAGTTTAATGATTATTCGAGGATTTGGGAGACTTCGGGATTTCTCAAGAGTGATCTTGCTCAAGTGATTTTTCTTTCTTTTTCTCTAAAGAAAAATCCCCTCTCTCTTCATGTTGGAATGATTATTTATAGTGTCAAGGCTTATATTTTATATAATATTTTAATGACACTTAAAAAAAATTCTTTAATTGTATAATTAAATCAATATGTATTTTCTGATTAATTTAAAATTAGTTATGAGAATAACTAAATTAAACATATTCAAATAATTGATTTAATTATAACCGTAAAGAAATTTATTAATTTAATCAAATGTACGATTACCATTTCGATCGTCAATGACTTTTAATTTCCAATTAAAGTCGGAATCACGTAGCTTCGATTACGATAATCCGTTTATGTGCTGACGCGAATTTTATTCGGATTAGTACTAACTTTGTTGACTTTTGGGCCACGTATGCAATTTTGTCGGGTTCTTGGTCGATTTAATCATATAATGAAGATGATTTACTTCATTAAATTTCTTGTGTCTACACTTACATTTTTTTGTGTCTACACTTACATTTTTCTTTTTCTTGTTCATATTCATCGTCTTTCTTTATCGTTCCTGGCTTCGTGCTGTAGTACAAACTTGGATCATTTTGCCACATTGACTTATTCGGTTATTCCAGATAGAATGGAATCTCCAAAAGCTTTCATTTAATACATGCATTATATATAACATATATATTCACTCTTTTTTCTACTAGTATCTAGGCAAAGATAATGATGATGATCATCATCAATCAGATAAGTAGCTAGTTCATTGTATAGCTTATAGCAACCCGCTTATAAAATTAAGTTCAAGTCTCAACCACCGTTCCTTATGATCTCCAGGCGCTGCACAGACTCGACGAAAGTTCTGCAACATCATTCCCACAATATTGTTATACCATACATCACAGTATGTCTTCAATTCTCTATACATCAAGAAAAAGTATAATACAAATCACTAGTAAGGAATCTAAAAATCTAAACTAAATAGTACTAATTAAGAACTAATTAAAACCCATACAGATGGAATATGAGAAACCAAAAAGGGTGAAAGTACATACTGCCAGGGAACATCTCCAGCAAGCAACCAATGTCCATGTATGTCCTGATAAGTCACTGTAAAATCTGCAGTATCCTCATTCTCACATTCTTTGTCTATGCATCAAAATCAGAACCAAGAATATATATGTCAAATTAAAACCCTTTGTAAATTATATATCTATCTCCATCAAATTTAAGTAGGAAGCAGGTTTGGAGTGAATAAACACTTACATATAGCAAACATGGTTATCAAGGAATCTCTCAGTGTCTGATAAGAGTGATGCAGATTTATATCTATCTTTCTCAGAATTCCCACTCCATCCATCTTCACCTTTACGTACATGGGACTTCCTGACCCATCATTTTCCTTTTCCACAATATGCTGATGATTCTGGAAATCATGGTGGGCATGGCCATGACCTTGGTGTTGATGATCAGAAAAAAACATCTTTCTCCTCCATGATTTAATTGGTGGCCACCCCACAACTTGGTCTCCTTCTCCATCCCTATTTAATATTTGAGACAAGGTCACCATTAATGACATACCCTTGATTGTTTAATCTGTTTTAAAGTTGATTTATTAATATTCACTCAATCTGGTTAATTCTACCACCAAATGGTGGTTCTTTAAGCTGGCCGGAAAATCATGCTCACGATTAGTTAAGCAATGTATATCACACCAAGTTTAATCAGTGTTATGTTGTCAAACTGTCAATATATGTAGAGGTGATGTGTGATCAGAAAACCATGCAGAACTTACTTGGTATCGATGAGACTGCAAAAGTCTCTTTTCTTCTGCTTCTTGCCATCCTCGTCTTCCTCACCCGGCTGGCCATGCCACAAAAACAAGGGCAACGCCTTCGACTCATCATCATCTCCAATCTTCTCGAAAGCCATGTCGAAACTGCGCTTCTTTTTGCTCCCCAAGCAGCATCCATAGCTCCATATATCCAAACTACCGATCATCCCCCGACTGTTTACATCAAACCCTTTGACAGGAGCGTCGTGATGAGCCGGAAGCGACAGAGCCAAACCCAGTTGAAGCTCCATGACACAAAACCAACCAAGAACACAAAAATGAGGCCGGAGAGACAAGACAGAAACTAAAACAAAGCAAAGTGAGGTTACTTAACTTTGGGTACTGATGAAAGTGAATTAGAGAGACTCGTTTTATATATACTTTCTGAAATTAAGGTTGAGATGGAGATGGGGAGAAGCAATGTCTTGCTAAAGAAAGGAAGTTGGAGACAGCATGGAAGTTTGGGTCGGGCAAAAGAAGAGCAAAGATAGTGACAGCTGAGCAACACGACTACACTAACGTGCCATGACCGCCAAGTTCAGTACCAGTCAGAAGTAGTAGGACTAGTGCCCACACTCCACTGTTTACTGTTTAGTCTCAATTGCTGTCTTTGTTTCATTGCTTATTGGATTCTCCTTTCCCTTTCGTTTTTCACTTTTGCCAAATTTTCCCGCGTCTACTAAACAGTATAATAACTATAATTTCTACATCTTACTCCTTATAGTTAAGCATCGGGATGATTTAGCAACGAAGTTGTTTACAGTCTGAAGGCTAAGATAATTTGAAAACAATATGCTTATTAACTAGGTGTATTGGAAATTTGATTATGATGCTTGATTGTTATCCATTTTAAGCTAGGGCATTGAGATTTCTGTACTACTGAACTTTTTTCTCATACTACTTAATCACTGCTTATGGTACAGACCTAGTGCACCGCACCTGAATGATTTGTACAGCCATGAAGCTCAGATTGTGAGCTAGAGCTAGCTAAGATGATGAAAGAAGATACTTCATCATTAATTGATTTGAAATCTATGTGTGTAAAAGCATGATGAACTTACATTTAATCCTCCACAATAGGGTTGATATAGTGAAAACATGTTAGACTATAAGTGGAATGGACGCTACAAGGATTAGTTAGAGGTCCTTGGTTCGAACTCCATCTTGTGAAAGACATCTTTTGGGGAAGGGTTATACATTGAATTGCTCGAGGCCACTGTGGGGTTGTTGAGATCGCCAATAATGCATGGATTCATAACTCTTTTATCGGCAAGGAATATATTTCATATTCTTAAATTTTCGTACTCCAAAATCTTAAATCAGATTAACCATCAACTCATAAGAGATTAAGGTTAGTAAGACAATATAAGAGTGTGTGAGAGCTCTAAATTAAATTACACTTAAAAAAAATTGCATTGCTTCAAATAATATATAAGAAACATTAATAGAGGCAAGATTTGATTCTTCTAGAATATTAAGATTTCAACGGCTCATTTGACTCTCTTACTTATGAAAGGTATATATATATCCCCTTATAAGTTATCTTTGATCGGGGAAGGTAACCAAGATGATTCAAACACTTTGAACAAGAAATATCACCTAACTAGAAGTAATTAGGTGCATGTTGTCGTAAGATAGAGAGTTAAAGACATAGTCCGACGTTTCTTCATCCCATGCATAATTAACGAATGTGATCCTTCACAATACAGATGTCGGCAAATAGCCGTCAAAATCGTGATGATGCATGCATGATCTATATATATATATGAATCATTCAAAACTTCCATAATAATAGGTATTGATTCCTGAAACATTTTCCTTGACCTCGTTGTTCGCAATGATTACGATACCCTCCTCACCAGTTAAACACCTCTTCATCTTGCGCCAATTAAAAAAACTAAGGGATTCTCCCTGTCGGAGTATACATCTCTAAACTCCAAACCCAATAATCCTCTAGGTGATCCAAGATCGGAGAGAGAAACCAAGAATCACAGGAGATTCCCGATCGACCTCAACAATTTGGGCAAATCAGGATACGTTTGGTGCCTGTAACCTGTTGGACGAAATGCATGGCTCTACTGTTGGCTAGGGTTTGCCCTTCGCAGAGGGCAGCAGTACCAGTAGTACTGGTGTCTGCTGCTTAATTGTTCGGAGCGCAAGGAGAGGGTAGCCCCCTTGTGAAGTTCACGTGAAGATGAGCATGGGGCAAAACATGTTTGGGTCTCCAGGTACAGTTCGAACCCCGCATGGTTCAATGTGGCTGAACCCACAGCCCTCAATGACCGTCGGTAGCCCTGTCTGGACTGCGCGCGTGTGTACTGGTGGTGGAACCCTAGTGGGACTCCATAGTGTAGCACAATTCAAGTCCCTGTTCGTTCATAGTTCACTCGTGATCTGATCCAAACAAATTAACTCGGCGATCAGGTTTGTCGTGTTTGGGTAAGTTAGATAGATAGATGACCGTACCTGCAAGTTAAAAAGGCTAGGCCAAGATAGAAATTTGACAAGAACGTACCTGGTGGATTATTTGGGAAATTCTGCTATACGCTGCTGCTGCATATATATGGGATGTAAAGACTATATATAGCCTCATGGGTGTGCTACTGCTTCGCAATCTATATCTTTCCACCACAAATCTCACACCCACATTTACTGTGCATTTTATCAAACCCTTCATTCACCACACAAAAGTGTGTGTATAGCATACATGTATGTACAACAGACAAACTCGATTACTTGGGGTAACATTCGTAACAATTTTACTCAGAGTGGTATCGAAAAACATAATTACTCAAAGTGTGATCGATCTTTAAGTTCGTACATGTCAGAAAATAATATGTCGCAAAGTTACACTATTCAATCTTGAATATGTTAATAGTTTTTTCTTACTGAAGTTTTATCGTTAACTTGTTGACTCCGGTTTATATTGTTTGATAAAAAAACAGGTAACTACCCACGTGATGTAAGTATATAACCTTGACTGGATGAGGATCCAATGTACACATAGAATGACAAAATTTGTAAATAGTTCATAGGCTAAACTTTAAAATTTGACCTAGCTTTAATTTCCTAATCCGGCATTAAGCTTGAAGTTTCATTATATCGTTCTGAGAAATGCGTAGCCAGAAAAAGGCCACTCCATAAAATCAGGGGACCGAATTCAAGAAATTGATGGAGTTCGATAGTTGATATGCAAGTGCTCATGACTTTCACCAGTTCAACCGAATTAGCCAAACATTTTAATATCTTAGCTAGTGAGATTGGAGCCTTAATTTGGGTAAAAAAAATCCAAGCATGTACACCCCATTGAATATCACTTGTACTTAGCTAGCTAGCTAATAAGTTTGTCTGGTCCATCTTCATGTCACCCCCTTAGAAAAATGCATCAATGTATATTGCCCCACTAGCATGAATGCTTTGAACTTTGAAGATTTCAGTGGAAGTGGGAAGCAAAGTTTTGGCTCGAAGTAGCACTAATATTCAATATGTTCATGTTCGTATTCTTATTCTTATCTTTGAGAGAGGTCCCCTCGCACTCACTACATGAAGTTTCCATGGCTGGAGGTTTTGAAGATGCTTCAACTCGCCTCTTTGGATTCTGGGGTGATCGAGTTTGCCTCTAAGGGATAGTGACCAGTTATGGCCCAAACTCTCAAATCAAAGTACTTGTGTTTCTCATCATGTCTTGTTTACAATCTTAATGGCATTTCAAATCCAAGCTTAGCAGACTAGCAGAGAGACAGCAGTCTTTGTAATCTGGGGACATGAGAATCATCACACCACTTTGCTTGGTTTCCTTCAAGGTCAAGTAGAGGAACATGTCTGTCCCATTGGATCCGAATCTAGAATCAAACTTTTCCATACGATATTTCGATCACGATCAATTATCTATTTGATCTCTGCGTCTCTACTCGATCAAGAAATGACGTAGCTGCTAGGGCATATCAAAAGTTGACGAAATTCGATAATTAAGTCATCTTAGTGGAACGCAGGAATTAAAACTACCTGGTTGTCAGATATAAACAACTTAAAATCCATACAAAGTTTTCATAACGATGCAATAAGTGGGTATTTGAGAAACTTCAACTAGATAATCAGAGAAACTAATCCTTGATCATGTAAACTTGAACTAGATAATTATATTCCTTATGTTAATCACTAATCTATAGCATGAGGTTGAATAAGTTGCAAAGAGCCGCAAAAGGTCATTTCATTGAGGGTAGTTGGGAGTTGGGACACCATGAAAGAAATTTTAACTATCATGTCTTGTTTTTACACACCATTTTGTGGTGATTTACTTACTAAGATTCTTTGCCATCCCTGAACGTTTCAAATAGTTCTAAAACATGGACAATTATATAATCATGGTCAAGTTCATATTTTCTTTCAAGTTTTGTTTTCAACAATCATCATCATCAAACGCTTTGAATCCACTACAAAAGGATGCCAAATTTTCATCATTATTAGTCCTTGGTTAATGATCCCATTCTGTTTCAATGGGGGCTGAAGAGGGAAAAAGTAAATAATGTGTGAATTAGCATAAATTATTTTCAACATAAGTCTAAAATCAAACAATTTCAACAACCAAATAAAAAGACATCACGCTTGCTATAATTAGGAGTTATGAGCTTGCACGTAATTTGTATTAGATGTTGCGCTCTTGCTTAACCTATTAATATTTGATCGTATGACTCTTACTAGCAATCTAGCATACCCTAATGAGTTCCGCCTCCTTACACCAAAAAAAAAAGAGGCTAATCACATATTCCAAATCAACGTAATGGAAGAAAAATAAAAATAAGTAGAAGCTCAACTCAATTCGTATTTGATCATAATTCATAAGAATAGTCACTAACTCACTATACTATACAAGGTGACCAAAATAACAACGACTAGTATACGACGGCGTTTAACAGGAGATGAAATTTTCGTGGAAGCGCCACATTGCCCGGTCAACCTAATTCTGATTGACTCTTCAGATTCTTGTAACGATCGGGTCGACGCCCGACTCACAACCCGGGTCCGCTATTTCGAGTCGGGACTCCCGATCGTCCTCACCTAAAAGCTTGTCATAAATCGGACCTGCTCACTTCGACCCGACCCGCCCCAGAGATGACCTTCATAACCACCGCCACCACTACCACCACCGCATTTGATATCCTCACTGAATAAATCAACACTCTCATTTCCCCTTCACCGTTCAACAACGACGGAGCCGGAGACCGACGCCGCTGAGAGCTCCGCGATGCCTGCGAGGGCGTCGAGTTCCGGCAAGAATTTGATGCTTCCGGTATCGGATCCTCCGCGGGACCAAGAGCTCGACCGTCTCATCGGAGACGACGGCGATGACGTGGTGGAGGAGAAGCTCTTCAAAGGATCCGCCATGTCCCGACGTGGCGCCTTCGCTGCCGTCTCTTACATGGCCTGTGCTGGTATGAAACCGCAACGCTTCCTTGATCGGAACTTCAAGTTTGAAGAGTCATGAACATAATTTTGAAAGCTTTGATATGAATTGGTGTTGTGCTTGTGTATTTAGAGATTCTGTGATTTTTATTGTTGTGAATTTTAGGTTTTCTGCATTGCTAGTGTGATTGTCATACATTTTGATGCTTGATTGTTCATATTGTTGCTATGTAGTGCTGTTGGTGATGTTCAACAAGGCAGCTCTCTCTTCGTATCGATTCCCTTGTGCAAATGTCATTACACTCTTTCAGGTATGATCTTATCAAAGAATCGATGTGATCACTTGGTCAGTATTGACGTGACTGCCTGCTTTCTTTTGCTGTTTTGATGTGAAGTATGTTGAGCCAGCCTACTTGGAAATTAAGTGATTCTTTAGGGGACATTTGTGCTTTTACTTATGTGAAGTACAAGCAGAACTATTCCACCAGCCTCAGACAGGCACAAAAAGCTTGAAAGATTCTCATTACATGTGTTTTATGTATATGGTTATAAGTCATATACTCACTGAAAGAAAAAAAATTTGGGGGTTTTGTTACAATGTTTATGTATGCGATTCTGGTATGGCTTGTGTATCAATAGCTGATGCAGAGGTTACAATTGCAGATGCTATGTTCATGTTTCTTGCTATATATGCTGAGACGCTGGAAGATGATTACTTTCACAGTTCGGGAATCTCCGGCCTTTTCTGATAGCAACACCATAACACTTGTACCATTGGCGACTTTGAAGAAAACATTTCCTCTTGCCGGAGCCTATTTGCTATACATGGTATGGGTTGATAATCTAATGTTGTACATGTGCATTTTATTCTTAATAACTAGTTATCTTAGTTATCTTTTGTTACTAATGTCTGCCTATTTATTTATTTCTCCTTGAAAGCTAACCTCCATGGAGTCTGTCCGTGGAGTGAATGTTCCAATGTACACCACCCTCAGAAGGACTACAGTGGTTTTCACAATGGTGATGGAGTATTTTCTGGCTGGACAGAGATATACATCTCCTATTGTTGGAAGGTATTGGGCCTTTTTGTGATGAAGTTTGTGTCATATATGATATTTGTAAGGCTCTTAAATTAGGTCTTTGACGCAACTGCATATATAATTCTTCCCTAAGGCTCTCAAATAATGTTTCTGAATGCCGGTATAATAGAGTTTTAAGGTGAGAGTGGAAGAGATAATGATGCTTCAGCAGTGCATAGTTGGTCACATAAGAAATATGGTCTTATTTAAGATTCTTAGTAGATCAAAATACCTCAGCACTACTTATTTCTTCTTTTTCCTTGTAAATTTAATCGATCCATTAGGAAGATTTAGTACTTTCATACTTTGTCATACAATAAATGAGTGAAAAGAAAAGTGAAGGATTGACACTGCAGTATACTAATAGATAACATGACCCCTTAAGGCTCTAGTTGGGATTCCTAGATCAATGCACGAGTCGGAAGCTTGGAAATTGTACAGATATCTTCTGTGTCCAGCATTGTGTCCAACTGTCCGAGTTGATTTCAGATCTTTCCTTATTCATCTTCTTTTTGCAACTCTACATTCTGGCTGCGGTAGATTAGTTTTCATGATAGGCAGAAATTGAGTGGTAAATTTGTAATGTGTAGTTAGATAGATGTTACTTTATTGGCCATCTACCTGATTTCCTCATTTAACTGATTTTTTTTAAGTTCTTATCAGTGTTGGACTGATTGTTCTTGGTGCATTCATTGCTGGAGCTCGGGATTTGTCATTTGATGCCTATGGCTATGTTGTTGTCTTCTTATCCAACATCGCAACAGCAATATATCTTGCAACTATAGCCCGTATTGGTAATACATTTGGACCTTATGGAGATATTTTACTGCGTTTCCTCTATTTTAGCTCAACAGATTTTGAGATATTGACTGATATATCTATTTGCCAGGGAAATCCAGTGGCCTTAATAGTTTTGGCCTTATGTGGTGTAATGGTAAGATAAAAGGATCCAACCACTCACTAATTAGAAACTTAAATTCAGTCTTAGTGCATAATTAGAAACTTAGTTTATTAAACTCCATTTCTGACATAATGTATTACTTTTTGTCTTTGATAGGAATTTTATGTGGACCAGCTTTGCTTGTATTGACTTATTTTCATGGTGACCTGAAGATGACTGTTGATTTTCCTGATCTGCTGTCACCTGGTTTCATGGTACCTTGTTCACCAACCAAAGTCTTCTCTACTAATAATTATATACAAAAAAAAAATTAATTATATACTTGAATGGTATTGTTGATGCCATATTGTTTAATTGAACTTGGAGTTGAAGAAAATGTTTTATGTAGCAGTTCCTCTTTCTTCTTTCTCTTCTCCCTTCTAACTGTCTATGTAGCTGGATTCTATGGTTGGAATGTTGTAGAGGGAGGGGAATTAGACAGCAGCTTCACTTGTCATTCAACCGGCTGTATAAATTGTGATCATATGTAGAAGTATTGAAACAGTTTATGAGTATCATATGTATAGTGAGTGTGAGATTGTTGGTATCAGCCGCATCACATGGATTCAAATGATGTCTCAGAATAGAAAAAAAGATACCATGCCTATTGCATCTTGTACTGCTTAAGTACAACTCAAAGAGGGTTTTGATTGAGATTTATTGTTTTTATTTGGCAGGTTGTCTTGCTCTGTTCCTGTGTACTGGCATTCTTCCTGAATTATTGTATATTTCTTAATACGACTCTAAATTCAGCTCTAACGCAAACTATTTGTGGTAACTTGAAGGTTTGCATCCACTAAATTTCTGCAGCTCTCAGATGTTACTATACAATTTTGCAGCGTGTGTACCGTGTTTTGCTAATTAATTTTTAATCAATTAGTTCTGTATTTGGGCTCTTATATATTTCTTGTTTTACTGGAATAGGATTTCTTTACCATTGGACTTGGCTGGGTGGTATTTGGTGGCCTTCCATTTGATCTTGTAAGTGCAACCCTGTTCTCATCCTGACAGTGAAACAATATTCTTAAAAGAAAAGCATGTATTTCCTTTTTATGAATGGATCCTGATTTTTTCCTTTGCATATGCAGTTGAATGTTATTGGACAAGGTCTCGGATTTCTTGGTTCTGGATTGTATGCCTACAATAAGCTCATAGGGAAGTAACATAATCAATGGATGGCTAGTTTTCTCCGTTGAAAATGATTAGAAGCGATTTATTGATTCTTGAAGGGAGAGTGACTCTTAAAGATAGGAGATTTCTCCTCAGTGGATACACAACTATCGACTGGAAACCAAGCCTTGCTTCTAAAGGGGGTTATCAATTCTTCTACAGGATAAGCACTAGATTAGAAACAATGATGGCAAGTTAGTGTTGCCGGCTAGAGTAATTTGTTTAGGCTTGATATTGTATATGATTATTCTCTGAGAAAGATAAATTATATGCTAAAATTTTGAAGATAACCAAGTTCGGGTAAAAGCGTATCAACTACAGATTTATCGCTTCATATATTGCAAATTTGCAATAACTGTGTTTCCTGGGGAGGCATAGTACACCGGCATTCGCAGTCGCCGGGAAACTACCCTTACAGAAATGAAAGAGTAATTGACGATTTACAAAGCTAGTTAGCAACCAAATAATATTTCTCATCAACAATGTTTGATGAGATTTAAGTTCGAATCCTCTATTCCTGGTAAAATTAGAAGCCAGCTAGTATAATATTACGAACGGTAGACAGGTCCTTCATTTCTTGCACTCGGTTATAGTAAGTTTCTATTTATTGGAGTGTAATTTTTTGTTTGTTACACTGTCCTTTTACTATAATAGAGAGGACCGTGGCCCCGAGACTTGATATAGCTAAATTATGCATCAACTGTCGTCCCCAAATAACAAAAGAAGAGGGAAAAGAAGAAAAGAACGAGAGAGGAACTCTCCCTCCTCTTTTTTCTTCCATCTCTTCCTCCTTTCTTGCTTCCCCCAATTCTTTTCTCTCCGGGAATTACCTCCGCCGCAAGCTCCGAAGTACCAAAAGCCAAGCCCTAACCCAGACGCTCCTTCACTTCTTCTTTTTTTCTTTTTAAATTGTCAATTTCACAATTGCGAAGCGTGTTCTCCTCCAATGAGAATCTCTCTCTCTTTTTCCGGTGGTTTCTAATCTTTTGAACATCTGTTATAAGCTGGTGGCCCGTATGGGTTGAGAGTCTGAGTCTCAGCTACTATGTCTTATAGCGCGTTGAACATCCAGGATGACGATTTTACCCCTAGGTTATCCACGACGGAGCGGCCGCGGCGCTCCCGGTCCTTGCCGTTCTCGCCGCTGCTGATCATCGACGGCCTCTCGAGGAAGAGCTTCTCCTACTCGGCGCTCCCTCAGGAGCCGCTCAAGCTCTCCGTTCTCAAATTGGACGGCTCTAGCTTCGGTAATCTCTCCATCTCTCTCAAAATTTTGTTATGCATTGTTGAATTGTGATATTTGATTCTTTTTTGTCTGAGGTAAAATTTCGTTCAATTTTAGAAAAGTGATGCAGTTAATTTTATATAAAAAATTACTGTGATTATGAATTCATGTGGTCGCCAAGAAAATTGACTAGATTTTGACTCATTTTTGTTGTGAAAATTTTGGTTTCAATGTGAAAATTTTGGTTTTAGAAACTTTCACCCTGCCGCCATAAGAATTGTTTCCGATTTTGATTGTGTAGGCTTCTCTTTTGATTTGTACTTTTGTCTCGAAATTCATGTTCTCATTGCTGAGGGGAAAAAAATTGAAAACGAGAATGTAGGCTGTCAAATATATGAATCTTAATCTCATTTCCTTTGTCTCAATTTGTACAGATATTGAGGTTCCGAAGACAGCCACTGTTGCAGAACTAAAGCAGGCGGTGGAGTCGGTTTTCAGCCACATGCCACAGAAGGGACCTGGAAAGATATCATGGTATGTTCACATCATCATTTGTATGTTTGGAGTATAATAGAAAATAAAATAAAGTTTATATAACTGTGGAATATTTTAGCACTCAAATGTTGAGGTATATGTTCTATGAAATGTACTAATAATGTACATGAAGTGGTTTGCTTACCATGAAAAATTGCTTTGGTTATAATTTTTGAGGTGAGAAGTCACATTGCGGTACCAGACTCTTTTGCATGTGTTTCTAACACTTAACTATATCCTTGTTCAAATATGGTTCATGGAGGCCGCACGTGTGGGGGCATTTCTGCCTGGGATTTGCTGGTCAGAAGCTACTACTTGAAACTGACCATATCAGAGACTATGGCATCAGAGACGGCGATCAGGTTTTATGGCAGGTCCCTTGATGCTTTTAAAATTATATTTTGTGCAGTTTGTCACTCTTATGCTGATTTGGTTAAAATTTACGACCTGAGACTTTAGGCCAGGCCTGCAGGCATAACCCATGTCTATAGTTTAGAGGTGTAATAACATTGAATGTCTGTCTTAAATAGCTGTTAGCATCAATTGTCCTCCCTTCAGTTTCCATGAACTAGGTGTATCTAATGATACTTGTGGTTCATTAAGCTGAGATATACTTTATATTTGTAATGTACTCTAGGTTCGATGGTCTGTTCATAAATAGCTTTGTTGATCCATCTAGTAAAGACTTCCTTGCTAACAAGTGATTTTGTTGCGGAGTCTCAGTTTTAGGCTTTTAGCCTGTTTTGGTTCTGAAGGCAAAGGCAAATTCTTAGTTGATGATGTCATCATGCATCATTAGGAAGCTGGTATTCAATTCTAAGTCCTTCTCATACACGTATTTGATGTATGGTTACATTGTTCTTTTTCCCTATCCTTGTTTTTTTGTTTCTGGATTAATGGGAGGGACCTAAAGTCCAGCTCTGAGCTTTTGCCCTGCATTCAGCGGTTAAGAGTCCTTCACTGTAGCTATAAACCCCCACTTCTTAATTTTCTTGTCATTTAGCATTCACCTCCGTTATCATTTTACCTTTAAACTTCCTTTGTGGTATTTCACTGTTTCTTATCGGAAGTCTCTCCTTAAAGGTCGATTCTTTTTTCGGTTGTTTTGGTGCGTGCAGCTTGATTTTGTCCGGCATGTTTCAATTAGCTACATACATACAAAGAAGCAATCAAAAAGGCTCACTGGCTCAAAACAACACAGGAGGTAAGGTTCTGTTTTTATTTTTGAAAATACAATCAAGTATACTTGCAGCTGAAAATCATGAAATTGCTACAACATTTCGTTGGGTTCGTATATTCAAGCAATGCCACTGTAGTTGTCTTTCATCTTTGTGTTTCATGCCAACGCTAATTCAATTGGGTATATGCAGGTCATTTAGTTTCAACGAGGAAGAACAGAGTGAGCAAGAGGAGGAACAGAAGAACAAAGGGGTAGAACAGGATGACAGGATATACTACAACTGCGATGACATTGAGAATCAAAGGGTCCTGGAGTATGATGATGAACTTTGTATCGAAAGACACAGCGAGACCGGGTTCCCAAGCATACTGGGAGAGTGGTTTCCCTACTCAAGTCTATCACTGTCGCCTGTAGGAGGAGGAAAATCTAGAAGAGGTTATTATGCTTGTTCCCCAGGCATTGCCACTGGGTTGTTGCTTGGCTTCAGAAAGGTTTTCGGGCTTTGCTTTGAGAAACGCGAGAAGCGCTATACTCGAAGAGATATATGGAGAATAGATTAGTACTAATACCCAGGGACATTATGCATTTTCTTCCCATTCATCTCTCTTTGTTATTTTCTTTACTTGCTCTCTCTCTTCCCAAAACTTTAGTTTCTTGTAAAGGACTCTGGTGGCTAATTTTTCGTATGACGGCACGTATGGCACGTGCGGGGAGAGTGACAGTCCCAGTCACTCAATGATCTCAACTCTCCTAGCTCAGATGAGAGCCTCATACCAAAATGTGTGGCAAAGAATGAAATTGGATAAACCCTCCCCAATATTTCATTTCCACTCACACAAATTACACACCCTCCCAAAAACTCAGAGGCCAAATCTTTGAAGAAGCTCAAGCTCAGCTAATTGCCATGGCCAACATGATAATGGCCTCCTCCAAGGTCCCAATCTCGGCCCCTGCTTCCTCCATAGCAAAGCCCAAGCTCCTCCCTCTGCAAGTCCCCATCCCTAAATCACTCACCAAACCCCATGTCATTCAATCCCTCAAATCCCTCTCCCTCATCGCCGCCACCTCCCTCGCCGCCGCCCCGCCGTCGCTGGCAGCCGAGATCGAGAAGGCGGCGCTGTTCGACTTCGACCTGACCCTGCCGATCCAGGCCGTGCAGTTCTTGCTGCTCATGGTGGCCCTCGACAAGCTCTACTACTCGCCGCTGGGGAAGTTCATGGACGAGCGGGACGCGGATATTAGGGCGAAGCTGGGGAGCGTGAAGGACACGTCGTCGGAGGTGAAGCAGCTGGAGCAGCAGGGGGTGGCGATCATGAAGGCGGCGAGGGCGGAGATATCGGCGGCGCTGTCGAAGATGAAGAAGGAGACGCAGGCGGAGGTGGAGGTGAAGCTGGCGGAGGGGAGGAAGAAGGTGGAGGCCGAGTTGCAGGAGGCGTTGGTGAAGTTGGAGGCGCAGAAGGAGGAGACCATTAAGGCGTTGGACGCACAAATTGCGAATCTCAGTGACCAAATTGTGAAGAAGGTTCTTCCTCTGTAATTTTCAGAGTTTGGAGTTACGTAAAGTTATGTAAGAATTGAATATATATGTGAATTGTTTTTTTGGGATGGGATTTCATCCTGTCCAGGTTATGTGAAAAATTACTGCGCTTATTATTTGCTTCAGCTCTCACCCAGTCACCCATCTGCTGTAATCAATAATCGCTCTTGTTTTTGCTCTGCTTTTCAGTTTTGGGCGAGTGTAATTTTTGTAGTTGTAGAATAACAGCAAATGGAAAACGTGATGGCTGATGGGGTGGGAAACAAATTTGGATTATAAGTCGTCAACGGCACATCTATTGCTACGTACATTTGTAATCTAGCTTGTTTACCATTGATATCATCTGTTTGTTTTTGCCAGTGATTTTGCAACTAGTTACATCATATCAGTGTGTCGTACATTCATTGAACTCTTCCAAGGATATTAAAGGGATTCGTCTCAAGTTTGATCAGTATTACAGACTCAGGTCTCAGGGTCAGGAATTGCGACCTTATTTTGAGGAGCTTCTTTACTCTTTTGCTTTAAGCAAAGCAGTTATTGGTGTTTGGATTTTGCCGCAAATCCAAGGCATTTCGCTTTCGAATGTTTGAAGGCGGATCTAGCGGTGAGCGGAAAATATCCATCAAAAATAGTGATAAATCAGAATATATTTCTTACGTAATGTACAAAATAGAAAAGAAATGCAATTTTAAAGTCAATAAGAACATCTATGTTAAGACACAACTTCAAGAGATTGAAAAGTGCTACCAATTAATTTGGTCAGAGAACGCTAACGTTGTAGAAGTCCAAAACTCATTTTTATCATCCACAAATAATATTTTTCCTTTTAGTTATCAAACACCTTCTTCTTATATCTTAATGTAGTTTTCCTTGAGATTACTATGCCTAATGCGATAAGGCATTGGCTACCATTTTTCAAATTGAAACCACCCAAAGCACCCAACTCGTGCGAAAATGGTGATAAATTATAGTTGCATACACTTCTTACGTAGTTGCGTATAGTTGCATATATAATTCTAGTAAGTGCATATCCGGAATGCGAAAAGTTTTATCACCATTTAGCTCAATTATAGTTCTATATACTTCTAAAAGCATGCCTACCTCACGTGAAGTAACCATTCAAAATTGGTACTAAACACACGGCCCAATGAAAAGGTACATGGTACCATTACTACCATAAGATACTTAGATTGATTTGAGATTTTACCCGGCGGAAGAAAGAATATTAGCATAACCCAATGGAATGAGAGGAATGCCATATTGGTGGTAGGGCGTTGGAGTTTAGTATAAAGTTGTTATTCGTTCGGTAGTTTGGCCAAGATTAAGCGGGATGATCAGAGTTGATTACTATATGTAATTCGGATGTTAGCAATGATTGAACCTAATCAATCATGAGTTTAACCATGTATTATTAAAATCACATCTTAGTTGTATCCTATGCTGCATGGAATCGGGTGCGGGTACGTAGAAGCGAAGCGTTTGGAAACGCGGAAGCGTTTTTTTTCCAAAAATTAAGGAAGCGGGTGCGTTTTGGAAGCGTTAAAATAATATATATATATATATATTATAATTTTTTTATATTTTAGTTTTTAATTAGTTTATCTAATATTAAAATAACTGGATAACTATTAATGACTTATTTTCTAACCCATGATTATCTTTAATTATAGTATTATTAAAGCTTCATTTCAAAATTCAAACAAAACAACGTAGTGTGAAGGTGTTGGGCACGTGCAAGTCAAAGAGACATCACTAGATGAAATTGATAAAAAAAAGTTCGTCTTCTCTCTGTCTCTGTCTCTCATATGGATTTTTTTTCATATCTCTCCACAACTCTCTGTCTTCTCTCTATATCTCTCTCTCTCATCTAGATTTTCCTGATATCTCTCCCCTTATTTCTGACACATATTAGATTGATTGATGATGATCATCTTTAACCGCTTAACGAAATAAATAAGAAGATGAGACGACAAGAAGAGTCCCAAGACATTGATTGATAAAATAGAGGTAGAGAAAGAATCACGCTTCCGCCGCGCTTCCGAATTGGAAGCCAACGCTTCCGTCGCGCTTCCAATTTAGAAGTCAACGCTTCTGTCACGCTTCCAATTTGGAAGCCAACGCTTCCACCGCGCTTCCAAATCCACCTTTTTCGGAATCGCGCTTCCGAGCGCTTCCGCTCCCGCTTCCGCTTCCGAAGCGGGAATCGGTCGTCCAACCAAGCTTCCGTGCTATGTAGGTTGTATCACATCCTTAGGCTCATGTACTTCATACTTTAGAAATTGTTTTTTTTTTGGATCAAAAACACAATTTTAAAATTTCTCAATAATTTCCAAGGTTCTAAAAAGCGCTAGGCGGTATGCATGCGAACAGTCACCTCCTAGCGCCTAGACGGTTAGACGGCCTCTTAAGCGGTGCCTAGACGGTTTTGAATTATTAAATATTTATTTATTTTTATACATATATTTAAACTATTTTAATGATTAAAATATACAATGATGTTTAATATTAATTTTAAAAATACTTAAAATTGTCTAAATTCACATAACTTAAGTAGAAAGTCCATAAAAATATTTGAAGAAAAGATAAATAATGAAACAAATGCAATAATACTAAATCTCAATTTATTTCTCTTCAAATTATTTCCTAACTCATTCAGTATCGGACTCAAACTTAATATTCATATTTATTTCCTCTTCTTCTATTAATGAGATTTAGTTTTCGGAAAATAGACAAAAAGTGAGAGCTGCGGTCTCTTTTAATTTTTTTTAATGTCAAATGATGGTTGACCGCCTAGGACTAAATAGAGCCAATTAGACCGCCTATGACTGAATAAGGCAGCCTAGGACCGCCTAGGACTGAATATGGCCGCTTAGAACCGCCTAGGACCGCCTAGGCGGCCGCCTAATTCACAAAACGCCACAGATGGCCGCCGAGACAAAAAGCGTGGCGGTGGGTGACCTCCTAGCGTCTAGGCGGCCGCCTAGACCGTTTTTTAGAACATTGATAATTTCTAATTTGTGCAAATCGTAGATTTGAATCATTTTACTATATCGGTATCTCTCAAGAAGATCCTCCATTTATCTTAACCTTTACAAAATGTTGCAACAAGAAAACCATGCAACATTATTGTCAAATCCAAAACCTTCAAATTCTAGTAACCTATCCTCGCCAAATCTCTTATTAAAATTGGATTATTACAACAACTAATCAATCCTCAAAGAACAATCCACCACCCCTCTCAATAATTCAATTCAATCCCAATCCATTATTTATTTGCTTATCAAACTCCCCTACCTTCCCGCATCGGAGAATTGACGAAGAAGTTATCAAACTTCCTTGGCGTGCACACCTCTTTGAGGGACAGGATCGTAATTCCACTCGAGCAGCCCGAAAATAAAAGCTCCGGAATAAGAGGGGGCCCAGGCCCAAGCTCCACCGTTAGCGGCTAAACATAAAGGACCAGAGGAAAGAAAGCTGCAGATTTCCACTTACTTCTTCTTCTTCTTCTAATCTTCTCTCTGTTTCACATCTCTGTCTTCTTTGTTTCAGTGAGTACTGTTTCTCTACTTCTGACCCCTCAAGTATTTATTTGTTGCAGTTTTGTTTGTTTGTTTTCTTCTTCCAAGAGCACCTATAAATTTTGTAGTGTCTGCTGACTTTGTGCTCTGTCTGATTTGATTGTCTGATCAAATTGGTTGAACCCAGTTGGGTTGTTTAGTTATTTGGTTGCTGTGAATTTCTGGGGTAATTTTTCATATGCTGAATTGCTGATCAAATTGGATGGAGCCACTTTTAGCTGTTTGGAAATTTTTGATTAGCTTCTGATCTGGGTAGAACCGAACAGGAAGGGTTAAACTGTTTGGCTATCTGGGTGATTTGGTTAGAACTCTAATGAGAGGTCTGTGATCTTATGTTTTTAAATTTTTATGCAAGTGTAGATTTGATTTGTGAGGGAAAATGTTGGTGTGAAAGTCTTTAAGTCATCATTTGTAAGGTATATCACAGTTTTGACATTCAACTAAAGTGTTATGTAATATGATCTATACGTAGGCAAGTGAAGAATAAAGGGTATATAATCCAGGGCCTAGTCTGATTATGGCGTTGTGATTTGTTATTTGAAACTAGCTCAGACAAAGCCATAACGTGTGTGCTACTTTGCACTTGGTTCAGTGGCATTACTCTATTGTCAGTTCTTCTTCTATGATCTTATAATTACCGAGTTTTTCAGTAACTGTTTAAGTTTGATTTTTATTTTCTTAGTTGGCTTTTTATAAATTGTTATTTGAGACACATTTCAACTATCAATTCAATTTACTGCAGGTCAATGATGGATAAACATGTAGTTCCCGCTCAGCCATCGGCATCATTTGAGTATCCAAAATTTGATTATGAGCTAGTGGATACTAATCCTGATCGCCTGAAAACTGTTGTAGCCTATTCAGAGCAGAAAACTGCATGGATTGAACCTGCAAAGTTGAAACTGAGACACAGGATTGGGAGGGGACCCTTTGGTGATGTCTGGTTAGCAACCCATCATCAGTCAACTGAAGAATTTGATGAGTATCATGAGGTGGCTGTCAAGATGTTACATCCCATCAAAGAGGACAACATGAAGGCTGTGTTGGATAAACTTGAAGATGTTTTTTACAAGTGTCAAGGGGTAGAAGCTCTGTGTCGGCTACACGGAACTTCTATTATAAATGGAAAGGTAAGCCCGATGTTTTGTATTTGGGGACTAAATTGAATATTTACTTACATGTATGAATTCTGGCCTAAGAGCACTATGGGCTGTTATGTCAGATATGCATTGCAATGAAATTGTATGAAGGATCTATTGGTGACAAAATGGCTCACCTCAAAGGAGGAAAGCTCTCACTTCTTGATGTTTTGAGGTGATTTTTGCCCTGATGAGATACTAAATAATGCTCCGTTTAACCTAATATCAAAGCCATAGTTGGTCAATCCTTACTTGTGTCATTGGTTACGCAGGTATGGAATCACAGTGGCTATGGGGATTTCCGAGCTGCACTCTAGAGGGATCTTGGTTCTTAATCTCAAACCTTGTAATGTTCTTTTAGATGAAAATGACCGAGCAATTCTTGGAGATTTAGGTATTCCTTATCTATTGCTTGGCATTCTATCGGTAAGCTCGGACATTACTCGGAGGCTTGGAACTCCAAGCTACATGGCACCTGAACAATGGCAACCAGAAGTAAGAGGTCCGATATCCTTTGAGACCGACTCATGGGGTTTTGGATGCATCATTGTAGAGATGTTGACTGGCGTGCGGCCGTGGTGTGGGAAATCTGTTGATGAAATACATTCTTCAGTTGTCATAAAGCAAGAAAAACCAGACATACCTAGTGGCCTTCCTCCTGCAATTGAGAATATTCTTCTAGGCTGCTTTGAGTATGACTTTCGGAGTCGTCCGTCACTAACGGACATATTGCATGCTTTCACAAGGTATGAACCTGTCTCTGATCTGAGTTTCTAGGATTACGGATGCCTTCATATAATAGTTTGCCTTTCTAGGTAGTTGCAGGTGCTCATCTAGGCTGCACTTTTGTTATGTATTGACTCAAGTCCTGGGTTTTTTTAGGGGTATAGTGTGTCTCCTTGTATACTTTTAAGTAGAGAGAAGACTTCTGCTGATTGTATAACAGTTTTACTCTGCTGAAGGGCTAATAACTTATTGTAAGTAGTTAACTCAGGTCCATGTTAACACTATCTTCATCTAGGGAACTTGTACAGACAACTTTTCTAGTGATCATGTGCTGGTCAAATCAACATGCCTTATTGCTTAGTTAAGTCATTAGGGTAAGAATATATAGTTGTCGAAGCAATAATGCTGTATGAAGTTATGAACTACTTGTATACAAAGCAGAAATTTACAACAAGATGTCAAGGTGACATTAGGGGTAAGAATATATTGTTTTCGAAGCAATGATGCTGTATGAAATACTTGTATACAAAGCAGAAATTTAAAACAAGATGTCAAGATGTATGCCATGTGGAGGCCACTTCTCTTGTGTAATCACTGGACGGAAAGAAAAATACATGTAGAATGTGTGCATGCATTGATGTTTGAAACTCAGGGTTGGTAAGTATTATAAAAGTAGGCAGATGCATATCGGGGTCGCACTTAGTGTTAGTTATATAAAATTGTGTGGTGATTACCCCTATTGTTTGGATCGATTTGCTAGTTATCTAACTGTCATGTTTACAGCTTGCAGAATGCAGTCAATGATTTAGACTGGACATATGTTGGGACTAGAGCGATCACTGAGAAATCAAGTAGCACTGTTTACACTGAGTGGTTTCTTTCAAAGGATCATCTACTGGTGGGTGACATAGTTCGTTCCAGAAAGTCACCAAACTCATGTAAGCCTGAAATCATGGATGTTCCAGAAGGCACAGTGGTGGGTATAGAACATGATACGGAGCAACATGGGTTTGTCTTGGTGAGGGTTCATGGCATCCATGACCCATTGAGGGTTCCTGTTTCAACTCTGGAGCGGGTTACTTTTGGCTTGGCAGCTGGTAACTGGGTACGGTTGAAGAAAGAAGACAAGAAACACTCACCAGTGGGTATTCTCCATTCTATCAGTCGAGATGGTAATGTAACTGTTGGATTTATAGGGTTGGAAACTCTTTGGAAGGGAACTTCTTCAGAGTTTCAGATGGCAGAATCCTATCGTGTGGGTCAATTTGTAAGGCTAAAAGCCAATGTTCTGAGCCCCCGATTTGAATGGCCTCGTAAGACCGGAGGGAAATGGGCTACTGGTAAGATATGCTGGATCCTACCAAATGGGTGCCTTGTTGTGAAGTTCCCAGGAATACTGACTTTTGGGCATGAAAACTCAACTTTTGTGGCTGATCCCGCTGAGGTCGAATTGGTTACATTTGAGTCTTGCCCAGGAGTGGTGAAGAAGTACCACCATCTTGAGGATTTTCATTGGGCAGTGAGACCAATTCTGATTGCAATGGGCCTATTTACGGCCATGAAGATGGGCATCTTTGTTGGTACAAAAGTTGGCAAGTGTAAAGCGAAGAAACGATGGAGTGCAGCTATACAGGATGAGTGTCAACATTCAGATGTGCAGAATGCAGGAAATCCAGCATGGAAGAATCCGGTGACAAAGATCCTTTTCAGAGAAGGTGGCAGTTCTGCCACAAGTATTGCGCGTTAGCTTTATGTCCTGTTCATCTGCCCAGGAGCTAGCTAAACTTGTAGGTCCTCCAGATCTGGTGTAACCAAAGCTATCATAGGGCTATATACTCTTTAACTTCTGCTGAAGTTCAGTCCGTATCATGTCAACTTTAGGGCAGACATATTTCGCTCTGTCGTGTATATAAATGTATATATCTTGTCAACTGCTTTGTTGAAGTTAGCTGAAGAGCATGCTCATCAACTTTGGGGAATCCAAACCCAGTTTGGTGGTAAATCAATTCTCTCTGTTTGTTTCCCTGGTCTGCAGTAGATGCATATCATTGCTTCAGCGCTTGGTATATGCTTCAAAAGAAGGATTTCTACAAATGATGCTTGTTTTGGAGATGTGCAAACTTAGACTATATAAGAGAATCTTGTTGAAAGAAAATAAGAAATACAAAACGCCATTATAACCACTCCTAAACTGCTTATGTAACAAGGAGACGGCTTATACATCTGGATTACAAAAAATTTAAACGGTGAAATAATGCTACAACAGTGGCACAAAATCTACTCCTAGCAAATCTAAGATAACATATCAGTTGGAATTCTATACATGAAATAAGGACACTAGTCTTAGTTAGCTCTACTGGCATGCAGGCCCTGCAGTTACAACTATGCCAGCCTCTTTCACAAGCTTATCAGTCAAAGCTGAAATCCGAGCCACTTCTGTTGTAACCTCAGCTATACATTCATTGTTCTCCACGAAAGTTATACTGGTATCAGCCCCAATGCTGAGGCTAGCTTTACTCAGAAACTCCCCACTCATCTCTGCAAGTTTTTGAAGTGCACTGGTTGCAGCTGCAACTTCCAATTGTGCTGCCTCAAGTTGAAGCTTCTCTATAGCCAAGTCTCCTACACTTTTCTTCCCTATTCTCTCTTGGGCCAAAGCATATAGCTTTCTCAGATCATTAGCATCTTCCGACTCTTCTTTCATCTTCTTCACCTCCTCTTCTTTTGCTTCTAGTCTTCCAATAACCATCTTCAGCTCCTCGTCTTTCATCGTGAGATCCCTCTGAGAAGCTAGGACTTCCATTTCTTTGATTCTTAAGCTATCCCTAGCTGATTTCAGCTCAGTCTCAAGCTGTAAGATCTGCAACCTAAAATCATCCATTGGTTTCTCATTTAGTTGGTACAGAAACTTGGGGCTCATGTCATCAAATGATTTGGATGCACTGCAGTCTTCATCCTTGATAGATCTAACCAATTCATTAGTGAGCTCTGCTATCCTTTCTACCACAGTTTCAGCTTCTGAAAATTTCAGCTTGGTATCATCCAACTCATCTTGCATTGTGTGTACCTGATCATCTTTCTCCTTGAGCAAGGCAGTTGCTTGAACAAGCTGCTCCTCTTTACTAGTCAAAAGCATCTTCAGCTCTGCCACTTCCTTGTTCACTTCCTCGAGCTTATTCCTTGCATTTAGAAGTTCAAAATCCTTTTCCTCCAAAATGAGCTTCTGAGTAGCCAGCTCAGATTTAAGATGCTGAATTTCGAGTTTTGCCTCCACCGCTTCCGCCTCTTTAACCAGGAGAAGATCGCGCACATCCCCAAATTCAGCAGTTTTCTTTTCTAGCTTAATTTGGAGAGCAGATATCTCACTGATGGCCTGATGCAGAGAGTATCTCTCTTTTTTCAAAACCTCCTCTAACTCTTCCATAAGTTCCTTCTCCATGCATAACTCCCTCTCAAGCTCCTTGTTTTGAGCCTCTGCGACCCTAAGCTTTACTCTTTCACTCTCTACTTCTATGTGGGCATCTTTCAGAGTTGTTAAGTAAGACATAACACTTCTCTTCTGCTCTTCAAGTTCCTCCAATTGATTTTCCAGAAGACCCTCTCGTTCTTCCATTTTCTGTCTAGAGGAAGCAAGAGCTTTCTGGGAGGAAACCAACTCAGACTTCACGTCAATTAGAAGATTCTTCACCCTCCAAAAATCCTCTAAAGTCTCATTGGCTTCTCCAGCATGTCTATATACTTCCTCTGCTAGTTTCTTAAGCTCTTCCTGTGCCAATAACCACTCCATTGTCCGCTTCTCCAAGTTTTCCTGCGAAACTTTTAGCTTCTCCTCTTCAAGTTTCTTCTGCGTCCGAGAAATTTCCAGCTCTTCTTCTTTCTCCAGTATGGCTCTCCGGAGTCCTTGAATCTCCACGTCTTGTCTCTTGACAACTTCATTGGCTTCATTCAGCAACTGAGCCATAGATCCAAGTTCAGAGTCAGTCTTGGCAGCTTCTTCACTCATTTTCAACAATTTTTCTCTCATTTTATCCAATTCCTCTTCTTTCAGAGAAAGTGCCGACTGTGTAGCAGAAACCTCCTGGTCTCTTTCCCGAAGCTGAAGCTTTATGTCTTCTATATAGCTCGCTTGAGAAACTAACTCCTGATTAGCACGCTTCAGGCCCTCCTCTACTATCTCATACCTAGAACACGCTGCAGCAGCTTCTTTCTCCCGCCGCTCCAGCCCCTCCTTTGCGCGGTTCAGCTCAAGGTGCTCCAAGAAAACCAGTCTCTCGGCATCCTGCAAATCCTCTTCCTTCTGCTTCAACACGGCCAACACCGCTTGGAGATCACACTCCAGCGTCTCGAGATTAAACCCGAGCTGGACATCCTGCGGATGACGAGAACCTCTGCTCATCTGTTCCTCCAGCTTCTGCGTCTGCGCAAACAACCTCTCCAGCAGAATCCTCGCAGGCTCCGACCCTCCATTGCCGCTAATGCTCAACTTCCTCCCATTCAACACCGCCTTACAGATCCTCAACGACGCGCCTCCCCGTCTCACATTAGCTTTACAAGCTACTTTACTCTCCTTCCCACTGAACCTAACACAACACAACTGCAGCAACAATGCAATCAGCAATGACGTCATCAACAGAAGCATCCGTATGAGTTCAACCTAGCCGTCTTAATCACAGTAATTATCAAACAGCCTAAGATTTTAAAAATAAAATAACTCAAATTTGACAAAAATGCAGGTAAATGAAGGCAGCGAAACTATAAACCCTAGATCTTTACAGCAATTAGTACTATCTTCACCTAATCTCCCAGACTCTCATTTTGTGATTTCTCGCTCTTCATATAGAAACATTAGAGAGAGAGAGAGAGAAGGTCACCTTGCAGTAGGGTTGAGAGGGGGCGGCGAGATTGGAGCGGGTGGCGGCGGAGAAGGCCATGAGCGGTTTCAGCTGAGAAAGGAGTCCATTTTCGCCGTTGGATCAAATTAATGATCTGATCACTCGTCAATTGCTAATCTTCCGAAAAATTAGCCGGGGAATCTCCTAGGACCAAGCCCGAGGGAAGAAGAAGAAGAAGAAGAAGGAAGAGGGTCACGTTAGCATAGACCTGGCGAATCTCCTCTCTCTCTTTCTATTTTTGAAAGCTCAAAAACACCGAATTGGAAAATCCGACGTGGCGGGAGGAGTGATCCTGCGAACGCAGGCTCACGGAACTCATATTCTGTTGGGCGATAGTTAGCCGCCACCTGGCGCCATTCTGCTGATCCCCGCGCACAAGAAAGTGAGTTTTCAAAAGCTTCTACTGAGCTGCCCAGACAGCCAGACAATTTTTTGGCGATTCCGTCGACTCGATTGAAATTTTGGACTTATTTTCATTCTTAGTTATCCATATCTGGGCCTCTAACTAGGCCTATAAAGCGAAGAACTAGGAGGCCCATAACAGCAACTTGGGCTCGTTTATTTTCTAAGTACTAGTTACGGTAGACTTCCCGTGCCATTTAGGAATGAATGTACGACAAACAACAATGGAAATGTTTCACAATGCAACTGAATTGCTTATTGCTATGTAGTGCGAATTCTACACATCCATTATTTTGTGTAAGTGCAAACTCTAAGTAGCTTAAGCTATAGTTAATTATAACCGTATACGACTCTTGATGTCATTCGCTCGACAGCTAATTAATGACAGAATAATAATTGTTATAATGTAGTGCAAGCTTTACCTCAAGTGATCATACTAACTTGTCCTGTTGTAATCTAGTGCGAGCTCGAAACACTCATATTTAATCGAGCAATGGTAGATTGTCCGATATCAACTTGAATGTTGTGTCTCCAGCTTTTACCAAAACAATTACTTCTTAACTAATCTCCACATCAACATGAGCATTATATATTACCCAACTAGGAACTCCAAACCGCATACATGATTGTTGAAAGCTGATCAACTTGTCCAAAAACAACAACCCCTAACCCACAGATCTTCCACTTGATGTGCATATATAACCATGCTTGATTACCTGACAAAGCACACCACTAAATCCATAATCCAATAATGACTCCCAAAAGAAATCACTTTTTAATTTTGGAACGTCTCTAAAAGAGATAGCTACACAACCCTATAGCCACCCAATGAAGTAGTCGCCTTTTCCTTGTTAGTAACAAGATGATAAGAAATGACATGAATGAATCAATCCATTCAGATATAGTGGACAAAACCCATATATTTAGCTACCCCAGAAATATGGGCTGGCCAACCAAGTTAGATCCGTCTAATGTGATTTGATTAGATTAAAAAAGCTACATTGCAGTGCAGATAAATGGCCCCAAATAATCGCTTTCCTGAGTAGCTAGTTTTTAAACAAGGAGTGTGACATGAATCAAAACATATAAATTTGGTGTGATATGGTGGATAATCATCATAAAGTGAAAGGAACAGGTAACAACTGTATCTTGTAGCTGGTTTGTTATTATATGTGCTTGAAGATTTGGTTCAGGTTAGGTATTTTAAGGGGATGTGACATTATAAAGATAAGCATCATCATAACCTCATGGTACGAGGTCCACGAGTAATTTGATTAATTAGTAATAAACATAGATCATGCGCCTAAATATTAGCGGGTCCCCGTCTAAAAGGAATTTAATTTCATCTCAAGTTCTAAACCACAAAATTTCGGGAAAAAATACAAAGACAATATCTTGAATCAAGTCGTAGGATCATGATAGTTATTTGGTACCTTCGCGGGCAAATTTCTATTGAGATGTATACTGAGTATAAGCCGTGACAATAAATTTAAGAAAATAAGAGCTTTTTCACTTTTCAATCACACTTTTACATCTAAATTATTTAAATTTGAAGTCTATATAAATTACTTATATTAATTTTCAGACAATTTAGTAGTTGTATGTTTTATGTCAATCCGTCAACATAAAGACCTAATTGAAAAGTTAAGAAAAATGTGAATAGTAAATCAGTGCCTTTAAGAGACAGACACATACATTAAGTTCATCTAATATGTGGGTCTCCTAATAATGTACAATTCGAGTCGTACCTCTCAACTTAAATCAAACGTCACAACTTACATGGTTATTTTGTCGCAGGTGTTCTCCTTCTAATCTTCTTATCTCCAAAAGAGGGGGTAATCGCGAAAAATATTGTAGAGAGGGGACCTTCTCGGCACCCTAGCAATTTGACTTTGCGAGGTGTATAGTAAATAGGCAAAGAAGAAAATGATGAAAATTTGTAAACGTAGTGAAAGAAGTAGAGGAGCAAATGATAGTGGTGACTTTTTTTTTTCGGGAGATGCAGATCGTGGTCCGTCCAAAAAATATCCCAAGATCTTAATGATCATCTTATCATCTTCTTCCATTTGTACACCCGCGTGCGTATGAACAGCGTTTCTGTACGCTGATTTTAATTTCGTAGGACCCGGCTCTCACCACTCCCACGTCCCCGCGCGTCCCTCCAACTCGCTCTTCCCCCCGTCACGGGCCTCTCCCCCACGCGCTCTGCCGAGTTGTGTCACGTTTTGACCGGTCCTGTTATGTCGACGTCACGCGTATCTACCACCGGGGCCCGGTCGTAATAAAAGTAACAATATATGTCCAGAGAAGGAAAGAGACAAAAAATCATGGGGTCGCTACGTGGCCAGCTCTCGCAGCGAGTTAGTGGGATGAACATCTCATCTCGACACGTGTATGGCGTATGGGGGCTGGGTTGGATTGGATAAAAAGCCACGTAAGCAGGGAAAGGGATGGGAGGGAAGGACCACCGTGCGGGGCGGGGACCACCGCAAAAATCTCCGAAATCTCCTGCGGCTGGATTCTCTGCCACTAGTTAGCCGTCAAATTTTCCAAAATGACGGGAATGCCCCTGTACCTCGTTCTTCACAAAAGCAAATATTGTAGGGAGAAAGTCACGGTGGGTGGGAACCGTAATTAATTTGTTTTTACTTTTACTGGGAAGGGGTGAAAAAACGAAGGTGGTGGTTGATGGGCGCGTTTGATAGTGAAGGGGGGAGCATGAAATCTTTCTTTCTCGGATTTGGAAAACGTAGGTGGAGGTGGCTAGATACAGTCGACACGACAGTGGAAAACATCGAGGAGTCAGAAGGATTTGTGCTTTTCGTACTTCCAATTAAGGCGCGTGACTCTTTTAATGTTGGTAAAATCTAACCAATCTTCCAGTAATAATTTTTTATTAGATTCTCTCAAAATATAATTTTCTAAATAACACTTTATAATCCATACAGTAATTCTAAATAATATATTTTCAACTCTTTTTTTTTTCGGTATTACAAGCAATTATAATTGTGATTAATATGAGTTATCCTATGAGAGTTTCTCTAGTAGGATTGCTAATTTGAAATTTTCTAACAATTTATCCAATTTTAAGTAAATTGAAGCTCCAACAAAATTCCTAAGGATTGCCAGAGCCAAATTTGTCAATTAACTTATCCAGCTAAATATTTGTTCCATACGTGTTAAACTACGATTTGAAAAAACATAACATTTAGCGATTATTATTAGCGTTACTTGAGTAACATTGTTAAAAAAATGGCTAGAACTCAAAATTTTAGTTAAACATAACAATTTCATAGATGTTACTGTTGGAGCTCTAACATATCCTAATTTAGAAGTGTCAACACAACATTATACTTATTGTGCATAAAGTGTAAATGATCCACAAACGGAGCCTAAGTATCACACACAAAATAAGTGACGAGATAATATAATATTTGCACTTAAAACAGTAAAAAAATGCGACAAGACATGAACCCTCATGTCATAATAGTACACTTGCTACTAACGTAAGAAGACGTCATTTATTTATTTTTCTTCCAAAATGTATGGTGTTGCATAAAATGCAGACTTTAGATTTCAAAATTTGAATATGATGTTGGAACTTGGAAGCAAGCAAATGTTGTTGGCTTGTGTGGGTAAAAGACCTGGAAAAACTCACTCTCAAAAGAAGTAGATGCAGTGGGGGTAGGTGTCCTTCATTCCTAGGGGTCCAAGCCTTCAAATCCATGGGCGTGTCGAACACGTGCTAATAAATAGCGCGTCGCGATCAGTATCTCCTACGTATCTTCCAAAGTGCTGTAGTTTGGCGAACACAATAAATGAGGTCACAAAGTATACACTAGCCGGCCATTACTCTCTCATCTTTGCTCTCTCCCAGAAACAGAGCAAAGCAACCAGAGAAGAGTGACGAGGAAGAAGAAGAAGAAGAAGCAAAGGTTCAACCTTTAGTTTTGCGAGGGAAGTACGAACCCACCAAACAGCCGAAGTCCCAAAACCCCAAGTCCAGTCACTGCAAACAAAGCTAGAAAAACCAGTGAAGAGAGTGAGAGGAAAATGTTTGCTTCAGAAAATGGACTCAAAGGAGACCCAAGGCTTCAGGCCATATCTGAAGCCATCAGGGTTGTGCCTCACTTCCCAAAACAAGGTTCTTCCTTTCAGGGCTTTGATTTTTCTTTTTTGTTGTTGTTGTTGTATTGTTTCAAAATTAGCTGTCAGTGCTGGTTCTTTGGGGACTCTGTTGAAACAAGCTTGGCTATGTGGGATTTGTTTTTTGTGTTTTTGCAGGAATAATGTTTCAGGACATCACAACATTGTTGCTTGATCACAAGGCCTTCAAGCATACTGTCGACATTTTTGTTGATCGCTACAGAGACATGGACATCTCTGTTGTTGCTGGTACGGCACTTTCTATGTATATATATGTAAAAAATATTTTAAGCTTTACTCTTCTTTTTCCTTCCTTCTTTTGCAAGATTATATATGTGGAATGTGGGATTGCGTTATGGGATTCTTATAGTTTTGTGTACAGAATATGGTGGTTAAATCTTTGCCTCTTTGGTTTTGGGATTTGCTGCTCCTTTTACCTTATAAACTGGCTTTTGGTATTTAGAGCTTCAGTGCTTTCCACTCCAGTGAACATTAAGAAACTTTGATTCACATTCTCTCACCGAAAAAAAAGAAAGATAAAGGGGTAAATATTCATCAAGTGTAGGTGGTTTTCCAGGACTTATTTATATTGCGCACATACTAGTCTTTTTTTGAAGCGCTTCATAATTAGAAGCTAAAGAATTTCAATCCTGAAATGCATTGTAATGACACATCAGAACAGAGAAGATTATACCCTCTAGTTTTCCCCTTGTAGTTTTTTGATCACAAAGTCACTACAGGCCAGAGTTGTATTTCTGGGTCAGAAGATTTCTTTCAAGACTTCGATGACATCAATTTTTCTTATCCTTGAGAGTTTCTACTGTTGACTCCTCTTTTTACCATGTCGAAAAAGCTAGCTATGATGTTGATTGTTACTCCAACTTATCGCTGACCTCAAAATCCATGAACATGCACATTTGTTCATTGTTAGTAAAGGTTTTCGAAATACATATAATTTTGACGATTGCCTCAATTATTGGCTTTAATCATTCAATGTTTATAATTTATACAGTTAACTTAATAGTTCTATGAAGATGACCTGGATTAGAGATCTATTATATTGATTCTTTTGTGGTTTTGCTTGAATACTTTTTCATGTGTTGAGTACTATATGCAGGAGTGGAAGCCAGAGGGTTCATGTTTGGTCCTGCAATTGCCTTAGCTATTGGTGCCAAGTTTGTTCCTTTGCGTAAACCCAGAAAGTTGCCGGGTATGCTACTTTAATTTTTGGTATCTTTTTGGAGTTGAGCTAATTGATTTTGGTCCATTGAGCTGGGCTTAATCAATTACTGGAAAATAGATGTAAAGGTTGGTGTCCTTTATAAGGCTTATTCGGCCAATATAAATTATTAAGCTGTATGATAAGGTCACTTTATCTATTGCTCACTTACATTTAAGTCTCTAAAAGGGTCATGCCTGAGCAAGCTTATCTATGATAGATCAACTAAAGGCAATCTTGATATGAAAATAAGTAATTCCCTTATTTCTATGAAAATTAAGAGTTTTAGTGTAACATTTGTTCTTTGGCTTATTGTTGTTACCCTCTTAAGAAAAGATTCTCCTTTCTAAGTAAATTCCTGTCAAAAGCTACATGTAGCCATAGGAGGTTAAAATCAAATCAACCTAAATCAAAACAAAACTCCCTTGCTAGACATTGGTATGTTTGAAAGTGGTCCTGTTTGACCAGAGTACATATAATTTAGTTTGCGATCAACATGAATCTTCCGATGCTCCATATGCAGGAGAAGTAATTTCAGAAGCATATGAACTCGAGTATGGAACTGATTGCTTGGAGATGCATGTTGGTGCTGTTCAGCCTGGAGAACGTGCATTGGTCATCGATGATCTAATCGCTACGGGTGGGACATTGTCAGCAGCAATAAGCCTGTTAGGTAAGTGGTTGCTCTTGATACATCCCATTCAGTTCTTTTGTTTCTACTGGTTTAACTTCAAAATTAATCATGTCATCCGACAAATTTTTTTTTTAAATCTGTTTTCCTAGAGCGCGTGGGGGCAGAAGTGGTCGAATGTGGATGTGTTATCGGGTTGCCTGAGGTTAAGGTAATGTTTCAACCTTTAATCCTTCATGCACTAATTGGCTGGTGAACTATAAAATTGGTACTCAAGGCTCTCTTCAAAATACAAGCTCTTGATGTAGCTTGATGTAGCTCAGTTAGAAACTAACTTGCTCTCAGTCAACATATTGACCCCTGGGACCTTTCATAACCAACATTGATTTTCTATTTAATTTTGTATATTACCTTTCAATGAACATGAGCCATGCTAATCGATTATTTTTATCAAAACACCCAGATTTAAGAATGACTGTAGAAATCATACGACCATAAGAGTCAAACCTGGAACTATTCCGTTCCCTAAAAAATAAAGTAATTATTATGTAAAAACATGTATTGAGTGGTATGAGTTTAAATTCATTCTGTCTGATATTGTAAGCATTCGGTATCTAGTGAAAACCACTATGCTCATGTACTCTTTTTCATATGAGGCTTTGTTGCAGTTTATCTTCTCTCAACGATTGTGACCTTTCAGGGACAGTGCAGGCTAAATGGAAAGCCACTTTATATTCTTGTGGAGCCAAGAGAGCTAGATAACTGTTGCTGAGGAGGTACTTTCCACTGTCCTCAGATCACAATCAAGGCTATAGTTCTCAAAATATCATTGAACTCTGAGTACTAAACATACTTCCATTAGTAAGAAGATTTCAGTAGCTAATTATGACATGTCATGCATCTCGTCCTTGAATATGATCTCAAAACCTGAATTTACACATATCATGGAGCCTTTTCATAATAATTTCATTGGTTCAATATTCAAATAGATTAACGGAATACCTCATATCCTCCATGTCATGTTACAATTGTAATGTCTTTCCTTATATTTATTGTTTCATGCAGATTTCAATTGTGCTTGGGCTGACTACAGCAACTTTATGCTGACCTGTGCCGGACAGTCCTTGAGGTCTTTGGTGACAGAACTCTGCTGCACAAGGCTCATTGTGGATTAACTTATCTTTCTGTGAGATCTGCATCGCCCCGTAGGTTTTCATGTAACCTAGTCGTTTCGAACAAAGCTTGAACAGAGGTTCCAAGATATTGGTTTATTCTTGAATGGGAAACCTTTATTGTTGCATCGATGCAGTTTCTTTTTAAATTCTATCTCTGCCTTATTATCTTTTGGCTCATCAATACACTAAGTTCAAACACTCTAACAAATGAAGTACTCAGTGCTCAGTGAGACCAAGTATGACTGGACATGTAGCTACAAACAGCATTACATCTTTTCTTTTGCCAAGTTGAGTTGTAACATTTGAGTGATGGTAAAATTATGCCTATACGCTACCAGTTGAAGGATGTTATTACCGGTTGTAAATACAGATGTGGGCATTAACTTTCATGTGCAAAAATGCCTTACAAAATAGTCCGGACCGACATTGTATGGCATATTAAAGAAGAGGAATATAAGGATACACAGCGGTGAAACAGGGATTCAATAATTTTCTCAAGACTTGTATATATGTAATAAGCTTACATGGTCGTGTTTAATTAGAACTATATGAAACAGCATATGATCCACTGCACCGAATTATTCTTTAGAAGAAAACTGAAAATTTACAAAATTCATTTCTACATCTCTACTTACACTAGTTATGTTTGTTGTTGGGGGCATCATCTTTCTTACACTGGATGTCCAATTTTATAGCGTGACGTATAACGGAGTTCACCTGTTTCCGCAAGCTCGCATTCTCAGTAAAAATGTCTAAGAGCATCTTCCTCAACTCACTATCTGTGGTCCTGATATCATCGGCGACATAATAAGCTTCACCAACTTCAGAAACAATTCTGTTGTCTTGTTCCAAGAGTTGTGCCTGAACAATGTTGAATGATGAGCGTAGATGACAACATATAAACGGTGACAGCACAAGAGTAAAGATATAAATACGTACCTCTGAAAGTAGGTTGTTAATTTGGTTATCTGATGTTGTCAACAAATCTGAAGCCTCTTGTATTGAGGATGAACACAAATTGAAGTCATCTTCACCTTCAGAAGGAAAATTGGTATTGCACTCCTGAAGCTGTTTGTGAAGCATCTTGCATTCATTCAACAATTTCTCCCTAGCAGCTTCTGCCTGCTTGATCCTCTGCTGTTCCCGTTGGAGAAGTTTCTAGAAAAGAAAAGAATCAACTTTAGGCATCATGGTTATTAGATTAGTAACTCTGAAAATCATCAGCAGCATACAGACCATTATTCAATCAGACTATAAAATAAGCAAAGCATTGCCCATAAAGAAGACTACGGGCAAAAGCATAAATTGGCCATCTTTCTGGTTCTGGATTACAATAATCCATCTTAGCATAAATTTTCTCTATCTAGGGGGGGTAACTAAGAACAGAAACAAAAGATTAGAATCAAAGGAAACCCATAGTACAAAAAGTCAAGAAAACAAATGACCTAACATAGAGAACAATGCCAGTTTGAAAGAGCAGGAATTGCACACAAATTTGACACATTACCTCAGCTTCAGATTTATCCTTCAGAGACTTACTAAGCTCATGCTTGAGTTGTGCTTGAGAACTACACAAGCATTTGACCTCTTTAACAAGAACTTTAATATCTGCTTTTGATTTTGCTTCTAGCTCTTCATATCGCTTTGACAAATTCTCAAGCTGCTCTTTAGAAGAATGTAATTCTGGTTGAGATATATCCTTCTCCCGAATAGTTGAATCTATTGTTGCCTCTGGACATGACATCTTATCCTGGAACCATGTCATGCAATTTCAATCATTATGAATTGCAGATGCAATGAGATTAACACAAGACAAGAAAAATTAAGGAATTATAACCTGTTCACACAACTTTAATTCCATTTCCAATGACTTCCGACGAAGTTCTTCCATATCCCACTGCATTTTGGTAACCCTTTCCCTTTCAACCAAAATAGCTTGCTGAAGGTTTTCCTTACTCTTTTGTCTAGTAGTTTCAAGTTCCACTTCCAAATCCTTGACCTGCAAAGACCCAAATAATTATGGCTTAGCAATCCTTTTGTGAAATTAACATGTCAGCATTTATTAATTCATACCACAACCTGCTAATACTGCAATTTTGAACTGAAAAATCATTGCATTTAAGTTATTAACAGATATTAACAGTTTATTGTATGGAGACCCACATAGAAATCTACATAAACTCCACATGGACCTCCCATCAACAATGGGATCTCTGGTTTCCATCAATCGCTAAATGAGATGATGTTCTTCCTATGGGTATGAAACCTTGAGAGTCCACAATTAAAGACTGAACATATACAGTTTCCAAGTCAAGAGAGGTCAGATGAATTCCTAAAGCTAACGCACCTGGCACAATTATAGAACATACATTTATTGCAAATTATTCACATACCAGCATCCATTATATTGAAATTGTATTTTTCCTTTCACATGACATGTTATGAATGTTTGACATAAAGCAGAATAAACTCAATTAAGGATTGATCTATGAAAATAAAAAACAAACTAAAATGACCCTGATCACTAAAAAAGAGAATAACACAGCTAATAAAATTTGACACACCTTTGTTGCGAGGTAATCTTTGACTGCTATTTCCTGATTTAATCTAGCTATAAGATCTTCCATGTCTGTTTTAGCTGTGACTAATCTTTGTTGCATGGTCAACATAAATCTGTTCAGTTTAGGACGCTGATCCAATGGAAGAACTACTTGACTGCTGCCTGAAGTTTGCAACTCTCTACGTCCAAGCATTTCCAGGATCCTTGAAACATCAGCACTGCCAAGAAGGTCGAGGGTGCCATCACTAATTGAATTTGGAACCCCAGAGTTAGACATTTCACTACCTCTTAGAGAACTTACATCACTTCCTACACTTTCATCTGAAAATTTGCGAGCATGACTAAGACTTTTACTATGCTCTGGCTGGGAAAAGAGATCCATTCCATTACGAGGTAGTATTGAAGATTTAGAAGCATTTCCGTTAAACAGGTCTTTGCCTGTAACATTATTCACATGCCTTCCATGCATTTTATGTTTAGGAAGGCCTTCCAATTGCTCTAGTATAGTCTGCCCCATGAACAGTCCCTCATCAATATTGGTCATGCCAAACTTCACAAGCTTTTCTATTGGGCTTGTTAGATCCTCATCCAATGCCAGATCTTCGATACCCAATTCTGAACTATCATCCCTTCCTAATCTTGGACTCCCCAGGTCAGATGTCTCATAAGCAGTGTCACTTCCATAGTCAGAGGTAATGGACGAGCTACCAAAAATAGCAGGTACTGTCGGATGGGAAGGAGATTGAAGTGAATTGGCTTCTGAAGCGTTCTGACTTGTGTCTTGGAATGCTGAAATGCATATTGATGAAAGATTACTACAGTAAACACTACCACAAAGATATCCAGATACGCTACGGATCCCATTGTACAAAATTGAGCATGTCCAACACAAAATAAGAGGCACACCAGCAGATAGTACAAGAGAATGACTTACAGGACCTCGCAGCAGATTCTAATTCAAGAAATGATGCCACTAAAACGCTCCTTGATATATCTATATCAGATAGCAGCTTTGTCGTCCAGGCCTCCAAAGAGCACCTTCTCTGCAACAAAACTGAACCTTCTTAGGACTATTAGCTGCTGACAGAAAAGTGCATGGATCATGGATGTGCATGTGCTTGGAGTCATGGAAACCATTCTGTCTTATAAATTTTACTTATAAGTTAGCAGGAATCCTTTATATGAACATATGCAAAACTCATTGGAGTTTATTCTATCCATATGCAGACACTATTAAAAATCACATTATCTACCTCTTCCAAGAGCTCCTGACTCTTCATCCGCAGAATGCCCTTGGGTGGAGTTGGTGGGACATTTTTCTTGGGATATGCCTTTTTAAGCTGCAAATGACAGAAATGAATAGGGATTTCCTTTTGTAACTTCAAAATTAAATAATATTCAACTTTTGGCATTCATTAAAACAGTCTAAAATATTACGTAAACTTACATCATTAAATAACTTCAGAAAATCATTAAACCTTCTTAATACTCCACTTGTAGTTGTAATACCTTCCGGTGATTGCAATCCCACCTGAATCCTGTAGAACTGTCCCTTAAAAATGTTATAATAGAACTTGAAAGAGGCTAGTATGCTATAGATGAATGTAAAAATGTACGAAATGGATTCAATTGAATTAGTGTGTGCAGGAAGCTGTTTACTTGAGTGAAGTTATATCTATTTTACGTTTATACAAATTGAACTACAGCAGTTGTTCTTATCAATGCTACTTGGTTATATCTATTTTATGAATTTGAATAATATTGGTAAGCTGATTATCAGCATATATCTAAATTGGTCCATGAAGAATTACAATGCATATTGTCCTCGTCGAACAAATTTAATATCTATGATGACAAACGTATAGAAAGCCATTAAACATCTAACTGACGACTGATGCAACATCAAACATACGTAAACTTCAAGCTCAAAAAGTACATCCTTGGATGTCAGTTTCCTAAAAATCTCCTGAAAGATGATAAACAACATCTAAGCCTGAGCATGCATAAATACAGGTGCCATTCAATTACCACTACAGGGTCCGAATTTCTTGATTTGGGAAGAACAACCCAGGAAGGAATGGTAACACAATAACTCCATCCTGTGTGAGGATCATGCGGCCAAACTGTCTCCCGCCCGTTCTGCAAATAGAATGTCAAACTTTTTGGATCAGAGAGATGATAGCCCTGAAGTAATCGTTTCTCCGACATACAACAAATAGTTAAATATTGACATGGTGGAAAACCAAGAGGGGTATATGCACATCGAAAAAGCAACCGCTTCTCCTGTTTTCCAATACATTATCGACATTGTAGCTCCATATTACTTGATGATGATGATGATGATGATGATGATGATGAAACAGTGGCAAGAACTAAGTATCTTAGGCACATCGACAAATGTAATTACTTGCTGATTTGCAATTAATCTGTAGTTAAATTCTCAAAGCAACTAAGCTCCAACAAAAACTCTGAGCCAAATTGAACAATTATAGTGAAAGCCAAATCATACATAAATGCTGAAGAGACTGAAATTAAACTTGATCAGTTACTGTAAATGAAAATTAAGATAGATAATAAAGCAATGAGCTTCAGAAGAAAGCAAGAACAGACCCATTTCCGCGGCGGAGGACTCCAATCCATACCGAGCGGCAGCGGCGAAGTCCCATCGTGTCTGTGCTTCGGAGGACTCCGTCTCTGCTGCATTCTTCTCCGATCTCTCTCTCTCTCTCTATCTAACAATCGAAATCGATCATCCTCCAGAGCTAGGGTTTTGGTGATCGGATCAGGCGACCCGGCCAAGGCGAATCGGTCATATAGAGGCAAGACCCCGAGCAGGTGGCCTCCTCCGTATGGCGCACGTTAGCTGGAGGAGAATGGGCGACGTGGCTGATCGGAGCCGGGAGCGGTTGCGTGTCACCTGCGCCGATTAATCGTCTTCGTCTTCTTTCTCTTTCGCTTTTTGTTTTCTCAGGAAAACAAAGTCTGTCAGTATTTTCGGTGCGAAATTCCCTTTTCATTTTTTATTTATTTTTATTATATATTTTTCTTTTATTTTAGGGTCAAAATCAGAATTATGACTCTCTCTCTCTCTCTCTCTCTCTCCACTGTCTTCAAGCGCAGGCCTGCATTGAGCTCCACGGCAGTGATAGCGATGCGATGAGAAAAGTTTTTCTTCAGCGTCAAGGTTTGTCCATCCATCCCACTATCTAGTAAATTCACACTTCATTAGAAAGTTTTTTTTTTCTGGTTAATGATTGCTCAATAACACTTTAAAAATAATACAATGTAGGTTTGATGTTGTAACTTCTTCAATGTAATCAGTCACATTTGTTATTGGCGAAGCTTACTCAGTGATTTTTTGCCGAACAACTTTGTTCAAGCAAATTGGTAGCTAGAGGATGATGCTTGATCATAGCCACCATGACAAAAGGTTATATTGTTATTTAAGTTCGTCCACTATTTCAGTATACATCATAATTGATGGAGTACAAAGTTAGCATTAGATAATATCGTTGTTGATGCTATTGCTAATGTTGAACATTTCTCCTAAACTTGTTGGGTAGAAAAAATATCAAGAGAGACCTCAAGAGCTTTGCTATTCGACATTGTAAACTCTACACGCGTCAGAGTCTCTTCCATCTAATAAGCTATATCATTATCATTGGGCTCTTAAATTTGAATATGATTATCCAATATATTTTTATGACTGAGGAAAATTCATTATTGTATTGTGACCCATGTATTTTTACTTTATGATACAAACTATATTCACAATTTGCGAATTACTTATTATCAAATATATCGAAGAAAATATGTGAATTGTGTCATAGCTAGCAATTCAACATTTTTTTTATTATAAAAAAGAACATCTATTTTTTGTAAAGGGTTAAATAGATATTTCTCATTTCTCTATTCTCCATTCATCCCTCTTCCTTCTCTTGGATAGAGCAAAAACTACAACTATTTGTCAAGAACGAAAAAAGTAGGAGAAGACGGTGAACATCATGTGTGAGGAATAAGATGATCAAATTCAAAATAAAAACAAGTCATTAGATGTCGTTGGCATACAACATTTGCTTTCTATAATTTTCAACAAGAGAAGGACAAGAAGGTGAAGGGTGCTGAGTAAGAGCCACCACCACAAATGTGAGCAACATCTACATTTTTCTGATCGATTAACCTAAGTCCTTGGATTACAAGTTGGTGTGTTGTACAATTTGGAGGTTGAGTATCAAACTATCAATTGTGAATTAGAAGAGAGGAGCAGATTGAGCTATAAACCGAGCTCTTTTCCCGACCCAAAACACAGCCGTACGTGTCGTTTCGGCCGGCCAGTTCATATCGCCGTCGTGCTCCTCCCAACAGTAGCGGCTTGCTCTACTATCACCGGAAGTGAGAGATCCGAAGTTCCAAAGTCTTGCCTGGTCCAAGTTCTCCGGCGACTTCGCAGCTTCTTTCTCACGTTTTTAGCCACCGATTCGACTATATTTGGT
Organism: Argentina anserina; assembly: GCF_933775445.1. Classification (NCBI taxonomy): domain Eukaryota; kingdom Viridiplantae; phylum Streptophyta; class Magnoliopsida; order Rosales; family Rosaceae; genus Argentina; species Argentina anserina. The sequence continues at coordinate 23,795,135 of NC_065873.1, read as the reverse complement.
ATGAGAATCATTCCTCTTGTCGTCTTCATCATCCTGGTGATTTAGTTTGATTGACTTACTGACTAATTCAATTTTTGATTTTTTTGGGGTTTTTCTGTTCTTCATCGTTCTTCAAGGATTGGAGGCTGCTCTGCCAATTTTGGGCTTCAATAGGCTTTGTGTGCAGCTGGTGAAGTACTGGAAATTTTATGGGTTCATTTGATCACCCCGACTCAAATTCTACTGCATTGAGTTCGTTGAAGGAAGCTTCTACCATTTGGGAAATTTAAAGGTACATTACAGCTTTGGTCTCATTGGAGTGCTGCTATGATTTTGAATTTGTAGATGGATTACGTTGTTTTATGAGTTAGTTTCAATTCCTTGTAATTGTACAATGAGTTGGAAACTCTTTGGTTATGGACTTATGGCTGTTACATTGAAATTGATATCCATGGTTATAAAGTTTTGAGGGAATGTTTTGGTTAATTCCTTGTAAATGGAAAATTGGTAGGAAGAAGTAGTTGAATTAAAAGACAAATTCCAAGAAGAAGTAGTTGAAGGAATTGAGAAGCTGACAGGACCAGAAGCCAGCAAGTAGAGAATGTTTCAGAACTGCAAGAGCAGATTGAGTTACTAAGCCAAATCCTTAATGTTGGGTCCGTCTTTATCATTCTATATTACATGTTTGTGGCGTTATTCACTATTTGTTATGTGCTTTTATCTGATATATAAAAAGGCAGTATGCAGGAATCGTTTTTCAAGAAGCAAGAGAAAGTTGCAGCCGCAGTGATTAATTCAAGTCCTCCTCTTACTAGTCAGAAACTGCCCTACCATAGTTCATCAACTTTCTCTAGGGTAAATACTTCAAAAATTTGTACTATACATTAATAATTATAGCCTCTACCTTGTCATTTAACTTATAACTGCTGCAACTTTTTTCTGGGCTCAGGAGAACTGTTTAGTATTGTTTGGGATGATGCATAAACTTCAGGAAAAGACACTTCAGGTGCAGGGAACTTTGTTGGATCTCTTGACCACAAGAGAGTCAAGTTATAAAACTAGTAAATCTCTTATACAGTCAGAGGAAACAATGCCTGGTTTTGGTAGGCAACTAAGTTGAAAGGGTAAAAAGGCGACTGAATATGATTGCTTTAAGTCAAAGTGTGTGTGTGTGTGTGTGTGTCAGCATCATATGCTTCCTTTCTGTTTTCCATATTAATTTCTAAAATTCTATGGACTAGTAAAAGTAATGGAGGCAAATTAACTGCATACCTCAGGTTTTATAGTAGCTTTAGGCATTTTTCGTCGAAATTGGTTTTTCATTCATCTTAGTTGCAGGTGGTTGAGGATGGCTATGAATTTTTTGCGAAACGAAGAGTAGTCACTATATTCTCAGCTCCAAACTATGGAGGGGAGTTCGATAGTGCTGGTGCTCTAATGAGTGTTGTTGAAGCTCTACTGTGTTCCTTTGAGATACTTAAATCTAGTGCTGATGAAGCCTCAAATACTCGTTTAAATCTTAAGAATGTATTTTTACCTTACATTATATTCATTTTAATTATGATATGTATGGCTATATCTGATCCCACTGGCCTATTTTTTTTTTAATTCTTTGGCAGCCGCTTAAAGCTGAAAAGAACTAATCATTTTTTAGGTTTCTCACTGCTCCATAATTAGAAACTCGATTAATGGTTCGAACTCTTCTAGTGCATGACCTTGCGCGATGCGGGAGAAGCTTGGATCATATTGATTAACACAGGAGAAGCTGGACCCTACCGGAAGATATCGGATAAGTCAGTTTCATGGTAGGGTATCAAAGGAACCTATCTGTCAGGTATCACCAATTACACTCGTTTCAGGAGTAGCTTTGTAAATTTAATGGAGTTCTTAATTCTGATTTCCTCTCTGAGAATATACAATGCTTAAACATATACACATATTATATTATTTGGTATACTGAAATAATTTGTTATTTTTCTGTACTTCTATTTGGCTTTCATTGATAAGTTTGTAGTGCTTTAACATGACTGTAATTGAATTCACATGTCATACACACAGGTTGGGAATTCAAATCCGAGTTGGCCAACTACTTGCTTCCTTTCCAAATTGGTATGTCCTATGATATCTTTAACTAAGGTCCTCAATATCTCATTGTTTTACTGCTCATGGATGCTTTGCCTTCGTAATGCATTCACATGTTGTGTGTGTGTGTGTTTTTTAATCCCTTTTTTGTTGTTTTTTTGTTTGTATTTTGTGATAGTGATGGAACTATGCATGTGTAAATATTTTTTTGTCTATATGAGGATTATACCAAATTATGAGACTCCACCCAGCAATATAAGACTTTGCACTCCATCTGAAAATTACTTCTTATGTCTGTTGTAGGTGGAATGGATAAGACATGGGTAAAGCTACATAGGAATAGTACGGAATATTTAGTCGGACTTCAAAATTTCATCGGAAACACCCTCAATCTGTAGACGAGCAGATGATAAATGACTTCAAAATTTCATCTGACATGAAGATTTGCACCACCATGTTGCCACACACCAAATGACCAAATACATGGCTATATATCATGGGATTTTTCTAAAAATCACATTATGTATCAACTAATATTCACACACCGATCGAATTCACTCTGTGTGTGGTTTCATCTGGGTGCGCTGGGTAAAAGATAACCTGCAGTCCCAGATCATCACTGCCACCAGAGAACAAACATATAAAATACAAACAAATAAAACTTGAGGGAACTTTTAAAAATAGAGGGAATTTAAAGGGTATTCTAAAGAGCAGGCACAACACCGCTGCTAGCGGGACGTAAAAAAGTAGAATCCATAACGTTATCCAGCATTTAAGTTCATAATCCAGAACCGCATCGTGCAGTTCTTCTCGAGTTAAGGGCTCAGGTCGATCCCTGATGGTGGTAACAAAGCCGTCGTTATATGCCATTGAAAGTCCGTTTAGGACGCAAGAAACATATTCAGAATCATCAACTGGCGACCCTGCCGCTTCGAGGCCATCGACGATTTCTTTAGCCTTTTCTAGGTATTTATCACTGAACACGTAACGTGGTTTATTCATGTCTAGGTTTCTTAGACGATCCTTGAGCTCGAGTACGTGAGCTCTTGCATTCGCAGCGAGTTGATTTTCCAAGTGTAGCCACAGAATCCGTCCGCTTGTGAATTCTGCAGTGTGGACCAGTATCTCTAAAGATAAACTTGAATTAATCCAAGTTAGCAGCGTTTGGTCTTTGGTCCCTCCTGATCCAGTTGGTGTAAGCTGGGTTTTCGCCTTGTGGTGGACGCTGCTCTCGTCCTTCCGCAAGGTCCAACATGTCAGAGGCCCTAGAACTGAGGTGAACAAGGATCTCCACAGTAAGTAATTGTAATTGGTCAATTTGATAGGTATATGCGTATTGGGTTGAAGAAAGGTTGATGATGCGTCGGACGACGACATCTTTGGTTGATGATGAGGATCCGAAGAAGGCTAACGCAGATGTTGAGGATTCCATCTTTATGCATCTATATATATATATATATATATATATATACACTGATGCACCCCTCGGTGTAAACTAAAAGATCGATGGGAGTAAGAATTACATTAGAAATATTCGGATCAGTTGATCACTGTAGAAGTACGTCATCAAGCACACAGAAAATTTATTATTATATATTCCGAGTCTTACCCGTATAGAACTCCTTAATTTAAGCATATATGTTCAGTTTGTTACTGAAGTTTCTCGAGAACAATTTGGGTCGATCTCCTTTCAGAGATAATTGGCCGTTACAAGTCGAAGTAAATTCAAATAATACAGAATACTGTTTAAGTGTTCCACAAGGAACTCACATAAAATGCATCGATTGCTGAAGTTGATCAGAAAATGGCACTTTAGCTCAGTGCAGTTTAATAACAAGCAGAATAATTTAGCACACATATGGCACTTTAATCTTAAATCTCAAAACTAATTAGTAAAATGCACCTATTAAAGCATTGTCCTCAGTAAACAAGGGAAAAAAAATTATCTTTACTGATTTCAACCTAGAAAATTTACCTCCAAACTCTAGAAGTAACATCATTTAAGAAGGGCAACACTTACTGGAATGAAATTCAGAAGGGGCAACACCACTGGAAAGTGGAAACACATAAACTTAATTAATTTGATAGCATATTGAATGATAAACTAATTATCTCTGCATACATAGCGTCACAAATTGATGTAAGTAGATGATAATTAATGTACATGCATGCATAGGTAGCTGCAGAGCTGACAAGCCTAAAAACAATATATGCCTAATCCATGGAGGTTAGCTAGTCAGAAAAGCTTTACATTTTTTAGGCCTATGAGAAATATTACCAATCCCTCAACTTCAATCTCTGCCTATTGTTCAGTTCCAAGCTAGTACTAGCTGCAATGACATGTAAGCAGCACCTAACTAGGGTAATTTGTGTCCTTGTAGAATATTCAGGAGATATTTACTTTTTTTTGTAAATATAAGTGAAATAGTTTGTGTAATCTTAGGAGATATTTTCCTATTAGAATTAGCATTGTATCACTATATATATTTCCTTGCGGAGAAGAATAATATACAAGTATTCAATCATATTTTTCTTCTTGGTATCAGAGCTGCAAAGCAAAATCTAAAACCAAAAGCAAACCACTTCCGCTGCATATCACTAAATCACCACCACCATTAAAATATTATCCCTCTCAAAACCTAAAAAGTATAACCCGTACCACAAAGTAAAAATGTAACAGCCAAGCTAGGCCAACTTGTTTAGCCACTGAATTTACCAATGACAATCGAAGACAGTCATGACCAAAAACATTCTGAATCCACCTCTCTTGCCAACGTGGCTCCCTAGATTATCAACCACTATCACATCACCACTCAAGACAATTCTGCTTTTCCAATTGGGGATCGATCGAATGAAAATGATTACTCATTGTGGGCACCGGTTATAGAGATGAGAATTGGAGCGCGCGACAAAGAGGGTTATCTCACCGGAGCAAAAGCTGCACTAACTGTTGGCACTCCTGAATTTGATACATGGGCTGCTGATAATAAAAAAGTAAAGAGTTGGCTTATTGACTCAATGGAGCCACCTCTTGTAAATCGGTATGTTCGGCTCCCAATAGTAAAAGACATTTGTGAAGCACTTCAGCAAACCTTCTATGATGATTCTAATGAAACCCGCATTTTTGAGCTAAACAAGAAGTGTTTTACTACAAAGCAGAATGGTCATACTCTTCCCATCTATTTCAATGAGTTGGTGTGAATGTTTCAAGAGATTGATCAGCGCACAACATCCCAAAATAACACTGTTGGTGATGTTGTCCAAGAAGCTTCTACCATGGCACATATGCGAGTTCACATGTTCTTAAGTGGGCTTGACTCAGAGTATGATCAAGTTTGTGGAGAGATTCTTCGCAAAGATCCAAAATTTAACCTGGAGCAAAGTTATGTTTATGTTCGAAGAGTGCATTCTGAGAGGCAAATAATGGGATATGGTTTTGATTCATCTGCTCTAGCTGCTCAACGCAAGCAGGGTCCTCCACCAGGCTTTACCAACCCCCAGCTCGCTGCTTTCTAGCCAAGCTGAACTCTTTTAGCAACACAAGGTGTCCCGTTTGTGGCGAATTGGGTCACATCAAGAATAGATGTTATGAAGTCATTGGATACCGTGATTGGTGGGATTTCACCAAGAAACCGCGTAAGAACCTAGCAAAGGCAAACATAGCTACCACAAAGGAAGAGCATACTTCTCATGTCTCTGCAAATGTAGTACAATCAAGTATGAATGGTAAGGTATCTTTGAATAGTACTTGGATTATTGATACAGGAGCTTCTGACCATATGACCAATGACCCTAGCCTAGTCAACCAGTTAAAACCTTCACCACAAAAAGTTATCTCCATTGTTGATGGTACTCCTACTCCTGTTATTGGGGAAGGTTATGTTATCTTGTCTGATACACTAACCCTTGAATCTGTTCTAGTTGTCCTCTCACTGGCTTATAATCTGCTATCTGTTGGTCATATTATTCTAGCTCTAGCATGTATTGTGACTTTTTATCCTCAATTTTGTGTGTTTCAGGACATTCTAACTCGGCGGATTCTTAATTATAGTGTTAGACGGGTGAAAGTGGAGAGCAGTGTTTTTTGGGTCAAGTCAATCAAGTCAATGGAGTCGAAAGTGCTAAGGAAGCATTTTGGTTATGGCACCGTTGTCTTGGTCATCTATCTTTTAGTTATCTTAGAAAGCTACAACCGCACCTTTTTTAGCGAGTCTGATTTTCATTGTGATGTTTGTGAACTGGCTAAGAGCCATCGTATTCACCTATTTTGAATAAAAGTCTAATTCCGTTTATGAAAATTGATTCTGATGTCTAGGGTTCTGCCAAGATTCCTTCTATTTTTGGAGCTCGATATTATGTATTCATTGATGATTGCACCCGTATGATTTGGGTATCTTTGTTGCGAACAAGAGTGATGTTTGTTTTAAGTTCATGGAGTTTCATAAGATGGTGTCTACACAGTACCAACAGACAATTCGTGTTCTTCAGTCTGATAATGGAGGTGAGTACATTAATGGTTTTACGCAAGGGAATGGAATTTGCCATCAAACTTCAAATGTCTATACCCCCCCCTAACAAAATGGATTGGCAAAAAGAAAGAACCGACAATTGCTTGAAGTTGTCCGCGCATCATTGTTCGGCATGAATATGCCTCGTGAATATTGGGGAGAAGCTGTGAAATCTGTAGCTTATCTCATCAATCGAACCCTTTCTCGAGTCATTGAATTCCAAAATCCTCATCAGCAACTTCAACTTTTCTCAATCTCGTCGTTATCAAACTTGGAGCCTCGGGTATTTGGTTGTGTTGTATATGTCATATTCTCAAGCAACAGCGTAGCAAACTTGATCCTCGTGCACGATGATGTGTTTTTGTTGGATATGCGGACTTCTAGAAAGGTTATCGGTGTTACGATCCTCAAACAAGTTCCACTCATGTCTCCCTTAATGTTGCTTTCCGTGAAGCCTTATTTTTCACAAGTCATGTTAGCCTCTTCCATTCAGGGGGAGATTTGGGCCGAAGGGAGGTCTGAGCAACTTTTTGAATATGAGGAATTTCAAGATATAGAAGCACTGGAAGAGACTTTTGGAATCGATACAAATACAGATTATGCTGGACCTTTTGCGTTGGTCCCAAAAGAGAAAATTCAAAGTAAAAAAAAACTGATCTAATAGTGACCACACAAGACAGGACAGAACCAAAAGAAATTGTGGAAAAGTTGGTCAACTGGGACCCCATAGTGTGATTAATCGGCAACTTGAAGCAAGATGTACTCTACCACTTAATTCTGAGTCGAGCCATATTTTGGTTACTCCAAGCCATCATGATGTTGAGCCAAGTCTAGATATTGATGTGTCAACTTTGTCACATGCACCATCTAGTTTAGAAGAACATGAGGGACATGTGGTCCCAGTTGAGAGACCAACTGACGATTATGAAGACAATTTGCGAGAGGAAACAGAAGCTGCCAGATTTAATCACAGTTCATCACACACTACTCCTACGAATATTTCCCCCATATCTACATCATTAACCGAAGAATTCGACGTGAATGTTCATGGTTAGGTACCTTTAAATTCAAATGAGTTGTCTAGGGTAAGGTTATTGAACCTAGGAAATCACAAAGGGTTACCAAGTGTATTCCTAAGAAAACAATATGAACCAAATATCAAAGGTAAAACAAAATATCTTGTAGCCAATTATATGTCTAATCATAGATTGTCTAGGTCACATGCTCTTGTCGTTGATCAATTATCCATTGTATCTATTCCTAGTATCATACATGATGCTTTGACAGATCCTAAGTGGAAGCAGGCGATGAATGAAGAACTTGAGGCACTGCAAAAGAACTCACTTGGGATATTGTGACTAAGCCAACTGGAAAGAAGACTGTAGGATGTCGTTGGGTGTTTACGGTGAAACTTAAACTTGATGGGAGCATTGATAGATATAAAGCAAGACTGGTTATGGAGTTGACTATGAAGAGACATTTGCCCCGGTAGCAAATATAAGCACGGTTAGGATCTTGATCTCACTTGCAGCAGCTCGAGATTGGCCTCTTCACCAGTTTGATGTCAAAAATGCATTCTTGAACGTGAACTTAGAAGAATAGGTGTATATGGACATGTCGTCAAGAGTCAAACATCAGCCATGTGATGTTGGCAAAGTCTGTAAATTGAAGAAATCTTTATACGACCTGAAGCAATTTATATCATACGTTATTTATTAAACGTAATCAGTGTAAGATTACCGCATTGATAGTGTATGTGGACGATATGGTTGTTATAGGAGATGATTCGAAAGAGATGGTGGCTCTACAGAAGTATCTCTCGAAGGAATTTGAGATTAAGGACATTGGACAATTAAAGTACTTTCTCAAAATTGAAGTAGCAAGATCGAGGCAGGGAATTTCTTTATCTCAACGAAAATATGTACTTGATTTGTTAACTGAGACTGTGATGCTTGATTGTAGACATACTGAGACACCAATTGAGATGAATACAACCTTGTCATTTATTCGGATCAAATTCCAATAGATGAAGAAATGTATCAACGTCTAGTAGGGAGACTTATTTATCTTTCTCATAATAGACCTGATATTACTTATGCTGTGAGTGTGGTTAGTCAATTCATGCACTGTCCCAGTGAAGATCATATGGATGCAATGTATCATATTCTTAGGTATCTCAATAAGGCACCTGGGAAATATTTGTTGTTTGAAAAAAAAAAGATGAATTAGAAGTTGTTGAGTACACAGATGTTGATTATGCAAGTGATAAGATTGACAAACGATCTATATCTCGATACTTCACGTTTGTTGGAGGAAATATAGTTACTTGGCGTAATAAGAAACAAAATGTTGTTGATAGATCAAGTGCAAAAGCACAGTTTCTGAGGTATGGCCCATGAAGTTTGTGAATTGTTATAGATACGAAATATGTTGAAGGACTTAGGTATCAAACTCAAGAAACCTATGGATCTACATTGTGATAACATATCAGCAATTGAAATTGCTCATAATCCAGCTCAGCATGACATGACTAAACATGTAGAGGTAGATCGGTTTTTCATCAAAGAAAACTTGGACATGAACGTCATTCGATTTCCTTTCGTGTATACAGAGGATCAGTTGGCAAATGTTCTTACAAAATTAGTTTTAAGGAAAGCATTTGATGATGCAATTGACAAGTTGGGTTTGATCGACATCTATGTGCCAACTCGAGGAAGAGTATAAAATATTCTAAGAGATATTCATTTCCTTGTAAATATAGGTGAAATAGTTTGTGTAATCTTAGGAGATATTTTCCTATTAGAATTAGCATTGTATCACTATATATATCTCTGGAGAAGAATAATATACAAGTATTCAACCATATTTTTCTTCTTTTCTGACTAGTGATGGGGCATTAGTACTCCAAATTGGGTGTTCACAGCCTACGGGGAAGAACAAGACAATTAGGATGATGAGGCTGGTCTGCCATTAAAATTATCAATCAAGCAAAGGGAAAGTGACCCAGCTAAACCATTAACAATTCATCTCCCACCAAGAATTGTGGTCTAATTTACTTCAGCAACAAGAACTTCAAGCTTGGAGTCAGTGAATGAATTATCAGAGTTGCAAAGTTTCACATAACAGAAAAACAGGAAGAAACAAAGAAGAAAATCATTACCAGGCCAGCATCAAAAAGCCAAAAAGCTTTAAAAACTCAATACAAAACCTTGGTTGCATAGAGGTACCATGAGCATTTTCTTAAAGAATTGCAGGGGAGAGAAGTATTGAAGGATGAAAGCTTCATGACCAGAATTCACATGCTGCCTGTCATTTTTCACAGCTTTCTCGAACTGTTCTTGCTCTGTTGGAACTGCATGGAGGTTAATCTTTTAGTTAACAAGGCACTTTACAGTTCAAGAAAGCTGTGGAAAATTACAAGGAGGATCTTATAGAATAGCCAAAACTTTTCCTCTTATCTACAAGAACATGTATCTGATATTTTCTGCTCCGTTTGAGATAGAAAGGGGAGGAAAATATTTGGCTCATCAAGTTGGTTCTTTTTATGAATTGAGATGTTTTTTTTATTTATAGAATAGAGGCCAGAGAGTCCTCATGATCCACCATTACATTTTGGCACATCAGCAAAAGAAGAACAATTTGGACCCACCACCATCTATTATGTAATCTAATTAGCTGTAATCATTAATTTTAAGAGGAATAAATTACTTTTGGGATTGCTTTTCTGTAGCTAAGAGAATTTGATTTATGTTTTCTCTGTAATTTCTACAGCCATCATTATAGAGTACTGATAAAGATGCATGAAAGAGAAGCCGTATCTCAAACTTTATCAGCACACAGAATGCAATCTCTATTCTTTTCCTCATTTCATCAAATTTTCCTGCAAAAAAGGTGCATTTACTTAATCATCAAGTCCAAAATATGACACTGTAGTTCCTCACCAGTTAGCATATAAGGGCAAGGAAAAGCATTATCGTGAATACTTTACACGCTAGTGTTATGTAGATTGTTCATTTTGTTGGTGCCATTTATAGTTTGTCGTGAATACTTTACACGCTAGTTTTTTTTTAAGTGGATTCTGTGTGTATACAATAATTTGTTACGTATATGATGTTAATTTACAAAAATTGAAGAAAAAGCAAGATGGTAATACTGTCTGTTTGTAATAGGGAATATTACATATGTTAAACCAGTTGTGATGATAGTGATGCTACTTTCTTAAGCTTCAAGATCAAGTAGTGTTGCTCATCATTGACATCGTTGAATTTTCTTCTTCATTATTTCAAATAGTTGCAAGAAAAAAACATTGAAAAGACCAAAAGAGAATTCTTAATTTCCAGAAAAGAGAGTTCAAAAGAAAAGCTTCTGGGTGTGCCTTTTCTGTATTTTCAGGAATAAGTGGATGATGGCTATTTCCTGAGCTTGACAGGCATAAAAGTTGGTGCCATTTATAGCTCAAATTGGATTATCTTTTATTGTTTCTACTGCTTTTGTAGCAAGAGTCTTAATGTCCATTTATGCCTTGGGATCAGAGCAGGATATCAGAATCAGAATTCCCTTTAATTTATTTCTCCCTGCTCTTCTTAAATACGTTCATTTTGTTTTTTCCTACAGAATAGTAAGAAATATATATATATGACTTCTGAACTGGAGACATGCGGATCCGGCGATTCCGGCGACTGGTGACACACGACGCCGCCGAAAGTGCCGGTAACACTCCCACTATTGACGCTCCTGTCTATACTGGCCGGAATTGAAGCGCCGGCCTACAACGGTCAACTCTCGAAATTTCAAGTTTACCGTGCACCATCCACACATGAGAATTTCCGTACGTATGTATGTATGTATGTATGTATGTATGCATGCATATCTGTGTGTGTGTCAGTTATAGAGATTTAGAACAGGTGAAGCTTTACTCAGATCAGTAAAGTAGAACAAGCATTACACGACATTAATAAGGCAAACAGGCTTGCCTTGTTATTCTAACAAATTGGGCATTACTGCCTTACAGAACTTCATTAACAAATAGGAACAAACAAAGCAAGACAGAGAAAGTGAGAAACCAACCCCAATTACCACCATTTAAGCAAATAAGCACACCAATAATGATCTAAATTTGCACAACAAATACCAATCAATTAGTACTGCTACCCCAATGGAGAGCTAGCTTGTAGTCCAAGTACTTATGAGCATTGGAAACCAGGAGGTACAGTTTTCTGGCATGCACTAAGAAGCAGGCTCAATGAGATTGGCACATCCAAATTAATGCCAAGCACATTGGCCTTAAGAGCAGTGCAAAGACAAAGAGCAGCCTCCAAATCAGCAAGGCCATCAAGCAATGCACAGCAAGGACTTGTTGGAGGGCTTCCAATTTGGAGGTTCACAAGCCCTAGAAGGTCAGCACAAACTCCTAGCTTCAACGTGTCTTTCGGGCACTTTGCGACAGCTGGAGTTGGTGGCATAGACGGCTTGGGGTGAGGATTGCATGTACCGCAAGCACTGGAGAATGTGGAAGAGTAGAGAAGGACTGAGAAGATGAGAAGGGATGCAGAGAGCTTGGCCATTGCTGAGTCGACTGAAGTGGAATAGCTAGCTAGTGGATATTGAGGGGATGAGGGTGGTTCACTGGAGGGAGGGGTGCCTTAGTTTTAAAGGCACATTGTGAGGTTGATGTTTGAGAATCTCATTGAGTGGAAGAGAGTAAAATTCAGAGATAATTGATAATGTAATAGCAGGAAGTTCTTTGTAATTTAGTGTCAAGTAGGTGAAGTTGATTTTAAAATTTGTGTTCCTCCTAAATCCTCTGGAATAAATGTTTAGACGTCTAGTCTAAGTCTCATCACCGGATAATATCAGTTTCCTGCTATCCAGCCTTTTCAATGAAATTACTCCACTACACATGACCATTACTACATGTTTTATGTTTTATATGTTATGTTACTCTTAGACGTATGATTAAACTGATGTTTATTCGACTATGTGATAGGCATTCCTATCTTTACACTATTAATTATTAAACATGATAGTATAAACCTAATTATATATTTAACGTGGCCAGAGACTATCATTCAACACTACTCTAGAATTAATGGATTAGGCTTTTGTTCATTTCAACCCCGTTCCGCAGTTGAGCACCAGGTGACGCTCAACTGTTGTTCGATTTAACTGTTTGACCAAATCAGAAAGCAGTTGGCGCTCAATTGCTGACCAGGTAATCAACACTCTTGTTCGTATACACAGTTTAAGTTGACAAAGATATCATGTCAGCATCTCCAGTGATGTTTCCGGTGACACACCATGTGAGGCTCTTCAATTATGAAGTGCAACACCCGAAAGGAAACTCAGAAGCAGTATTGGATGGGAAACCAAGCAGAACAATCACCGGCTATAGCAAATTAGCAACACCAACTTTGGTGGTTGTGGGTGGAAAACGACGCACTAAGTTTTGTGAGTGAAAGCAGCAGGTTGCAACGAGATATTATAACTAATGGCTTACAGCTTGTGACCGGTTTGAGACAGAGATGATGGATAAGCACTTTTGGCTTCTGGTGATCTCATTTTCTTGTATTTTGTTCTGTAATGGGATATTCTATCAATAATTGAAAGCAGTGTGATCTAGATGCTGTTAAGGTTCACATGGAGATGATGGAAGTGTCGGGGGGCTGGGGACTACTCTTCCATGTTCGATCATCAAAGAGGCAAATGGATCTTCACCTTTTTTTTTATGTACAACGAGTAATCCAGATCGATTTTCAGTTTCAGTCAATGTAAAAATTACAGTTTCCCAAATGTCATTTTTCACTAGAGATCGATACATATGTTAGCATATATATATATATATTAACTCTGATCAAGGCGAGATGAATCTAGCTCGAACCAAATGGTACGTAGACGATCTCTAAAGCACATTGATCGACGATATGATTCTTTCCATATCGATCGATCATTTAATAAATCAAGAATTCAAGAATCGTACGTATTCCTCTTTCCCATTTTTTTCATCATATGATGGTTTATGATTTTGAGTCTCATGTGTTTTTATGATCTCTACGTACTGAATACCGCTCAATAATCCTCCAAAATTATAGGTTACTCTAACAAGTTCAAGGGTTTGTAAATGTTTATTAAACTATGAAGCACAAACATATGCTATGGGCACCATATTACCTGTCCGACACGGAGACAGACACGCTCGGACACGCAAACTGACTTTGGACACAGCCCGGACACGCGGACACGCACCAACTCATAATAAAAGTGAAAGTGTTTATGGTGAGAATCGAAGCTTGGTCATCCAAGGCACTCAACAACTCCTCAACCATTCCAACAGATTCAATTTTTGTTATATTTATGCACACTTTAATATATATATATATATATATATATATATATATATATATAAGGAGAGAAACTCGTGATAAAATTAAGAATGCTTGTGGTGGGATTCGAAACCTTGGTTATTCAAGGTACTTATCAAGTCCTTAGCCATTCTAACAAGTTATGTTTTCATCAATTTAATGCACACTTTGACATATATATACATCTAAAATTCTAAATACTTTCAAATTTATAAATTAATTTTTTAATAAATATATATATTAAAAATAATATTTAATTAATGTGTCCAAAAAAATTTCTATATGTCGTGTTTACGTATCGAATCGTGTCCAATACACACACTTGTGTCTGTGTCTGTGCTACTTAGATATTAAATATAGGTTTGCAATGGCTATGAGAGGGGAAAACCTTTGAAGATCATACTCAACATTAACTCTTGATAATTCATATACGTACCATACTTCATTCATCATATCACTTCATTTTTCGAGAAATAAGAGTCTACGTACATAGCTAGCTTTACAATATGGTGAGGGTTTTCTTCAAAACATATATGTATATATATATATTGACCCTATATATGTTGACCTTCTCTTGTTGGGTCTCAGGTTAAAGTCTTCCGATTCAGGGGCTGATCTACCTTAGCCCATGGGTTACTCGAGCATCCCCAATCTAAGACAAAAAAGAAGAAAAAAAATTAGGTATTTAAAACTTTGTTTCTTTAATTTGCGTTTACTAAAACATCCCAAAATCCCCTAGATTTTAATTTGACTTCCTCAACTTCACATTTCTTTCACAACCTCAATAGCGCGTTCCTCATAGTTACTTACTCACTCCTCAGCCAATTAGGCTACGATGCGCTATGCCACTACTACCACTGTATGTTTTTAAAGATAATTATATCTATTATGTAAAATCTTGAGCCAAAACAAAGGGTTCAAATCAAATTACTTCATAATTTTATGAGAACTGTAAACTTTCGAAGTTAGAATATTCAAATTTATTTTTTCAGATCGTCTCTAAATTTGTATGACCAATTGCAACCTTCAGTTCAGTTTATACTGGTCAATTAATTTATATTAAGAAAGAGAATGTTGAATCTTAGATAATGAGGAGGTGATTAGAGAGATCGAATATTCATCAACTAATATGCGAGAAATTATTAGTACGTGTGAGAGATTTATATTAATTTTGTATATAAATTTTAATTTCGATTAATAAAATTATCTCACACTATCGAAATTCGGCTAGAATTGTTACCATTTTCGATCTACCTCTATCATTATTTTCTGTTACGTACTGGGGATTACTCAAGTAAACCCAATAGTACGTAAGTCACAGTTGGCCAGCTGGATCACTTGAGCTACACAAGTATGCACAACGTACTCAACGGGGTTAAACAGTTAAACATCTAATAGCTGAGATGCAAAAAGTATGACGAGTTAGCTACGGATTCTAATATTTGGGCAATTAGCAACATTATGCATGGCAGGTAATTAATCGAGTTAATTGCGTATGACAGTGTAGTTCTTAGTTTGTATTTGTGTCGGCGTGAATCCGGCGTCAAATCTGGCGCAAAATACGGGCCGTGATTCACTCTGTGAATCACATAATAAATCAAGTTAGATTAGACTATATAATTGTTGAATCTGTGTATGAATATATTAAGCAAATAATCAGTTTAATTCAAATTGGTATCAGAGCTCTTGTTGAGCCTCTGTTTTCTGGGTTTTTTTCCTTTTTAGGCCGCCGAGTGTTGCTTCTCCGCCGTGCCACTTCCGCTCCGTCATCTGCTACGACCGGCTCCGGTGCCCGCCCTCCCGGCTGTCCACTCTGCTCCGCCCTCCCGGCTGCCCTCGCTGCTCCGGTGTCTGCCCCGCAATGACGACGACACACGCACACTCGCGCTCCACCGCCGAACCGCTCCTGTAATAACCCGAATTTTTAGAAACTAAATATCGAGTATTTTCAAAGTGTTAAACTTGTGAAATTAATTCAAGACGACAATTGGAGGTTTGCGACATTTCGAAACGAAAACGGAAACGTTCTCAGATCGTTTAATTAGAAAACGTAACGTTACCGCAACGTATAGATCGACTTTTATTCCGTCGCTCGGTTGCGAAAGCTTCCTTCACGAAAGTCGTAGAGCTCATCGATACGAGTTCGTGGACACGTCACACGTTCGAATCGGGCGTCGGACGCGAAAGTTATTAACGTCGGAAGTTCGTTTCCGATTTTGGAAATAGTATAAAAGGAAGGAAAGGAGATTAAAAATCAGATTTTTCTAAAAATCAGCTCGGGTTACTGTTCACCCGAGCTCGGTACTGTTCACCCGACCAAAAAAAAAAACTTCTCCGGCCGATTTCTCCACCATCCGACGTCGCCTCGTGTCGTGCCACCTATCAAACTGACGGGCTCGACGAGCTCCATCTTTTGGGCTATGCCTTGCACTCCGGCGACAACCACACACGGTGTAGCAACCACCGGAAGTTACTGCTGTGGCGGCGCCACCTCCTCCGGCCACCATGGCTCGAGATTCTTGGGGGGTTTTGCTTGTCTCAGTCCCAGCAACATTCCCACAAAAGGAATCGAGCCAAATCGAAGTGTAAGTACCCGAATCAAAATTTCAATTTCTAGGGTTTGTGAATAGTGCCGAATATATGTTCTTCGGTGTTTGGACTGTTTAGGCTCGGATTTAGAACTTTGTGTCAACTAGGAAGTTGTTGGAAATGTTGTTTAGGTTGTGGTGCTGAAATTTGGTGATGATTGGTGGCGGTCGGTGAACAGTAACGCCGCATGAATAGTGACTGTGAATAGTACCGGTGAATAGTACCGTCGCATGAATAGTGGTCTGTAACATTAACTGTGAATAGTAAACTGTAACAGTAATTTGAACAGTGACATGGTAACCAGTAACTGTGAACAGTGTTTTGGTAAAACAGTAACTGTGAACAGTGTTTTGTAGAAAACAGTGATTAGTAACATGAACAGTGTTCCCGTGAACAATGTTTTATGAACAACACTTAGCTATGCTGAACTCGTTACCTGATATTTTAAGTATCATTTTCTAAGCATTTATCGTGCTATTAGGTGACTGACGAAACGAGTGAGGAAATTACTTTCAGG
Organism: Argentina anserina; assembly: GCF_933775445.1. NCBI lineage: Eukaryota > Viridiplantae > Streptophyta > Magnoliopsida > Rosales > Rosaceae > Argentina > Argentina anserina. Next base: position 23,778,102 of record NC_065873.1, on the reverse strand, counting down.
GTCGTGGAAGTTGCACGCAGGAAAGAAGGTGAGTAAAATCTCACTTATTTACGAATCTACCCTTGCGGTGATTCCAAGATTTTTGCAAGAGTTTTTAATATTGAATTACGACACGTATACAATATAGTGGATTACGTATATATTGTATAAATGGTAATAAGTACATATATATATAGTTTGCTATATTATATACTGTTATGAATTCATTGGAATTGGTCATTTCGAATGACGAGAATTAAATGTTGAGCATGTGATGTGATTTAAATGGTACAATATGATGTGAGAATATTGTACGTAATTCTTCAGGTGTTTATGAAATATGACATGTATAGGATATAGTGGACTATGTATATATTGTATAAATGGTAAATAAATACGAATATATATAGTTTGCTATATAATATACTGTTATGATTTTTATTATGGTGATATCGTGAAAGTTTTAAAACGTACAATATGATGAGTGATTATTGTACGTGATTTTAACATTGTGATTGTTAAAATGTTGATTTGTCTTCGGACGTGATTGGTACAATATGATGTGAGATTATTGTACGTGTTTGGCAAGTCGGAACCTAGCCTTTGGCCGGGCGAAAGTTACGATACAGTTAGAGCTCTAGTCTGTCTGCCTTAGTACTGCATGTGAGGTAACGGGTGGTTATCTGCTCATGGGTACTCAGATTGTTTTGGATGTTGGGTAGCGGGTGGCTATCCAATATCGGCGGTGTATTACGAGAGGGGTAACAGATGTGTACCAGCGTTCTTGGTACCCGTATTATAAATGCATTTGGGTAACCAGAAGGGTTACTTAATTCCTCATGAGCGCTTCTTTTTCTTTGGGACAACCAGATGGGCCGTCCACTGACTCATGAGTGCATTTATATTTGTTTGATTTGTGGATTTTCGTATATATTGATATGCGAGTTATATATTTTCATTTTACTCATACGAGCTGTAAAAGCTTACTGGGTTTGTGTTTACAATCCCGGTGCACCAATTCGATGGTGTAGTGGATAACTCCGCATGTGTGGATTAGCGGGAATTGACGGACCGCTCAGAGGACTTGAAGTTATTTATCTCCAGCTTGTGTGAGGATTTTGTGTGACTATCTTGTGAGGTTGTTGTGAGGATTATACATTTCCATTTGTTATAATGTTGAATTATAATTTGGTTTGTAATAATCGGTTTGACTGAGTTGTATTTTGAACTCAGAGATGATCCGCTGTGGCATTTTAAATGATTTCGATTTCATCGAGATTGTTTGGTGTTTAACGACTTTGAAATTTTGAGTTTTTAGGCTCAAAATTTTGGGGTCGTTACAGTTGGTATCAGAGCCTAAGTGCGTATTTGGCGATTATCTATACCATCCGGGAGCGATGATCCGACTGCAGGCGGGCATCCATCACATGCTCCTCGGTATTGATATGTTGTCGGGTACGCGAGAGTGTTAGGAGCCATACCTTATGGTTTGGTCCTGTAGAGAGTATTGTGACGATACTCCGATGATTCACCTTCTTCTGAAATTTCATGATTGATATTAGTTGGATCTATTTTGTCGAATTCGAGACTTCACATGTATGACTAAGTGTTAATTGTTGAATGGTGATGAATTTGGAAAAATGGCTGTGAACAGGGCCGAGGAAGGACGAGAGGTCGCGGCCGAGGTAGGGTTGCAGGCCGAGTCCGCAATGTCGATAACCTTTACGAGGAGGCTGCTCCACGGGCAGAACAGGTTGACCCTGCTACTGTCGTTAGAGACGACGATAGTCGTTTGTTAAGTTGATCAAGGACTTTAATCGTCTGTCAACGTCTTATTTCATAGAGGCCTGGATCATATGGTAGTGGACCACTGGATCGAGGGCATCATAATCTATTTTGAGATGATTGAGTATCCTGAGAAAGAGAAGAAGATGATATCGACACTTATTAGTGATAGTTCAGTAGAGGAGATGGTATGATTGACTCCTACATCTATGAGAAACTCTTTATGTGTCACTTCGCATTTGGAGTGTTCCTCGAATTGGAGACAATGAAAGGCTTGTCCTATTGTGATTGGAAGTGGAGAGTTCTCTGCTTATTTGATCGTGATTCCGGATCACACCTATGATGTGATCATAGGAATTGATTGGTTGAGTACACAGTACACGGTGATTGATTGTTTTGACATGGTGGGTTTATTCGTAGACCCATGAAACCAGAGTTTCGTATCTTTGAATCAAGGCGGATAATGCCATGAGAGTTTGATTCATGGCATATGTTGAGTATGTGGATCTGAAGTAGCTATTACAGACATCGTTGTGATATCAGAGTAAAGTGAGACGTTTCAGGAGATACTGTGTTATAGCCCCTATAACGAAGACACCGTATGGATGGGACAAATGAATTCAAAGACTTAATGACTGGTGCGATCAGCTTAGAGAGGCTACAATACTCTCTGAGTTTGACATGCGATCCAAATACTGGAATGCTAACATGTTTGAGTATATAGTTTCCTATCAGGGCAGAGAACTATCAAGGAGTCTTGATAGAGAGCGTTGACCCTATATTGAGGGATGTTCAGTGTTTAAATGTTAAAGACTAGATTTTAGTTATGCAACTAATCTAAGTTGAAGCCTAACAAGGTTGAGATATTATGTTCAGGTAAGAGATGTGTAGACCATAGGTTGGAGGTGGTTAACGAAAATTTTCGTGACTGACATCTCTAACGCTATTGGTAACAGAGTGGTAGGGCGTATGATACGTCCATAAAGTGGTAATACAATTATTGAATTGAGATTCACATTTTGTCGACGTGACATTCCAAACTTGTTTTGGTTCGGCTATAGACAATTGATGTTACGCATTGTTCTTGGCTGAGCAAGAAATATAAGGTGATGGAGAAATCTCAATGTGGTGATATGAATTAATTATTTGCTAGATGAGCATTTAAATGAGAACGCTGATCTTTCAGGATTAAATTATTTTGGTGTTGGGGATTGGAACTTCACAATGCCACAGGTCCAAATGAGACGCAATGGCGGTGAAGTGACTCTATTGAAGGTAAAGTATGAGATGACCTTAGCTTAGTGGTGTTTTGATGAATTTTTCGTGACAAGCACCTTCCAACCGGTAAAGAAATGGTTGAGAATCAGATTTTCTTTTCAAGTGCAAGTGGTGTTAGTATTCGAGACTTAGATGCTCTTTTTCCCTCTATGCATCAAATTATTATTGTTGGATAAGGAGATGTTGACTCAAGTGTTCAACAAGGGATAAATTTTACGATAAGAGAGTGATCAATTATATTGCTGCTTGCATAGGAGTTATTTTGGCCGAATGCGTTGGCCATGAGAGTCATGATAAAAGTAAAGAAACAACTGTTAGAGTGGTAGTGCGGCAACAATCTTGGGTTAGTCTGGAGGAGATGGTGGACCCAATATCAGGATTCAGTTGTTGAATTGTTTACTGAATTTATTGTATTACGACTGTGGGAAAAATCAATACTATAGATGATGCCACTGGGGCGTTGTGTGGGACCATGTGTCATACATTTGAGGTATGCATGAACCAAGGGGTATTGTATATCTCAGTTGTGGTTGTGTTTATTTTGCACTGTAATTCCACCTAATTTTCATGTTCCACTATCGGGAGATAAATATTTTCTTTACCTGTCCTGCGACTTGAAGCAGGTAGCTGTAACTTCTTTTCCGACGGTAAGCTTTGGTGAAGGTGGTAGGATGCGTGATGCATCTCTCTTGTGGTGGTAGTAGAATTTTCTACAGCCTTTTGCGTATATTAGTCGATTCTCTGATGAACTGTTTGAGAGTAATTCTTAATCCAAGGTGGTGTTCTGTGGTGGTTGTGAACTCAATGAGTTAAGAGTTCTTTATCGTGTTGCCGATACAAATATGGTACTTGAGTGGGTATCATGCACGACAACTTTTTATGGTTATAATAAGATGATCATGAAAGGGGATTATTTTGTTGATTGGAAGGAATGGTAGGTTCGTTATTCTAACGATGATTTGTGGTGAAGTCATGAAGGTATTGTCTTGATAAAGCACGTTTATTTGAAAACCACTATGTGTGATGTAAGTAGTAGGCATGTGTTAATCATTGATTTGACTCATGTTAGATGTTGAGAGTTTTGACCATGCTTAGTGGTATGAGCTAACTCATGACGTGAGGATAGTCTGTCAAATCGCAAGAAAGTGGTGAACTAGACAAAAGAGGGCGTGGACGCCTCCATGCTGAAAACATCATTATGTTTCGGGAGGATGATTATATTTTGAGTAGCTCACATGCGACTATTATTGTTAGGAGATGTGACAGATTGTCTGATGGAGGAAGTTTGAGGTAACGGAAGATAGGTTGAGAGCTTGTATGCTGGATTTTAAGATAGCTGTGAAATCATTTGAGATTGATTGAGTTCGCCTACAACGACAGTTACCATTCCAGCATCGGCATGGTACCCTATGAGGCACTTAAGGTAGACCATGTCGATCACCTATCTGTTGGGCCAAAGTTGGGTGTAGTGAGATTTGACAAGAAAGAAAAGTTGGCGGAGGTATGTTGGGCCTTTGAGATTCTCGAGAAGGTGGGAAAACTAGCCTTACCTACTAGCATGTCGGACGTTCACAATGTCTTCTACATTTCCATGTTGAGGAAGTATGATCCTGATGTGTCGCATATGTGATCGATCATAACACCATTGAGGTGAAGGAAAATACCACTTTTGTTTTGAGCCGGTTTGTATTTTGAATAGATCCACAAAGACGTTTTGGAGGAAGGAAGTGGAGCTAGTCAAGGTATTGTAGAGCCATCATGATGAAGGTGATGCATCATAGAAGCTAGGGTCGGATATGAAGACGAGATACCCACAGTTGTTTATTGAGTGAACTTGAATTTCAGGACGAAATTCCTTTTAAGGGGGGGGGGGGGGGGTAGAATGTAATAACCTGAATTTTTAGAAACTAAATATCGAGTATTTTCAAAGTGTTAAACTTGTGAAATTAATTCAAGACAACAATTGGAGGTTTGCGACATTTCGAAACGAAAACGGAAACGTTCTCAGATCGTTTAATTAGAAAACGTAACGTTACCGCAACGTATAGATCGACTTTTATTCTGTCGCTCGGTTGCGAAAGCTTCCTTCACGAAAGTCGTAGAGCTCATCGATACGAGTTCGTGGACACGTCACACATTCGAATCGGACGTCGGACGCGAAAGTTATTAACGTCGGAAGTTCGTTTCCGATTTTGGAAATAGTATAAAAGAAAGGAAAGGAGATTAAAAATCAGATTTTTCTAAAAATCAGCTCGGGTTACTGTTCACCCGAGCTCGGTACTGTTCACCCGACCAAAAAAAAAACTTCTCCGGCCGATTTCTCCACCATCCGACGTCGCCTCGTGTCGTGCCACCTATCAAACTGACGGGCTCGACGAGCTCCATCTTTTGGGCTATGCCTTGCACTCCGGCGACAACCACACACGGTGTAGCAACCACCGGAAGTTACTGCTGTGGCGGCGCCACCTCCTCCGGCCACCATGGCTCGAGATTCTTGGGGGGTTTTGCTTGTCTCAGTCCCAGCAACATTCCCACAAAAGGAATCGAGCCAAATCGAAGTGTAAGTACCCGAATCAAAATTTCAATTTCTAGGGTTTGTGAATAGTGCCGAATATATGTTCTTCGGTGTTTGGACTGTTTAGGCTCGGATTTAGAACTTTGTGTCAACTAGGAAGTTGTTGGAAATGTTGTTTAGGTTGTGGTGCTGAAATTTGGTGATGATTGGTGGCGGTCGGTGAACAGTAACGCCGCATGAATAGTGACTGTGAATAGTACCGTCGCATGAATAGTGGTCTGTAACATTAACTGTGAATAGTAAACTGTAACAGTAATTTGAACAGTGACATGGTAACCAGTAACTGTGAACAGTGTTTTGGTAAAACAGTAACTGTGAACAGTGTTTTGTAGAAAACAGTGATTAGTAACATGAACAGTGTTCCCGTGAACAATGTTTTATGAACAACACTTAGCTGTGCTGAACTCGTTACCTGATATTTTAAGTATCATTTTCTAAGCATTTATCGTGCTATTAGGTGACTGACGAAACGAGTGAGGAAATTACTTTCAGGGTCGTGGAAGTTGCACGCAGGAAAGAAGGTGAGTAAAATCTCACTTATTTACGAATCTACCCTTGCGGTGATTCCAAGATTTTTGCAAGAGTTTTTAATATTGAATTACGACACGTATACAATATAGTGGATTACGTATATATTGTATAAATGGTAATAAGTACATATATATATAGTTTGCTATATTATATACTGTTATGAATTCATTGGAATTGGTCATTTCGAATGACGAGAATTAAATGTTGAGCATGTGATGTGATTTAAATGGTACAATATGATGTGAGAATATTGTACGTAATTCTTCAGGTGTTTATGAAATATGACATGTATAGGATATAGTGGACTATGTATATATTGTATAAATGGTAAATAAATACGAATATATATAGTTTGCTATATAATATACTGTTATGATTTTTATTATGGTGATATCGTGAAAGTTTTAAAACGTACAATATGATGAGTGATTATTGTACGTGATTTTAACATTGTGATTGTTAAAATGTTGATTTGTCTTCGGACGTGATTGGTACAATATGATGTGAGATTATTGTACGTGTTTGGCAAGTCGGAACCTAGCCTTTGGCCGGGCGAAAGTTACGATACAGTTAGAGCTCTAGTCTGTCTGCCTTAGTACTGCATGTGAGGTAACGGGTGGTTATCTGCTCATGGGTACTCAGATTGTTTTGGATGTTGGGTAGCGGGTGGCTATCCAATATCGGCGGTGTATTACGAGAGGGGTAACAGATGTGTACCAGCGTTCTTGGTACCCGTATTATAAATGCATTTGGGTAACCAGAAGGGTTACTTAATTCCTCATGAGCGCTTCTTTTTCTTTGGGACAACCAGATGGGCCGTCCACTGACTCATGAGTGCATTTATATTTGTTTGATTTGTGGATTTTCGTATATATTGATATGCGAGTTATATATTTTCATTTTACTCATACGAGCTGTAAAAGCTTACTGGGTTTGTGTTTACAATCCCGGTGCACCAATTCGATGGTGTAGTGGATAACTCCGCATGTGTGGATTAGCGGGAATTGACGGACCGCTCAGAGGACTTGAAGTTATTTATCTCCAGCTTGTGTGAGGATTTTGTGTGACTATCTTGTGAGGTTGTTGTGAGGATTATACATTTCCATTTGTTATAATGTTGAATTATAATTTGGTTTGTAATAATCGGTTTGACTGAGTTGTATTTTGAACTCAGAGATGATCCGCTGTGGCATTTTAAATGATTTCGATTTCATCGAGATTGTTTGGTGTTTAACGACTTTGAAATTTTGAGTTTTTAGGCTCAAAATTTTGGGGTCGTTACAGCTCCTCCTCTTCGGTCGCGCTCCACCGCTGAGAGCTCTCCTGCCCCTCGGATCTCCTCCGTCAAAATCGTCCATTGTCTTCTTCAACTAAGCAAATGCTGTCCTCCGATCCGATCCGGCGATTTTCAGTGAATTTCTGCCCACTCTCGACCCGAACCGTCCCTCTCTCCACCCGGCCCACTCTCAACAGGACCCGGCCCGCTAGACAGGACCCGGTCAAGTTGACCCGACCCGGAAACGTGACCCGACTCGGTCCACCCGACCCGACACGTCCAGAAATACTTTTTCTTATCAGTGCATACGCACCGTCAGTGCACGTGCACCGGAGACAGATTCTGCTCCATTTTGTCCTTTTTTGCTGCCGTGGTCAAATTGGTATGGCTTTCAATATTTCTCACTCTGTTAGTTTGGATACATGGATTATTGATTCTGGTGCATCTGATCATATGACTTATGACAAATCTTATTTTACCGTATTGTCCGCTCCACCCGTACCCTATCTTATTAATGCTAATAGTGAGGTATTTCCCGTGTTAGGGACAGGGTCTGTTCGTATTACTCCCACCATAGAGCTTAACAATGTACTCTATGTACTTGCTTTATCTCATCATTTGATATTCGTTCCCTAATTGAACGCTGACGCTCAGTGCTCTGTGACATTTTTTCCTATGTATGTGATATTTCAGGATCTTCTCACCGAACGGGTAATTGGTCGGGGGTATCTGAGGGGCCGGTTGTTTCATCTAGATCTGACATACACAGGAGAAAAACCAGGGGAACAGTCTCGGACCGCTTTACTCTCTACTTCTGACAAGCTAAGTGAAATTTAGTTATGGTATCGTCGCTTAGGGTATCCATCTTTTAGTGTTATGAAAAAATCCATGTCTACTTTGTTTATTAGTGTGGACGAGTCTTGTTTATGTTGTGAGACATGTGTTTTGGGTAAGAGTCATCGATCTACTTATTCCCCTAGTACTTCTACTAAAAGTTTTCTTCCTTTTGAATTAATTTATTCTGATCTTTGGGGATCCTCTAAAGAGTCTACGGTGTCAGGAATGCGATATTTTGTGTCATTCATTGATGATTGCACACGTCATTCATGGATTGTTCTTCTTAAAAATAAAGATGAGTTTTTTCCAGCTTTTCGTGCCTTCCATACCTCTGTCCAAACACAATATAATGCCACCATTCGAGTTCTTCATTCTGATAATGGGGAGGGGGGAATATGTGAATCATGTCTTTCATGAGTTCTTTAACACACACGGAATTGTTCATCAGACAACATGTCCTTACACACCTGAGCAAAATGAGGTTTCTGAAAGGAAAAATCGTCATTTACTTGATATGACTCGATGTATTCTTTTTAGTGCTCACATGCCTAAATACCTTTGGGGTGATGCTGTCATTACTTCCGCCCACCTCATTAATTGTCTTCCATCTCGTGTCCTTTAAGGGAAAGTTCCCTATGAGGTACTTGCATCTCATGTCTCATTACCCTCTTTTCATAATCTTCCTGCCCGTGTTTTCGGTTGTGTTGCTTTTGTTCATCTTCCACAACATCAGCGTTCTAAGTTGGATGCTCGGGCAGTTAAATGTGTGTTTGTTGGGTACGGAGGACATCAGAAAGGGTACAGGTGCTATCATCCCCCTACCCGGAAGTACTATGTCACTATGGATGTTACATTTTTTAGGACATGAATTATTTTTCCTCTTATGATACTGCTCTTCAAGGGGAGAGTTCATATTTTAAAGAGCTGTATCATGGAGAGGGGGAGACAAGTGAGCCAGTCGATATGGTAACAGGTTCCGTTGAAATTACCAATGTGTCAGCGACACAGGAACCACCGGAGGTCGTCACTCGAGAGATTCAGGCACCAGAAGCTGACAACACAACTGCCCCTCATGTTTCCCGTACAGCTGTTTATACCCCTGACCAATGCTCTCCTGGTACAGAAGATCACTCATCTGAGGTTAGTCATTCTATTAGGGATAATAGTAGACAATATGTTTTGCCAAATAGGTCTACTCGGGGTCAACCAACAAAAAAATATGAACCTACCCTTCAGACTAAAGCCAAGTATCTTGTGGCAAATTTTATATCTACCAAAAGATTATCTAAGTCATATGAGTCATTTGTGAATCAAATATCTACTGTATCAGTACCTAACAAAGTGCAAGATGCATTGGGAGATCCAAAATAGAGGAAAGCAATGGAGGAAGAGATGGAAGCATTACAAAAGAACAATACTTGGGAGCTTGTACCTCCACCATATGGCAAGAAGACTGTAGGATGTTGTTGGGTATTTACAGTGAAGCATAATCCAGATGGGTCAGTAAGCCGGTATAAAGCACGTTTAGTAGAGAAGGGGTTCACTCAGACATATGGCATAGACTATGATGAGACATTTGCACCTGTTGCAAAGATAAACACTATCCGGGTATTGCTCTCTGTCGCTGCTAACTTGAACTGGCCACTTAGGCAGTTTGATGTTAAGAATGCATTCCTTCATGGAGAACTAACAGAGGAAGTATACATGGATCTTCCGCCTGGATATGTGGCTGCTTTTCCAAGTAACTCCGTATGCAGATTTTGAAAGTCTTTGTATGGTCTTAAACAGTCACCTCGTGCTTGGTTTGGAAGATTCTCACAATTCATGAGGAAAATTGACTACATGCAGAGTATTTCAGACCACACATTATTTCTCAAACACCAACAAGGGAATGTAACATCCCTAATCATATATGTTGACGATATAGTAGTTACTGGTAATGATACTATTGAGGTGGACAGATTACAAAAGCAGCTAGCTACAGAGTTTGAAATGAAGGACCTAGGTACACTCAAGTACTTCTTGGGCATTGAGGTAGCCCGGGGAAGTGATGACATCTATCTGTGTCAGAGGAAGTACATCCTTGATCTACTAACGGAGACATGTATGGTAGATTGCACTCCAATTGATACTCCTATTGAGCAGAACCATCAGTTAGCAGAGTACCCAGATCAAGTGTCTACTGACAAAACTCGTTATCAGAGGCTAGTTGGACGCCTGATTTATTTGTCACATACCATGCCAGATGTTGTGTATGCAGTAAGTGTAGTGAGTCAGTTTATACATAATCCGAGTGTGGATCACATGGATGCTGTTGTGAGGATTTTGAGGTACTTGAAGTCAGCTCCAGGGAGAGGAGTAATGTTTTCTAATCACAATAATATCCTTGAGATTTGTGGCTTCACAGATGCAGACTGGGCTACAAATATTACAGATCGGAAATCCACATCAGGGTACTTTACCTTTGTTGGGGGTAATCTTGTTACGTGGAAGAGTACAAAACAAAATGTGGTAGCTCGATCCAGTGCTGAAGCAGAATACAGAGGTATGGCTCAAGAAGTGTGCGAATTGTTATGGCTTAGAAATTTGCTACAATATTTGGGTATTAAGCCTAAATGTGCTATGCAGCTGTACTGTGACAACAAGGCAACCATTGATATTTCACATAATCTTGTGCAACATGATCGTACAAAACATGTGGAGGTGGATCGTCACTTTATAAAAGAGAAGCTAGACGCGAAGATCATTAGTTTTCCTTTTGTTTCTACAGAAGAGCAACTTGCCGATATGCTCATAAAATGAGTGTCTAAAAGAGCCTTTTATGATTCACTTAGCAAGTTGGGCATAGTTGATATGTATGCACCAACTTGAGTGGGAGTGTCGGTGTGAATCCGGCGCAAAACACGGGCCGTGAATCACAGAATAAATCAAGTTAAATTAGGCTATATAATTGTTGAATCTGTATAGGAATGTATTAAGCAAATAATCAGTTTAATTCAAGTATTTGTAATGTATATACGTGTTGCTTGAACGTGGTTTCAGCGTTGTGAACTGATCGATGGATTACATGCAACAACTATCTAGAAAAACATATATATAATTAACATAGACAGATCAATGGGTACGTAGGGGGACACTCAATCTAAAAAAAAATGGGTAGGGGGACAGATTTGAATTATAGATCGCGAGTATAATTAATTGATTTCTATAATTATTTTGAAATAGAACTCATGCACTGAGGTATAAACGTAGATGGTCTTTGTCTATATTTCATTTTCATTTAACGCGGTCAGATTTTAGACATACTTTCAAATTTGAAAAACTAGACGAATTAAAATTAGTTGTACTTGTTATTAGTGATCTATATGTGCGTTGATTGAACACACAGGTTCTCAGTTCTCAGCTCTAGAGTAGTGTCTGAGGGTAAGGACTACAAGGAAAACCCCTTTAGTGACAAACTTATCTTGTCTCCGATTCTATCACTTTGTCGCCTATTTCTATGGGTGACAAAAATTATTTTGTTAAGTTTGTCTCTTATGCTATGTGACAGATAGTTTTTTGTGATAAAAACTATATTTTATCACCCAAATGGATCATAGAGAAAATATTATTCGTCTCTAAATCCCTATTTTCGTATCTAATACTGTTTAGAATTCACAAAAATTTCACAATATGACCGGAACTTCAGCCGGTTTTTCTTTTCTTTTCAGTTTTACGTTATTATTATTTTCTAAAGTAACATAAATCATATATAATCAAAATTCTAAAATAATTAAGAAAAATAATAATACTGAATATTGTATTAAACTTATTTCATTTGATAGAAAAACATTTACATTGTACTCATCATAATACATAGAATATTTGACTAAAAACTTGAACAATTGTCAACAAATGTCTTCTCCCTCTTTGCTCAGCATGACTTAAAAATCGAGCGGTATCCCCACAAATATGCATCTATTATTAGTCACCCAATCTAGCAAAAACACGTCTATTCGTTAGTGAACAGCAAAACATAAGCCCAGTGATAAGCCTATATATGAAGTAATGTCCATATCGAGCGTAGTCTGCAAGCACATAAGATATCTTTTAAATAAACAAAGCACCAAACATAAAGCCACTGTGAAAAACACTGGAAATCATTTCAAAAGATAAGCATGCCTATGAAATCCATTTGTATACATAAAAATACCCCCCCCCCCCCCCCCCCCCCCCGCGCTTTACTCTTCTTTATCTGTATGTTGTCTCTTGACAAATCAAAGATGTCTGTGTGTAAGAAGACGTACAGTTAATAGTAGTGTCATCATATTCAACTATCTATGTTTATGTCTCAAAGGATAATGTATTTGAGTCATTGCAGTTCTGCATACCTTCTTTTATTGTGTAGATCTCCATCTATAAGAGAAACAAACAGATGAAGAAAATTACATATATATATAAAGGCGTTGCGATAATTATGGATTCTAGTGAAAGATAAGTATATCAATACCATTCAAAATTTGATACAGTACTTGCCTTTTCCTTTGGAAACCTTAATGCAATCAAACAGTCATATCAGCCACTCTCAAACTAACCCTCTCCTACAAATTGCATATCATTATGCTCAGCGTGAGGTTCATGAACTCAAACAACTTCTATTAGAACATTACCTCCACACTGATCGTGCAGCTGATGGCATCAACGTACAACATCTGGATCATCATCACCAGCATTAATATGAATAAGAGCATTTCATAAGAAAATAATAAAATTTATTAAAGTAATACACTAAACCATATTATGTTGTAGTTGTAGTCTTGTAGAGGATTAAGATTATAGAGCTAACCTCTCATATTCCTCTCATTACTCCACTTACCAGTGTTGAAAACCATGGTATATGTATTTCTCCACTTTTCCAAAATTCCAACCCATTTGGTCCAAACTTATGGTTGTAGCGACCTGACCATCTTATGGGGATAATTTTAGAAGGTACAATACTTGGTAGACTAATGTTTTATACAAACACTGAAAAACTCATATTGTAAGTTAGCTATCACCACATATATAGCAATGTCCACAACCTCACAAGGAGCAATTTCAGAGGTCACTTCAACAAAGACTAATAAGAGAGGAAGAAAGAAGCATAACAGCTAAAAATAAGAACCATGATTATAATCGTGGAATATTGAAAGTTAGAGATTTAACTCACCTCTAACACTATGCCCCAAGTTAACTTTCCTCTTTTTTTTTTCCAACCCTCCCAGTCTCTGTCTCTTCCTTGAACTTAATTGGCAAAAGAAACCTCCAAAAGAATTGCTTCAGGTGTAAACTTATATAAAAAGATGCCGAGACACATTACTTAAATAACAATAGCAATACTACTAATAATAAAAAAATAGCCTTAGAAATTAAATTTCAAATGTTTATACCAATTAAACAAAACAAGAAATATAGTGCCAGTCAAAGCAAATAACATAACAATAACCATTTTTCAAATAAAGGAGCAAGAACTCTCATCTTATCATCAACTCTCTCCAAACTAGAGGACAAAGTTCCTACCATGCAACTAGTATGCACCCTAAAAAAAAGACAAAATAAATGACAAATATCTTTTCAAACTCCAGTAGTTAATAAAAACCAAAACAAGAAAAAAATGCAACATCTAATATAATATAATAAACAAAGAAATAATTTCCTAAATAGACTAATAAATGTGAAGCAATTTGTTGAAGCAATCCTCCTCTCAATATATGATTATCATCTCCGAGGTTCTATCTTTTTAAAATTCAGATCAACTAGTCAACATGTTGTAAAGTTTCTTAAGTAGCTCAATTCTATCTTCTTCAACAAATATAGGAATCACTTTCTAGAACTTGTCAGACATTATTTGGTACTAATCTTGGCACATAGAGAGAGAAAAGTAACTAGTGCTAATCTTGCATTTTTGGCTAATGAGGAATGCATAATATGCATTTTTTCTGGAATATATGTTAATTGTTACTGTTCTTGAGATAACTCAATCCATACATATAATTAATTGAATGTCTATCCAGCTCAATCATCATGATGAACTAGCCATAATTTCACGTACCCATGATTCTCCCCCCAAATTTTTTAGTCTGCAACATACTCCCCATCATCCTCTCCTTCATATGGATTACTCCATAGTCCATACCCTAATATTAGTCGTCAATTGGTTATATTTACAAAGCAATCTTCAAACAATAATATATGGGCAATGTCTCCCCCACATATGCAGTGGAGTTGAGGTTATTATATTTTGTAATTTATTATGCTAGGGAAGAATCAAAACCAGCTAACTTGCTAAGTTTATATCAATGAGAATCCCTCACCAAGAAGAGAATTACAAAGGAAACTCCTCTCAACTGAAGAACACTCAAACATTCACGATCTCAAATTCTCAATCCCTCAACTACTTTAACTCACTTGATAAGTTTTCACAAGTGGAACTTTATTGATAAACACATGTCAAGAAACTAATTGCCACGACCAATCTACAGTTTATGCCACTAATTACACTGTATCGATTTTCATAACTTCCAATAGTAAGGAACATTAAGGATATCCAGTATTATGGTGCAGTAGAGAGCCACATTACTGGGAGAATGAATAGAGTGGGCTAGAGAGCGAGAGATTTTCAAAAACAGAAGAATTTCATAAGAAACAGAGGATTCTTAGCTGTACAAGGGAGATACAAAATGACGAAATTCCCTAGAGGATCACAAGACCAAGCCTTTAGTAAAATATTATTTAAATTTAAAAATCTGATTTGAATTTGGATTACAGTAGGTAACCATTTCTATAGGTTTCAAACACAACTCTTATACTACAAATGGTCATACCAACAGAGACAAAGGATCACAAGACCAAATATTTTAGGATTCAGAATCTTTACCACTCAAATCCCTAATACCCACAACATAATTAATCTATGATGTTCATCCAAATGAAAGGATAGATCAAATAAACTAACCCATAATCAAATAATAATTGCAATCATACAAAAAGGAAGAATCATTTGAAACGGTGTGTCCACAATCGTTAACAATAATTAAATTCAAATATGGATCGATCTTATGGCGATTTAGAGAACTTACAGTATTAAAGATCTAGAGAGCTTTGCCGCTTAGCTAATCAAATAGGAGAAGCGAAAATTGAGAGAGAGAGAGAGAGAGAGAGAGAGAGAGAGAGATGGAGGGATCGTCGGTTTATATTAGGTTCCCTTGTAATTTTTTGGTGTTTTCAATGGTACACATTATCATATTGAAAATTTCATTTATTTGCGTGCACCTCCGTGTTTTTTCCGATTTAGGAAACTATGAAATTGGAAACAAAATCTTATTTTGATGCTAATAAGAGACACATAAATTTTTTTTGTCTCGCAAACATAAGAAAGATCTGATTTAAGTTGACGATGTTTAGGTGACAAACTCAATTTTTTATACCCATAACTGGTATTAGAGACGGAAATAATGTTTTTCACCTAAACTTTTGTCACTAAAAGGGTTTTTTATTGTAGTGGCGGAATCCATGAGCTCTAAGGGTACGGAATTATGGTTGTGCCCTTAAATCCTCTGGCTAGTAGTGTCTCATTACAACCGGGTAACATACATCAACAGTTTTTGTTATTTTATAAACTTTTTTTTGTTACATTACGCTGTTGTTTCTGTTCAATCTTTTTCAGAAAAGTTTAGGAAATGAATTTTTTTTGTTTGTTTTTGTAGTAGTTTATATAAAATTATTGATGGTAATTAATATCAATACCGCTAAATTATCTAATATATACTGGGTCACTTGGACTACTGATGTATTCATTGAACTGTATTGATAAAAATCAAGGAGATCCAAGGCAAACATGCAAAGCATATAATTACTCAATCATGAGCTGAATTCAACATACATTATTACAGAAGATTTACTCAGACAAACATGCATGTTTGTTCTTGTTATTGTACCAAATTGGGCATCATCAGTGCCCTATACACGTACGCCTAGAAGGCAAAGCAAGACATAGTGCAAACAAACCCCAATTAAGACCACTAAAACAAAGACAAGAATATTATCTTATATATGGATTTATGTGCATTCAAAACCAGGAGGGATAGTTTTCTGGCAAGCACCAACAAGCAGGCTCAAAGCAATTGGCACGTCCAAGTTAATACCAAGCACATTGGCCTTAAGCGCGGTGCATAGACAAACGGCGGCTTCTGAATCAGCCAAGCCCTCAAGTAGTGAACAGCATGGACTGGTTAATGGAGATCCAATTTGAAGGTTCACAAGCCCCAGAAGGTTTGCACAAACCCCTAACTTCAACGTGTCTCTCGGGCAAGTTCCCGAAACTGGTGCTGGTGTTATTGGTGATAGCGCTGGTGTAATAGGTGATGGACATGGTGCTAGTGATGGTGGTGCTAATATTATTGGTGTCGGGGCCGGTGTTAGAGGTGATGGTGCTGGTGTTATTGGCATTGGTTCGGGTGTTAGGGTTGCTGGTGCTGGTGCTGGTGCTGGTATCATTGGTGTTGGTGTCGGCGTTAATAGTGCTAATGCTGATGCAACTGGTGTTGGTGTTATTGGTGTGAGTTCTAGTGTTGGTGGTGCTAGAGCTGGTGCTGGTATTATTGGTGTTGGTGCTACTGACGACGGTGCCAGTGCTGGTGTTGGTGCCTGTGTTGATGGTGCTAGTGCTGGCGATGCTATTGGTGGTGCCTGTGTTGATGGTGCTAGTGCTGGCGATGCTATTGGTGGTGCCAGTGTCGATGGTGCAAGTGCTGGTGTTGGTGCCAATGTTGGTGATGCAGCTTCTGGTGTAATTGATGTAGGTGCCGGTGTAGGGGGTGTTGGGCATGGTGGCGGTGTAGGTGGTGGTTTTGGTGGTTCTGGTGCAGGTCTGCATGCATATGTCCCGCAAGCAGTGGAGAGTGTTGAAGAGTAGAGAAGAACTGAGAAGATGAGAAGGGTTGCAGAGAGGTTGGTGGAAGATGCCATTGCTATATGATGGAAGGTTATTTGAGTGCTTCATTGAAGGGAGGGGTGCCTCGTTTTATAGGCGCGCAGATGTGTGAGGTCACTGTTCTGGGTAGCTGATTGATTGGATAGAATTGAGCGAGAGTGACACGTACTGTACATACCAGCCTGAAATTTCTTTGCAGAATAGTGCACGTCGATAATGTGAAGCAATGAGAACTTGTCTTTTCTTAGTCGACTGGCTAGCTCGATATGATGTATCATACACCAAATAATGTCAGTTTCCTACTACACATATCCTAACCCAATTAACACCTGCCACGTTTTAATCCCCTCCTTCCTCACTCATCCACGTACGTCTGGGATACTTCATAGTTCATAACTTCATATGATTAAAACGCCATCCAGAGGAGCTAGGGTTGTGGTACGTGTGGTAGCTACACGGTGGCGGATCGAGTCCTCAAAGATAGCTAAGCGGAAAAATAATTCATGAAGAATAAATGAAAAAAAATTATATAAGTCAAAATATAATTCTTATATAATATTCATCAAGATTTCAAAAGAGATATAAAAATTGTAAATAAAAAAAATTAATTGACACCTATGAAAATACATAATCTCATTATAAATATTATATGCTCTATTTTACGCTCGACGATGTCTAATAGATTCAAACTGTTCAAATACAATATCTATATCCCAATTCATAATTTCATAAATAAACCACCCATCACAGAATATATAAAACATATATTGGATTTGGAAATTCAAATTATATAAAACACAAATTTTCATAAGTTTGAGACTTTAGATTGTTTAATATGCGATGAGATTTTGAAATTGAGATTCATTATAAAATACAATCTCATTTTAAACAAGTAAAAACAACTCAATATCCAAAATTAAAGAAAGAAAAATGAAAAGAATGCACAAAGAGAACTCCAATTCTAAAATCTAATTCTAAATCCTTAATTAAGTTAAGAAGAGACTTGAGTTTAGACGGCTAAGAGGTCTCTTTCCATTGGTGGATATGTATGGGAGACAGGAGAGTTGAACAGTAGAGAGAAAATGACCACTGAGAGCAGAGAACATGGCATGCCCAACTTTCATCTTCGGCTAATGGGTTGTGGGTTTCTGATTTCACCCCAGTAGGATTTTTTTTGAACGTGACCCAATTTTTCTTGCATACTGCTAGGTCCGCCTCTGCAGCTACCATTATTTTCATTTGCACAATGAGATGCACTGATTCATTCATCTTCTATCGTTCTATTCCAGGTAATTAGTTGAACAAGTTGGACCAAATATGAAACAGTTCTCTTAATTGTTTCCTATTTATTTTGAACTTTTATCATATACCCCCATGCTCATGTCGGTTCCGGCTGCTAATAAGTTTATAAGACCATAATATATTACAGAAAAACACAGAATTTGGAGGAAGAAAGATGGCTTGCTCGAAGTTTAGCTCTGTCTCTGAAAAACAAACACGTACACCAAAAAGACGAGAAGATCTTAAACTCAGAAAGCTGCTCTGGTGGGTGGCTTCTGCATGCGTATATGGCGTATATGGATTGTGCTCTATTTCTGTTCTGAGCTGAATCCAGTTGTGCTAGTGTGTTTTTATTAGTCTTGCTTAGAAACGTAATATCTTAGCTAGATTCTTTCCAATGATTTTCCGGTAACACTCGTACGCACGTACCTCTTTGCTTCTTCATATATAAAGTGGATAACCCGAAGAAGAAACTACGAATTTATGAAGGCCAATTTTGGAATGGAATCAAACAAGATATATAGGATCAACCAGAAGCAATAATAGGAACACAAGTTTTGGTGGTACGTTGTGCGGGATAATGACCTATTAGGTCGGTAATACCAGGCAAATTTTTCTGGGTAGTATCAGCGCTAATGGATGAATGGATAATTGCACCTTCTGGCTAGGTTGAGACAAAGATGGAGCCAGAGGTGTTTTCATTTCTTGTATTTTGTTCAGTAATGGCCTAATGGGATATCCTTTCAAATAATCGAAGCAATGTGATATGACGTTCGAGTACGTTCACGTGAGTTGATAACATAAACTGCAGGCTCTGTATATAGTTTACACATGCAATACTGAAGAAACTTACTCTGACGCCATTAACAATTGAACCTTTAAAACTAACTTTTCTCAATACTTAATTAGAGATGTCGTTGTTGTTGTTGTGTTGAATAACATTATGTATGTGTATTAATTATATAATTGCTTTGAATTTACGATGATGATTGCTAGCTGCTCAGTCGGTGGTTCATAATCCATAGATCAGAACTAGGTGAAACTTCTCGATCTGCGAAGATGTACATGTATTTGGCGGCAATTGCATTAGGCTAACATACGTACATATGTGGTTGCCTGTTTCAGCCAGACCTTAGAGGCTTAGAACAATGTGGACACAATGCTAATCAAGACGAGTTTGGTGCTAATTAATTGCCTATTATTGGGGATTTTAACACTGTTGGGAGCTCAAAAAACATCAGGGGTCCTCCTCCATCTCGTATATGCTCTTCAGAGTTCCAGAATATATCAGATGCTTGTGATTTTGTCCATTTAGCTAATTAATTAGTTGCCTGAAGATGTGCAGCAGCGACTTGAACCAACTTGGATATTTGGTTCACCGCAGTGAGGATCAAGACTAAAGAATGACCTAATTTTCTAATCATTTCAATGGCTTACTTTGAAAGCTAGACAATTTTAAACTTTTTCTAAAACTGACCATATATTAATTGACCGTCCTTTACTCCAAAAAAAGAAAAAGAAAAAAGAAAGTCATTGATCGGCTTCCGCGAACAATTAATTAAGGGAGAAATTATTATATATACCCGTCACATATCTCACGTGTCGTACTCTTTTAATGTTATGAGTTTATTTTTTACTATAATTGTTTCTGATTGGTTCTTACATGTAAATAAACTTTTGTCATTTTCACCGCTAAGTACACCACATGACAGTGTCACGTGGTGTGGCGGATACACAAAATAATTACTCTTAATCGAGATCTCAACCTTTAAATGTTTTCCTTCACCATATACTTCTACCTCTATTTGGGATCCACTTGAGCGTAAGTAAGAGTGTAACTGGTTCTTCTCCACCATTAATTAATTTTTACCTCTATCTACTTAATTAAGTGAAACTGTTGAAACCCCAATTGAGATGTGAGAGATTTTAAATACACACCTCAAATTTCTTAATACACACTTATACTTAATACACCATCTATTTCAATTCTCATTCCAATATTTTTATTAAATACACCACATAAAAAACCTAAAATACCCTTGAATTAAAAAAATCACAAAATACGTCATTATTTGGATTTACAAGACTACTTTTTACCATGATTAGTATATTAATATATATATATATATTCTTCATGTTGTTTATCATTTTTATGGTTAAAGAATTTGAAAAAAAAACAATTGTAATCTATATGATTCGTAAGAACAAATAAGAATATATATATATATATATATATAAGAGAAATGAATAAATTGATTGTTTTGAAGAAGATTAACATTTCTTTGTTAAGAATGTATGAAGATGAAATTTAATGAAGGATGAAAAATTATAATTCTTTTTCATGAATGACCTTTGTAATAACCCTAAATTTCAAATGCATTATTTGAATTAATTTGAGTTCTTTAAAGACATGAATTTCAGTTTAAATGAACATGATTGTTGCAAACGTTATGAAATCGGAAACGAAAACGTTATCGGAACGTTTAATTCGAAAAACGTTACGTTTCCGAACGATTGTATCGACTTTTATTCCGTCGCTCGAATTCAAAAACTTTCTTCACGAAAGTTGTAGAGCTCGTCGATACGAGTGCGTGGATATGTGACACATTCGAATCGGACGTCAGACGTAAAAGTTATTAACGTCGGAAGTTAGTTTCTGATTTGGAAACGAGTATAAATAGAATGTTTTGTGATTAGGGTTTTCCACTTTTGGAAACCCTCACTCTCTCCGCCTCCCTCTTTCTCCCTCTTTTCTCTCTCTCTCTCTCTCTCTCGGTTTTCTCTCTTTCCCCGACTCACCCTCCCCTCCTCAGAAAACGCCACTCCGATCTCCCTCACCTCTCCACCGTGTCGCCCACCGCCTGCCTAGGAAGCATCACGCGACCCTTCACTACCGACCCCTAGCTCGACACGCCGTTCCACACAGCGTCGGAGCTCCACCAGACCCCTGGATTCGGCAGAAGGGACGTCCCCATCCTAGGCGCATCCCCGACGAAGCACGAGCACGGAGGAGGACTTCTCTACGCCGATCCTCGCCTTGGTGCTCTCTGCCTGCATCTTGGAGACCATCGACGATCCAAGCCCTTCTGAGACCAAATCAGAGATTCAAACTTCGATCAAGGTATTAATGGATGTGTTGATTGGTTTTGAGTGTTTGATGTTGAATTTGGGATAGTTTAGAATGATTGTGGAGTGAGAATCGGAGGAGGAGGAATTTTAGGGATACCGCCGCCTTAGGCGGCGCGTGTGGAGGCGTGGGGTGGCGTAGGGGCTGCCTAGGAGCGGAGGAAGGAAGAGGGGAGAAAGGAGGAGAGTTTGGAGGCGGCGGTGGCGTGATACGCGCCGTGGTTAGCCTCGGCGCGTGTGGCACACGCGCCGCCGTGTGAGGCGGTGTGATTAGTTTTGACTGAAAGGGTATTTTGGTAATTTACTGTGTAACGGTAAATGTAAATGTAAATTTTATTTACTACGGTAAATGTAATTAATTTTTACCTTCGGTAAATGTAAATATAAATTACTTTCAGTAAATGTAAAAAGTAATTTGTAAAAAGGGTAATTTAGTAAATTTTATTTACTGAGATTGTATTTACATTTAAATCGTACGTATACGTACAGAAATACGTATTAATATTTATACGTACAGAAATACGTATTAATCGTATATTTGTACAGTAACCGTGAATAGTAACAGTGAACAGTAACACCGAACAGTAATTTCGTAAAACCGAAAATTGCTGAACAGTAACCGATTATTACTGTTTCGGCATTTAAAGGTTTACGAAACGATTCTAAATTCTTTTCTTATCTGTTCAAGGTGATCGATAAATCAAGGAAAGGAATTATCTTCGGAAATTGTGGAATTACGCTCGAGTCGATAAGGTGAGTAAAATCTCACTGAATTACGAATCTACCCTCGTGGTGATTCGACATTTTTGCAAGTGTGATTATTGTACGTGGATTTAACATAGTGTTTGTTAAAACGTTTTGTCTTCGGACGAGTTTTGTTTTCGAATGAGTTTTGTTTTCGAATGAGTTTTGTCTTCGGACGTGTTTATGAAATATGACATGTATATGATATAATGGATTATATATATATTGTATAAATGGTAAATATGTACATATATATAGTTTGCTATATAATATACTGTTATGATTTTAGCGTGTTTTATGTCATTTTGATGACGAGATTTATATATCGAGCATGTGATTTTGATTTGTACAATATGATGTGAGATTATTGTACGTGATTTTAACATTGAGATTGTTAAAATGTTGATTTGTCTTCGGACGTGAATTGGTACAATATGATGTGAGATTATTGTACGTGATTTTAACATTGAGATTGTTAAAATGTTGATTTGTCTTCGGACGTGATTTGGTACAATATGATGTGGGATTATTGTACGTGTTTGGCAAGTCGGAACCTAGCCTTTGGCCGGGCGAAAGTTACGATACAGTTAGAGCTCTAGTCTGTCAGCCTTAGTACTGCATGTGAGGTAACGGGTGGTTATCTGCTCATGGGTACTCAGTTTATTTTGGATGTTGGGTAGCGGGTGGCTATCCAATATCAGCGGTGTATTACGAGAGGGGTAACAGATGTGTACCAGCGTTCTTGGTACCCGTATTATAAATGCATTTGGGTAACCAGAAGGGTTACTTAATTTCTCATGAGTGCTTCTTTTTCTTTGGGACAACCAGATGGGCCGTCCACTGACTCATGAGTGCATTTATATTTGTTTGTTTTGTGGATTTTCGTATATATTGATATGCGAGTTATATGTTTTCATTTTACTCATACGAGCTGTAAAGCTTACCGGGTTTGTGTTTACAATCCCGGTGCACCAATTCGATGGTGTAGTGGATGACTCCGCAGGTGTAGATTAGCGGGAATTGACGGACCGCTCAAAGGACTTGAAGTGATTTACCTCCAGCTTGTGTGAGGATTTTGTGTGACTATTTTGTAAGAGATTTTGAGAATTATTACATTCCAACTTACGTAATGTAAATTATAAATTTGGGTTGTAATAATTGGTTTTCTGAGTTGTATTGATAACTCAGTGATGATCCGCTGTGCACTTAAATGATTTCGATTTCTTTGAGATTTTTTTTGGTGTTCTAACGACTTTGAAATTTTGAGTTTTTAGGCTCGAAATTTTAGGGTCGTTACAACCTTGTTTGGGACTCTAAAAATAAAAATGATCTTTTTTGGTGAAAATTAAGGAATGAATTGATTGTTTGAATCTCTCGCTTAATTTTCCATCAAAATATATACTAATTTAAATTTTCCTGTAAATTTTCTTATTTTAATTGTTTCTAAAAATAAATTCTTAGTTTTGATAATTTAATTTGTTTTTAATTTTCTGAATTATTACATGTACCTATTTTGATCATTCAACATACATGCAAAATGTTATTTGAATTATTGAATAATAAGAGTGTATCA
Source organism: Argentina anserina (assembly GCF_933775445.1). NCBI lineage: Eukaryota > Viridiplantae > Streptophyta > Magnoliopsida > Rosales > Rosaceae > Argentina > Argentina anserina. Next base: position 23,754,167 of record NC_065873.1, on the reverse strand, counting down.
AGAGTTTATGAGTGTGTATTTAAAACTTCTCTTGGGAGGCACCTAAAAGATAATAGAAAGGTGGAGTAATTTGCTTAACGAAATAACGAAATAATGGTCGATGCAAAATTTTGATGACCATAATTGAAAATTTGAAGATTCATTACCCAAGTCTTTTACCCATTTGCAGCACGTACATGCAGGCAGTACGTATATTTTGTTTTCTTTGAAAGGTCTTCTATTATTGGATTGTCAAAGCTATATGTAGTGTCGTATGATACAACTCATACAAGGGCCGGTCAGTTGTGTGGATTGTTGCTGTTGTACAGTGATCGTTATGTTGCTTGAATGTGGTAAACTCAGTGAACTGATGGATGAATTGCATGCTATATTTGCTTATTATTATTTTTTTAAATTGATTTATAGCTGTATTTTAGAACTCTAGCTAAAGTTAACTAAATAATAATTTCCACTGTTGGAGATATGCAATACATGCATGCTTACTACTACAAATATGATGGCAAAGGGGACATTGAAGTTGGGGATACAAGTGTACCTAATTTCATTTATTTGGGATATTGGGGGACATATTTTAGCAAGTGTACCTATTGAAAAAGAAAAGGTATATGACCCATAAATATCCCCATTTTGACAACTTTATATGGACTTTCTGTTTTTCTTTAAGAATTCATACAAATAACGAGAATACGATGTTCTTGTGTAGATCGAATCTCGTCTCAACACCTAAGTATACTTCATTTCCTTCTCGCCAAATGAGGATGCTTATTATATAGCTTAGCCCTTGGTCGCTAATAGTCGGCCATCTCCCCCTTCAATGATCACCAGTTAGACACTATACGCGGGGTTCAATAGTGATTCTGGTATTCAGGACAGTTACGTACGTACCCTAATAGGCTAATATGAGTTATATGACCGATCAATTATACCGCCATATATAGTACGTGTGCTTATTATTGTTATGATCATCACCAATTCACCGAGATATTATAAAACCCATCGATCAATTCTCTTTTCCTCCAACGACATTTGAAAAAACTGAAAAATTCTATTGAATTATGTATATTTCATAGGAACTGTTTCAAATATTTTTTTTTGTGAAACCTTTTTTTATTTATTTAATAAAGGAATGGGCAAAAAACCTGACCTCCTATGTCTGATAAACTTCAACAAAAAAAGATATAAAAAAACTCAATCCGGCATGTGTATACTCACACATGTAAAACCATAGATATAAAAACTCCTAGCAAATAGTAAACACTCAGCCAATAAATCTTTAATCAAAAGACGGGATGAAACTGGTAGCATTGTCAGACAGTTGTGAGATGCCAAGAATAGAGAAAATAGACATCTCGTGATGCTTCTTGTAAGGATGAAAAAAATGCAGAGCATACTCTCTAAACAATTCCAAAAGATGAATTATGTATATTGCATAGGAACTGATTCAAACATACACCGAAGATTGATTACTGCTGTATTTTCTTGAGCTAGACAGGTAAAAAGTCCGTGCCATTTACTATAATTGGATTAATGCTACGTTTCGATACATTAATTCCAAGTCTCAACATCATCAAATTAGTAATCTTGTTCAGAATCAAATCGTTACAAAGCAGCCAAAAGCATAACTCTTACAACTAACAGATTACGACAAGAAGAGTTACTGAATATTTATTCAGGCAAACAGGCTCGCCTCGTTATTGAACCAAATTCAGCATTACTCCCACATACGTCGACTAAAGTACAAAGCAAGACAAAGTGAAAACAGACAAACACCAATACTCAAACATTAATTTAAAGACGACTTAGACTGTTTAAGCACAAGATTAATCACCTTATTCGCATTGAAAGCTAGGAGGGACATTTTTCTGGCAAGCACTAAGAAGCAAGCTCAAAGATATCGGCACGTTCAGGTTAATACCAAGAATATTGGCCTTCAGCGCGGTGCAAAGACAAAGGGCAGCTTCTGAATCAGCCAAGCCTTCAAGCAGTGCACAGCAGGGACTGGTTGCCGGCGATCCAAGTTGAATGTTCACAAGCCCCAGAAGGTCCGCACAAACCCCTAGCTTCAACGTGTCTCTTGGGCAAGTCTCGGTGCCTGGTGCTGGTGCCGGTGTCACTGGTGTTGGTGTCGGTACTGGTGGTGCTGCTGCAGGTGGTGAGCAGGGTGGTGGTGTTGGTGGTGGTTTTGGTGGTTCCGGTGCAGGTTTGCATGTACCGCACGCACTGGAGATTCTTGAAGAGTAGAGAAGGATGGTGAATATAAGAAGTGTTGCAGAGAGCTTGATAGAAGAAGCCATTGCTGCAAAAGAAGTGGGATAGTAATGAACTTGTGAGGTTTCACTAGAGGGAGGGTTGCCTTGATTTATAGGCAAGAAGATTGTGAGGTTTAGCAATGAACTGATATTTTGAGAGATGAGAATGTGATTGATTTGAAGAGAGTGAAAAACAGAGAGGCTTGTGTGACACTTTAGTTATTTGTAAGTTAGTGCATGATGAGCAAGTGAAGCCACCTAATTTGGGTTCTGTTATTATTACTGAAAATTCGTTACAACGAACGCTGATCGATTAAACAAAGGTCATGATCATGCAGCAGGTGCTCGAGAAAGATTTAAAACTCAATACCATAACACACCACTTATGGAAACAAAGATTGCATGTGAACTTCAATGGAAAGTAATTTGGATATAAACCCCAAATGGATCCATCCCAAGTTCCTTGTTGACTCTTTAGAGCATATATATGATGAATTTTGATTTACTTCGTTGATTTCCGTAGGCATAGCTGAACTGATAGATCGTTATACCAAAATTAGTCGAAATATGAAAACAATTAATAACCATTTATAGTGTATACTCAGATGTTACGTACTTATACACACCAACTTCACAAGTACTCACTATTCATCCCAGTAGTCAAAACATCTACAGACATTTTAATGACCATTCAAGATTATTAATTGTACGTTTGATGTATAATGTTTATAGAGACTATCGGTGTACACATACTTACGATGGTATAGACACTATATATAAACAAAGGTGCGGTAAATTCATAAATTAATTTAAAAAAATAACATAAATTAATGCGACACTTGTAAATAGCAAAAGATCATTACACCTACATCACTATATTCGTACTTAATTATACGTTATGTCTCTTCTTGTAACATACCATGTGGAGCTCATCATGAAATGGAACACCCGAAAAGGAAAATACGAAGGCCAAGTTTGGACTGGAATCAAATTAGAAGACTCAATAATGAGAAATAGCAACACCAATTTTGGTGGTGGTGAAGAAAAATGACGTACGAAGTCGGTAATACAAAGCAAAGCGCACTGGGGTATTAACATTGATGGCTTACAGCTCTGTGACTAGGTTAAGACAAAGATGAAGGCAGGCACCTTTGGCTTCTGGTGTTCCAATTTTCTTGTGTTTTGTTCTGTAATGAGATACTCTAACAGATACTGGAAAGCAATGGGGAGTAGATGCTGCTAAGGTTCACATGGGCTTGCTATAAGTGTCGGGGGCAGGGGACTACGTAATTGCCAATTTTGGTCATCAAGAGGAAAAAGAGGTACGTCCAGAGGTTCGGTGATGCTCCAAAAATATTTCCAGTGATCGTTCTCCTATGAATGATATGAGAATTATGAGACCGATTGAGGAATCATCAGTGGATATCCTTCACCAATTTTCTCAAATCTATTCTCGCGAAAAACCATGAACAATGTCTTTGACGTGGTTCTTTAAATTACTAAGTGAATGAATTCGCTTCTAACCGCTCTCTTCATAGTTCATATAACGCTCGACGTAAGATCGAGGACTCATTTGATGCAATGGAAATGACGAAATTGAATGGCAAGGGTGAGCTCAACCTGTAGGAGGGCCACGACCATTGGCAATTTCTTCGGATATATACATACGTACCTTTTATTTTTGTAAATGATTTCATACGTACCTTGTTAATGATAATCACATGTAAGCATGCATGCATGCAATGTACGTTCCAGGATATAAATACCCAAATTCATAAAACCCTAGGGCCGCCAAAATACATTATTAACCATATGATCAACCAACTTAATTCTGTCCGCACATAAGTGGAGGACACTTTGTAAAATCTTTCTTCACTCAGACTGAAAAAGCTGTGATCTTCAATGAAGAAGGGGTGAG